>NC_090267.1:142430459-143115459 GCF_040414725.1 Anabrus simplex
GCTTTTTAAAAATTTGTTTTATTTCATGTATTTGTAAATCAAATTGCATGATTTTATTTTAAGGTTAAGGTAATGGCTGATGATGCCTAAATACAAGGCGAAACATGTACCATTTTAGTTAACATCCCAATGTAAATCAACTAAGACAAGACCGAAAATACTCAACATTCTTGCTGCAAACCTATGCAATCGGGAAAACCTTTTTTGTGAAAAATATCTATAAAATGTCACACAAATCCTTCTTATTTACAAATTTATCTCTTAGTTCTCTGTCACACTGTAAATCTAGTAACTCTAATTGTAGGTCTGAATTAACGTTATCTGCGACAACTGAATATGGCGTGGATAAAAGTTGAAAATCAGTTTCCAGAGACTCCAAATTGTTAAATCTAGAATCAAATTCCAAATAAAGGTTTTTTATAATTTTGACAAACCTATCAATATTCTCAGCCGTTGCACATTCAAACACTGTAAGCAGTTTTTGAAAATGTGGAATAGTTCTGTTCATGAACTAATTTGAACGATTTCACTCTATCAAACTTTTCTATAATTATTAAACCCTTTCCCTGGAGAGAAACATTCAGAATGTTCAAATGGCCTGTTAAATCTGCAAGAAATTCGAGGTCACAAATCCACCTGCGATCTTGTAGTTCGGGGACTGGTACATTTTGTTGCTCCATAAATGTAGCTATATCTTTTCGTAGTTGAAAAACCTCATCGAGTACTTTGCCTCGACTAAGCCAGCGAACAACACAATGATAAGGCAAATCACTAAGTTCACTGTCACTTTCTGCTGGGAATTCCTTGAATTGCCGATGACGTAAGGCCCTTGATCTTATGAGGTTAGTAATTCTAACCACTGCGCTTATTACATTGTTCAGTTCAATGCTTTTCACACATAGATTTTCTAAATGTATGATACAGTGAATTGGAACAAGTGTGTGAGCTATATTTAGAGTCTTCATTTTTTGTATTATGAGCCCAACTGCTCCACAATTGCGTCCTACCATAGAAGGTGCACCATCTGTTGCTATTGAAACTAGTTTGTTCCATGGCAAGGAAGCATTTTCAACAACCCTTACAATTCAGTTGAAAATGTGGATGCCTTTTGTGATATTCTTCATAGGCACTAAATCCAGTAGTTCCTCCCAAATTGTAAGATTTTCGTCAACCCCTCGTATGAAAACGGCTAGCTGGGCCGTGTCAGAAATATCTGTGCTTTCATCAATTGCTAAAGAGTATGCCCGGAAGCTTTTTGTCAGTTCTAATAATTGTAGGTAGTATCCAGTATTCGGGAGATAGTAGGTTCGAACCCCACTGTCGGCAGTCCTGAAAATGGTTTTCCGTGGTTTCCCATTTTCACACCTGGCAAATGCTGGGGCTGTACCTTAATTAAGGCCACGGCCGCTTCCTTCCCACTCCTAGCCCTTTCCTGTCCTATCGTCGCCGTAAGACCTATCTGTGTCGGTGCGACGTAAAACAACTAGCAAAAAAATAATAATAATTGTAGGTGGACATCATCAGATAGGTCTTGAATTCTTCTCGACACTGTGTGCGCGGACAAGCTGGTAGCTTCGAACTATTCAATGATGTTTGGACAAAACTCCTCACCTGCTAGAATTAAACATTCCTTTACGAATTCACCAAACTCAGTTGAACTGCTGACTCACTGATGGAATGCTCGACAGGGTTATTTAATTTACCTTTTAGTTCTGTAATTACACGTACCCTTTCCTCGCCTTGATACCGATCATAATCTGCAGCATGACACAAACTGTAGTACTGTTGTAAATTATATCTTTTTACACACTGTAGCTCTTTTCTACAAACTAAACATTTAGCTGTAGCATTCCTATCATTTTCAACAAATAAATATAAATCTTCCCATAAAGATATAAAGATCGGAGGGGTAGGTAGCTTGTCGCACCGTGATGTACCCGGTTCATCCATACTTAAGTACTGTACTGTACCACTACGACCACCACTACGTATGGCACTGCACGTGTTTACTACAAAGCGAGGTTGTCTCTTCGTCTCACTCTATGACAGCGTCTCCCCACCTTCTGCGCTGTCACATGGGCTCTCCGACGTCACACGGGCCTTCTTACACCACACGCCAGCCAGTTGACTGACCCTGAAGTAGAAAGAAGGTAGAATGTTTGTAATTCCTTCTTATGTCATTAGATGGCACTGACATAGCTTCATTTCTGCTAGTTTATTCATCAATTGTGAGTGTATGATCTGTGAGCGCTTGACGTCTCTGATCCAATATGGCAGCCTCCTTGTTTGTTTATGTCCGCGTGTTGTGATTTTTTCAATCATTTTACGTTCTAATTGACACATTTGAGTTATTTATCATAATATATTTAGTTTATTATTATTTCTACTGTAGTTATATTTACATAGCAATTTATTTAGGTCGTAAAGTTGTAAATACAGTTGAACCTGACTTATATGTATGTCAAGGGGAAGAGAAAAAACTGCTTCTAACTCAGAATTACTTAGAAATCAGACTTACACAATAAATTACATATTTACTTAAAAAAAACCAATGGAATAGACCTACATGTGTAAATCCTTGCAAATAATAAATACGTGAAGACAGAAAATATTATTTTGAACTTGGTCCAGCCCTACAGGAAGCAGATAGTTTGGCTTGCTCCACTTTTCTTGCATTAAGAATATAAACCTCCTTTTGCAAACGTAGTAATGATTTCAAAGCATTTTCATTACAACTTTTTGCATTGATGTAACGCCTACACACATAGACTGCACTTAACACTTCACTCAGTTCAGGTGTTTAAGAATTCAAGTCGTTATCTCCATCTCCATCACTGTCACTATCGCTTGTAGCTGGTCCATCACCACTGTGTTGTTGGCATAGGTACGTCAGCAATAATCTCTTCATCCGGTTGTTGTCCACATACGGCCAGATTATCATCGAAATGCACAAAAGTATCGAATTCCACACACTCTGGTAGCGTTAGCTCATTGCCAGACAAAACTTCGTCCCCATAATCATCATTAGCGGCAGCCTCATCCAGTAAGACACCAGCTTTGCGGAAACAGTTACTGATTGTGGAGGATGACACCCGCTTCCAGGCAGCCGAAATAAGGTCCATTGCTTGTAGCAAATTAATGGAGAGAGGTTCATTTCCTGCATCACTCAGTGTTATTAAATGTTGAACCAGCATTTTTCTATAATGCACTTTGAAATTTGCAATGATGCCCAAATCAAGCGGTTGCAGAACACTGGTACAGTTAAGAGGGAAAAATTCCACTCGGACATTCTCCAGAACGATTTGAGGTGGATATGCTGCACATTGATCCATAATAAGAAGGATCTTCTTCTGTTTCTTTATTTTAATGTCCATTTTTCCAACCACTGTTCCATTAAAAACATAGTCATCTGAGAATTTCTGTTGAATTCATATTCCGTATGTTTTGTTTTCACACACTTAAAACACCTCGGATTCTTTGATTTTCCTATCACAAGTGGAGGAAGTTTGTCAGATCCATCTGCTTTGGTGGCGAGAAGGACTGTTACACGAATTTTACTTTTCTTCCCTCCATGGCATGGGTGACCTTTTTCAGCTAATGTTTCATTAGGAAGGAGATTGTAGAACAGGCTGGTCTCATCACAGTTGTAGTTGTTTGATCGTTTACGATACCCGGCAGAACCTCTTCTTTCCAGTGTTGCACCATGACATCGTCCACAGCTTTTGAGTCACTGCAAATTGTTCTCCCTGTGATTTCATGATCTTTAAATCCTTGCAACCACCTGATGAAGCCTTGAAATCAGCAGTGATACTTGTGACTTGCCCCTTTTAGAGAACAATAGTTGAACGAGAAATGCACCTGCAAGCTAAGGGCGCCAGTCTTTAAGTTGATGACTTAAAAACAAAAATTTATAATAAAGCTTGGACGGACTCTCATCACAGGGATGGGGTGATAGTGCACTAATCATTAAGCAGGAGAATTAGAAATCAAAAGGCTAATTAAGGCAGACTGATTAAAGTGAACTAGGAAAATACTATTTATTATATTGAATATAAATGACGACGGTTTGACGAGAACTGAATTTAAAATAGGAAATGAATTTAACAAAAAATTGAATGACTCTGCTTCACGAAAACTTGCAATATTTTTTTAACTCGTTTGCTCACCATGTAGTCTTGTTCTGCTGGTCCTTGGAAAGCTTCCATCCTTGTAGCTGGAACATCACCGGTCGTCTTTGAGATATCTTCATCTGCAGCTAAGTACCATTCCTGCCTTGCAAATTGCATCAACCACTAATTGGATGATGGCTTTGAAACTATCACTCCCTGTTATGCTCTATCCCATATATTGGAGATGAGCCCTAAATCATAGTTAGAAAAACCTCCTTGGGTTATGTGGAGAGGATACTCAATTAACAATCCTTCCAACTTTACTGAAAATGTGCACTGAAGTTTCATTTCTATCTAGTTTAATGCTACCAATTGTCTTAGACTGGTATAAACTGGTCTAATACAGAGCTGTTCGTACTTCCTGATGAGAGTGGCTATACACCCATCATTCAGAAATTCCTAAGTACCACGTCGTGGTAACGAAGTAATGAATGTAGAAGTGATAAACTATCACACTAGTCCACTATGGTACAACAACCATAAGACAAGTTATCAGATCTAAAGCGAAATAAAAGATAGAAGAATGATGCCAAGAGCTCCAACACGCCCTTTTATAACCTTTTCTGGCTCTAATTACAGGTCGCTACACGTGGTCCAATCAGTTGACACGTCTCTCCCCACTCCAGATATTAAAGTTGATGGGTCCCAACCATGATATCAACTGTTCTTCTATTAGCCCTTTCACTCAGTATCCATGGCAACATGACGCTCCTTTGAAAATATAGGCGGTGATCAGTTTGAATTATTCTGGTCGAAATACAGTAGCTGTGGTTACAACGCTTGAACCCGTGCTCGCTTTTCCCAGAATTTGATGTCTAAATTTGTCCTTCCTTCTTCCTCGGTGATGTGGCAAGATAGAGGAAAATCTACTGCAAGTTAAATTTAAACGAATGTCGCAAGAATCTAAGTTAATATTAGGATATTCAGCCCTCGTTTACAAGTCGTAGTTACAAAGTAATGAAATGATAGTGAGCAAATGATCAAACATGAATTATAATAAAATTACATACGAAGATAAATATCATGACGTTAAATTCCTGAATTAATTACACATAATAAAATTAACATAATTACACTGTGACGTCTGGAACGTTACATACTCATCATTTTAGCTAAATCTATCGCCTTTGCCTTCAGCATGTCGCCACTAATTGGTAGAGGTATGACCCGCTTATGCTGGAACAATGTGAAAAGTACTTTCTCCAAACTACGTACTTTCCGTGGTTTAAGCAATTCCTAAGTCTGAAGCAATTTCAGTTTTTGTTTGGTGTGAATTAACGTCCACTTCTCGTATACATTTTTCTTTTTCATCTAGGGTATAACTTTTCCTGTTCTCCATGGTTAATCAAAAGCAACTGAATGACAAAACGACTGTTCAACAGTAAACACCAGATACCGGCAACATGGACATTTTTGTTCCCACAAAAGAAATTCTCATATTCAAACAAATTTACTGTATTTTCTTTTGTTTCCGCACCGAAACCGCCCACTTTGCTTGTAATGTATCTTAATCTTTGGCGGCATTGTGAAGGTCAAAAACGACGAAGGTAGAGGAGGAGCGAGATTGAGAGCGAAGAGGAATCGCTCGGTTGGCCTTTGTTAAGCCGCCAGTAAGTGAGGGTCAACAATGTTACTCGGCGAAACTCTTTGTGTTCTGTTTCAGCAACGAAACCCGACCGCTCTACTTCCGCCTACACCGACCAAGTCGAAACGTCGCAAATGCAGTAGTTTCTTTTAAAAAAGCACGTACTCATTACAATTACGCAAAACTCAGTTATATTTCACTGGCACTTAATACGTATTACAGCGAATTACGTATAAATAAGGTTTAATTAACACGCTTTCAAATTACATTTTGCCGGGACCTAAAGGAAATTACGTACAAATATGAATTACGCAGAACAGAGATACGTATAAAGCAGGTTCAACTGTAGTACATTTATCACAACAAGGCATGTCATCACGTAGGCTTATTTCGGGAGAAGAAATTGAGGAACATTTAGGTTGCTTTGAAGATGTAAGCGACTGTAATTTTAGTAACAGGGATGATTATGATGTTTCTGGGTCTTCAGATAGCGCACCAGAGAATAATGGAGACGTATGTCTGTATGTTCAGTCCGTCAGCAATTCTGCTGCTGGGATCCTCAACAGCACTGCCATCAGATGTCATAGATGGCCTAGGCATCACTGAAGAGGCGTACTAGGAAAATGAGGGGTGAGGTGGTTTCCCGTTGCTTTCCTCACAATGGAGCCGTGCCATTGGCTAATGGGCTTACAACATTTCTTGCAATGTCAAAGAGTTGTCGTGACAGTGCTAATGAAAATGACAGTGACAGTGAATTAGATGATTGTTGGACTAAATGCATATTCCCTGCAAGTAATGGTGTCCATCCTCACAATTTTTATGAAATCTCAGGGCCAAAACATGTAGGCCTACCTCAACCTGATGCTCCACCCATAGAATATTTCAATCTGTTCTTTACACTTTCATTCCTGACACTGTTAGTTGATTTTGTATGTTGCTCTGATCTTCTGAATTGTTCTGTAGTAGGAAATACTGCTTCTGGACACAATTCTCTCAAATGATTACTATTGTTTGTCCAACCCTTGTCCCGTTTCCCTACGGGGTCGGGTATGAGGTGAGATGAATTTGTCTTGGCGGTTTTTTATGACCGGATGCCCTTCCTGACGTCAACCTCATCAGAGGAGTTAATGAGAGATGAAATGAATGACGTGATATATGATAGTAGGGAGAGGGTGAAACCCGGTGCCGGCACATAGCCTACTCCTGTCGAATAGCACCAAGGGGTCTGCTCAAGGCTTAACGTCCCCATCCGACGGACGAATCACCATCAACAGCGTCATATGCCCTCACTCCATATGAGCACTGCGGAGAGGTTTGGAATTTAATCCAGGCTTTTGGCACGCAATCTAGTGATTAGAAATTGTATACCACCACCTCCCCTACCCTGCCGGCCAACATTCTGATGGTGAAAATTTTTTCGACCAACGGGACTCGAACCGGCTAACCTCGGTGTTAGACCGTTTTTAGACTTCAGCGCCTTAACGATCATGGCCACCAGGCGGGATCTCAAATGATTACTATTACTCTCCCAAAATTCATAAAATATCCAATCATTGACAGGTTACACTGTTGGTGTCTTCCCCTCCAAATGTTCAGTGTTTTTGGAAATTAGTTTATAAATTGGAAAGTAGACCTACATTAACAATATAAATTGGTACATATGATCCCGGACAAGAGTTAGGATTAAATGTCTTCACTTAGTCACTTTGTATCTACTGTAAAATGTGCTTATTAATTTCAAATTATGATTTTTCCTTTTTTTAAATAAAAAAGAATAATATTTTTTGCACCACAGTATTGCACATTTTTTTTTTTTTAATTGCAAGTCACATGTTTAATATATCAAGCTCACATAAACCAAATTTCACCTCTATATCTTTTAAATTGAGACGTAAATAATTTCTTTTATACAGTGATGCAAAATCTCTTGAAACATGCTTGGCATTCTATGCATGTGATGCCCTATTTGGGACGGCATCCAAAAGGTTAAGAACACACACTTTCTTCTCTCCGAAACAGAATCCACTAAACTCATAATAATGAACCCCCAACTACCGACTGCCAAAGCTTACCCCAAAATACATTAAGAAAACACCTATGAGACCAATCACAAATTATAGAGCTAGCCCGACCTATAAACTTTTACAATTCATCCAAAAATTCTGTAATAGCAAACAAGACAGTATGCAACTCAATAATTTTTGCAATATAACTGAAGAATTAAAGATTAAACAACACCATACCCTAGCTTCTTTTGATATAACAAACATATATCCAAATATTCTCACTGAACAAACCATAGAAATAACCGAATCCAACCTAAAAAAACTACAGCAACTTGAGCGCTCTAGAAATTGAAGAATTCATGAGACTGCTTGAATTTGCCATTAATAATAATTTTAAATTCTGTGATACCATATACCAACAACAGGGCTTATGTGTGGGATCTCCTGGCTCTGGCATACTAGCTGAAATTTATGTAGATCAACTAGAATACACATCAATCAATAAAAATAGAAAACATTCTTCTGGTGTAGATTTGTTGACGATACTTTTGTAATTATCGACAACAGATCCACTCATGCAAACACCATATTAGACAAACTCAACACATTGGACCCCCAGATAAAATTCACTAAAGAAATCGAAAACAACTCCACCTTAAACTACTTGGACCTAACAATAACCAGACATGAAAACCATTTATCTTACAAAAACTACGGAAAACCCGCAAATACCTCAAATACCATAAAAATTGATTTCATCCACCCCAGCACACATAAAAGAGCAGCTTATTACAGCATGGTATACAGAGCCTTCAACATACCGATGACAACAGAAGATCTAAATAATGAACTACAACTAATCCACGATATAACTAAATACAATGGATACAGCAAGGAAATGGTCAATAAAATCATTCACAAAATTAAATTCCAACCCAAAACCAAACTAACAAAAATAGACAAACCCAAGGAATGTATGTATGTATGAAGGGTATTCAGCCCGAAGGCTGGTTCGATCCTCTGCAGCTCCACCAAGAGCTGTCATAAATAGCCTAGGCTTCACTGAAGAGGCGTGCTAGGAAATGAGGAGTGAGATAGTTTCCCGTTGCTTTCCTCACCGAGCCAGCCGTTGCTATTACATATCAGTCTGCCAAGCCCACTGAAATGCATGCACCAGCCAACCCTATGAGCGATACCTCAGTCACTTTCATATTGTCAAAGCCAAGGATGAGACTGAGACAGGTCATTGAAAGGAACAAATTTGATATAGCCCATACCAGAAGACACAGTGCACTGTAAACACTACATCTTGCCAGCAAAGGCATACCCAAGAAATATTTTGGCTTATTTACCTTTAACAACACACACTTATACCCCATAACTAATGTAATTAAAACTACAGCCTGAAAACAGCATTTAAAACCATGCACAACAGCACCAATATTATAAATAACTCCAAGACAGTCAATAACAACAATAAATACAACCAATCAGGAGTTTACCGCATCAGGTGCAACAATTGCGAAACAAGTTATATTGGACGTACAGGCAGAAACTTCATAATACGCTACAATGAACATTTAAACACAATAAAACATAATCATTTCTCATCAATACGTCAGCACATCGAAGAATTCAAACACAGGTTTACGGACATCGAGGATGATATGAAAATACTAAATATAAATTCTAAGGGTGCCCTGCTCAACATAACAGAAGATTTCTACATTTCCCTAGACCAATACGCTAATCCTAACTACAATATAAATGACATTACAGAAAAAACCAATATCATCTTTAATAAAGTTATTCCCACCCTAAAAAATGATTACCTCAAAATAGTTAATAAACAGAACACAGCGCATTCCAAAACACCGCCGAACGACGTGCCCATCTCCACCCCTCCCCCGCACAATAGCCACTCTCCCTACCCCTCTATCCATAAGCCTCACTACAACGAACATAAGCCCAAGGCAAACGCGTAGCTGTACGCAGCGAGATCTCAAACAGAACGCCACCCAACCACAACAGCAGTAAGTACGAATTCATTTCTCACACATCCTTAGGCATTCCTTCAAACTTGCAACACTTTTCTCATATCAGTTTATCTTTCACAGATAAGCATAGCACCGGCATACACATATAGACCAGGAAGGAGTTACCACCAAAATCCAAATTCAGTCAAATCCACAAACCCAAGACTTCATCTGCTACAAACCTTTAAGAATAAGATTTTGTTTACAGCTGAGCCACATACTGTCTTTGGCCACACTATTGGATCATTTAATGACATGTGCTTTTATTATAAGCATACATGAAGACATCTCTCAGTCAAATAGAACATTCTCAAGAACCTATACCATGGTTTATGAGCACAAAAACAACTGAAAAAAATACATGATTACTAGACTCTAACGTGGAAAATACCAAGCTCGATAGCTGCAATCGCTTAAGTGCGGCGAGTATCCAGTATTACATGTAACTAATCTCATTATTAGACCCGTATTGAACTATGCTATGATATACTAACAATTTGTTGGTTATTTTGATCCACCTTTTCAATACAAATTACAGTTTGTGTTGCTAAGTTGTAATGTTATAACACTAATTTACCGGGACATGTTTCGCTTTTATTCATAAGCATCATCAGCCTATACTATTGCCTCAAGGTTTGTCATTTTTGGGTTGTTGTTACAAATTTCATTACATTGAATGTAAATCTGATTTCAGTGATAACAATATTTAAAACAAGAATAATATACACATTAAAAATTATGACAATATAATTTGAAATGTTAAAATTGATTAACTCTTAATTCTAAAACACATTGATGTCCAAAACACAGTTTTTAATTTGGCTAAAAATTGTTTGCAATGTTAAAATAAAATTGATTCAACTATAATTTGGCATTAAAATTTGAGTCATAAATATAAATATAAATATTGGATGTTAATATATAGGAGCCATAGTTTCTGAAGTGCGTTGGTTTCTAGATTACAGTAACATTTCAGTATTGAGAATTTTAGTTAAGAATTGTGCTCTCTAAATAATGTAATTTGTATTAAAAAGGTGGATCAAAATAACCAACAAATTGTTAGTATATCAGAGTATCCAGTATCCGGGAGATAGTAGATTCGAACCCCATCGGCCCTAAAGATGGTTTTCCGTGGTTTCCCATTTTCACATCAGGCAAATGCTGGGGCTGTACCTTAATAAAGGCCACGGCCTCTTTTTTCCCCACTCCTGTCCCATCGTCGGCATAAGACCTATCTGTGTTTGTGCGACGTCAAGCAACTGGAAAGAAAAAAAAGAAAAAAAAACATGGAAATCTGAAGAAGGAATGTGCAAGACATGAACTTTTAAACCCATCAAGTGTTTTATATATGGTTTTTAATGTGTTTTATATGTATGTACAATTATTTTTTAAGCATAGGTAAAGTTTTTACAATTATATTTAAACCTCAAAAACAATTTTACTTTCATGAGTTTACAAATGAAATGACAACATACATCCAACTCATACCCCCATTAGATATCCGGATGTGCTAATGGATGATATCTTTTCAGACAAGTAATACAAACCAATGCCTAATAGATGTAAAACCATGATATGTAAGCTGATGATGACCAAATAGGGTCGAAACCAGTACTGATGTAAGTCATTAACAATAAACAGTATTGATAAGGTGGAATTTCTTATCCATATATGAGTAATCAGTCAATACGGACATGAAACTCATAAATAACAATATTTACATGAAAGTGACATCAGAAAGACAAAAGGGGTAATAGATTACAAAGGGGTAGCTCAGACAATTGAGGCGCTGATCTTCTGACCTCAGCTTGGCAGGTTCTCGATCCTGGCTCAGTTCGGTGGTATTTGAAGTTGCTCAAATACGTCAGCCTTTTCGGTAGATTTATAAGCATGTACAAGAGCTCCTGCAGGACTAAATTCTGGCACCTCAGCATCTCCAAAAGTCATAAAAGTAGATAGTGGGACATAAGGCAAATAACATTTTTATTTAGATTATGGGGCATCTAGACAGAAGGTCAGGATGCACACAATTTAATGGCGGGATTGTAGTGAAAAGGTTGAGATATATAGGGTGGGTTAAGGTTCACATATTCGATGTCACAACATCTAGCACACAGGAATTTATAACTTACTTTACCTGTTGTTTGCAAACTCAAATACAGTCAGACCCCAAAATCTTTGTTAGACAAATCAATTGAAATTTCAAAACAAAGTTAATCAGTCACATCATAAACACAGAATCTGCATTTGCCAACCAGTTGGAAAATGATGACAACGTGGCATTAGTTTGTGTTGTTCCTGGCAGGACTGTGTACAGCAACCATTCCCAATCATTCATAGGATTGCTGATCAAGGTAAGAGGGACAACGCTAGGCAAATTTGTGAAATTCTTTACTTACTTCCAAGTTTTTAATGCTCTGATAACCAATTTGGCACTAGCTACACTGAAATATTCAATCCAGATTTCAGAAACCATCTTTATTTAAGAATCATTGTAATGTAATGAAAATTAATGCTGTATACTTTGTCGTAAGGACAGATTGTAATTTGGGAAAGTTTTCGTACTTAATTTAATAAAGTAGGAGCTCCCTGGATAAGGGTGACCTAGGAGGAGGAAGAATGGTACAGGATACAAATATAGACTTCAACACAAGCGTGAAAATATTAGGTGAAAGCAAGGACAAATTGTCCCTGCTCTTACACCCTGGGGTGTACAAAATTCCCTGTACTTGCAGCAAGATATACATTGGCCAAACATGCCAGCCCATTGGGACTCGCATCAAGGAACACAAGAAGAAAAAAATATCCATCTCAACCAATCAGACAAGCGTGCAATAACTGAGCACGCCCTATCGTCGGGTCATGCTGTCGTGTTCCAAGATGTTAAAGATTTTACCCACACTAAACACTACAGGTCTAGGATTATACGGGAAGCTGTGGAAATAGGTAGAAATCCTAACAATTTCAACAGGGACACTGGCTATCAATTAAGTAATACGTTGTTGCCAGCCATTAAGGATTTACGTAGGTAGTTCTCTTCCCTGTCCTTTCTATTGCGACCTTTCACGCATCTCTAAATTCAGAGTTCTTGATGTTAAGGTTACGCCTCGGCCGGTGTCACGCGGAGATACAAGAGGTTCCACTCAAGGGACGTGAATGTTCATTGAGTTGGGTCACAGGATCGTATGGTTGGATTTAAGTTGATTCAACTGACGTGGGAAGACGATTGCTAATTAATATCCTAATCTAGGCTATCATCATGACGTTCCTTATACTATAAAATGAGAACACCGAAAATATAACTTTCATGGAAGGATTTTCCGTTTAATGACTATAAAAACATTTAATATAACAACTACAATGCTAAGAAAATAAAAAGCAACACAAATGGATGTTAGAAGTGACTGAACGTTACGTTAATTTAAAAAAGAAACACCCTTAACTTCCGAGTCCTGTCAATATTTCTTTCATAACATCAATTTAATTTAAAAAAATCAAAGGAAAATCAACATCACAATGCTGAAGGCTTAAAATTTGAAATGAGTCCATCATTCATCATATTTATTTTCAAAGTGATGCTTAAAAATCATTGACTCTTGTTGGCTTGGCACACCTATTCACTGGCTCAAATAAATGTCTCAACATCCCGTTATTTACGTTTAAATCATCGCTTATTTTGTCAAAAATCTAACAACTTGAACGCACCGGTAACCTCTGCTCATCATTATCGTATAGATCAAGAAAATGATCGTATAATATAAGACAACATCGTAATTCTTCAAATAATAAAACAGAACAAATAGGAAATGTAATTGATTTCTTCTGAGCTCCATCAGCATGTGCACCTAAATAATGGACATATGAAAACATAATCATCATCAACTACAATGGTTTCAACAACTACGATGACTCTGCAGTTCTGGTGACCTCCGTGAAATCTATCTGTAAAAACTATGTCAGCTCTAAGCGGCAACTCAATAGTTTATAAGAAGAAATCTAGCTAGCAAGAAAAATTAATCTGCTCGCATATGTAAATGAAGATCACACATTCCATTTTGTGACATGGTTCTCAACTGTATAGTATCATTAATTCGTGAAGAATTTGTGTCATTCCAATATTGTGCGCAATCTCCTACACTGTATTTAATTAGTACATTTTAGATTATCGTACTACCAGTGCCCTTGAAATGCCTCGAAATATAATTGCGACTATCGCCCTGTTCGTAAGTGATTACCATTCATATCAGTAAAATCAAATTCGTACGCACGACTAATTCAGTATCCACTACAATAAATCTCATCAGGACCTCCACACCGCATCATACTATAAAATGCATAATCCCAATGACACATTCACGACGATCCACATAACAATAATCATTTACATAGTTTGACGACCCTATCACATATCATCATATTACTCACAAGTCATGCTCACGAATTCTCATTTCATTAAAGAATATACTCAGGCTCGTCACATTGCGAAGACTATATATCTTAACATCATTATTAACACCATATCATCGCAATTTCATTCGCGAACACTACGTTTAACATAAGAATACGATTGTAGATCACGCACCTGTTATTACCGACTCCTTCTAACACATATTCGAAACCATGCTAAACCGAAATTTCTTCATAATGACACTATATTAACATGGGTATAATCCATGCCTAAATCTGTCTGCAAACCATTCGCCTGCGACCACTAGATTCACACGACATAGCGTACGATATATCATAATTCAGGATCATTCACGTTATAAATTACAATATTCCTATCCATAGTAAGGCAATGATTGATGATTAAAACGGCTGCCTTCAAGTTGCGTAATTTAGCATGTCACAATTCTGACATTTAAAACAACATACTACTCTACTTAAAAGCAGCTGCATAGCGGGATAATGAAACATTGACTTAGAGTACTTATCGTTCGTTGGCTTCATGATGAAGACACCTCATCTTCCAGTATTGAGACTTTAACCATCGGTGTCCATTCCAGTTCTTGTCGGGTCCTTTGAGGCCATAATAGTTTTAAGATGACATGCTGGGATTCATAATCATTTCATAGTCATCTCCAATATTCCCTGGTCTCATGATACCTGGAAGTCGACATACACTATTCTATTAGAATAGGGTTACATGCATTATCATCTACAATATTTTTGTACAACACTTGCCTTATTATTCAAGATAATTGGATGCATCCCGTTTTGTTCTTTTACAAAAGTTATTCTTATTACAATTAGCAATTGACAATTTTATATTGCAGTCTAGCTTCTCATCTAATATCTTTCCGATGTGTGTGCAACACTTCTGATACCGTCTAAAATTCCAGCAGAATTACAAACTTCTCTTCCTTTTTGAAACAAAGTCTACTACCAGGTTACAATAATAGCAGACGGTTTTCTTTTAAAAGACTTCTCCATATTCCTAGCTTCCATAGGTTTCTGACAATTAAAAATCTGACTTCTTGATACGGAGTACTCTTGGATAATCGTTTTTGTTGGCAAAGGAATTCATTCAATAATCTGTTATATAATATCTGGGTTATCAATCGACATTTTCATCACCAATCTCGATTATCAAATCGTATCGGACTAGATAGGCAAGGTATGGCCATCGTATACAGGTTGAACTTAGCCCATTTAATTCAAGTCATTCCATGGCCTCCGACATATTTCTATCATTGATATATTTGCCATGTATTTACATTTATTAAACTTTTTCTCGAGGAAACTGCGATATTTACTTAATTCTGTATTACGTGCCATGACATTTCATTATCCATCGTAACTTAACGGGATACCACGGGGTTCAGAGGTTTTCTTTTTTTTTTTTTTTTTTTTTGTGCCAATTCCTTCAATCCGTTCCCTGTTGTTCATTTAATCGAGCGAGTTATTTTGGTACACTTGGACGAATAGTGATCGGACATACGATTTCATTGATTTTTATTTTCACCATAAGCTTCCAATGTCTTCACAGACTCCAACATTCATTGGAGGGTTATACTATATTATTTTGTTTCAATGTTTTCCAAATTCGTACATTTGTTATCACCAGTTGATTAATTCCAAGCTATGTGTTACGTGGTCATACTTTCATACATGTATACACCAGGTATGCTTCCCCCCTCTCACACCGTCTATCATCAACATCCGCTGGTTTTCTTCACATACTTTCTTTCCATTCTTCAGCTCTGCTCTATTCTATACTGATGTATTTCGTTGCGTTTAGTTTATTAATTTCTATTTTCTTCTACCACATTCGTCCCTGTTTCGTCTGATGTCCTCTCTGATACTTCTCAAGCACACACAGTGCGATAGAACATCTCGTTTGGAGCTTAATGTTATAGTCAGTTCCCGCTAGCACTGTGCCACCATACAGTGAGCCACCTAGTGGCGAACAAGCGTACTGCTGCAATTCTCCCAACATCCTGAATCAAACAACGCAGATTATCAGCGATGTCATCAAAACAACTCCATTTCACTGGCTTCCAATCCTTAGCCACTTCCTTCCTCCAGATCTACGCCACATGAACAGTCTTGTCTGAGAAGCAAATAAAAATACAGGCCAATAAATCACTTCCAATTCACCAAGACATCCAAAGAATCTCTTCAGCCCTATGGAAATCCAAACACCCTCCCCTGTTGATGGCTCAAAAACTGATGATGCCATAAGGCATAGGTCTTCAATTTTTTGTTTTCTGTGTGAATTGGATGGTGTTACGCATCACTTGACCAAGTGCCACAATTGATTTTTTTTTAGATCATTGTTAGATTTGGTAACTAAAATTGTAAACTTAATGTAGTTTATTGTTCAGACTTTTGTTCTCAACATCATTTTGCGGGAAGTTAATTCTGACCAAATGCCAACCCCTCCATGATTAAATTAAAGTTTTGCGTCAAATGACCACACGGCAATCATACAGTCTCGTGGTTTTGTGATGCCAAATGTAGATTTCGGCTCAGGTTCCCTTCCTTGTTACTCAACTTTTGAGTTCACATTGTTTCTCTGCAACATATCAGTGTAGTAAACATACTCTTTATTTACAGAGATCCGTTATTGTGATTGTGTGTTTAAACCTAAGGACAGAGCAATGGACCATTATACTCGTATATCTCTGAGTGAAATCTCTTGTTGTGCAAATGAGTTTCTCGCCCACTATTGTAAAGACTCTAGGAAATGGCTTGCTGACTTCTTTTCATCCATCCAACACACAGGACACCTGCCACTGGAGTTCAAGAGATCAAGATATTTGCTGTCTTGAAACCTAGAAAATCACCCGATGCTCCCAAAAGCTATAGACTGGTTAGCATTATTAAACTCAACCTACAAGCTATTAGAAACATTGATTTACAACAGAGTCAGTCCAGCCATTTTCAAGATCCTCCTCGCAGAACAAGCTTTAGATCGGAACGAAATTGCGAAGACCAAGTGCTTGCTCTGACGACATTCATTGAAGCTGGATTTGAAGAGAAGCTAAAGACCGGTGCGGTGCTCGTAGATCTCATGGCTGCTTTTGATACTGTATGGAGGGACAGGTTAATGCATAAACTCCTAAAAACCTTATAGTGTAAAAACGCTACAAATCTATTCAATTGCATTATTTCAGATAAAGTAATTCAAGTGGTCTTGAACAGTACCCTGAGCATACTAATAAGACTACCACAAAAGATCTCTGCTTACTGACAAATTTTTTTTCAAAAGTGGTGCCTGACACCTAGCACAACCAAAACAGAAATACTTTCATCTGAGTAGTATACTGCCTCGGACCACCTTGAAAGTGACTCCCAATGACAGCATTTTACCGTACAACCCGAATCCAAAATATCTTGGTGTAACACTGGACTGGACACTGTCTTACAGTAAACATATCTCCAGCCTTGCAGTCAAACCAAGTACAAGAAACATTATCTTATCTAACCTATCTGGCAGCACATGGGGACCCACAGCAGCAACTTTACATACTTCTGCGTTAAGTCTGGCGTATGAAACTGAATACTGCTCTTCCATCTGGTAGAATAGCATCCACACCTAGAAAATTGACACCGTCCTGAATCAAACAATGTAGATTATCAGTGGTGTCATAAAAACAACTCCACTGCACTGGCTTCCAGTCCTTAGCCACATCCTTCCTCCAGATCTACGCCGCATGAACAGTCTTGTCTGAGAAGCAAATAAAATACAGGCCAATAAATCACTTCCAATTCACCTTGATATCCAAGGAATCACTTCAACCCTACGGAAATCCAGACACCCTCCCCTGCTGCTGACTCGAAAAGTGATTTGTCGCCATAAGACCTATCGGTGTCAGTGCGACGTAAAGCAAATTATAATGATAAAATAAAAGCTGATGAAAGAAAACTACTGTGAACTGCAAACTTGGAATAAAAAATGGACTGCTAAGGCTCCCCGACGAATGGAGATCGATCTTGGACCCTACGCAGCCCCCACCCGGATTTCATTTCCCGCGAAGTGTACGGGTCCCACTAAACAGAGTGCGCACAGGGCATGGAAGGAGTGGCTCTGCGATGCATTCTTGGGGCCTTCGACCATCTCCAAGCTGTGACTAGTGAAGAATTCCAGACAATATGACACATCATCTTCAGATGCCTACATAGAGCCTTCCACAGAACTATCGACGACCTTTTGACAGCTTCAACAAGCTTTTATTTTAAAGTGCAAATTATTATGTACTAGTCAACTTAATCTTCCCTCCGACTGAGAATGCTATATGCAGTCATATTGACAGTTGCATTGTATGCCTATGAAACACTGACACTAAATAAAAATGAAAAGAACCATCTTGAAGCCTGTGAGGTATGGTAGATATGTAGCTATCATAAGATCATAAATGTGATGCAGAGAGATAAGATGTCAAACACCAAGGTTCTAGATACTGTGAACCAAGAGATGATCAACAAGATGCAACATCCAGAGAACAATTATGAGATTATCAAAAAATCAACATGAAACTGCTATAATTAGAAAATCAACAATAAAAACCTATTATAATGTGCCACTCCAATTTTATAAGAATTGTGGCAGAAGGCTTCATTGAAGGAAATACCTAGAAAAATCTTACATTCTGAATGGCATTCAGGCACACAATATTGTGTCAATGAAGCAAGGCATAAATAACAGGATGATCTGGAAATGTTTCATGGCAATCAGTCACTACTAATATGCATTTAGGACTGTTTCTGAGGTGGCAGATTCTAGCTGCAAACTGATGATGATGATGATGATATCTCTTCAAATATTTCATTATCTTTGAAATTGCTATGGTACAGTTATACATTTACAATCAAATCCTATCAACTATCATCTTCATTAAAATCAGTGTCATTTTTCTAAATTTAATTCTTATCAAATCCATCTATGTACAAGTGTGTACTAAACTTAAAACTTGATACAGATTTGAATTGCCCAGTCACAAAATAAAACAAGCAGTTTAATTCAATTAAGTTCCCTTAAAAGAGAGCTACTGTAAGGCAAGTATTAAATAACAATTAGGTATCAATAAAAAAATCAGAGATGATTAAAAAGATGCAACAATTATATGAAATTATTTATTCTTCTGGGTTGAACTGTGTTCTTGTTTTCTGTACATTCCATACAGTTTGCCGTTGTTCCAAATACATTACAATATTGAAATACCGCACTGCGATTACCTCAGATCGAAATTCTCTCAAGTATCAAAATTAGGGCTCCTTAACTTATGCCAGGAATTTCAGTGGCTGCAACAACTGGACGTCCTAGTTTAGTTTTCATTTGTTAATTTTTGTATTTTTTCTTTCTATTTTTCTGTATTGCACATATTTCTCTCAATACTTACTTCCTTGTACCTTGACTTTCTATATATTTATTCTGTTTTGTGAATTATTTGTTTTTCATAATGTTACTGAATTTGTGCACAGCTTAACTTGTACCATAGGCTAAAATTTAAAAAAATTAATATTACGCTAACGTTCTCATGATTCCTGTACATAAATATTATTTCCCACAGTGCCTGGCACAGAGCCAGAGGAGTTGATTGTGATTGTAGTAACACCAGCCGGGACATGTGGCAACATAGTGCTACCGCACACATGCTGAGAGCTGTCAGAACACTTGGGTTGTTTTGATAAAACTGTACATAGTTTGATTGTGGAAATATAGATTTTAAACTATTTTTAAGATCCTGAATTACATTACACTTACAAAACTGTATTTTTATGCTACCTAAGTACTATGATCTACCAATGTAATTTCTATACTTCATTTCTCATTTCTAGTCTTGTGGGTCGGATTGAAAATCACCATTCCCTTCCTTACTCCGATATTTCTTCTACTTTTACTCCTCTCTTCTATTATTTTCTCTGTAAATACTCGTTTCGGAACTCTTGTTATCTCATCATGTATCCATACCATTTCAGTTTTCTGATCTCTGTCTTGTCTTGCAGTTTTGGAAATTCTGTTCTCTTTCCGATCTTATCTCTTTGTCTTCCCAATTATTCCTCTAAGGTACTTCATCTCGGCTGCTTGAATTCGGCTTTCATAGCATTTTGTTGTTGTCCATGTACCTGCTGTATGTCAAAATTGGTGTGTAATATGCATAGTACAGAATTTTCTAGCATTTCTGTGGGACTTTGGTTTCACACTATACCTTTCACACACTGGTCAAACCCATCAGCTTGCTGGATTTTCTTTCTAATTTCTTCATTTATTTTCCATATTCTTGATATTTGAATCCTTCTCTTTCTTCCAGTATGTTTCTTACTGCAAAAATAAGGTCAGTTTGATCTGACTTCAAGGTCTATGTTGTTCTTCCTCCATTTCTTTTCTGCTTTCATCACCAGTCTTTCCTCTAATATCCTCTCAAAAATCTTTGCTACATGTGAATGGGGGGTGTACCCCTATAGTTGTTAACATTCCTTCCTATCGTCCTTCTTGAATTTTGGAATTACAGGCCCTTTTTCCAATCTTCCGGTACTTCTTTTTTCTTCCATATCACTCGAAATAGTCTATATATCCCATGTAGCCCTACTAGTCCTGCTGCCACTCTGTAATCGAGTTTTCTGCTTTATGTTGTAGGCTGTTATGTAGAATATTGTTTTTGAACATTTTTTACGAGCCATTTATAGTGTAATTCTGATGTTTAAAACCTGTTATATTTAGTTGTAAAATTGCAGGCATTTGTGAAAGTGGTCTGTAAACAAATATGATCAATATAACACACAATGTAGTATTTGACAGAATATAATCCAGCGGTAAAATTTATAAAAGTGTACCCTATTTCACTCTGCCCTGAATTTTTCAAGTCAAATCGAATCACTAAATGGCAATTTTATTGGTCATACGTGTGATGCGAAACAAAGGAACCACAATAGAGCATCAAATAAACCAAGCGTCATTATTTCGGTTTACAACAATTAAATTAAAATATCTCTAATTTTGATAAATTAACAAGAAAATTTGTGATTTATCTTCATTTCGGTATACAATACCTCACATTTCACAGAAATGATTAATTAACACGGGATTTTTGTGTTTGTGTAAATACAGTATAAATACGTATAAATACGTGTGATGCGAAACAAAGGAACCACAATAGAGCATCAAATAAACCAAGCGTCATTATTTCGGTTTACAACAATTAAATTAAAATATCTCTAATTTTGATAAATTAACAAGAAAATTTGTGATTTATCTTCATTTCGGTATACAATACCTCACATTTCACAGAAAAGATTAATTAACACGGGATTTTTGTGTTTGTGTAAATACAGTACGCTAAATCTATTTTGAGCGTTTGGTAAGGTTTCACACTTTACCTCCAATTGTGGTTATGCATCCTTTTCATCTAGTATCTGCTTACATGTGAATGGGCATGGAGAGCTGCATCAAACCAGTCTATGGACTGATGACTCAAACAACAATCTGCTTACAGGATTGCTTTTGTGCTATTTCCAAGAGATTGTACTGTCCCCCTTGAGAAAAATGTCAACAGTGTTGTTACAATTGGTCTAATGATATCAGTTATTAGTTATAATTGTGAACAGCTACTGATTACTGACTCATTGTTCTGCTACTAAAAGAAAATAATTACATTTATCGCCATTAATAATTATGAACTACTTTGTTTCAGGCAAAGAATATTTCGTGTGCGACTTCAAAGGTCATTGTGTAGTTGTGTTCAACGAAGAAGGACAGTTCTTACGTCGTATTGGCTGTGAGAGTGTCACTAATTTCCCAAATGGGATAGACATATCTGATGCGGGTGATGTGTTAGTTGGAGATTCGCATGGCAATCGTTTCCATGTAGCAGTCTTTTCAAGAGATGGGTCACTTCTCTCAGAGTTTGAGTGCCCATATGTTAAGGTGAGTTTCAGTTGGATTGATAATTTGTAGAACATTTGGTAGACTTAGGCAAGTCAGGAAGATCTGACTGGGTGTTGTAGTAGCAGTTCAGATTTTTATATTAACAGTTAGTGATTCATATACTTAAACCAGATGACCTGAAAATTGCTTGACAGAACGAGTTTTGATGAGTAATGCTGCAAAAGATATGATTTTAGTTTTCAGCAGTGCTGGTTAACATATGTATTTCTGCCATTTAGTCCCATTTCCTAATAACGGGGTTGGAGGAGACATGAGATGAAGTTTGTTTTTATGGTCAGGTGTCCTTCCCGGCATGGATCTCGGTTGAGGAGCGAATTAAAACTAAATAAATTATGGTGAACAAAATTGGGTAAGGAGGTGAAAGAAATCTGCTGTGGCTTATAAATAGGAACTGCCCTGGCATTTGGCTGGAAATGAAAATGGGAAACCACTGAAAAGAAGATAGATTATAAATCTTGATGTGGAGATAGATAATTATCTCAATGTTGGATCTTGTAATCATATGTTTTATAGATTAAGAAACAAATAGCTGGTTGTTATTGTTTTTACGTAGAAAAGTTGAAGTTAAGCACCAGTGAGAAGAGAAGCAAGTGCTGAATTGGAAACAATTGCATATCACAGAAGACAACTGAAGGTATCGTTAACACATTGGAGACACCGCCCGTAGTTTCTATGGGCGCGTGATTTCATTGCTACTGACGGCGCTCGGAGAATCTACAAGCGTATGTTTTCACTGTGGCTAGGAAGAGAAGGCGCTCTTCCAGCAAGCTCTTATTTCACCAGGACACTGTCAGATGCTTCTAGTGAGCATGCTGTTTACTACTTATGAGCTGAAGTCAAGAGCTCTTCTTTCAAAGCATTGATAACACAGCTGCGTTCCGACATAGCCTGTGGCTGCGTCATCGCTCACTCTCAGCTGTGAAACAAGCAGGAAAGTACGTGCGTACGGACAGGAAGAGAGTGTGTTTCGGGAGCTTGGCTTATTTGTGTCATTATTGTGGCTATTATGTCTAATTCAAGTGCACAAAATTTAGACGATGAATCCATATTGGATGTTCTTATGGAAGACTCGGGTTCTGAAATGGAAGACAATGGTGACGATTTCATACAAAGTGACCATGATGATTCCGACGCTTCAGGCAAGTACACTTATTATTTAGCTAATTATAAAATAGGTACAAAGTGGTTTCTGTAATACAGTTTTATTCTGGGTTCCTAATGATTTGGGTTGTTTCCTGTGTACAGATGACAACCTGCAGCAACCCGATGCAAGCCCGTCGTCAAGTTACGAAATGCGGGAAATACATCAAAACAAAGGGAGGAAGCGTGCAGTTCAGAGACCCGCTATTGATGACGGATGGTCATCTACCGATAATCTTCCTCAATTACCAGTATTTCAAGAAAATAGTGGAGTCAGAATTCCAGTGGATAATAACAGTGATGCATGGGAATGTTTTAGTAATTATCTGAATGTAGATATTTTTAGGCACATAAAATCAGAAACAAATCGTTATGCAAGCGATGCAATAAAAAGGAAAAGAAATCACAGTGAACAGATAAAGCAAAGATCTCTCTTTGGCTCCTGGACTACAGTTACATTGAGGGAAATATATCACTTCTTCGCAATAATCATTCACATGTGTTTGGTTGTGAAGCCAAAGCTGACAGATTATTGGGCAAAATCACAGATTCTTCAAGCTCCTTTCCCAAGGTCACTCCTATCTAGGGATAGATTTCGAGCGATTTTGTCATTTTTACACTTGAATGACAATCGAACCTATGTTCCAAAAGGTCAACCCAACCATGATCCCCTGCATAAGATTAGACCGATATATGACCATTTTATTAGAAAATGTAAAGGAAATTTCTATCCCACCGAAAATTTGACAGTTGATGAGGGCATATGTCCTTTTCGAGGCCGGGTAGTATTCCGTGTTTACATAAAGAATAAGCCAAACAAATATGGAATCAAGTTTGATATTGTCAGTGATGCAGAATCTGGTTACGTTTGCAACTGCAAAATTTATACAGGGTCGGCTGGGGGAACAAATAACATGTTTCAGGAACTAATAAATCGGTTATGTGGTCCTTATTTCAACAAGGGCCACACTATTTATATGGATAGATTCTTTACCAGTGTCTCATTGTCTGATCATTTGTGGAGCATGAAAACAATGGCAGTTGGCACTGTTCAAAAAAAAAAAAGGAAAACCTACCGACAATTTTCAAAACAACTAAATTGAGAAAGGGTGCAGTGTTATTCAGACGTAAACAACATTTACTTGCACTCAAGTGGAAAGACACAAGGGATGTTTATTGTCTTTCATCAAGACACGAGGCAAAAATGACAAGTGTTCAGGTAAAATGTAAGGGAGGAAACATAAACAAAGAAAAGCCTGATCTAGGATTAGATTACAATAAAAATAAAACTGGAGTGGATCATGGGGATCAGTTCCTTAGTTATTATCCATTCCAACGTAAGCAACTGAAATGGTGGAAAAAAGTATTTTTCCATACCTTTTGTATGGCTATTGTAAATTCCTTCATAATTTACAAGAAAACACGGTCAAATCCAAAGAAAGCCCATTTAGAGGGCTTTATGATTGAGTTAGCAAATAAGTTCGTGGAAATGAGAGGCACTGACAATCCAGTACCCAGCGTGAGTAATATCACAAATTCTGCTGCGCGACTGACTGGGAGGCATTTTGCTGAAAGGATTCCGCCCACCACAGGAAAGCAGTATCCATCTAGGTACTGTAAAGTATGTTCAGATAAAGGGCAAAAGAGTAATGGAAAGAGAATTAGGAGGGAAACGCAATGGTTCTGCAGCATTTGTGATATTGGTTTGTGTATGCCGGATTGTTTCAAGGCCTACCACACTAAAGCTAATTACTGCTTGTAAACAATGATACCCATGCCAAATGACCTCGTAGGCTAGACTATGTATATAGTAGTAGTATGTTTTAGTTGATTTGTTCTCAATATTTGCTCAATTTCAAAATATTAACCTGACTAGTATCCATAGCAACATCAGGAAAAAAAATTTTTGCTTGTAAAACATACCATGTTCATAAATATATAAAAAATAAACAGATGTACTATTATAATAATTAAAACATATTTTAGAGGAAGAGGAAAGTCAGGTCTTTCTAATTATTCCAACAGTTTTTACAACCATCGCTTTACCTTACCGTTAAAAACCTTTTAAAAGTGTTAAAAATCGTGTGATTTCTGGAGGATAGCACGTTCAAATATGGCCGTCTCCAATGTATTAAAAGACTGCTCAAAGAGTTCATATGGCAGCAAAGTGGTCAAAATGAAGGTCAAGTCTTTCTGAACCACATTTGAGAATAATTCTCAGTTTAGTGTGGAAATAAAGACAATTATAGATAGTAAAAATCAATTTGAGGTGGATAGGAGTAAAAAGGCATGAGAAAATCTAATAGCAAATTTCATATTGTAAAGAGTGAAGAGTTTGATATGCAGTGAGGGATAATATTTGGAAATGAGTAAGAAAAAGGAGGGGGAAAAAGAAGATAGTAGATTTGAAAGAGAGATAAAAAATAAAGTAACAGCCATCCTTTTCCCCCACATCCTTCAGCCCCGCCTTAATCCCCTCTCCCCACCCCCTTTCCCTCCTTCCCTCTCCTTCAGGACCTTCCCTTCCCCTCTCCTTTCTTTTCATTTGAATCTCACAGCAGTTAGTCTGAAGCACACACAACAATAGGCTACACACCTCATGCTATATTGAGAGGTCTCATATAACCTATGCCATCTAACTAACGCATTCTCTCATTCAATTCATTAATTAAATTTTATCTAATTTAATTTTATACCAGACACAATGTATCTGTAATAACCACATCTTCATGTGCCGTCCTGACAATGTCCAACAACATTTCAACATAACAATAGAGTAAATTAATGTATTATTTGGGTCCACCTTTTCAATACAAAATGTAAGTAGTTTAAATTACATAAATGATTAGGGACTAGTTTCGACCTAGTACTAGGTCATCGTCAGCCTAAAGCAAAATTAAAACACAAAATATCGAAGAAATTAAACAATGTAAAGACACGTACGGTCTCGTAAAAGTACATACCGTGTGAGATATTGTGCAGCACTATGTTAAAAAATAACTCTCTGAAAGAGATTCATAATAAGTCCAGTGCATATTAAGATGATGTTATATCAAGGAATCCTTGAATTGCTGGAATATGCTGGCTCCTTTAAGATGCAGGTATCCAATTGAAGAACCAATGAGCCGAAGTTACACCGTTTATTTATGAATAAAGTCCAGTGCGCCGTATAGCATTAAAAAGTTAAAGAAAGAATTCTTAGTTGCTGGATAAGGAGATTAGAATATGCTGGCTCCTTTAAGATACTGGTATCCATTTTTTTTTTTTTTTGCTTTACGTCGCACCGACACAGATAGGTCTTATGGCGACAATGGTATCCAATTGAAGAACCACTGAGCCGAAGTCACGTCGTTTATTTGCGATTAAAGACCAGTGCGCCGTGTAGCATTAAAAAGTTGATAGGGATGGAAATTTTTCAGTTGTTGGTCAAGGAATTCAACATATGCTGGCTTCTTAAATTTGCTGCTGTATATTCGAAGAACAACAGAGATGAAGTTACGTCGTTTTTTTAAGATATTCATAGACGTAAAAACACATGGATGCTGGAAAGGCTCTTCAGTTTTTTGGAACTTGAAAGAAGGTAATTGTTGCGCGTGGAGGCTTAGGAATCCAGAGATGCGCTATATTATGATAAAAAATAGAGATCCATAAAAAGGTCCCGAGCGCCGTATAAAAGTGACAAGTTGTAAAAGTAATATTTAAGTTGTTGGTCATGGAAATCGAAAAAGGTTGGTGTTCAAGCGATGCTGCTGTTAATTCAGAGATCAATTGAAATTACAGTACCGTAACATTGTTTTCTCAAGATGTTTATAAACTTGAAATAAATGTCGATGCGAAGTAAGATGCTAGAAGAAAGCTCTTCTGTTTCTAGAATCTGGAAGGACGATGGATGTTACGGGAGGAGGATTAACATATGTGGAGTTAAATAAAGGTGGATAGAAATTCGCAGTTCAATGCAGACCATACATTTGACTCTGAATAAATGACAGCAAGGAAAGAAAGAAAGAAAGAAAGAAAGAAATTTGGTCAGATGGAAGAAAATATTTAAATATGTCATAAGGGAATTAACGCGTGTTGTAATAAGCTAAAGAGAGAAATGGGGGTAGGTGAGGTTCAAAGGAAATTTTGAGGAGGTGAAGGGAGAAAATAACGGAAGGAGAAGAAAAGTGGGATGGGGAGAGGATATTAAAGTGGGGCTGAGGGATGTGGGAATATGGAAGATTGTTTAAGGAAAATACTATAAATAGAATGAAAAATCGGACCTTTAATATTAGATTCTGATTGTCTTAAAAGCTGAATGAGTAGGTCAAAAAGAATGTTTGATTTTTCGGAAATGTCATTAAGATTGAAGTTTGGATTAAAATATTGGTCTAGATTTATAAAGCAATTCTCTGTTATGTTAAGGAGGGGTCCTTTATTCATAATTTTGTGAATTACCATATCATGTTTAATGTCTGTAAATTTATGATTATAATCATTCATGTGTTGACCAACTGCAGAAAATTTATTGTGTTTTAGGGCATTGACATGTTCCAAGTATCGTATTTTAAAGCTTCTTCCTGTTTATCCAATATAAGAAAAATTGCAGCTGTTGCATTTGACTCTATATACACCGGATTTTGAAAAACAATCAGTTCTATTAACAGATGATGAGTTGTGTAAGACTTAAGCGTTACTATTGTTGGTTCTGAAGGAGATTTTAACATCATGTTTTAAAAATGTTAGTGACCTTATAAATATCTTTATTGAACGTAACGGTAGAAAATAAGAAACTTTTGGTTTTTATTTTTTCAGAGTGGTTATAGGACGATGTTTGTATTTATTGATAATACCGTCAATGAAAGAACTATTGTATCCATTGAGTTTAGCAATCATACGGATATTGTTCAATTCTTTTTTAAGATCACTTTCGGTCATTGAGACAGTATAGGCTCGATGAACCATAATATTATAAGCTGCTCTTTAATGGATTTGTGGATGGGAGGAATCTTGACGAATAGTGGAAGATGTATGGTCCGCACTGAACTGCGAATTTCTATCCACCTTTATTTAACTCCACATATGTTTAATCCTCCTCGCGTAACATCCATCATCCTTCAAGATTCTAGAAACAGAAGAGCTTTCTTCTAGCATCTTGCTTCGCATCGACATTTATTTCAAGTTTATAAACATCTTGAGAAAACAATGTTACGGTACTGTAATTTCAATTGATCTCTGAATTAACAGCAGCATCGCTTGAACACCAACCTTTTTCGATTTCCATGACCAACAACTTAAATATTACTTTTACAACTTGTCACTTTTATACGGCGCTCGGGACCTTTTTATGGATCTCTATTTTTTATCATAATATAGCGCATCTCTGGATTCCTAAGCCTCCACGCGCAACAATTACCTTCTTTCAAGTTCCAAAAAACTGAAGAGCCTTTCCAGCATCCATGTGTTTTTACGTCTATGAATATCTTTAAAAAACGACGTAACTTCATCTCTGTTGTTCTTCGAATATACAGCAGCAAATTTAAGAAGCCAGCATATGTTGAATTCCTTGACCAACAACTGAAAAATTTCCATCCCTATCAACTTTTTAATGCTACACGGCGCACTGGTCTTTAATCGTAAATAAACGACGTGACTTCGGCTCAGTGGTTCTTCAATTGGATACCAGTATCTTAAAGGAGCCAGCATATTCGAATCTCCTTATCCAGCAACTAAGAATTCTTTCTTTAACTTTTTAATGCTGTACGGCGCACTGGACTTTATTCATAAATAAACGACGTAACTTCGGCTCATTGGTTCTTCAATTGGATACCTGCATCTTAAAGGAGCCAGCATATTCCAGCAATTCAAGGATTCCTTGCTATAACATCTTCTTAATATGCACTGGACTTATTATGAATCTCTTTCAGAGAGTTATTTTTTTAACATAGTGCTGCACAATATCTCACACGGTGTGTACTTTTACGAGACCGTACGTGTCTTTACATTGTTTAATTTCTTCGATATTTTGTGTTTTAATTTTGCTTTAGGCTGACGATGACCTAGTACTAGGTCGAAACTAGTCCCTAATCATTTATGTAATTTAAACTATTTACATTTTGTATTGAAAAGGTGGACCCAAATAATACATTAATTTACTCTATTGTAATCACAGTTCAGTACGGATCTATCATTATGAAACTTATTTCATTTAACATTTCAACATGATTTAACAAGCACCACGAGAACATCTCATTTCATTACTTTGATTGATGACGAAACAACATCTAACAGTTCTCCGTCAGCTAGTGGTTATTTACAGCAGTGTTCAATGGATTGCATATGGCTAACACCACTCAAATAGATTTGGTGATGAACTACGGGACCAACATCTACCAGTTTTCATTTACTATTGAATTATTGACCAGCAGTATTATAACTAACAGTTCTGTGTATATAAATTAATACTTGAAATAATCTCAAGTCTCAGTGATGAGCATCCTCAAGATGTTAGAACCTAGTTTTTTTTTTTTTTTTTTTTTTTTTTTTTTTTTTTTTTTTTTTTTTTTTTTTTCAAATTTAATCATAATTTCATCCCAGTTTTTAATGAAACGTTTCTTCTTTAAACCCAAATACAATAATGACAAAATACAAGCACATAGGAAAAAGGCTTGCTTTCGTGCAAATGAAGTAAGAAGCCTGCGAATATCAATCAATCAATACTGATCTGCATTTAGGGCAGTCGCCCAGGTGGCAGATTCCCTATCTGTTGCTTTCCTAGCCTTTTCCTAAATTATTTCAAAGAAATTGGAAATTTATTGAACGTCTCCCTTGGTAAGTTATTCCAATCCCTAACTCCCCTTCCCATAAATGAATATTTGCCCCAGTTTGTCCTCTTGAATTCCAACTTTATAAAAGTAGGTAAGATCACAATATGAAGATAAACGCCATTCAAACTTATTCGTCTACTAATGTCATTCCACGCCAACTCTCCGCTGACAGCTCAGAACATACCACTTAGTCGAGCAGCTCTTCTTCTTTCTCTCAATTCTTCCCAACCCAAACATTGCAACATTTTTGTAACGCTACTCTTTTGTCGGAAATCACCCAGAACAAATCGAGTTGCTTTTCTTTGGATTTTTTCCAGTTCTTGAATCAGGTAATCCTGGTGAAGGTCCCATACACTGGAACCATACTCTAGTTGGGGTCTTAATAGAGACTTATATGCCCTCTCCTTTACATCCTTACTACAACCCCTAAACACCCTCATAACCATGTGCAGAGATCTGCACCCTTTATTTACAATCCCATTTATGTGATTACCCCAATGAAGATCTTTCCTTATATTAACACCTAGATACTTACAATGATCCCCAAAGGGAACTTTCACCCCATCAACGCAGTAATTAAAACTGAGAGGACTTTTCCTATTTGTGAAACTCACAACCTGACTCTTAACCCCGTTTATCATCATACCATTGCCTACTGTCCATCTCACAACATTTTCGAGGTCACGCTGCAGTTGCTCACAGTCTTGTAACTATTTATCACTCTATAGAGAATAACATCATCCGCAAAAAGCCTTACCTCCGATTCCACTCCTTTACTCATATCATTTATATATATAAGAAAACATAAAGGTCCGATAATACTGCCTTGAGGAATTCCCCTCTTAATTATTACAGGGTCAGATAAAGCTTCACCTACCCTAATTCTCTGAGATCTATTTTCTAGAAATATAGCAACCCATTCAGTCACTCTTTCGTCTAGTCCAATTGCACTCATTTTTGCCAGTAGTCTCCCATGATCCACCCTATCAAATGCTTTAGACAGGTCAATCGCGATACAGTCCATTTGACCTCCAGAATCTAAGATATCTGCTATATCTTGCTGGAATCCTACAAGTTGAGCTTTAGTGGAATAACCTTTCCTAAAACCGAACTGCGTTCTATCGAACCAGTTATTAATTTCGCAAACATGAATACGTAAATCAGTGTTGCAAACGAACGAAATATGAAATATGTTTTCAAAGAATATACAATATAAGGAACAATTTTGCCTACTGATATTGTCACATTGTTGCATAATGTGACAATACAAGATTCCAGACAGTAATGCTGCAGCATGACACAGCCGGTTATGAATTCACTGCTTGCATGACTTGGCCCATTCTGTTGCATGACCAAGAATTCAGTGCTCTGTAACATGAAGACTTGGTTGATTGTACAGCATATTCTTGTTTCATCTGATAGTGCTATACTTATACTTCAGATTGATAACCTTAACTCATTTTCGTAAATTTTGTGACTTGGCTGGTTTTCATATTAGACACCTCAAATCATAAATCAAATGAAATCTAAACCAAACTCTGCTCTATTCAGTGATATCAAACCCAAGACAATTTACTCCTTCACCTTAACTAATTGCGTTTATCAATTAACAAATGTCTTCAGGAAACACATCGTCAACATTGCTTACTACAAAACTCCCAATAATACCACCAGTTTATTCCATAACTCTCACATAATCAATAGTACGAACAAATTATTCAGTTTGCAATATATTTGCTAAATTGTTATAAATATCCTGCACGTTATGTGGGACGAACGTGGAGAAATTTTTTATACACGTTATATTGAACCTTCAAAGTCAATTAGATACAACAAATTTCCTGCAATGGTCCAATTAATAAAATTTGAACCATGAATTCACAGCAATAGAACAGGACCTGTAAGTTTTACACATTTCACAAAAGAGAACCTTCCTGAACATATTGGAGAACATATACGAGGGTTGGAGCAAAAGTCATTGCAACCATTTTCTTTCTTGCAGATACCAGCCCAGTTGGAAAATGTGACAGACGAAAGAAAGTGGTGAGAACTATGTGTGTGGACATTGAAGAACACATGAACATTGTGCCTCACATATTTATTATAGTAGTGTACAGGACAATACTGGTTTCATGATACAAAATAATTACAGCCAAGCACACCTCCTACATCACAGCGCACATACAGTTGACATGACAAAACTGGGCCTAAAGGCCCTCAGAGTAGTCCCCTGCAATGTTCACCACACGCTGCCAACGATGTGGGAGGCACTGAGTACCATTTGCCACACCGTGTGTGAATCGGGTCATCTGTTGTCGCACAGGATTGGCAATGTCCTCTCATTATTATTTATAAGCTTCATATCCGTATTGATTGGTATCACTATATAGAAATAATATGAATCACCACCTTATCAATACACTATTTTATTTACTACCAAACTAGTAAATAGGGTCAGTACCGGTTTCGACCCCTAAGGGGTCATCTTCAGTTGACATATACAAAATATCTACAAAAACATCACATATAATGGTTAATGTTTAAAATTCATATGTCATTAAAATGCTGGTAAGTACATCTTAGTTTGGATATGCATATATTATAGGATTTATAAGTTTGCTCTATTTGAGCATTTATATAAATCTTCTGTTCCTTTGTATACAGTGTCAAAAGTATTGTATTGAATGTAATTCATCCATTTGACAAAATGCTAGTGGATTGACTATTAAGTATGTACATTTACTGAGAGGTACATGCTATTCTACTTACAATTTATATTACACAATATGAAGTAAAATTATTGCATTTGCACACATATGATGATATTAAGTTCAATGTAGGGTCTTAAAGATGTACTGTTTGGATTTTCAGTATCCTGATTACATTTCATGTAGTGGTTTATAAGGTTTACTTATTCACTTATTTAGTTCAGTTAAATACATAGAAGAACCTTATTGATTTGAATTCTTATGACTAAAATATTGGTATTTGATACCTTGTTGACGTGGATCCTTAATACTAATGTGTAAGTTTGTAGCACCTTCTATTCTTGTTTTCTGTCTTAAAATAGAGTTGTGTCTTGACACTGTTTATTTTATTAGGCATATAAAAGTCTTGTTAAAATGAACCCTTAGGGCTAAAACACTGGTATGAGATACCTGTTAAAATACTTTAGATTAAAAGTACTGATATGTGGTGCTATGTGCATATTCTTGAAACATAAATGAGTTTAACATAGTTTGATAACAGTACTGTAGGTTATTATGATTAGTTGTTGTAGTTTAATGGCTGGTCCATTAGAAATATATAAATGTTTGTTTGAATAGGACCGAATACATGTTCATGCTGTATGCATTACGAGTGAAATTGCGTAACATTATGATAGTAATAACTGGCAATTATGTGGGATGCTGCTGTTGTTGTAGCTGGAAATCTTGAATGTTATTAAGAAAGCGTTCTCATCTTGTCACTTGTCGTATTCAGGTTGGGTTGGTGACTATTATGAGATGAAGTACATTTTGGATGTCGTATGGCTTAATTGGGTTGCACGTTGGTTGTATCGTGAAAGTGTGTTGTAAATTAATATATGTTAGCTGTTGAGATTGTGCACTGTGTGTGGCTGTCTGTTGAGATCTGTAGCGTGTTGCCATTATATGTGATGTTTTTTTAGATATTTTGTATATGTCAACTGAAGATGACCCCTTAGGGGTCGAAACCGGTATTGACCCTATTTACCAGTTTGGTAGTAAATAAAATAGTGTATTGATAAGGTGGTGATTCTTATTATTTCTATATAGTGATACCAATCAATACGGATATGAAGCTTATAAATAATAATAAAACAGCCAACCAGGCAAAAAGAATAGCACACAGATATCAAAATCTGAAAATTAAGATCACAAACATTGTAAAAAACATCACGTTTTTAAAACAATGTCTACAAAATAATTTAACCCCTAAATTTCTTAAGAAATATAATAACAAACATAGAAGCCCCTATCAAACTCGAAATACACAAAACAAGGCAAATCGAATATGGCTTAAAGAGGAGATCAAATTCATGTACAGAAAGAAACACCACCTCAACATGCAAATGTATGAAGCACACCTAAAAGCCTCACATGAATTACCATATACATACTGGATTAACTTCCAACAAATAACCAATGTAAAGATAGAAAACATAGCGATACAGAAACAGAATACCCTAAACAAGAAACTCAATGCATTGAAGCAATCACAAAATCAACATACACACAATTACACACAGAACAGACAACTTACTACTGCACCTATTAAAAGCAACCTACATGAATTCCACCCACCAATCAAAAAATTTAACTAATACAGTATTTAATGAAGCAGAAACTACTATACTGAGCAAGGGACCGAAACATAATTGGAAAAATAACTCAATTTTTGAAAATATCACCATCATTACTGAAACAGAAGATGCCTTAAACAAAATACCTCAAGAACAACAAAATGAAATCAGATATGAAATTTAAAAAAATATTACCACAATATATCAATAGAATCAACCAAGAAACCTACAAACAAGATATTAAAGACCTAACATAAATTAAGGAACTCAAAAACAAAATCCAGCATAACAACTTACTAGTAACAAAAGCAGATAAAGGAAATACTACAGTTATTATGGATAAAGAGGAATATATAACAAAAACAAAAACTTGTTTCCAAGATGAAACCTTCCAAATTAAGAATAAAGATCCAACCAATAGTATCCAGAAGAACTTAAAAATAAAAACTCTTTTAAAAAACACCAACCTCCTTTTAAATGAACAGGAAACTACAAAACTGATTACAGTAAATCCAAGTAAAAAAATAAAAAAATTTAAAAAAATGGCAACACGCTACAGATCTCAACAGACAGCCACACAGAGTGCACAATCTCAACAGCTAACATATATTAATTTACAACACGCTTTCACGATACAACCAACGTGCAACCCAATTAAGACATACGACATCCAAAATGTACTTCACCAACCCAACCTGAATGCGACAAGTGACAAGATGAGAACGCTTTCTTAATAACATTCAAGATTTCCAGCTACAACAACAGCAGCATCCCACATAATTGCCAGTTATTACTATCATAATGTTACGCAATTTCACTCGTAATGCATACAGCATGAACATGTATTCGGTCCTATTCAAACAAACATTCATATATTTCTAATGGACCAGCCATTAAACTACAACAACTAATCATAATAACCTACAGTACTGTTATCAAACTATGTTAAACTCATTTATGTTTCAAGAATATGCACATAGCACTACATATCAGTACTTTTAATCTAAAGTATTTTAACAGGTATCTCATACCGGTGTTTTCGCACTAAGGGTTCATTTTAACAAGACTTTTATATGCCTAATAAAATAAACAGTGTCAAGACACAACTCTATTTTAAGACAAAAAACAAGAATAGAAGGTGCTACAAACTTACACATTAGTATTAAGGATCCGCGTCAACAAGGTATCAAATACCAATATTTTAATAAAATAAACAGTGTCAAGACACAACTCTATTTTAAGACAGAAAACAAGAATAGAAGGTGCTACAAACTTACACATTACACATTAGTATTAAGGATCCACGTCAACAAGGTATCAAATACCAATATTTTAGTCATAAGAATTCAAATCAATACGGTTCTTCTATGTATTGTAACTTATTTTGATGATAATAATAAATAAAATCATGAATAAAAATATATAAATAAAATTACTCAAAAACTTAATAAAATTAATAAGCATAATTAACCGAAATGTCCGTAGTATGGGCGCCAGAGTTCACCAGAATGGATCCCTCGAATTTAGATAAGAGCATGATAAACTTTATATCCCAGAGCGTGTACATAATGCTGCGTACTGGTACATCTGCTGCAGGCCTTACCTAACCTCCTGAAAACGACTAATTAGGTAGGAACTGCATCTAGGTTCATCAATACCACCGATTCTAAAATAGCTAACTATATTCTTAACAAATTCCGTGCACGAGCACCTCATCAACATACAACATTATACATATAATACACACATAAAATATTGCTGGAAGACTCCATATTTACAACAACAACACCAAATAATAATGAAAATCGTGGGAAAACGAAAGCGAGAACTAAGCTACCCTTTGTAGATAGTCCGATGAACAATGTACATGTATGAAGATAAATAACCTTCACTGTCTCTACATCAATTCAACTTACCGATTCTCATAATCGGCAGTTATCACATCACACAGATACAGTACCTTGTACTACTGTGTTCACATATTTTAACACTTGTTGTAAAGATATATACACACGTCTGTCGATCCTCAACATAAATTTATGGAAAGTCTGAGATAGCTTTCACCAACATATAATGCTAGGCCGCCACAAGTGCTACAATACTTAATGCGCAAGCACTCTCCACAATCAGTCACTTTCCACGAACATAACAAGACTACGCTCCACGAACGTTTGAAGTCCAGTCCATTGCAGCCATGTCACTCCAGTACCGTGTATCAGCACCACTTCCTTCCCGTACAGTGCCTCAGTTGTTGATATCTTCCTTCTCGTTCCTTTACAATCACCTCTACAATCACCCTTACAATGTTCCTTACAATGTACTGGTTGCCGCCGTATGATCAACCTTTATAGACATCAACATCCCCCTCCTCTCAGATGAGACGTCTTGATTGGTGCTTGCCCACCAATCATGAGTGAACCTCTTGTCAAGACCAAGCCCTGAACTACTTCTTCCTCCCAAGACAATAACAAACTCTCGGGAGTTTTACATGACTCATGAATTTCCCGACACAAGTACATCACAACAAGCACTGGGGCAGCCATATGACTCATTCAAATTACCAGAGTTATTAAAGCAATGTTTTCCCACACATGCAAAACATATTACTCATACCTACATATGTGGATATCTTCCAGCTTATAAATATAAATGACAAAACATACAAATGAAATACCAATAATAATAATAATAATAATAATAAATCGAATACTGACAATAATATCTCTAACTTCTACATATAATTCGGGGGTGTGATATATGTACTATCACAGTATTTAACTGAACTAAATAAGTGAATAAGTAAACCTTATAAACCACTACATGAAATGTAATCAGGATACTGAAAATCCAAACAGTACATCTTTAAGACCCTACATTGAACTTAATATCATCATATATGTGCAAATGCAATAATTTTACTTCATATTGTGTAATATAAATTGTAAGTAGAATAGCATGTACCTCTCAGTAAATGTACATACTTAATAGTCAATCCACTAGCATTTTGTCAAATGGATGAATTACATTCAATACAATACTTTTGACACTGTATACAAAGGAACAGAAGACTTATATAAATGCTCAAATAGAGCAAACTTATAAATCCTATAATATATGCATATCCAAACTAAGATGTACTTACCAGCATTTTAATGACATATGAATTTTAAACATTAACCATTATATGTGATGTTTTTGTAGATATTTTGTATATGTCAACTGAAGATGACCCCTTAGGGGTCGAAACCAGTATTGACCCTATTTACTAGTTTGGTAGTAAATAAAATAGTGTATTGATAAGGTGGTGATTCATATTATTTCTATATAATGTCCTCTCATGTCGCAAACTGCCTGCCATGCAAAGATTCCTTTACGTTTCGTACGAGATGGAAGTCACAGGGCGAAAGGTCACGAGAGTGCGACAGGTGCTCCAATTCTTCCCATCCCCAGCGCCACAGTTGCCGCCATACTCTGCTTTATGTGGTTGTGCATTGTCGTACAGTATGATTGCACTGTCCATAAGATCCTGACGTTTCTCCTGAATGCCGCATTAAACCTGTCATACCTGTCGTACCGGGAAGTCCCTGTAGTACTTCGCGCTCACTGTTCTGCCATGTGGAACGAAGTAGCACACAATGACACCCTGGACATAATACATGACGATCACTATCAATTTCACCTGGGAAGGATTCTGACAGAACTTCTGTCGCCTTGGTGACCTGGCATGTCTCCACTCCGGACTAGCATTTGAGTTCTGGTTCATATACCCTGGCCCAAAATTCATTGATGGCAATTATTACTCACGTATTAGACTTTTTTTTTCAGTCAAAAAATGCGAGGGGGTTTCCAATATGCGATGTCAAATTTTGTGCAGTGAACACATGACTTCTAGGCTATAAATTGTACATGTAAATATTCTACACTATTCTTTAACAAACTTATGAATGTATTGTTTGTTTTACTGGCTATTTTTTTTTCGAATATTTCTAAATTTAAAAAGACAATAAATGGTGAACATGACTTCTACATATATTGTAAATATAATCAATCACTTTTATTTACCATATTAAGCAATTTTGACACAAAATAATGAAAAAGAACTTAATGGGTAGTCATTTGTCACTGTCAGTTGTATTTGATAGTTCGAGAAACACGCGAGCATCGCCGTACCTACGTTGCCAACGCTCAGCTGATGTAATACTGTACTCCAAAAAGATAATTATTCATGAGGGAAAATATACACTTACTAACAACATCCGGTACTAAAATGAGACACAGATAGGTCTTATGACGACGATCGGATAGGAAAAGGGTAGGAGTGTGAAGGATGTGGCCTTGGCCTTAATTAAGGTACATAACTGCATTTGCCTGGTGCGAAAATGGGAAACCACGGAATACTATCTTCAGAGCTGCCGACAGTGTGGTCGAATCCACTATCTCCTGGATACAAGCTCACAAGTGCGCGCCCCTAATCACACAGTCAACTCGCCCGGGCATACCAAGTGTAACAGCCTGCCTGAATATTGGCGGGAAGTAGCTGAGGAGTTAGATAATTTTCTTTAGTGTGCCATTCCTCTGATTCATACATTTTCTAATACTACTGGTACGTAACACCCTGGTACATCCTGGTCATTCCAACTCTGAAACTCTGGACTGTTACACTGGCACCATTGTACTGTTCGTTAAAAGTGAGAAAATGTGAGGTTTTTCATTTGATCGAGTATTTTATGTGATAACATTGCTTTTAATCGCTACATTCCTACTGACGTTGACTTCAGTTAGGAAAACCACAAAGTCAGTCTTTTTTAGAATCCCGTAGCAAAGCACGGGTACATCAGCTAGTACAAGAATAAAAGAGAGTGAGGAAATAACAAATTACGGTACTTACAGTTAGGGGATGGCACAGGAGGTTATGGTCTACAAAGGAAACACTCCACTGATCTGAGACTCAAATCACTTTCTTGCTACACGTATTTCCCGGAATAAACGAGACATGGTACACACAGAAGAACTAGATACACTAACCAACACACAAATATCAATAAAACTACAGCTACAATAAACTATTAAATGCATAAAAAACTATACGTTATTGCACTAACTTATGCTGTGAACTACGGTATCCTAGAGAGAAGACTAGAAGTAATGTAACAATTTAAAAAACACAAATTACTGATGAAAATGCTCAAGATCGCAAACTGTATTGGTAGGCAAAAAGTCAATTTACAAGCTATAAGGTTCAGGTTATAGCCATCCAAACCACTGCCTTCATCTGAACCATCATCTGTGTCGTCATCTTTCCCGCTGCCGGCGTTACCATCCCACGTGACGTCATCTTCACTCCCATCTAGAGCAGTTGAGATCCCAGTGTTTTTGAAACTTTTCACATTAATTTCATTCTTGATAAGAGTCCACGCAGTGAGAACCCATTCACATATGGTTTCTAGAGATGGTCTCTGTATTCTCCCAGTTGGTGTGAATGTATGTGTAGCAGAAGCCATCCATTCGGAATAAAGCCTTTTCATGTGATCCTTAAATGGCTTGTTAATGGACACATCTAGAGGCTGGAGTATTGATGTTAGTCCTCCAGGGATGATTACGAGATCCGTGTTTAGGGATTTCAGTTCGTCCTTAATGGCATCTAACAAATGGCCCCTAAAACTATCTTGCACAATTAAGGCTTTCGGCTGCAGTAGTGCTCCAGGACGACGACCCCACACAGTTTTCAGCTAGTCCTGAACCAGGTCTGCTGTCATCCAACCTTTCTCTTGTACTCGAACATGAATACCACTCGGAAATTTTCCCTTTGGTAGACTCTTCCATTTAAATATTATGTATGGAGGAAGCTTCCTACCATCGGCAGTTACGCCCAGCATGACTGTACTTCTCATTTTCTCAGCACCACTTGTACGCATTATGACACTAGAAGCACCTTTTTCATGAATAGGAGCGTTTCGGGGCATGTCGAAATAGATCGGAGTTTGATCTGCGTTGCCAATCTGAGAAAGCAAGTAGTTGTTTAATTTCCTTTGCTGAATGATGTAACGATGAAAAGCGATGACTTTGTATTGAAAAGGTGGACTGTTTAAGTTACTTATCGTACGATGACTTTATCCGTATAACCACGAGGTAGTCTCTGGTAAATAGTTGTTTGTCTTCTCAAACCCTTTCTCCTCATGAAACGTGTACCCCAACCCCTGCTGAAATTCAATGTTCTTGCCACTTCCAGTGCTTTAAGCTGTATCATATCATGAGTTACAGCAAAACCATCATTTCTCAACTCTGTTATATATTCTAGCACTTTGGTATCGATCTGAGGATACTTGCCCGTTTTGGTCCCACGAAAAGTTTGCAAACTTTTATATGCTGCTTCCAGTTTCTCTTTTTGGTTGCGCCAATATCTGATCATATTTGGTTGCACATTAAATGTCCTGGGCATTGACTTCACCCCTTGTTTTTCCGCTAAATTCACAGCGTTTAATTTGAAAGCTGTGGTGAAACTATGTTTCTTATGTTTCATACTATTACCTCCATAATTTGAAGCAAAACACACTTAACAACAAGCAACTGAACTAGACACACGTCACTATCAAAAGGAAGTTGTTAATAGTACGATTTTGTGCCGTTATTGTGCCGATACCACGGCCTTTGTGATGTAATCAAGCTGTACTGGAGGTGTGCATGCATGCTCTCCCAACAGCTGATCCTGATTGGGACGGTCCAAGCGAATGGGAGTACCGTACGTGTGATTGTATTACTGATGACTGGAAGTATTATTATTTAAATAATTGTGGCAGAACTTTATATTTCATGCTTATTCTCTGCATTTATTCCACTCATTTGAGACATTCTGTTTGGTTTGAGGTAGACCGCAACGTTTAGGTTAGGTACTGTATGGTATTTCTGAGTGCATGGAGGATGTTCCAGAAGATCCATAAAACATTAGGAAAGTTTACTATATTTATGGATATCTAAAGGTGTGGTGGAGGAAATGCATTTTATTATCATTAGTAAATTAGTTTTGATCGTTGTCTCCATAGTTTTTTATTATTATTTGTCTGGTATGTTGACAAGTAAAATACTTTAATCATTACGAATAAATTGCTTTCATCACATTTTAAACCTTGCTCTTAATGCATCATCCATGAATATTTTTCAACTAAAGTAAACTCGTGTCCTCATCGCAAGGTGGTGCAGCTCTTTTCAGGCACATTTGTTAGAGAGAGGACTTGCGTGTGCCATTTTACTGCATTCCAACCTTCCTGCCATTCTCCAATCTTTGGCAATACCGGTAATCAAACTCGGGGCCCCGAGGACAATAGCTAATAGTGCTAAAGCTACAGAGACAGACATCTCTTAACTATAAGACAGACGTATCACACGACTTTGGTGTGGGCTTGAATCGGGAGGGTCGGACGGACAAACCTTCAGCTCTCTCAGTGTAGAAAGCTGTGGTGAGTGGAGATTTGAACTTCCGCCTCTCTTCCTGCAGGGAGGCCAACCAGCCAGCAATGGAACCAACAGTAACAAAGTTTGTCATATTGACATATATAAGGTTAAGAATTCAAAGCATATTTTCATAAACCCCCATTTGCGTCATAAGTACTGATAATATCAGCTTTTACGGGACATTTTAAGTCGCATTAATTCACTGATGGCCGATTGCAAGTCTACGGAGGAATACTCACCACTCGTATTTTCTGACATGGCAATTTTCCAAGACACAGACACATGTACCATGATAGTCTGTAGTTGGAAAGTCGAGAATAAAAATGTAGTAGGCCTATTTCTCCGTTCATGGTAATCCACCTATGAACTCGGACAATATTCTGTGATGCTTGTACTGCTGTAGTGGCTGTCGCAGATAAAGCTGTCAGCTCCAATTGCAAAGAGTACCGAGCTCTGCCGATCTGGCACAAGGCAGCTGAGGGCTCAAGAAAATGTGCGCAAACTTATACACATATTTGTACGACGTCATCAGAGCTGCAGTACGGTTTGTAGTACCCACTACGAAGTGGAATTGTTGTTGTTGGTCTCAGCCGAATTTTGTTACGGGGTCTAATATGCAAGGGTTTTTTTTTTTTTTTTTTTTTTTTTTTTTTCATTCTCTTGGTCTCAAAAAGCCGGAAGGGAGTCTAATACACGAGTAAATACGGTATTCGAGACAGGAGGTGGTCACCATCCTGTTGCCAGCATGCTAGGTGGTCTGAGCATGTTGCATATCACATCCACCATTGAACTTCCATCACTGCATGCGGTACCCACCATAGTCTTCCTCCAGGAGCTGCTCAATGACAGCACGTGCCATGACGGTCTGTACACTGACAGGTCTTTCCGAGCCTTGCTTATCACCAGTTGCCACACTATCAAAATCAAATCAAAATCAAAATCTCTTTATTTGCAAATTTATTTTTATTTATTTATTTAGAGTAATGTCCTAATGAGCTGTTAGCTTGAATGAGTGATAGTTTTACAATTAATGGTAAAATAAAAAAAAAAGAATTAATATTTATAATGTACTTCAATCACAGCAATTATTGGCACTACACTGGTAATAATGAACAATTTTATTTAAATGTGGCAATAATAATTAATACATTTCTATGTGCACTGCTGTGGGGGAAAATCAGAACACCCTTTGAGAGGTTTCCAATTCATTCAAGATTTATTGTGGAATCATTACATATGGAGTACATGAAAGTAGCTCAAGCGGTTCTGAAGTACCCATGCTGGATCACCCATATTAGTACGCGGAAGCAATGCAGCCACTGACTCTGGCATGCAGTCGATCATACAGGTGGCGAATACTGTTTTGGGATATGTTATTCACCTGCTCGGGCTGTTCACATAGTTCCGTCAGAGTTGTGGGTTGCTGAGTCAGACGTCTCCCCATATGTCCCCCACATGCTCAATTGCAGCCAAGTTTGGAGATCGTGCTGGCCAGGTAAGTTGCTGCTCATCTTACAGAGCATGTTGAGTTTTACAGGCAGTGTGTGGGCAAGCATTATCCTGTTGGAACAGCACATCACCTTCCTGTTGCAAGAACTGTAAAGGAATGGGTCTAGCAACATTCTGCACATACCAAGCACTGGTCTGCATTTCCTCCTCAAACACCAAAGGTGAACGAGAGTTGTAGCTTATCGCACCCCAGACCATAAGGGGTCAGTGTGTATTGGACGAATGCACTCTAAGAGACAGCGTTAATCATGTCTACGTCGTACGTGCAGATGACCACCACATGCATGCAGACAGAATGTGCATTCATCGCCATTCCATCCTCCAGGTGATCGTCCAACGGCACCAGTAAAGCCTTGTACGTCGACGCTGTGGCGTGAGTGGAAGATACGCAAGATGTGTGTGTGCCTGTAGTCCCACTACTAGTATGGGGTTCTCCGTCCTCCTGTTCTAGGGGGAGGATGCTCGAGCGAATGATCAACCTATTCGATCTTTGCGTGCTTAATACAGGGGAACCGACACATTTCAGCAGCGCACATGGCACGTTCTCACACCTGGATGTCACTCTGTGCAGCCGTGCACTAGTTCCCCTGCTACGGTGGCAAGTACACGATGACCTCTGTGATAGTGACCACTTCCCGATAATAATTCTCTCTCTCTTGAATCAAAGACAGTCTGAAGTACCCAAGCGCTGGTTACTTCAGCGGGCAAACTGGCCAGAATTTACAAAACGCGCAGTGATGGCTGATGATATGCTGGAGTCTGTTGACGACCACGTTTCTTCCATTACTACTGGAATTTTGGCTGCTGCAGAGGAAACAATTCCTTCCTCATCCGGTATTCGTCGCCGGAAACAGGTCCTGTAACCGTGCGTATGTACGATCCCCGAATTTTTAGGTTAGAAAATTTTCATATATAGTTTGTAATGTTAAAATCATGTAATTTTGTTTATTGAGAATGTAAAAACGTAATATTATAAGAAGAATGTGTAGTTAGGGAATATTGCATATGTGCATCATTATATTTTGTATAAATTTCCGTTTGGGTAAGAGTCTGTAAATATGGCCTAGCCGTAGGATTGTGCAACTGGGAAAACTGCGACTATATCGGGAAGGACGGTTGAAGTCAGTTGAATGTGTTGCAACAAAGTGGCTTGGAAACACGGGGTACGGCAGGTAGTATAGGCTGAAGAATTGGAGTGGATCAGTGTGGATATACGTGAGTGGACGTTCAGTGTCACATCAGACACTCAATAGCCAATACAAGGGCTTTGTTTTAAGCGAGGTTGAGTTGACTGAGTAACGCGTCAAGAAGTGCCTGTGAGAGCGTTGCTACCTATAAACTTTTCGGGGCGCTATGACCACGTGCAGCAAGCTATATAAGTATGTACACGTGTGTGGCAAGTCATTCGCACTCTGATTCTGTTTCTGGTTGTGTTTATGTTCTTGATTCTGTGTTTCTCACTCGGACCGGTGCGCGGGAGCTACTTTGCGCAGATTCCTAGGCGATGATCTGTTGGTCGTATGTATATTTTACCTACTAAGTGAGCACGCTAAATATTGCTGATGCTACAAGCACCAAAGCGTACCGAATCTACATTCGGTAGTGGATGTGTGGTTGTGTTGGTTAATTAATACTTTGCCATCAGGGGTATAAGCTTCCGAAAAATGTTGCTACCTGGTGGTCAAATCTTGGTTTTATCTTGCATATTTTGGGAGGAATTTGTCCATTATATGCCTCATTGTTAGAGAAATGTTAAATGCTGTGGAGGGAAAAAAAATCTCTTCTCTGTCATCACCTCTTAGAAAATAGTCGTAGTCAACAAGCGATTCCAAGAAATTTAATGTCCTGATTTAGGTTTCTGTACAATCCCCTGCGACAGCAGTATGTCCATAAGAAGCTTCATTTCATCGTTATTTGTCCGGACCCATTCTTGATCTCTACTCTTTTATTTGATCTTACTAATCTGGTTTTTATGTGTGATTTTCTGCTGGGCATAATGATTTGTCTATTCATCTATTCATCTATGTTCTGGCATATCTCATCATCAAAAAATAATTCAAATATTTCACTTGGGTTTTTCTCTAAAATCTCTCCCTTTACACCATGATGGAATTTTGGATCAAAGCAGGGCCTTCTTTGTCCATTTTCAGTCTAAGTTGATGAAGACGTAGCACTGCTGCCGTATTATAGTCATCAATGTCACTGTCATGATTGCTACTTTACCTGGAATCAAACTTGTGCGTTCTCTTTAGCAACTGCTGAAAATTCTCATTAGCTGGGCCCAAACCTTATTCAAGCCTGAAGTACTTTGGGGGCCAGTAATTCCTTTTAGACATTTTAGTGGGGGAAAGTGTAAGAAAAAGAATTGAATAGAACCCTGGTCTCTGCAGTTTGGAAGAAAATCGTGAATTGTGCCCGTATTACGGAACACGTGTGTGATAATAAATGTGTTACTCTCGGTAAACGCACATTCCAGTCATGAAGGAAGAACTCAAAGAGTGGGATAATAAATTAGATCACAGTTCTAATGTGTCATCAGAGAGGTCTGTTTAGTATACATGATGATAATTTATATTAACATAACCGAGCTCGATAGCTGTAGTCGCTTAAGTGCGGCCAGTGTCCAGGATTCGGGAGATAGTAGTTTCGAACCCCACTGTCGGCAGCCCTGAAAATGCAATGTAAATTTTAATCTTATACCAGTTGTACAGTATTATTTGAAGTAATTCCACATCCTGTATGAGTTGACTATATTTGTAAGTACAGGAGATATTATAAGTAGAATTTTGTAAACAATATAAATTTATTAAGGATGAGCTGTGTGTTTAATAGAAAAAATTGTTAGCGTAAATTGTATAATATTGTATTCTACGAAAATTTTCTTCTTGTTGATTTAAAATTTAGTGCTTGACAATAATGTATTTTAGTGTACCATTTGCCACTGAGGTAGACACTTCATTTGCAAATAGAGAGATTTTGATTTGATTTGATTTGGTTTTGAGTAACATATGAATAATAACACAGTAAAGGTTTCCACCTATTCAATACGAATATGTATTTACAATATTATAAATTACATGGAACTAGTTTCGACCCACCTAGGGGTCATCATCAGCCATATTAAAGCATAAATAAGGTTTGTCGAATCCTAAAACATGTTATTTTTAACTGTAATAATCTTATGGATTTATAATTTATAAAGTGAAGTGTGGTAATGAGATGAGAAATGTTAGTATGGTACCAGTGAGTAGTAATTAATAATACGAGGAAATATACATACAAAGAAGTTTGGAACAAAATACAAATGGGGTGCTTAGTGTTGTAAAAATTATAAACTCATGGATATCAGGTGTCCTCGTACTAAAGAATACAATGTAAAATAACACATATAAACATATATACAAGTATGTACAAAGTCTGGAGAGTAGAAAGTGATACCCTTTTAATGTTCAGCATGGATCTTGTGAGAAGTGCTTGTAAAAATTCGCTAATGTATAGCTAATTATGATATGGAGAAACCACGTGTTCTGCATGTTGCTTATGATCCATTTTTTGTTGTTGTGCAAATAATCATCAATATCGTGCCATGTTTGAAACAGTTCAAGAAAATTTGTGGTTTCGTTGAAGCTGTTCCTGTCACCGATTTCTTCTGGTCTTACTTTCTCTAAACTTCTTAGGCCAGCAATAGTGTCTGTCGAGAATATTACTTTAGCCCCTGCAACACTAATCTTTTCTAAATTTGTAGGGTATACTACTCTCCTAGTTAATATCCGCACAGGTTTCACTACCGGTACCAATCGTTTTTTCAGGTGATACAGCTTTTTCACAAGTTTTGCATTCACCACATTACCTTTTACTTTAAAATTCCTGCTCAAATGTTGTTTTTAATATATGGCTAAGGTCAAAACTCAAAAATATAGGCCTGCTGGGATGTAATGGGTACTGAATTTGATGTACAAGGTCTGCCTCCTTTTCACACAAGGAGTGAAACATGGCCACATTCACTTAACAATTCAGACGACTGGGAATCTACAGTCTTCCACAACCTCTAACGCCTCACGTCTTAATTTGGCTAGTTGATCTCCTCTCAGGCTGTGTGTAAAATAATATGACACAGGAATCCTGCAGTGTATGGAAAGACCTTGGAACAGAATGCAGAGCAATGTATTAGCAAGCTTGTCTTCAATACCAACAGCATCTCTCTCTACATCAGTCATTCCAAGAAGCATATCCAAATTACTGTCATAGACCAGCCTTGATTTTATTGCCATCTCATCTATGGTAAGAGAACCTACCTTTTCATTATCGTGCTGTAAGGACTTATTTTCTCCAATCACACCAGCTCGTATGAAGGAAGTAATTCATGTCTCTCTGGAATCGCCAGTGTTAAGTTTTTGAACCTTTTTGGTGTGGTAGGTGCAAAATATCAAGATATCTTAGGAACCTGTAGCCTGTGGATGACCTGTTGGACAGTAATATGCAGACATTTATTGTATTCTCTCTGAATGTACACTTCTGTTTACAAAAAGCTTGAATCTGCTTAGTCAGAAAATTTGCTTTCAAATCACCTTGTTCAGCTAGTCCTGTAATTGTATTTAGTCTACTGTCAAGTCCATGTTGATTTTGTTCATTTTCGAGTTGATGCATCCTTTCTTTTAAGTGGTAGTAATATTTTTCTGCATCTTACAAGTGCTCTTTGTTTCCTACATTTTCTGACTATTCTTTTCAGTCTCAAACCTACTTTAATGCAGTATACTTTGAGTTTAATAGAACACTGTGTGTGTGGTTTTATATAATGGCTCACTGATATTACAGGTGGAGGGTCATTCTCTTCACTGGCTGTAGACGTGGTTGGTTCCACGTGAAGTTCAGTTTTCTTGTAGGGTTTAGCTTCATTTCCCAATTCTGAAGCCTTCCTCTTATGTGGTCTTCCTGTATGTGATTGTGTTTGTTTGTGTCCGGATAGATCTTGAAATACGGATGGAATGACATTCAGAAGTAGGATTTTTAGTGCTGTGCTTACACTGTAATCTGAGTCCTTAAAATGCCTACTGCAAACACTGGAATGTACACCAGGTTTCCACAGAGATCCCAATTTTCTTGACAAGAAATTGCCAATCAGCATTTAGTTTTAAGTTCCTCGTCTTTTGGAAATCTTTGAAATGAAATACCACGTCCTTCTGAGCTCTTTGATTTACAATAAGGAACACTACAGTACACCATGTTTTTTAAGTATATATCCAATGTTCGCATTACATAAATACGTCATTAATTTCATTCACTAAATTATAATCGCCCGCACTAGCACAAGAAAGCTCATAAAGTACAAAAATACGCCTCGACACGCTCGTGAATGTTTGAATGAGTACTTTGCCCGCGCATATTTTGTGACTAAGAAGCGCACACCTAGCGGCAAAACGATGCGTTTCACGTGCCCGAGCGGGAACCAGTTTCACGACCAGCGAGGCCTTGTATATTAGCGTAAACAATGGTCGTGGCACACAGCATTTCTCCCAGTAGTTAAATTGGTTCCATGTAGACTACCTCCGCCGAGGAAGCACCAAGATTTTCTTTATGCACACTTCGTATTCCAAGGAAGACAGCTGGTAAGGCTTGCAGCCAAGACATACCAGGATGGCACATGAGGGCTGCCTAGAGGTGAAAAACATTCTACCATGCCATTGGCGCAAGTATGCCCGCTGATTGTGGGTTAATCGGTCCACTGCTGTCAGACAGTATTGGTATTGTGATCAATGCTATCAAGAGTGTCTTAGCATCTCCAAGTGTCAGCCATGTTCTCGGACCTTATATAGGACGTGAATTTCATTTCCTCGTGCTGCCCGGTTGGGAAATGTTGCACCCTGCTGCCTTTGAATGGTGGGATGTTTCACCACATCTACATCAGATTCACCAACCTTAAAGGGAAGACAGGATTTTTTTTAAGTTTGTGCGAAATCAAGGGTAGTCCTCCAAAGCAAATTACACTGCCTCACTTGAACTCGTGATCACTGATCAAAACTAATGATAACCTGTCGCTCTCCTTACCTTGCACCTGCTCATCACATCCTTAATGAATTTTACTTCACATCAACTCCCATTAGTAGACTTTCTAACACATATAGCAGTTGAATAATAATTGTCTGGGAATAATTGTCAAAGGAATATATTAATACACTGCAGCAATGCCTCAAATGGACAAAAAGATATCTAAATCTCTGCTTAGGTGATGTTCTCATAGAGGATGATCACTTACCCCTGCTCTGTTGGATATATGGAGTCACTGAAGCAGTTCATGATGGTATCAATGACCCAGTATGTCTAGCAACTGTACAGTGCAGGGTCTGGTGTGCCAAAGAGACCTATTCATAAACTGTATATCCTTCCAGTTGAGAAGTGTGATCCATGTACTATCGTAATTCAAGATAATATCTACAAGAACCTCTATAACAAAGTCATTGATAAGACACCTATCAACAAACTGTTCATGAATGAAGGCAGAAGCATTTCTGTCTGATATTTTATCATGTTATCATAATTGTATTATACTGTATATTATCGTATGTTTTTAGTATGTGATATATAAAATAAGAGTTTTGTCTGTACATTGCTCAGAATTTGGAAAGAATGGTATTTCTGTATCGGTCATGTCCACAGTAACCAGGAAATGCATTCTTTACTTTTCCGTAATTTCTGTCTGTATGTATGTATGTATGTATGTACACGCATCACTAGAAAACGGCTAAAGAGAATTTATTGAAAATCGGTATGCAAAGTCGGGAAATAAGTCGCTACAATCTAACTTTAAATAATTTTATTTACGCTAATAGAAATGGTAGTTTAGGGGAAGGCCTAAAATTTAATTTTCAAATATTTGTTTTTAGTAGTCCTATCTTCATAAAAATTGGTATGCAGGGTCGAAGAATACGTAGCTACAATCTAGCCTAAGAATAATTTTATTCACACCAAGTGAAATGGTAGTTTAGGGGAAGGCCTAAAATTTAATTTTTAAATATTTGCGTTATTAGTGGTCTTATTTCATTGAAAATTGGTTTGCAAAGTCGGAGAATGAGCTACTACAATTTAAGCTATAAGTAATTTTATTTACGCTGAGTGAAATGGTAGTTTAGGGGAAGGCTTCAATGTAATTCTCAAATATTTATATTATTAGTTGTCGTATCGATAAATACTACATAACCAAAGTTATAGAGAATTAAATTTCTGGCCATTTATGTCTTATACATTTTTACCACACCGGCTATGATAACACAGGTATTCATGTATTTTTGTTGCTAAGTCCATATCAACACCGAGCCACGAGAAAATGGGTTAACAGAATTTAATGAAAATCGGTATATAGAGTTGGGGAACAAGAAACTACAGTCTAAGCTATAAACAATTTTATTCATCCTGAATGAAATTGTAGTTTAGGGGAAGGTGAATAAAATGTAATTTTTAAATACCAATGTTATTGGTCCTATCGAAAAGTACTATATAAAAAAGTTATAGAGAATACAATTTGCGATCATTTATCTTTTATTCAGTTTTACCGTACCGACTATGATAAGAGTGGTATTTCAGAGTCGAAAGAAAACGAAATGTGAAGGCCAATAATATCGAAAGTGCATAACATTGATCAACAATAACATTACATTGACCATTGTTCATTGTGATGTTCTTTGTCTCTTATGCTGCCTCTCAATTCAGATAGATGGGATTACTGCTGCGTACCGAGTATAACAGCCTGACTGAATATTGGCTGGAAATAGGCGGGGAGTTAGAAAACTTTCTTCTTTAGCAAGTCATTCCTCTGGTCCATACATTTTCTGATACAGCTGGTACGTAACACTGGATCATCATAGTATTTCAGATATTCGATCCCTACTCTGACGCGCTGTTTTGAATGAGCAGTGTGCATACTTAAGGCAGGCCTCACGTAGTAGTAGTAGTAGTAGTAGTAGTAGTAGTAGTAGTAGTATGGCCTGGTCTAGAATAACAATTTAGGCCTTTTCCAAATGATAGCACCACAGTATTCACTAAATAACTCAAAATTCAACTCTGTAAAGAGCCGTTTCTTAAGAAAAGCTTCTCTTCACTTTTATTAAATTCTATATTCAATTTATTCCAAACTAGCAGTGAAGAGGGGGTTTCTCTTCTGGCTTGGAGGAAAAATTTGCCTTCAAGTCAGATAAATATTTCCGCCGTCAGTGTAGTAAATTTATATTTTCCGACACATCGGGTACTCCTAGGAAACAGAATATTAATTGGGCAAAGTTTTTGCCCTGTGAGTCTCCACTATTCAACCCTCTCTCCGCCGAAGAGTGTTCACGGGTCACCGCTGTCTGCGGTTTGGTCATTCCAGGTCTGGAACTTTGGACTGTTAGATAGGCAGCGTAGTCCTGTTCGTTAAAAGTGAGAAAATGTGTGGTGTTTCATTTGAACGAGTATTTCGTAATATGAAAGCATCGCTTTTAATCGCGCCATTCCTATTAGCGTCATTGTATGTTCATTTCAGTTGGGAAAACCACAAAGACAGTCTTTCTGAGGATGTAAAAGGGCATTATAATGAAAATATCCCAACCTGATTGTGACTGATGGTATGAAATTCTGTCTACCATTACAGTGAAAATTCCCTCAGTCTTCATTTGAGAAAATATGTTTGCTGACCTCCCGTCGCATTTCTAGGGTGACATTAAGAGCTATAAAATTTAAGATAATCTTGCTCACAACATGTACACTACCCAACCTAGAATTCTTTATACAATGTAGAATCCCATAGCGAAGCACAGGTACATCAGCTAGTTTATTATATATACTGCACTCTACTCTAATTCAATCTTGTGTGAGATTTGTTCATTATCATGTGGATAGGCAATATATTTTTCTTTGTCACCGTACAGTACCAGAGTAACGTACTGTACCCGTTGTATGTGATATAATTATATATTTTAATTGTTCTGGGGTTCGTTGAAAGTGTCAGACTACAAACTTATCCAGTCTATTCTGGGCATGCGGTGTCAGTTTGGGTGACCAGGCACATGTTCCAGCTATATAAATCATCGAGGGCTGGTAAATGAATCCATATAACCTCACGAGTTTCTCATAATCAAGGGTAAGGTAGGGCGCTGACATATACTCAAATAACACATTTGGAAGGATTTTAACTTTCCTTCTTTCTTTCTTTCTTTCTTTCTTTCTTTCTTTCTTTCTTTCTTTCTTTCTTTCTTTCATCCATTATTTCAGTACGTTGGGGGGGGGGGGGAGGACACAAAATATATAAACAAATTCAGGGGTCAGAAATGACCATACTAAAACACAGTAGGAAGGAATTACATTACCAGTTAATAAAGATTGTTAGTCTGGTCACAATAATGTTCTTTTGTAATCCCATTTTTAACATCAATAATGTCTGAAAAAGTCAACCATTGCAGGAACTACTATGGTCGTCTGACGAGAAGTTGCGAGCAAGCGGGGTAAGGGGTGCAGAGGGTAAGCATTGCTGCTGCGCATTCACCGACCTTAAGTCTCAAGGCCTGACAAACATCGGTTCCATCCGTGGTAATTTTTGTGAAGTAAGGTGCTGCTGTGAAGTTTCAAATTGGTAGTGCAATTGTGCTTCACTTACACATTTACTGTAAGTACTGCATAATGAACACGCATCTCTTTCAGAGAGCTTGCACTGTTTATCACGACCAATGTTTGTAGCTTAATATAGTATCCGTTACCCATGCCATACCTACAAGCTGCTGAGAATTCTCGTGAGACACAGATAGTAGTGAACTTCACATTCGCAATTCCTCATCAACACATTCCTATCTGATTATTGCCAAAAGAAAATCGTAAATTACCTTCCATTAAAGCACATTGTGAATTACAACAAATATTATTATACAATTAATCCCTTTGTAATACAAGATTGGGAGTGAAATTCATCATTTCATTTAGTGGTATTGCATTTTTCCTTGCACTTCATGAGGCAGTGTAGATGGCATTTGTACCTTTCCTTTGTTATTTTGCAACAATTCCTCTTAACCCGTTTGGTGGGCAATGCGGCGAGATCCGCGGCACAAGTTGCTTGCTTGGCGGGGAACGCAGATATATCCACCGATTCAAATTACTTTTTTTTTTTTCTCAGTTCTCTGCCTGCAGAGGTTTATTTCCTTTTCAGCAGCGTGTTCTGGATGAGTCTACCGTCTGATGTGAATTTGTTCAACTATGTTCTCCCAATACCACTGTGTCATCCACGAGTTGCATCATAAAGAACGTAGCTTACGTCCGGGCAAGAACGACCTAAGGCCTAATAGCTTCGCGTTGAAGCTTTAGCTCATCGCCTTATCGTTCCTTGGATGTAATAATATTGCTGTAGAAGGGATTTCTAAAGATTGATACTGAACAGACCTTTCTGATGACATTTTAGAACTGTGACCTGATTTATTTTACCCAGTCTTGAGTTCTTCCTTCACGACTGGAATGTGTGTTTACCAGGAGTTGCACAACATTTATTACCGTCCGCATCTGTAATACAGGCACAATTCGTGATTTCCGTCCGAACTGCAGAGATCAGGGTTCTGTTCGATCCTTTTTACATTTTTCCCTGCTAAAATGCCTAAAAGGAGTCACTGGCCCCCACTGTTAGAGAAAGATGACTTACGGGTCATGATAAACGAAATGTTGGAATTTAGTGGGGAAAATAGTGTCACCAGTGAAGTAAATTCTACCGAAGGGGAATTTGTGACAGGAACATACCTGGAATAAGTACTGCAGGCTCGAATGTGCAGGGTTCGGGTCCAGCTGATGCGAATGTTCAACAGTCGCAAAAGAGACACACATGTTCGATTCCAGTTCAAGTAGCTACTATGATAGTGACAATGTGATCCAAAATTCCATTGTGATGTAAAGGGAGAATTTTTACAGAAAACAAAACTGAGCTAAATATTTTAATTACTTTTATGTCAATATGTGCCAGAACATAGCAGAACAGAGAAAAGATGCCCAGCAGGAAATCCCACATAAAACCCAGTTTAGTAAGATGAAACAAAGGAGTCAAAATCAAGACCAGGTCCGAACAAGTAAGGACGAAATAAAGCTTCTTATCACCATACTGTTGCCGTTGGGGATCGTACAGAAACCTAAATTAGGACACTGTATTTCTCGCATTCGCTAGTTCACTACGCCTAGAGCTGATGACACAGAAGAGATTTTTTCTCGCCGGACTAGACGGTTGAGGCGCTGGCCGGTCTTCTGACCCCAACTTGGCAGGTTTGATTCTGGCTTAGACCGATGGTCGGCCTCTTATCAGTAGATTTACTGGCATGCAAAAGAACTCCTGCGGGACTAAATTCCGGTACCTCAGCGTCTTCGAAAACCCTAAAAGTAGTTAGTGGGACGTAAAGCCAATAACATTATTATTGTTGTTGTTATTATTATTATTAGATTCTCCTCCACAGCTTTTTACATATCTCTGACAATGAGGTGAATAATGGACAAATTCCTCCCCAAATATACAAGATAAATCCAGTATTTGACCACCTGTTGGCAAAATTTTCAGAAGCTTATACCCCTGATGGCAAAGTGTCAATTTTTTATGAGAACCTATAACAGGTCTTAACCACGAGATAAGTTACAAAGGCTGAAGATGCTCGAAAACCGAGCAAAACATGTCCCTTTTAATGTAATGTTGTAGTAAAACGAATTTCTAACAACACGAAATCAATTGTATTGAATAGGTGGAATAGAAAAATAAAAAATAAAAATTTGTATGCAAATTACACACATTTACTGCGCACCCAAATGGGTTCGTACAGTTCTCGATTTCAAGCAAACGTACGACCCCATATGGGGATGTGAAGTTCAAGAAATTGAGTGCTCTCGCATACCCAGGTGGGGTCGCTTTGCACTCGGTGTGTTGAAGTTGCGAAACAGAAAGAAGTTTCTGTGCTCTTCAGCCCAGAAGAGCACTGTGCCTTCCAGTAGCATAGTGCTCTAGTCTTGTCTTATCACATGGCTTCTTCTTTCAGTGCCTATCCGTTTCGGATGTTGGCGATCATGATGGCTATTTTCGTCTTGTTTGTGGCAGAGCGGAACAGTTCAACTGATGACATATTGCACCAGCCTCTAAGATTGTCAAGCCAAGATATTCTTCTTCTTCCAGGACCTCTTTTGCTGTTGATTTTCCCCTGGAGTATTTTTTGGAGTAGGTTGTATCTATCTGTGTTATCACATGGCTAATAAGTAGAATTTTCCTTTTTTCAGTAGTATAAGGCTACACCTCTCGAGTATTAGAACTTTTCATTCCTTTTTCTTTCTGTGCAAGATTTTCACAACATATGTTTTCAGCACCACATCTCAAATCCTTCAGCCTTTCTGTGCTTCTGTGTTGCCAAGGCATATCTAGCGCCACTCCATGCTGGTAGAGACATGATATTAGATGATGGTATGCTTCCCTTTTTATTAAATGGTTGTTTCGCTAGTGTTACCTCGGTTGCAAATTCCTTGGGACGTCTCCCGACTGATGTTATAAAGCTGCCTAAATAAGAAAACAAATTTACTTGTTATACCTTCTCGCATTCTAACCACATCAGCCCTCTGATTCTCGTTCATGAAGTCTAAGGCCTCTTGCAGGTCTGTTCCTCCTCTGTAATAAGAGCCGTGTCATTAGCAAATTGTATTGTGGTAAACTGCACTCCATTTGCTTTGATGCCATACCTGTTTGCTTAAACAAATTCCTTCATAGCTTCTTCAGTATATGGGTTGCATAAGAGGGGTGAGTGTCTGCACTAATGACTGCTACCTCGTTTATTTACACTCTTTATATTAATGATGTTAGTATATTGCGTGAGTTTGAATCAAGGTGCAATAAAGCTATTGCAGTGAGCTTTCAGTTGCGATCAACAGTAGGCCTATTCTGTAAGAAGGAAGTCAGCTCCTGGATGAAACTATCTTTACATCAGTCTGTTTTCAAACCAACTTTGCTTTACAGGAGTGAACGCTGGATGGACTCACGATATCTTATTCCTAACTTGAAGTAACAGTCATGAAAGTAGCGAGAATGAATACTAGTACAAACACGTGAGAACAATCGCAAGAGGGTACTAAGAAATGAGGAGATACAGGATAAGTTAGGAATGAACTCAGTGGATGAAGCTGTACTTATAAACCAGCTTTGGTTGGTGGGGTCACGTGACGCGAATGGAGGAGAATAGATTACCTAGGAGAATAATGAACTCTGCTATGGAGGGTAGAGAAGTAGAGAGAGATCAAGACTGCAATGGTTAGCCTTGGTTTCTAACTGTTTAAAGATAAAGAGGCCGCAGAACTAATGTAGTTACAAATAGAGGATTGTGGCGGTGGTTAGTAAATTCACAGTGGGAAGTTATGTAGTGTATTGTGTTAACAGATCTATAGGAAAACACAGCCAAATGGACCACGAATTAAGCCTCATTACATACTGAGAATGGTAAGTCTATGGTTTCAATTTTATAATGTCCTACCTTAGTATAAGAATCGTCTTCGCCTTGCTTTTTGTGTGGGATCTTCTCTCTTTAGTAACCAGCAGTAATCTGCCAGCATGTATTTGTTCCATTTCCTGTAGATCCTGATGGAATCTTTCTCCTTGCTCTTCGCTCAGCATTCCTAGTTTCTCAGGGAAATAGTCCAGATGTGAATGTAACATGTACACTTTCAAGCTCATTTTGCAGCCTAAATCTTGGAAAGAAACAAGCAATCTATCCACCATTTGTTTGTAGTCTGAATCCTTTGTGTTTCCAAGAAAAGTTTTGACCACATTCCAGAATGCTGTCCATACCGATAGCTCTGCAGTGCACATAACGTCTTCAAAATTAGCACCAGAAAGAAGTTTTCTGATATCTGGACCTGTAAAAATACCCTCCTTGATTTTGGCATTACCGATGCCTGGGAATCAATGACGCAGGTACTGAAAGCATTCACCTTCATGATTTAGGGCCTTAACGAATTGCTTCATAAGCCCTAGTTTGATATGAAGCAGAGGTAACAGTATTTTGCTCTTGTGAACAAGAGGTTCTTGTTTTATGTTTTTCGACCCTACAGTCTACTGTCTACATGGTCATTCCTTTTGAGTCCAGTGATGTAACCTTGCTCGACTGTCCCACTCACTCAGAAAATAGGGGTGCTTTGTGTAACCTCCTTGTAAATCTAACAGAATACCTTTCACTTTGAAATCACCACACACTTGCCACTTGTGTTCCTGGTACTTCAGTTTACACAACTCCATTTCGAGATTTCCATATGTTTCTCACATAATAACTGAACAAGCAATGGGAATGGATGCAAGTTTGTTTTCATTGTGAAGAAGGACGCACTTCAAACTACGCTTGGAGGCATCGATGAAAAGTCTCCAGTCAGTATGGTCATACTGTGGTGCTCCTAGTTTAAAAATAACCTCCAGAATGTTGTTGCAGTAAACCAAGGCTCCCTCTTAAAAGAAGGGTGTAAATTCTTGTTTGCGATGTCTGTACCAATAGTACGTCGTTCCTGGTGCCAACATGTTCCTTTCACGAAGTCTAGACCCGAGCAACTCGGCAGATTCCTTTGTAAGGCCAAGATCTCGAACTAAGTCATTTAATGCACTTTGCTTGAACAGTCTTGGTTCTTTTTCAACACATTCAGGGGAGAAATCACAGTCAGAGTTAGTGGATTTTCTGGATGCTGTGTATCAGATCCATGAGGAACAGGTAAAATTGCAGATCGAATATTGCTTGGATATACAATGTTACCTTTGCTGCTGTTAAATCCCTTCACATTCACAGAACAGAAGTAGCAGCGAGTACTGTGGTGTGGGGGTTCTCGCCACACCATTGGAATACCGAATGGAAACAAAGTTCGCTTACCCTTCACCCATTGCCGTAACTGCTCTATACAGGTTCTACAAGCCTTATGTGGTGCCCACGGCTTGTCTTGGTCTCCAAGTTTCAAGCCAAAGTAGGCATAGTTGGCCTTTCTGAGGAACTCGGTCTGTCTCATCGGCACGAAACTTCACATACATTAGCAGAATGTATCTGGATTGTTCTTGTAGCTACGTCATGGCATGCTGATAGATGGAAGTTCAATAAAAATATCAATACAGTACGTCACTCACATATAGAATGCTTACGAAGACAAAAATCTCTTTTCGCTAGCCCACTTAGCCCTGTTATTGTTAATTTCTATATGGAGTTCTTTGAAGAGGAAGCCCTGCAGACTGCTGTAAATAAACCCAGCTGTTGGTTCCGCTATGTGGATGACATTTTTGTGTTATGAGGACATGGAGAGGAGGCACTTGACAGTTTTCTTACACATCTGAATAGTATTCATCCTCGTATACAATTCACTGTGGAGAAGGAAAAGGATGGAGAATTCGTTTTCCTGGACGTGCTGGTGAAGAGGAAGAATGATGTATCCCTAAGGCATCAATAATACCAAAAACCAACACAGACCGATACTTAAACAAAACTTCCAATCACCATCCTGGCCAGAAGCGCGCCATAATGAAGACCTTGGTGGATCGCGCCCTTCGTGTCTGTGAACCAGAGTACATCGAGAAGGAACTATGGTATCTTGATCTAGCCTTTCAAACCAATGGCTACACAGTACAAGAGGTCAGGAGAGCACTCCGCCCCAGAAGACAGCCAGCGAATAGTAAGCGAGAAGAACCCAGGAAGAAAGGTATCACTTATTTGCCATATATATATATATGGGACGTCACGGATCGTATTGGAAAGCTCCTTGAATGTCACGATGTTAAAACCATTTTTCAGCCGACCCGACAGCTACGAAACGTTACGTTCTGCCAAAGATCCACGTGACCCTCTAACATCTACTGGGGTCTATAGGATACCGTGCAGCTGTGGAGCTGTTTATATTGGCACGACTGGCAGAAGTGTCAACACTCGCCTCACGGAGCACAAAAGGAACTGTTGCTTGGGGCTATACGACAAATCAGCAGTAGCGGAGTATGCCCTGCTTGACGCAAAGCATGAGATCCGTTACGAGGATACTGACATACTGGCCACAACATCCCACTTTCACGCCCGTCTCTACAGGGAAGCAATCGAAATACATAAACATCCGGATAACTTTAATAGAAAGGAGGAAGGACTGAAACTCAGCAAGGCCTGGTACACCCCTTTATATAACGTACAGCCGAAGTTTACTAAGATCACAGACATTACAGTCAACCAACCAGAGGATCCATTGCTCGGCACAACCCAATCGGTCGTGCACTCGGAGATCCAATCAGACGACAGACTGCTCGGAGTGACCCAGTCAGAATTCATGCCCTCATATACTCAACCTGGTAACATACTGCACGGCACGAACCAATCAGAGGTCGTGTGCTCAGAGACCCAACCAAAAGCCAGACTGCTTGGCGCGACCTAATCGGAGGTCGTGCTTTCAGATAGTCGATCAGATGTCAGATTGCACGGCGCGAACCAATTGGAGGCCGCACACTTACATATAAATACAGCTGCTTCCCAAACAACTTTCGCAGTCACCAGCGGGATACAGGAGAGTGTATCTACACGACGCCACAGAAGACAACTACCTCAACAGTAGTCGAAATGTCTGGGAGAACCGAGAGGAGTGGACCACGGCATAATAGCCCGGAAGACTTTTATTATATTGACATCGGCCGTGAAAGCCTTCATATTTAATGACCCACCTCTACAGGGAGGATATTTATCATTTAAGTCGTCAATTTGAAACGCTTCGCAAGGATAAATTCCATCTACTGTGCTCTCTTACAAGCGAAACACAACTCAGACTGTCGCGGACGAAGCACAAGAGAATGACGCCACTCAGCCAAAACCACGCGTTGCCGGCTGTGTTGTACATAGTTGCTGGCTCTACACTCTGAGCGTGATAATACAGAACTACGAGATGGCTGGAGGACGACGAATTAATAAAATAATCATATAAATTCATAAATGAATACAGAAATCTAAATTAAAGCAACACTTTTCCTAACAACGTAAAAAGTGCATTAGTGCATGGGATGAAATAAACGTAATATAGGTTTTTTGAGAAAATGTGATGTGATGGGAAAAAATTAACATCGGATCCTAATTCAGGATGCAGAAGACATCCTATAAAGCAGTACAGGATGGCGGCAATGAAACCATCGCAGGACAGTGTAATTCAAATAAATATTTTCTTTCTTTGAAAAAAGTATTTTATGATGAAAAACGTTATGAAAAAAATATTTTTACTGTCAAAAAACGCATTATTTTAGAGAGGTGGTGTTTCCTACACCACATATTAAAAAAATAAAGCTCTAAGTACAATATTACAGTTACAATATTAATATTATTATTATTACATTAATGTTAAATTTTCTAATCTTACATTATATACAAATGGCTGCAGTTCCTGGTTTGGTTTAAGTAAAAAATGATTACTAATGTCTATTTCACACAAACTGAACACTCAAAAATTCACTTTTAGCCTTAAAAATATTATACAAGAAACTGTTTACTAATATTTACACGTTTGACGTGCTCTAGCAAATGTGCCTAGGGAGGTACAAAGGGTGTACACCCTTCTTACCCCATTTACAAATATATCTGGTCTTTTCCCTTTTACCTCCTTGACTAGTACCAATCTTGCTCCATATGGAACAGTTGCATTCCCTCTCTCTCTGTTTGGTTGGGGGTTTTTTTCCCTCGGTAAAAGACTAAGGGGTTCATTGCCCGCCCGCGGGAGCTGAATTGCCACTTGGTCACCAAGCTACTCGGCAGCAAGTTCCTCAAGTAATGAAATTGTGGAGTCAAGTCTTGATAGGGGTTTGTATCTTTATACATAATGCACAAGTTTATTATCATTCTTCCAAAAATGTGAATGCAGTAGAAGCTCGTCACTCGCCATGTGCTAGCACCTGGCAGCAGACTTACTCCGGCTGACTACTGCAACAAAACATCAGCTTCTACAAGGTACTAAGTGCTACCAACTTTAAAACTTGTTGTATATAGTCTTATTTAATCCAATACTAGTCCAAAACATGTATTATACATTATTAAAACAAATAAATAACTTGGAAAATATTTTTTGCTGGAACGTCCGATCGATCGGACGTTGGCCTTTTTAGACTGAATCTCTAATGCTCGTTCAATCGGACTCTGTTAGTTAAAGGGTTAAATATTACTCTCCAGTCTCTGTAGTCAATTTTGAGATTGAGCCATGTGACACCGTACTGTTTCTAATGGTCTTTGCGTCTTATGCTCCATTCTGTTTTCGTATGACAATCATCACTGTTTGTTCTAAGTCTTTTGTGATCTGAACATATTACTCATTAGTGTGAACATTTCTTGTTTGGCATTCTTGTAGTAATTTTAAGATTTCACAAGGTATTGGATCTGCACCTGGTACTTTTTCCTCCAATTCTGTTTTAATGCTTTCTCAAATTCCCCTTTCAGAATTTCAGATTCCCATTCATCATCTGCAACTACATCCCCACTCTCAGGAACATCTTCCTTCGTGTAGAGTTCTTCCACATAATCTTTCTGTATATATTTGCAATTGTACTTTCCTCAATCAAAGTGTTTCTCTTATATGGCTTTGGATACTGTTCATTGGTTTCTTCTTCACTGTGAAGCTGTCTGATGTTTTAGTCTGTTCGTCTGTATATCCTATGAAGAGATCTGTATCAAAGATAGGTGTTGAATAAAAGAAAGTCCACCCCCATGAGTGTGCTTGCCGAGTGCCTTGAGTGTAGATTCACAATTAAGTATTTATTTATTTTCCACCTAGTCGATACAATGATTGCTTAAGGCAATTTAATGGTTAAAAGTGGTACATGTTTCATATATCTTATGTTAATTTTAAGGACACTTCCTCTAAAGCATTACTTTGTCAATTTATATATTTTTCATCTAAACAGTGTTATGTGGCTGAAGATGTTGATAATATATGAAACATGTACCACTTTTAACCATTAAATTGCCTTAAGCAATCATTGTATCGACTAGGTGGAAAATAAATAAATACTTAATTGTGAATCTATTGAAGTGCGATATGGACCATGAAGCTGATTTTATGTAATGCCTTGAGTGTGTCACTGCGGAATGTCTGTACATTCCTGTTCATACCATCATCTTTCAGTTTCTTAGCTTCCTTATTGATTATGTTCCATAAATTGTTATACTGTGCAGTGTTTCTCATTATTTTGTACTTCCAGCATTTTTCCATCCATTTGAGGGCCATGTGTGTGATCCAAGGTTTGCAAATTATCTCCTTCCCCTGATTAAACTGGTTTACACAGCTTTCACTATTCATTAAAAAGATGGAATTGTATATATAGAACACTCAAGAGCTTTCTTTTGGTAATGAGAATATTAATATGATTTGATAATTTAGTTTAACGAGCCTGACTTATATATCATGCTAAGGCTAAACATCAAAAATTCCTTTACAGGTTTCCCGTTGCTGTGGCCTAAAGATCACGTCTGAAGGGTACGTGGTCACTTTAGCTAAAAACAATCATCATGTATTGGTTCTCAATACACTGTATATCATGTAAACAATGCAATCAAATGTCAAATGATGAGAAGACAACATAAATACGTACGTATTCTAGGATAGGTAGCCAACTACTGATAACACTTCATAGACTTCAAATTTAGCTGATCTCGCAATTGTATAGTGTATATTGTTTTACTTTTCAATAGTCATTTCAGTACTGTAGTAAGTTTTTAAAAAGATGAATTTAGCTCACATGGGCTACTAAAAAATTTCTTAGGCAAATTGTCTTCATAAATGGCAAGAGGAAATATTTAGCCTAGTTGAAGAATTTGTTTTATTTTAAACTATAAAAGAGAACTGCATTTAGCATATTATCCAAATAGCAAGTACTGGAAATTAATATTTACACTTATTATTTTATATTTGTTAAGTATTTAAAAGAACTAAATTATCTTTACATTATTAGTAGCTGCAGTCATATGGTTCCTAATTGTAAATGTTTATGCTTAAAATGGGAATTTTATATTTTATTTTTATTTTTTTATGTGTGTACGAATGTATCATAAATATGGCTGTGTGTGTGCTTCTCTCTGAATGTCTTTAATTAACTGTAATAATTACAATACTTACTCAGGTCATGGCTCCCTACTTTTTAATTTTTGAATTAAAAACAGTATCTTACTGTACTGCTTTAGCTTGTACAGCAAATTTCATTTGCATTTTGGTTTTATTTGCCTGCTACATACTAAAGCAGGCCACAAGAGCCATGCTTGTATCATCTCAAAATATGTGTGTTTTTACCGTGCCATTATCATCTGATTGTTAATATAGTTTTACTTGCTGTCTTAGAATTTATTGCCCTTCATCTTTTTGTATGGGTATGATTTTTTTCCCCAAGTTAGAATGTTTATTAACTCATTTGAAGTCATGTTGTAAGATACAGTGGGATATTTTACCGTAGTGATGTAGAAACATGAGCTAAAATAATGTTATTTTTGCCTATAAAAAGTGGAAAGTTCATCCCTAAAAACAGATGATAAAAGTATTAACAAACAAGACAAGCATGAAGTGTAGCGTGCTCTCACCCCTCGTGCTGTTTTAATTGCACTAATGTCTTGTTTTTTGAGCTCGTTCTTTCTCATATTACTCACTCTTTTTAAGTGCCTGTATGGTTAAGTGATATTTGTCCAGTCACATAGCCAATACCCAATTTTCATTTTCTAACTTGCCAAAGATGACATGTTTTAACCATTAATGTATCTTCACAATGATTTTCATTAAGGCCCTTTTTGATTTTTAATGGTAAAACCTAAAAGATGGCAATCATTAGACACCCATAGTTTTAAAATAAATTGTTTTCACATGGTTATTATTATTTATCAACTTCTGTCAGGCTACGAAACAACCATATTGAACTTTACCAAGTGTAGGAAAGGTTGCTCTTTTTTACCCGCATTTATAGCAAATACACAGAAGTTTGTAATTGATCAATGATTGTTTTAAATTACAAACTTATTGTGTTGAGTTTATACATAAACCTAAAATGAAATACATTTTATCCCTCACGGGTGCTCTCTTTTTTTTAAGTGGGAGAGCTAAACTACAGCATTATAATTCTAGCAGCATATCATATGAACTGAAATCTTCACTTTGCCCTGTATCAGTGCTTTTTAGGTATTGATCTCTAATAATAAGTTTCATCATTGCAACAGTATTTCAAAACATAGAAAAGTTCAGTATGGCTGTGTAGTTCATGCCTTGTAGATCATTACTGAAGAACTAGAGCATTTTATATGCATGCAAATCATCATTGCCTTGAAACGTATTTCCTAGAGGCTAGTAAGGCTCATAAGTCTGAAATCAAAATAATGCTCTCTAGTTTCTCTTCAGGTGTGAGCAATAAAATATGTGCTGGTATACAATCTTCGTTTGCAAATGTATTTGTAGGTGGTGGTTGTTTTTTTCTTTGCTTTTTTTTTTTTTTTTTTTTTTTTCTGTCTGATCTATAATGACCTAATGACAATAATAAATAGAGCCTAGCTCTAGTATTTTTGTGTGAAATATTCATTTTTCAAACAAATGTAAGTTATCTCTTAGTGTGATGTGAAATAAACAACAGGAGAAAGGTTTTAAAAGGCTGCTTTTACTAACACACATGAAATGTGTATAGAGCTCTCAAAATCTTCAACTCTCTCACTGTGTACGCAAAGATTGATAATGAAGGCATTCATTAGCTGCTGTGGTTTGCATGCATATAATTTGATAGTTCTCCTATTGTAAGAAGTGTCCACTTCTAATTGCATTTGCCTTACCAAATCTGTTTTTAAGTATTAGGTAGACATCGATGTCAAATCGAATGTCTTCAAATAACAGAAGATATTATTCTCTTTTAAATATTGTATTGTACCAAAAATGATGTAAAATTCATTTCATTTCCCATTTTTATTTCTTGGTGGACTTTTAATAAGAAAAAAGGGGAAGAAAAACATTTCATAAAAAAAACATGCCTGTGATAATAGTATCTTCAGGATCAGTTGTGACCTTAGTATCTCGTTATTTTATTATTGTATGCTGCCTATATTTACTAGCGGCAAACTTATAGAGTAAGTTAAAAATAACAACCATAATGTTTCTATGAAATATATATAACATTTTTTTAAAGAAGCTAAGCTTAATATCTAATAGGGCAGAATTTCATGTGTACATTGTATGTTCTCCTTTCTTTGGGAAGGGGCAAGAAAATGTGGGAATGGAGGGGTGCTTGTTTCCTTTCAAATTTATTGTGTCATAATGGCAAATGTTTTCCTTTTATAAAAGAGAAAATGATACTGGGTAAACGTCAAAATTTATCAGTGAAAATGTTATTGTTCAATTTGTTTAGTGGGGGGAATACTTGATTGTTGATACAAATGTCAGTATATTTTTGTTATTTGCCTTAAGTGAAGCAACAAAATTTTACACACACATACACTCTCTCTTGATGATATACATATATTATATATATATAAAAACCTGCTCAGAATCTTATACATGTTTTGAGTATATAAATATATTTACACAACTTTTTGACCTTAATGGTTGGGCCTCTCTCCTGACCATAACCAAACTAATAATTTCAACTGTTCACTGGATTAGGAGGGATGCCTTACCTTCATTTTAAACCCCCTATGATTTACCTCGATAGATAAAAAGTAATTACAAAAAATGTATATTGTGGTAATTGTGATAGAATTTTTGATGATTTTTACAAATCACACAAGTCTTTTTCAATGTGTACAAAAATATGTTGTCTGTTTTTTCTTTTTTTTTTAGATGCTCTATGAAAAGAGTCATGTTTCCACCATATTCATTTTAAAGTTGTATGCTATTGGATAACTCTTAGAAACCTTACCTTATATTATGCGAAGGTTAGTTGGTGGATAAATGATTTATTTTTTAAGAGTGATGACTGTAGGCATTATGAATTATTTTTTTCTTCCCACCAAAATTCACTAGCAATAAGTGTTGTTAGTTTTTGTCAGTATTGAAGTGAAAAAATGGTTATAAGCCTCTTACATAATATTTGTATAAAATCTTGTTCGTGTATCATTCCATCCATAGTGGAACCGGCAGCAGTATATTGTAGACATTAGGATAAATCAGGATTGTGCATGTCATTCTTTCCTTTTCACCATTTATAGATTTGTAATTTCCAGGCAGGCTATGTGTGGTATTTTGGGAGGGAATTCAGGGTAGAAAAAAATCTGATTTATCAAATTAAATAATCCATTGCTCCCGGTTCCTGAAATCATCACTTTCTTAATAGTGAAGAGCACTAAGGTCATGTCAATTTAAAAATAAAATCCTTATAAAGAGAGAAGCTATGAGCACATACTACCTGCCCTCTGTGCTTTTCTCCTTCATGGCCATTTGCACTGAAGAACACCTTACCACAGAGCAGAAAGTATTTTATACATATTTTTATTGTAGTAGCTGGCAATTAAAGATTCCAGAAGCTACAGTATATTAGGCAGTGTTACAAGAACTACTTTCTATAGAAGAATTATATTGCACGGTGCTCTTTGCATCCAAGCTCAAGTGTGTTTTGTTGTATTTGTATGCACAAATATAGACTAATTATTTGCCTGAGTATCATTGTTAGATCCTGTTTAAATACAATATAGTAATATAACGTTTTGGAGAAATTTTTCAAGCTTTATTAGTATTTAACTAAAAAACAAAACAAAAGAGTTAATATATACTTACATGATAACCTCGTCTGTGTATTGAATACTTCATCTGTGCAAATGGCTGTCAGTCTCTTCCCTTAATTTAGTACGCTTAATATAACACAATCCAGGGTGGGATCCAGACTACCTTGGGAAGTTCAAGTGCTATTGCACATTTGAACTAGTGTCAAAGGTGACTAATGATCACACCCACTACGTATCTAGCATTGTGGTTGTTTACCAGAGCAACCTGATTTTGTCTTCCTAGTTGCTAAGAAACGTAGCTTATTCATTTGTTATTAATGTGACTTGTAAAAGTTTGATATCTCAGTCAATGCCTGATTTTTTTTTTTCTCTTTTTTTTTTCCTATTTTTTTTAATTCCCTGTAGAATAGGTTTTGAAATATATACATATATATATATATAAAATTTGTTGTTTCTTTGGATTTGTAGTTAACTTGCAAATTGAGAACTACTTTGCTCAGTCTGCAACTATATATTTTTCAGTGTTAAATGTATTCTGTATTTTTTTTTTTAAATTTAATGCTTTTATTATTCACCTTTTTTCTTATACATGCAGTTTCATATTTTGTTGTTTTTAAATTTTAATGTTTAATTTTATGCAAATTATTGTGTTCTTTAAAAATGGCTGTTTAAAAATCAAAAGAAAATAATGAAATTATGATATTGTGCTGTTCTTACATAAATGTAATTTTTTTTTTTTTTTTTTTTCTGATTAATGTGTGATGAATTGGCATTAAAATATTATTCATCATGCATTATTTGAGCTATGCAGGTTTGTAATTTCATTATTATTCTTGAAGTTTATTCAAACTTTTTGTGACAATTGTCACTTCATTTTAAAAATAAAAAAATAAAAATGTATTTTATGGGATTGACATTTTGTTGTTGTTTAATAATAATTATATAATAATAATAATAATAATAATTCATAACAACTGCTTAGAAATAAAAACTTACTGTGAAGTAGTTTAAAATAAAATATGTTGTTCTTTGAAACTCATAATCCTGTGACAAAACTCATTCTGTGTCACTCGATTTTGTGGGTTCTTAAAAGTTCTGCCAACTGATGTGTGTTTACTAGTGAAGTGATAACGACCATTGTAATTTTTAAAAAATCCTCAGTGGTTTGCAAAGAGCTTTTATATTTTTGTTAATGGAAAATATATTGCCATGCTAAATATTTGGGGAGAAGTGAAAAGGTTCATATTTCTTGGGATTTTATATATCCTGTAGTACTTTGCTGTTTGAGCCTTAAATGAATTCATCATACTGTATATTAATTTTGTTGTCCCCATTAATTCTGGTCGTTATTTCTGTTAAAGCGACCAACAATGGGTGATTGTGTTACAACTGATGGAACAAAATGAAGGTGCCTGCATGGTATGAAACCCCTTCTTTCGTTAGTGGGGTAGTTGATTATAGCCTGATTGGTTCCTCAAGCTGCTGACAAGTTTCTGTCCTGATAGTTTATTCCCTGATTTTATCAATAAGCCTGCTTATCTTTATGTAGTAATATTTTGAAATAGAAATGAACTGATATTTTTCCTCTCACTTCTTTTTACTGTTCAGTAATTACCCTCTCACAGGAAAGTTCAGTTTATTTTTATTTTTAGCTATGTTACCATGAAGAATACCAGTTTTAGTAATGTTACTCGTTGAAATATATAATGTTAGGAGTGGCTTCAGATGTTATGAGATATATTTATATTATCAACACAAAGCCCAACTAGGACTGTAAAATAAATTAATCATTCCTATATCGAGAAGTTACATGCTTCTGTGAACTGGCATCCGCAGCTGAAGATCACCTTACTAAAATAGAAAGTTGTTGAATATATGACCTTATGTCTTGAAAAAATATGTTGTTCAGTGTTGAATTTAGATGTAGTGCTGGGAATGCATTGAAATACAGCAGATAAAAAGTACTGTTTTTTTAAATTAGAACTAACAATTAAAATTGGAGAAGGTTTATGAGTTTAAAAAATAAAATTCACCCTGTGCAGAATAGGAAGTGATGTGTAGGTCATACTTTGCAGCCATTTAAAAAATCATATTCTCTGTGTGCTATTGGTAGTTTCCTATGTCAGTGATATCCATTGTTCACCTACCTAAGATGAGGATGTCTCCTTCATAAGTGGCAACTTACATGTGCTGAAGTTTAACCATGCTGTCCCCTTTTTGAATTGTTGTAAGGTTGTTTTCAACACTTACATTTCAGGGTATTGAAGTATTTTGCACAGAAGTTACTCTAATCTGGCTGAGAAAGTGGACGATATACAGTAGTTTATGCTGTGTATTGAACATATTTTTTAAACATATGTACCATAACAATAAAACCTCATCAAGAAATTGCAGGGGACATCAAAAATGAGCATGTTAAGCAAGAAAACGTACTACTGAATATACGAATAAAAACTATCCAACAGGGATATGGGAACACTAGATGCAATTTTTCCCGACATGAAGGCATTTTACGTTGTGTATCCGCAGGTACAGTGAAAACTATATCTACCCTTTCTCAAGATGAGAGGAAAGTATTAAAAGGTATGAAAAACACGAGAGAACAAATATGAAAACCTTTCCTTCTGGGGCTTATAAAATGACAAGTGCACTGAACCGTGTGAAAAACTCCAAACAAATATGAAAACTATGCACGGAGGCCAATAAAAGTATCCAAGTATTATTGCAAGTCACACCCTTGCCACCATTTTGAAAACTTTGACTAAGTTGAATCGATCGAGTCGAAACTCGAAGTTGCAAGTTCAATATTCGCGACCTTTGCGTGCTTAACGATACGGATGCCAGTCTACTTTCTGAAAGATTTTAATGTTTTTTTTTCATTAGTAAGGAATTTCACTTTTTCTGTATCCATACCTCGGCTATCACAAGACAATTATGCACCCCACTAGTCATTTTCACACGATTATTTTCCTAATCCAGATATAGGCTACTGTATTATGCGGAAAAACTTCATTGTACCACTCAACACAAAATAAATTTCTAGCTTCTGAATGGAATACAAGCACAAATAGGATCACTTTTTCTGTAATCACGCAACTATGGTCGCGGCTCTTACCCGAGTTGTAAATCACGTTTCTTTCACAAGGGATGAGAAATAACATTTTCAGAGCTAGGAAAAGTGATCGTATTTGTAGTAAACGGTAATAGTGAAAATTCAATATTTAATAGATACCTATGTGTATATGTTCCTAATCCAGATATAGGCTACCATATCACATGACAAACGTTTGCTACACCTCACTGTATCACTCAACACAAAATAAATTTCTAACTTCTGAATGGAATGCAAAATACAAGCACAAATTTACTCGCTGTGTTATTCTTCAATCTTGCTGCTAACTGGCAAGCAAAATTAAACATTCCCGAGGCTAACAGCTTACTCCTCAAACTTGCAACATCCTGTGAAGTTCATGAATTTAAGGCCTTTTCCTGTAATCACGCAGTTGTGGTGACTGATCTTGCCCGACTTGGAAATCAAGTTTGTTTCACAAGGGATGACAACATTTTCCAGGCTAGGAAATATGTGATCGTTCTAAGCAGTAATAGCGAAAATTTGTGATTCGATAAGAAGGTATTTTTATAGATTTAATACGATGAGAAATGGGGCTTCGAATTTGCGACATGCTAAGTGGGAAAACTTGTTAATGAGGAACGCACTAACAAGGTTTCACTATGTTAAATATGATTATCGGCAAACCTATAGGTTTCTAGTATATTCCTCTCCTGTGTCAACTTTTCCTAGACCTCAATTATTTGTTGGATATGTTTGTAGATGGTACTGTTCTTCCCTTGTGATTGCTTGTTCTATTCAGTTTGACATCCTGTGCTATTCATAGCTCATTACATCACACTTTGTAAAGAACTTTTACATTAGAAATTCCCACTCAAATATAGTTTCACTAATTTATTTCAACAATTATTTACTTCAAGATATTTCCAAACTAGATATCTCCTCTCCCACCATGTACCCACCATAAGGATTGTGAGCAAAACATATCCAGAACTATGCAGAATTTTGTCCTGAAATTTGAGTAATGTTTGCCTGCACCCTCTGACCTGTTGTTGCTTTAGTTATCTCATCCCCACTACTGCCAGCATTAACAACAGCCACCTACCTGCATTAGAAATAGTGAAGTTATTTTTTGTGTAGTTTTTTTCCCTCTGATATATGGTTTTATTCTAGCTGTCATTTTCCGTATTTCTATTTATTATATTGCATTATACTTGTTAAGTGATTGTTTGCTTGTCTTGATATTGTTCCTCATTCTTATCCACTTTCCTGGATGACAATTGAAATAAAAGTGTTTTCGTTTGGTGCCCTCATCTCTAGCATATTTCTGTTGTATTCTTTCCTAAGCTGACCATTCTTCAACAGTATATCAGAGAGGCTTCCCATTTCAAGAATTCCAGTTCATTTGAGATTGTTGTAAATGAGTGAATTATAACTCTTTCTTCTAAAAATTCCACTGTTAGGTGTGATAAACATGGTATACTAGCTTCACTTTCATTGAATAATGTGTTATGCCCTACAGAATGAAGTAATGACCTTTTGCTGTGAACTGAAGTACAGTGTACGGTACCTAGTAGAAGGGTTTACTGATAAGCAGAGGTATTTTCAGTGGAGAAATTAGGGCTTATATTGCGTTACACGAGTCTTGTAAGAACTTTTAGAATATACTAACTTTATCTGTTAATATTTTTTACTGGCAATAAATAAAATGAAATAAAGAAAATTTAGTTTTTCCAGTTCTTGCATCAAATTTGAGTACATTTTGTTTTTTCAAGTGAACACGAAGCAAGTGGTGGTGGTAAAAGATTATTTAAGCCTTAAGCTCACCAGCTTGCTTTCATTAATCAGCATCGCTAAATAAATTTTAAGAAAAATATCAGTCAAAAGTTGCAAAGAAGAAATGCATATATTATTTTATCTTGAAAGTCTTTCACTTGAAGAAAAGATATTGAAATGTATATTATAGTTTATAAACAGCAGTTTATCTTCTAGTTGCAAATTTAAAATATAGGGTGGTTTTATTAATCAGGCCTACAGATTATTTTGATAGCTGTTACAAATACGTTACCACAGTTGAGGGGGAAAACCTTATTGCATATTGTCTATTTTCTTTGAATTGAATTTAACCATTATTTGATTACAGGTTTCTTATATTTTCTGATAGTGACTGTTATTTTTCTGCATTTGAGGTCATTCTAAATACTTGAAGTTTAGTAGTGAATGTCTGAAACATCTGCATCCTTATCCATATCCATCATTGTTCATGGCTCTGTTTTGAAAGCAAATAGTTATCTTAAAACAAACACTCTCTGATGAAACCTTTGCAAAATTACTGCATAATATTCTGCCATTGCACAAGCTATTGTAAAATTACATCTCTTGCCTCTTTCTTAAATTAATAAGGAATATATTCACATAACTTATATTTTTGTTTAGAGAAATCGGGAGATTGTTTTACAATTCAATCTCCAATTCATTGATTTCCTGTTGTTTACTATGATAATGAAAAGTGATAAGAAATATTATTCAAAATACCTAGTTTAATAGCAATTATCTGCAGCTTGTTTAACCAAGATGGATATTGTGCTGACCTGCATTCTAGGGAGATGTTATTTGAATAGACTGACTGAGAGGAAGTTTTGGATATAGTTTTTCAGTCAGGACACAGAATATGTTGAAATTTCACTTGTTTCACACCAGCAGTTGGGACTTCCTAATATGAAAAATAAAACAAACAAATTTAGTGAAATATCTAGACAGCTTAGTACATGCAGTGATAGAAAGTTTTAAAATGTTAATGTGTGTTCTGTGATCTGTGTGGCAAGAACTAGGACTTATTGATGAACTGTTCATAATAGAACATTTCAGTTGGCAGTTATTACAATCAGTACTAGACCAGGAGAATTGTTAAAGAAAAGGTTGTGAGATTTTATGTTTTGTTTCCCTTGTTTGGAAAGTTTTTTCTGTCATTTAAATGCAGTTGTGCAATAATCCTGTGACAGAATAGATTAGATTTATTATAAAATATATATAAAACAATAAAAAAAAGAGCTTTATAACACAAATTTTTTCTTTGTGTTATTGTATACTTTTTATGTATCAATATTACCAAAAATGTTAATGTTAGATATGCATTCCAAGCCTTATAAAATTATTGCTGTACTCATCAACAGTTTCAAGAATGTTATATGAAGTGTGTAAAATTGCTTGAAAACACTGTAAAAATTGTTTGGAGGTCATCTGTGTAAGTTTTACTCCAGTTATATTGAAGATTAGTTAGCTTTTACCTTATTTCTTGCTTGGAAACAAGAACTTATGTATGTTGACACTGCTCTGCATTGTACAGTACATGATGACATACATTGTAATTTATTATTTTTAAATCTTCATTAAAATAAAGGAAATATATAAAAAAGAGCTTCTATAAATGTCTTCATTGTACTTTTCTGATGTAAATTCCTGGCAAGTAAAAATATGTACTGCTTGTTCAAATATAAGTACGTTATGGATGTGCCAAACTCATTATTTCATTATTTGCAGTTGTGTTAAATTATTAGTATAGTAAATAGAATCTGATTAAATATCAAAATGTTTTCCAATACATTCAAAGATGACCTCTGCAAACAATTACACTTTTTTAACTATAAAAAGTGATTATTGGGTTTTTGACTGAAAAGTTATGGTAGTTTATTTTGTGTATTAAAATTCAGTTACTTTTATTAATAAAAATTGAATACTTTTCTTTATAGTCAGTTCAAGTACAAATTTTTTTTCATGTAAACTATGCATACATGATACTTGATAATAGTTGTTAGTCTGAAGTTTTTACAGATTATTTCTTTTTTCTTTTTTTCCCTATATTTTTATGGTGTTACACGTTTGTCTTCTTATCTCTAATTGCTCATTGTTTATTATCTGTTGTAAGGAGTGGGTCATAACATACAGGTCTTCAGAGCATAGTCTTACCATTGTAAATCATTTTTGATGATTTCTTTGCATTTCATCGTTTTACTTTTTAAGCTGCAGAAATAGCAAATTCACGAGGTTGAGATATGTTCCGTTTGTCTTCCTGCTTTAAGCCTGTATTGCATACAATATCTTAGTGTTATTAGTGTGCCATAGTGTGAAAGTCTGTGCAGCTCTGAAAGATAAAAACAGATCAGTCAGTCATTCATACAGATACAACATCAGCATTTCATAAACATTTGAACAGATAATGGTTGTGGCATATGTATAGTATGTAGTCTTGAGATCAGTAATTTTAAGGTAACACAAGAGCAGATTTGTCTATAGTAAATGTAAAACATATGATGAAATAGGAGTAAAGTTTTGACCATCATCCCTATGTAATGGCTCTGTATTCATGTACACTCCTGCAGTGTAACATTTACATTACCTCTGATCATCTAGGTATACATCAAAAATATTTACAAGGGCACTTCAAGTATATAACCAAGTCTTCTATTAGCCCTAGAAGTGTTGCAGGTTTATCTATCAAATGCCGCAGTTATTTTCCTCAATATACACCACGAAAATAAAACCACACGTGTAATCCCATATTAATCCTCATAAATCCATATTATGCACCAATAGAAAGCTGAAAGACTGATCTATATGAAGATGACAGAAATAACAAAAGATATTGTCACTATTTCTAACTATTGTAAAATACAATAACATTTTTTGTACAAAGGAAATTGACATATTTTGCTCTGTCAAAGGAATTTCTGATTGATAATAATTTATTCCTGAAACATGGAACTTGGAAACACACAAGTATGTTCTTACATTTTACCAAGTTCTCCATTTTTCATTTTGAATACTAATTAAAACACTATTTTTTAACGAAAACTATTTTGAGTCCTTTTCACATCAACAAATTAATCTAATTAATCTTAAACTCATCGATACGGCCATGAAGTGGACAGCTTGCAATTCTTTTCACATACCGTAATGGGAGCTGTATTACAGGCAGGCAAGAACTTGACCTGGATAATTACTTCTTGCGGTTCTGTGTCAGTCCAGTTCACACTTACCTCTTCACGGGTTTCTTCAAATATTGACGTACTGCAAATACTAACATCACCTACACCGACTTTAACATCATTCTGGTTATCAGAATTTCCCATTACTTCTGAGGCACCTTATACTTCGCTGTCACTTGCACTACTTTCAGGAATAATATCCTCGTTGGAATTGACACAATAATCACTGTTACAAAGATCTTCAAAAGTAAAGTACTTTCACTTCTGTATATAAATAAACTTCACCACACTGTTGCTTGTTTTTCAAAGACTTTCAAAAGTGAAGATAAAAGTATCTGCATTCACCTGGTATATATATTAGTTCCATTGATGTCCAATTATAAACCTACAGCAGAAGAAAGACACCATCTCTCTGAAAGACAATCGCACTTGACAAAACAGTGTACGGTGTCTTTCCAGAAATACAGTCTGTAGTTGTAGGGTTTATGACTGTCTCCCCTAGTTTCTAAAAGCATAGATAGTATCCTGAAATTAAGTAACAACTGAATAGAGGTTTTTTTTTAATGACTGATGACTAGGATCTCATACTTAACAGTATACTGGTATGCTTATCATTCAGGTTTGGAATATAGTTTTTACTAGTTGTATTTAACACATCTGGATCTCCTTCACAGTGTTAATAATTTCAGCTATTGAAAATCAGTAGATTTAAACATACTCAGGATTGCTGTAGATTGTTTGCTTTTAGCAAAATGATGAGAATAACTGTTAAGAGAAGTGCTTAAAAAGAGATAGATATTGTAGTCTTGTTAATGGATATCCATTGGACCTGAATTGTACCCTCTGTAGTAATCTTCTTGTCCCCATCCTTAAGAAATGCCCCAAATGAAGGAAATTATATTCAGTTTTCATAGTTTTCAGTACAGATGAAGTGTACATGTCAGCATTTTAGTATTGTACATTAGATTATTTAATTCATAATTACAATATCTTTTTTATAAATACAGTTTATCCATTACATCTATAAATTATGTAGAGTTCCTTGTCAACCCATTAAAATTAGACTTTGTGATGGTATTACCTGCAATGTAGTGTTCATTTTATGAGGCATTACAGAAACAAAAATCCATTAATATGTTTTTCTCTTAATTTTGATCCAACTTCCTTAAAATTGCCGTTCATGCAGGTTCCTGTTCTTTGCAATGTAATTTCATCATTTATCTTTCAATTTTGCTTTTGTTGCAGATGCATAATATCAGGCTATTGGGAAATGTCTTGCATGATATGTTATGGCCCACTCTTCAACTGAGGGTTTTTGTTTTTCTTTTTTTCTTTTTCTTTTTTTTTAATATAATTTTGTGCCACTATCTTTTGCTTTGTACTCACATGAAACAAGTCAGATTGTTAACATATCAATTTTTATCAATACCCCTCTCATATATACCAGTTGTGTTTTGTGTTTCAAGTTCTAAATTAGCTATGCCAAAAAAAAAAATGAATAAAAAATAAGGGTGCAAGAAAAGAAGTAGACCTCTGTAGGTTTAGGCAACAAATGCACCAAATTATTATTTGTGTTTTCACAACATTCATTGCTTAAATATTTGAAAAACCTTTCAGTGTGTCTCAGTCCATTAAAATAATAGTTACTCATATAATATTTTACATGCCTGCCTTTTCTCAGACTTCTTAAGTGTATATTTAGGGATATATATCTGTGTTGTTACCGTATCTCTTTTTCAGGCTTAATACTGAGACTTTTGTTGTAAATAGACTGGAGGTTTATAGGATTACATCAGTTATTTCCAAAAGTTGTGGGTGCCAGCAATATTTTGAAAATTTAAGAAACTTGAAATTATAATTTTGTTTAATTTTCAGGTTTTAAAGAAAGGAGTTAATAGCTCATAAGTGGATTATTAGACCAAAACTTATTTTGTAGTGCATAGAATCTAATATTTGCTTCATTTTAAATCAGATGAAATTTCTTGAGGAAATTCTCAACCAGCTAGTCTTTAATTCCCATGTATATTTATCCCAATATTTTTATTCATTTACAAACAAGTAAAGATGTTATATAAACATTTTATTTTCTCAAATCATTTTGTATATGTCACTGTTTGAAAATGTACTTTATTCTCGTTTTTTATAAAATTATTATACATGTACTCTCACAATATTGATAGCATTATACAACAAAGAAAACACAAATATTTAAAAATATATTAGTATTAATCAAACAGTTTTATTTTTGAAAGTTGAAGTGCACATTATACAGGGTAGGTACACCCTACATGATGATGGTACATTCAGCTTAATAATTCTGCATTGGAAATATAGGGCCTAACTAAATGCTGAAAATGTAATGCCCCTGTACAAATTCTACACTTTTTTTCTTGTAATACAATGAAAATGAGAGTTGTTCTCTCAGAGTGGTTTTATTCGTTATTCAGGGTTCCTGTTAAGAAAAGCTGTCAGCATTTCATGCTATTTTTGGAAACTGTTAAATATGTATCTTTAAATTTACCCATGAATGCTTACTTTGTATGATGTTCTTTGATTTTGAAATAAATAGTCACCTAAAATTCTGTTTTATTCAAACAGTAATCACCAAAATTATGACCTGTTCCTGTTTGGAATTGATTTTTTAATACATTCTACCAGTTCTAGGTTATAAAAGTAGATTGTCACTTTGTGTGGTTTTATGGACTGTAATCTTGTGACCAAAAGCTACAAAACCTATATCTGCAAATTTTGGTTCTTTACCTGATTTTTGTATTGAATTTGATTCCTTTGCATCATTAGAAAAGAATCCTCTGTATATTTCTGTTAAATAGGGGAGGGTATAGCTGACACATTGGTCATTCAAATCATTAAGCTTTTGGGTGTGGATATTATCCATTCAAGGAGCCATGTTCCTTCACAGCAAATGCACTTCACAATTCCTATTCTATGAAAGTTATGTTGTAGGAACATGAAGCACTAGAGATGAAGGATAGGTAGTACAGCTGAGTTTTGTCTACATTTGGGATTTACATTCAAAGTTGTTAGATATGGGGATCCACCTATTCAGTACAAGAAATAGTGATAGTTATAAAGTAATCACATATTCATTTTATTTGGGACCAGTTTTGGCAATAGGGTATGCCATAATCAACCTAGGAAGTAAGACAAAGACAGTGGACAAAGAGTACATCACATTTCTTAAAAGTATTAACAATACTTTTTTTAAATGTACGTGCTCGAACTGAATTACTTTACATATGTACAAGGATTTTTATCATTAAAATTGAATATAGAAAGGTGTACACCAAAATATTTGTACAGTTAAAAGTACAAAAGTGGAATGAGCTTTTTTCACATTGTAAGAACAAAATGGGTCGTTAGCTACTTTGTAGTCATAATGTTATATATGAAATTGAGTTTCTTAGTTCAGAAATAACATTCGCTGTCATTATAGATAGGTTGATGGACTAGTTACAACAACCAGTTCTTTACTTAAAGTTCCTCGTATATGTTCAATAATTTTTCAACTTGGATATAGCAATGTGTGAAGTTTAAATAAATGTCTTATATGGCTAAAATATAGTATGGCTGCTGTGTCACAGGTTATTGCCGAAACCGGTCCCAGATAAAATGAATATGTGATGACTATATTTATCACTATTTCTTGTATTGAATAGGTGGATCCCCATACCTAACAGTTCTGAATGTAAATCTTGAATCAATACGGAACCTAAAAATGTAATTTTTTGCACTAGATATATTTGGGATGACTGAGTACAGTATGTGTCAACTTGGATAGCCTTACACTCTCAAATTACATATTGCACTCATATCCCAAATTGATAGAAACTTACATGATTTTTTCATGCAATATTGATAAGGCACATACAGCCAGCACTGCATACTTCCACTCAGGCTCCATGGCACGTCTAATATAATTCTTGGGACAGAACCTTAAGCCCGGTCACTAGCTATAAAGCACATTCCAGGATGTTTCAAAATAATTGCACTTACCAATAGTCCTCCAATAAACTTGAGAACCCCGGCAACTACATATCTTCGTTGTCATGTTCTCACGGTAAGCAGGGTACTCAGGGTTGTAAAACCACACCCTAGTGCGGAACAAAGAATTGAGGGAAGACAGAGAAAGAATGTTTGAAAAGGATGAAACAAAGACGACCTTCCCTCGGTGACAAGTGATAAGGTCCAAACATAAGAACATCAAGTACCCCGGGGCGAAATGCAGCCAATCAAAAGCTCCAAATTATACTTTTGAAACCAGTGCTCGAATAATTTAGTTGATCTTGGATGTCTGGCGGATCTTAAAGCTTGGAAATAGTGACCCCGACGAGGGATCAAAATACCATATATATTTGTGATGCAATTTCTGCAAATAATTGTGTGTGTTAGAAGCAGTGGCAGCCCGTGGCCAAATTATCCGGCGGGGCACAACTTATAAAATATGTACAGTCAAGTAGAAACTTAAGGTATCGGTTGTAAAATATAACACTAATGCGCATGTGAATAAATACACTAACAACTGACTTTTAGATCAGCTTATCCTGTTTACAGTTGGTGCCAGTTAGATATTAACATCAAGGAAAAAGACAATGAAAGGTGGGGTCAAAGGAACCGGGACACGAACCCGTGACCTCTCCATTTCCGGTCAAGTGTTATTTCACTGAGCTAAATGGCCAGAGATAAGCTGATCCACATTTCATTTATAACCAGTTCCCCTACAAGTCAAGTAATAATTAATACACTAACCTTCTTATTTATAGATGAAGTCCATTCTTCGATCCTTTGCTTGAGCAAATACTTCGATAACTCGCTGGTTGAAGTCGGGAATCGAACGTACCATTTTACTTTCAATTGAAAGCATCGCCAGGGCTGTTAGTCTGTCTTTGCTCATCGTATTCCTCAAGAAGGTCTTTATTCGATTTAGAGTAGAGACACATCTTTCACTTTTCCACTGTCGACATCGGGATTATAACAATGGTGCTCAGTAACCTAACGCATTCATTGAACGTGTCTTGCATATTGTTGCGCAGGAAAAGTTGCAAAAGCGCCGCAGCACCATCTGCCGCACGCAAGTCTACCCTGGAATATAACACTTCAAGTTCGGTCCTGAGCCTGGCTTTGTTCACTTTCGGGTACGTGTTTACGGTTGACGCGAAATCTTTTCCGGAAAGCGAGTACAAAATTCTCCAAAACTTGATACCCGAAAAAGGTTGGCAGCTACTAAATGGCCTGTGAAACGAAATCTTTCTTCTGCATGTAGTAAAATAGTATCACATGTTTCCAAATCAGCGATTCGTTTTCGTTGCTGGAAAGTTCGCTGCTTAGGAGGAACTGGAGCTTCGTAGTTGCCAGTTTCCTCTAAATCAGAGTGAATGCTTCTGATGTTACGAAGTTCGCTAGGAATTCAGATACCAAGACAGGGTCAATATTACGCATCTGAATTTGGGAGAACAGTATATCAACATGAGGCATCACTCTATGGAAGAAATTCAGCCAATATATGAAGTCAGCGTCTTTCAGTAATCTGATAAATCCAGAAGCTTGTCCTACAGTGTTTTGATCTGTCTCTATTTCGCATATTGTTTGGAAGCATTCAATCAGGACGGTTTTTTTTTTTTTTTTTTTTTTTTTTTTTCCTAGGGCTTTACGTCGCACCGACACAGATAGGTCTTATGGCGACGTCTCTGTTTTCAAACACTGCATTGACAATGCGGGTCTGAAAGTTCCAACGCGTTGGAACTGCTTTCGGGAAACGGCGCATTACAGCTGTATCTAGTAGTTCGATGCGTTTACTAGAGCGACTGAAAAAGGAGGAAATTCCCTGAATATCACTGAAAAATATCTTCATTTCTTTTATATCGGACGTGCCTTTCTGCATAATCAAGTTTCTTACATGAGCATAACAATGAACAAAATTAGCTTCATTATATACTTCGTTTATGCGTGCTTGTACACCAGTCTGCTCACCGCTCATTACACTAGCCCCATCAGATGTTTGACAAATTAGTTTTTCAGGGGTTTTGTCAATACCCAACTTACTTAGCTCACTGAAAATCACAGAGCTTATACCTTCAATTGTATGACTGGATGCCAGAAAGAAACCGCAAAACCGCTCATGTATTTTGCCATTTATATGATAGCGAAATATAAGCAACACCTGCATTTTCGTTGCATTGTCGGTTGTTTCATCTGCTTGAATAGCTAAGTAATAAGCAAAACTAATTTCTTTCATTATAAAAGTATGACATACTTCGAGCATAGCGTCTAGTATATCGTTCTGTATCGTCTTCGACGTACCCTTAAAAACTGTTGCAGATTCTAAATGTTCTTTCATTGCGATATCCAAGCTAGCTACAAAGACAACTAAACCGCGAAATATTCAAGGATTGTTTGAATCGGTTGATTCATCATGGCCGCGGAACGCAAGTTCAAACACACCGCTGAATTTCACACAATCAGATGAGATAAAATGTACCTATTTTTGTCGACCTGTTTGTTGTTTACGAAGTGAAAGTCTGTACCCACTATCAAGTTGCGTCCTTATGTCCAGCTCACCTAGAAGTGCGAGATCCATTTCGTTGTTTAAATTTTTTTCGATTCACTGTGTTTTTTCAGTTTTTCGTTCAAATGCTTTAAATCATTGGCACCTGTTGTGCTCCACGCATCGTCACCACCGAATAGAATGCAAGGAAAGCAAACAAATGAATTTCTCTCTTCGCATTCGCATAACCATTTCGCTTTAGCATACATACCACTATTGAATTTTCTGTTGAAATTCCTGTTGTTTTTTTTTTTCCTTCCGTCTGCTGCACAATAATTAAATCAGGTCGCGGTGGTCCTAAACTCTTGGCACGAACTCTGGTCTCAAAATTTAATTGCTTTCCAATTAACTCACTGACTTTATTCATTTTGAAATAAACAAGGACACAAATACACAAAATACAACACTGAAGAGAATTCACGTCACACCCAGTGTTATTGTAACTAACTTATCAGTAGCACCTCGAGCAAAAGAGAACGCGTGTAAGTGCTGGAACAAAATGTTACTGTTGCTAATTATTGGTCACTTGGTTATCCGATACAACTTATATCAGATATAGACCTCATGTAAGATAACTTATTTTAATAATTCAAACATCTGAAAACAACTAAATCCATGCACGAGCGATATGAACGCATTTTTTAAATAAACAATACTAAAATATGATTAAATTTACTTTAGTTACGGAATTGGTGAATTGGCTACACTGACGTTTGTAAAGAGTGGATATTTCTCGTGATCTGTTATTTGCTCTGTGTGCATGCTCTGAAGAAGGCCTCAAAGATCTGAGTGCCCAACCAGAAGCCCTCCCCGTCGCCCGCTCCCCTCACAAGCCCACAGCTGTCATGGACGTTCACCAACTTCAAATACTGTGTTCTATTGCGCAGACGCGTTGTTTGGGCACGAGACGGTAGTGATGGGTCGAACTAGCTCTTTTGAGGGAGCTAGCTCATTCGCTCCCGCTCCTAACTGAGAGTCGTTCAAAAGAGTCGACTCTTGGGAGCGGGAACGTTGGAGCGAGCCGAGGAAGTCAGAGGCCGCTCTCCGCCTCCAGGTTCGTTCGTTCATTCGTTCTACCGGTTTAGGCCAGACGGCTCTTTATGACTTCCGGTCGCCCTTCATGACTTCCGCTCGCTCTGTATGACTTCCGGGAACGAACGAGATAGCGTAAATAGTTTAGATTTTCCACAACAGATGGCTACACAATATCCAGTTTGGCACGCTACCCTCTAAATAAAACAAATGAACAAGTAATATATGCAACATTGGCACTTTATAGGCCTACACAGTAACGAAGAAATGCATCACAAATATTCAGTATTAATGGATGACATCTAATATTACTTTGCCTAAATTCCATTCTTCTTAAAATGATGTCTTTCAAGACTGAATGCACCGTACCGAGACGCATGTTCCATATGTTGGCACTACTTACACGTTAATAAATAATTGTTTAAACATATAATGGGATGGAAGTTACTATAGTATACTATATACTAAGGCAGGAGTTATTTATTTATGAAAGTTCAAAATAGTATTATTTTACATTTTCTAGGTTGCTCATGCCTCCCGTTTTTATTTGAAGGAACGAGATAGCGCGAGATAGTTCACCTCTCTCACAACAGATGGCAACACAATGCTCAGTTTGATACGCTACTCTTGGAATAAAACAAATGAACAATAATATATACACTGCTGGGCGCTGGCAACATTGGCAATTAATCCAGTGATAAAGCTTAATATACAATAACGAAGAAACGTATCACAAAGTATACAGTGTTAATGGATGACATCGAATATTACTTTGCCTAAGTTCCATTCTTCTTAAAACGATGTCTTTCAAGATTGAATGCACCGTACGGGACGTATATTCGAAATGTTGGCACTACTTCCGTTCGAACCCGGCAGTCTACAGGATTTTATTTTTCAGATGAGCATAAGAAGGCATAAGACGAGTCTCTGACTTGTTTTTCCAATAGGAGTTTTAAATTCATTATGGAGGGTGCGTGTACCGGTAATTGAAAATCAGGTGATACTGATACGTGACGGGATTAATCAGTAAAGTGATTAATCAGTAGTGATAAAGTAGTGAAAACCTATTGAAATAGCTTAATTTTGTGTATATCGGATTCATTTAGTGCTGTTTATATAGTGGTGTTTAGTGCTTGTTGGTAGAAATTGGGAGTAGTAATAATTATTTAAATTTTGTAACAAGTAATTCAGTTGGTCTTCAGTAAATTACGTTTTCTAGGTTAAGTAGGCTAGCTAGGTGCACCTTGTTTCGAATTTAGGTTTAGGTAATACTTTAGGTAACAATATTAACTTTAAAAATATTTGTAAATATCTGTAGGTTCGTTGGTTGTACTTACAAAGGCAGATTATCATAAGGAATAGTACCGTAACTTCTGCAGCAACTTCTCCGGTATTTCGTATAGATATTCGTTCAAACTATCGCGAAGGTAATAATTTACTACATTAAAAAACACGATACGCCTGTAAACTTCCATTTAAAAAGAAGTTAAATAGATTACACGGTAATAGTTAACAGTCGTATTGTTATTGACTATTGTCGCTCCTCATATTCAAATATTGCATTGTTGGCTACAGTCGTGAACAAAGGGTGTAGTGTAGTCAAGTAAATATAAATAAAAATCAGCTGACCTTGTATTCCATTCATTTGTACTTCTGAGTAGGTAGTTAGTATCCGTAATTTATATTTCGCTCCCTCGATCTTTCAGTATTTATGAGCGGTTAGCTAATAATAATAAAGTTCATATATCCCAGTAATTGCAGTTCAAGTCCCTGGAGTAGTAGTAGTAGTAGTAGTAGTAGTAGTTTTGATAGAAATATTTGAGAAATTATTGTAGACAACCTCGTATTTTTCAGTAGGCCTAATTAAGGACACTATTTTTTTTTCTCCGTCCCGTGGAGTAGGGAAAATAATAGTAATCCACCAGCTATAATAATCACATAACCACATTTCAGTAGAATTGTAGTGAAGATAAGGTATACTATATTAGATAGTATCTTGCCAGTTATATTCGTGTTTTTCTTCCTGTACGGCAATCCTTTTGATACTTAAGCATTTAACCAAACGCAGTGTAGTGTAGTGTAGTGTAGATACATTGTAATATAGATACAGTACATTTAGATAGTGCCGTATCTTGCCTGCTATATTCGTGTGTTATCTTTCGTGTATATCTGTTAGACCGTAATACTAATAATAATTTGTCTAAGCATTTAGCTTCGTTGGTAATCTTTGAGTACAGTAGTTCTTGCAAATTTCATTTCTGTTGTGCTTAGTAGTGACATACGGTACGGTACCGGTATCGTAAATAGGATACGTCTGAAAGTAGTTTAAAAATTACTGTAGTGTACTGTACAGTAGTATACGAGTAATATCCTATTAGAATTTAGTGTGCTTATTTTATTATTGTAAAATATTTGTGTAGTACTGGTGTAGTAGAAGTATCCGTAGGAACTCTTACTAAAATATTGTTGAAATTAGGATAGGCTTAATTGCAGTTTGGAATTGTGTAGTTCTTGTGTATTACTTTCGATATTCAGTAATTAACAGCAGCTTTTATCCTGTTAGGGGTTGTAGGATTAAAAAAAATAGAGCACGACTAAGTAGTATTGTAGTGTAGTCGTATATTAATTACCTTATTGTTGTGTACTATCCCAGGCAATATATCCCTCCGTTCATTATTATTTAAATTTAAAATTGTCCCCCCGTAAAGAATGGCTAAGGAGCGCGAGTGTACGAACTGTGGGTGTGGCGAGGCATTGAGGGGTATGAGGGAGGAGTTGGAAAGTTTGAGGGAGATAATTAGGATTCTCACAGAAGACAGAAAGGAAGATAGGACTCCCTCAAACAATGTACAGGTTACAGTAGGTGTACAAGAGGGAGGGGAAGGAAAGGGAGGAGTTGTAGAAGACAGGTGGTCTAATGTTGTAAGGGGAAGGAGATAGCAGGCCAAGGGCTCTATTCAGGATCAGAATTCAGGACAGGTGTCTGTGCAAAATCGGTACGAGTCACTCCAGGTAGAACAACAGAGGGATGATGAGGGACAGGGAACTGTTGCTGAGATGCATGGAAGTAGGAGGAAGGGAAAAGGTAGGAAAGGGAAAGGTAGAGTAGAGGATAGGAAAAGACAGGTGGAACAGGGTCATGGGAAGGAGAAAAGGGAGGAGGAAGTAGCTTCTGCAGCTATCAGGGAAGATAGGGCTGACCAGGAGGGGAGGGGATCAAATGAGGTGGGTAGGGTTGAGGCTCTGGTCATGGGGGATTCCATCGTTAGACACGTGGGGAAAGTGTGTGGAGGAAAGGGAACCAGAGTAGAATGTTATCCAGGAATTAGGTTGAGGCAGATGTTGAGGAAAGTAGAAGAGAGGGAGGAGGGGAAGGAGAAGGTGGTAGTGTTTCACGTTGGTACCAACAACGTAAGGCAAGCTGATATAAGTACCAACATAGTTGGAGATGTGTGGGATCTGGTAAATGCAGCACGGGTGAAGTTTAAGAAAGCGGAGATTGTTATTAGTGGAATACTGTGTAGGAGGGATACTGACTGGAGGGTGATTGGGGATTTAAATGAGACTATGGAATGGGTATGTGGGAAACTGGGAGTGAAATTTCTAGATCCTAATGGGTGGGTAGGAGATAGGGATCTGCGCTCGGATGGCCTTCATTTAAACCGCAGTGGTACGTATAAGTTAGGAAATTTGTTTGGAAGGGTAATAGGGAGGTACATTCAGGGAAACGCGATGGCCTAGGGAGCGGTGATAAGGGAACAGGGAACTGGAAATCAAGTAGGGATGACATAAAATTGTTAGTGTTGAACTGTAGAAGTATTGTAAAGAAAGGAATAGAATTAAGTAATTTAATAGATATATATTTACCAGATATTGTAATAGGAGTTGAATCATGGCTGAGAAATGATATAATGGATGCAGAAATTTTCTCACGGCACTGGAGTGTGTATCGTAGAGATAGGATAGGAAAGGTGGGAGGTGGAGTTTTCATTCTGGTGAAAGAAGAATTTGTAAGCTACGAAAAAGTTAAAGATGAGAAACATGAAATTCTAGGTGTAAGGCTCATTTCTAAAGATAATAGGCAACTTGATATATTTGGAGTGTACAGATCGGGAAAGGGTAGCACTGATGCGGATTCGGAATTATTTGATAGGATAGTCAGCTATGTGGGAAACGACATGGAAAGAAATGTGATTGTAGCGGGAGATCTGAATTTGCCAGATGTCAATTGGGAAGGAAATGCGAACGACAGGAAGCATGACCAACAAATGGCAAATAAGTTAATATGGGAAGGACAGCTGGTTCAGAAAGTGATGGAACCAACCAGAGGGAAAAATATTTTGGATGTGGTGCTGGTAAAACCAGATGAGCTCTATAGGGAAACTGAAGTAATAGATGGTATTAGTGATCATGAAGCTGTTTTTGTGGTAGTTAAAAATAAATGTGATAGAAAGGAAGGTCTTAAAAGTAGGACTGTTAGGCAGTACCATATGGCTGATAAAGCAGGTATGAGGCAGTTTCTAAAAAGTAACTATGATCGGTGGAAAACGGTAAATAAAAATGTAAACAGACTCTGGGATGGGTTTAAAGAAATTGTTGAGGAATGCGAAAACAGGTTTGTACCTTTAAGGGTGGTAAGGAATGGTAAAGACCCACCTTATTATAATAGAGAAATAAAGAGACTAAGGAGGAGGTGCAGACTGGAAAGAAATAGAGTTAGAAATGGCTGTGGAAGTAAGGAGAAATTGAAGGAACTTACTAGAAAATTGAATCTAGCAAAGAAGGCAGCTAAGGATAACATGATGGCAAGCATAATTGGCAGTCATACAAATTTTAGTGAAAAATGGAAGGGTATGTATAGGTATTTTAAGGCAGAAACAGGTTCCAAGAAGGACATTCCAGGAATAATTAATGAACAAGGGGAGTGTGTATGTGAGGATCTTCAAAAGGCAGAAGTATTCAGTCAGCAGTATGTAAAGATTGTTGGTTACAAGGATAATGTCGAGATAGAGGAAGAGACTAAGGCCAAAGAAGTAATAAAATTTACATATGATAACAATGACATTTACAATAAGATACAAAAGTTGAAAACTAGAAAAGCGGCTGGAATTGATCAGATTTCTGGGGATATACTAAAGACAATGGGTTGGGATATAGTACCATATCTGAAGTACTTATTTGATTATTGTTTGGCCGAAGGAGCTATACCAGATGAATGGAGAGTTGCTATAGTAGCCCCTGTGTATAAAGGAAAGGGTGATAGACATAAAGCTGAAAATTACAGGCCAGTAAGTTTGACATGCATTGTATGTAAGCTTTGGGAAGGCATTCTTTCTGATTATATTAGACATGTTTGTGAAATTAATAACTGGTTCGATAGAAGGCAATTCGGTTTTAGGAAAGGTTATTCCACTGAAGCTCAACTTGTAGGATTCCAGCAAGATATAGCAGATATCTTGGATTCTGGGGGTCAAATGGACTGTATCGCGATTGACATGTCTAAAGCATTTGATAGGGTGGATCATGGGAGACTACTGGCAAAAATGAGTGCAATTGGACTAGACAAAAGAGTGACTGAATGGGTTGCTATATTTCTAGAAAATAGATCTCAGAGAGTTAGAGTAGGTGAAGCTTTGTCTGAACCTGTAATAGTTGAGAGGGGAGTTCCTCAGGGCAGTGTTATCGGACCTTTATGTTTTCTTATATATATAAATGATATGAGTAAAGGAGTGGAATCGGATGTAAGGCTTTTTGCGGATGATGTTATTCTCTATAGAGTGATAAATAAGTTACAAGATTGCGAGCAACTGCAACGTGACCTCGAAAATATTGTGAGATGGACAGCAGGCAATGGTATGTTGATAAACGGGGCTAAAAGTCAGGTTGTGAGTTTCACAAATAGGAAAAGTCCTCTCAGTTTTAATTACTGCGTTGATGGGGTGAAAGTTCCTTTTGGGGATCATTGTAAGTATCTAGGTGTTAATATAAGGAAAGATCTTCACTGGGGTAATCACATAAATGGGATTGTAAATAAAGGGTACCGATCTCTGCACATGGTTATGAGGGTGTTTAGGGGTTGTAGTAAGGATGTAAAGGAGAGGGCATATAAGTCTCTGGTAAGACCCCAACTAGAGTATGGTTCCAGTGTATGGGACCCTCACCAGGATTACCTGATTCAAGAACTGGAAAAAATCCAAAGAAAAGCAGCTCGATTTGTTCTGGGTGATTTCCGACAAAAGAGTAGCGTTACAAAAATGTTGCAATATTTGGGTTGGGAAGAATTGAGAGAAAGAAGAAGAGCTGCTCGAGTAAGTGGTATGTTCCGAGCTGTCAGCGGAGAGATGGCGTGGAATGACATTAGTAGACGAATAGGTTTGAATGGCGTCTATAAAAGTAGGAAAGATCACAATATGAAGATAAAGTTGGAATTCAAGAGGACAAACTGGGGCAAATATTCATTTATAGGAAGGGGAGTTAGGGATTGGAATAACTTGCCAAGGGAGATGTTCAATAAATTTCCAATTTCTTTGAAATCATTTCGGAAAAGGCTAGGAAAGCAACAGATAGGGAATCTGCCACCTGGGCGACTGCCCTAAATGCAGATCAGTATTGATTGATTGATAAAGGAGGGGGAGTATTAGAAGTTGGAGGAATGTTCTTCACGTAGTTTACATTTCACTCAACAGATGTCATCAGAATATCATTTTTCGACTGGAGCTTGCTGGAGCTACAGAAAGTTATTCGCTCGACTCTCCGCGATGGAACAACAGATTCATTCAATAATGCAGCGTAGGAAACATAACTGATTAAATGCGATCTTTAACGAAAATAATGGAAAATGCTATCAGTACAAATGTATATATAACCATGTATAACATCTCTCACTACGGTACGCACAGTATTTTTCCTTTTTTCGCGTACAGTATGTCACACTCTCTTCTATTTATTTTAAGAACTATTATATCGTAGGAGACGTATATGTTCGGTATATTGGCATTCCTTACACGATTCTAAATACGCATTTACAACAAACAACAGTGGAAATACTGCAGTTGTGTTGTCTGAATGTGAGGAGGAGAGTGTTGGAACAAACACAAATACCCAGTTCCCGAGCCAGAAGAATTAATCAGAAGATATTAAAATCCCCGACTTGGCCGAGATACGAATCCGGGGCCCTCTGCACCGAAGGCCTCAATGCTGACCATCCAGTTAAGGAGTCGGACTCCTTACGTGACTACACGTTAATTAATAATTATTTGAAAATATACTGCGGTATACACTTTGGCATGAGTTATTTAGCTTATATTTTAATGCCAAAACTAGCGTTATTTTGTATTTCCCTTAATTCGATTTAAAACTACTGTAAGTTATGTCATTTTAACCACTGTACCGTAAAACCGAATGATTTTCGCAATATGTTGATTCATAACTACGACAGCATTTAAGGAACAGGTGAGGATTTGTTAGAGTATTCCTTAATTATTTCAGCCAGAGTAAAACTACGCCGTTTCTACTTGCGGTGTAGTATATTCAGTATTCTGGATAGTGACTGTTGTTCGTGCTTAGTTGGGGATAGTTAACCTGAACTGGGTGTCGATAATTTGCTCTTAACCTACTGGATCTACAGTACATCCTTCATAGATTACGAGTGCATACAGGAAGGGAACTGGTAGGTATTCCTCAATAACATGTTTCGTTACGTAGCAAGTTGTCGGAACTATGGGACGAATAGCGTGCCTGGCACACAGGCCACTACCACTGCACTCAGCGGACTGACTGAACGTGGAAAGAAGCTTAGACTCCGTAGCCTGTAAAAAAGAAAGCGTCTTCTGTATGTCACGTGATTATCTGAAGCATGGCATTGGCTAGAAATGAACGAGAGTCGATGTGACGAGCTAGCTCTTTCTTGGAGTCGCAGTTGATAAGAGTCGGCTCGTGCTAGCTCTCAAGGAGCAAGGAGGGAGCTAGCTCATACTAGAGTCGACTCGTAATTGAACGACTAGCTCTCAAGGAGCCAGGAGGGAGCTAGCTCTTACAAGAGTCGACTCTCAATGAGAGAGCTAGCTCTCCCCAATGAGTCGTTCAAAAGAGTCAGTTCGTTCACGAACGACCCATCACTACAAGACGGTCTAGTGCCCAGAGATCCACACTTCGCCTGCCACCCCTCGCCAAGGCTCCTGCAGTCATTGTCGCGCTGACAGCAACAGCTTGTCTCTTTAAATACAAAAGGTATCCTCTCTTCGTGCTTAAAGACATGGTGGGTTTAAAAACCTATCAAAATCCGTAATCCAGTTAAGAATATAACATTTTGTCGTGATAATATTTGTAGAAATAATTCTGTTGTTCGACTGTAGCCCAACTAAATTATAAATTATGTATTGAAATTTTGAGTGCAAAAACTTGACAGGGCACGTGCCCCTAAGGGCCCACCGCCAATGGTTAAAAGTTTATTTGTGAAAGTGCGTCGTTATAACACGTATCCCGCGCTGTGAGACAAGTGTGGACATTTCACACCATTTCAAAACATAGTGCCACCCACGCTTTCATGTTCAGAATTAATTCTACTATCGATTTTTGATGGAAGACTCGTCGGAGTATTTGTAAGAGTATTTTGAATTCAATTAAACCTAACAGAACATGGATAAAACTTATGTCAGAAAGTTTATTTTGCTTATGAAATCCATCCCGAGAGCGGACGTATATCAGCTACGCAAGAACTCTGAGGGCACTGAGCCAAGCGTGCCCAGGATCACAAATTAAGCCCGCCAACCGCATCCATTCTCAGTGAGGGATGATCAGTACGTCTGTGTTCCGCGAATGATCAGTCTTTGTGTGCAGCGAACTCTAATATGTGGAGAGTAATTCCTAGAGTATTTCGTTCACCAATGACAGTCATCGATAGAGTCAGTTACTCATGAATTTCGAACTTTTGCTGTATTAACTCACGAACAATGATGAGGGACGTTTATTTCAGTCCAGTCATTTCTCTAAGGAATTATAAACTATACGAGCACTTCATGTTAAGAATCCCAGTGGGATAAGAAACTATTTAACCTATGGCGTGTGAGGTTAATAAAATCATACTTCTGTCGCAGACTATGAAAAAATGAAATGTAGTATGGCTTTTAGTGCCGGGATATCCCCGGACGGGTTCGGCTCGCCAGGTTCAGGTCTTTCTATTTGACTCCCGTAGGCGACCTGCGCGTCGTGATGGGGGTGAAATGATGATGAAGACAACACATACACCCAGCCCCCGTGCCATTGGAATTAACCAATTAAGGTTAAAATCTCCGACCCGGCCGGGAATCGAACCCTGAACCGAAGGCCAGTACGCTGACCGTTCAGCCAACGAGTCGGACGCAGAGACTATGATATGAGCAAACGCGACAACATGTCGTATATTCGTTTTATCATTCTTGTTGTAATGATCGTCACTCAAATTAATAGGCAGGCAGACTAGAATCTGCTAACAAAGACAGCCTGTATTTGTTTCATGTTGGGAACATGCAGCAGTTGCCTAAGGAATGTCCCGTTGCAGTTCATTCAAGCTCATTCTTGTTGTAATGATCATCACTCAAATTAATAGGCAGACAGACTAGGATCTGCTAACAAAGACAGCCTGTATTTGAAACAGACTTCCAACGTATTAGGTCGTGTTACGTACATGTAGTACGTGTTGAAGAGATGTTAAGTACAGAACAAAAATGGCCAGCCGGACACCAGTGGGATCCGAACCCACAACCTCCCGATTTCGCGTCGGTTGCTCTACCAATTGAGCTATGGTGGCCTAGGCAATCTTTGTTCTGTTTGAAAGGATCTGAGCTACAGGTCTGACACTGCTGCTAGCACACTGTAGAGTGCGTTTAAGTCGCCCGTTGTGGGGCATGTCAATGAATATTGAATTTTCACAACCGTATTGTAATCGAAACAGACTTTCAACGTATTAGGTCTCGTTACGTACATGTAGTACGTGTTGAAGAGATGTTAAGTACAGAACAAAAATGGCCAGCCGGACACCAGTGGGATCCGAACCAACAACCTCCCGATTTCGCGTCGGTTGCTCTACCAATTGAGCTATGTTGGCCTAGGCAATCTTTGTTCTGTTTGAAAGGATCTGAGCTACAGGTCTGGCACTGCTGCTAGCACACTGTAGAGCAACAGACGCGAAATCGGGAGGTTGTGGGTTCGGATCCCACTGGTGTCCGGCTGGCCATTTTTGTTCTGTACTTAACATCTCTTCAACACGTACAACATGTACGTAACACGACCTAATACGTTGAAAGTCTGTTTCGATTACAATACGGTCGTGAAAATTCTTAGAATCGCAAGGTGTAAGACCTCGAATGTAAACACAACACGGGAGCTCGTCAAGGGCGAGGTAATCCCAAAGGTCCCTTTGCACGAAGGAAGGTCTAAGCCCAGCTGTTTAGCTGTCGGCGGAGGAGAGGTTCAGTATTAATGGAATACCAGAATCGTATGTAAAGTCAAAATACTGGCGTATTCGTGTGTAAAGCCCACATATATTAATTAATGTAATAGAGTAAGGTGTAGTTTTATAATTAGTATAACATCAAGATCAATTTATACGTGTGTATAATCGTGTGCAATACTCAAGCAATCATGTCAGGATACGCCAAGTCAACCCAGTCATACGTCTTAATCATGATGACTTAAGCTAATTAGCCAACTGGACGACGGATGGAGCGGCCCCCGAACCACCAATATGAGTAAGTGAAATTTAATCTAAGGTGGAGTTTGTTGTAAATAATGTAAATATTGATTTTTCTAGGACGCGAGCTGTCGACAATGATAATTCAGTAGCTTAATTTTCATTATAGATTAGTCATGTTATGATTACATCTCACCCGGGTGAAAGTCTGGTTCCAATCTGTAGGTAGTTTTAGTCTCTCATTTTAGATGGCGCTGGAGGTCATTCATAACGTGTAGATAGTTATATACAGGTTCTGTAGATGGCACGCAAGTAAGCATTAAATGAGCGATGTTAATAATAATTAAAGGCAGTTTGTCTCGAAGTGAAGTATTTCAAGTCTAACCTCAATCAGTGGGCCCTTCTAATAAATTAATTAGTCATATAACGTCAAGCATTGTGGAGATAATATTGCTGGATTGCATCGACTGTACCCAATCGATTAACCTTGTTCGAACTTATATCGTTTTTAATCGGTAGTTCCCATGATGCTACAGTATTTGTGTTGTTTGAATTCCAAGTGCTCATGTGCTTATGCTGTAAATCTTTGTTCCTTGTGCTTGTTTATTTGAAATATATCTTCGCCAGTCCTCCTGAAATCCTGTATTTCCTGTTTGAGTACACATCAGGGGCTGAAAGCTGAATGGTTCTATTAATGTAGTTCTATATATTTCCTGTCTCAGTGCATTTAATTCTGTTATTTTTATTTCCATGTGGTACTTGGATATTGATGTGATACCCCATTCTCTTGCATATGGTGTGCTCTGCTGTCTTGCTTTCGAAGGGATTTCTTATTTGTTATAATATCAGCTTTGTGTTAATGTGTCAATCATTCATTTGAAGTTAAAGCTGATTTGAGGTGTGTGGTTATATTCTCGGTAATATAGTATGCCATACGAACTAGGGATATCAGATCATTATTTACAACATAGTAAGTAGGGCCTACTTGGAAATAAAAATATATTAATTACAATGTATTGGGCATGGAGCTAGTAGAACTGCATTATTATCGCCGTACGGAAGGGTTTGTGGGGGGGGCGAGAGGTAGGGGAAAGCAACACCACCTAGATATAAGGCCTGAGCACGAAACCAAGATGGCTGACAATAGAGGCAATCATCATAATGTCACTATGGCATCTTACCATATGTTTTAATTGATCTGGCTACTTAAACCTCAAAATAATTACCCCAAACCCTCATTCTTTCATATAAAAGTCACTTACACCTTCAACAAACTATTTCTGAAAAAATTAGGGATAGTTGTTACACAAGGTTCCTAAATAATGCTGAAACTCAAGTGAGGTTCAAGAATTAAGGGAATGGCAGAATGCCGAAATTCATAATAAATGTTTTATTTTGTCCCCCACCCACAAAAAAATTGAAAGCAACAACACACTTATTTACAAAAATGCAGATTTGCATGAAATTCAGTCCTGTTGACAAATAACACATTTCTTCCTCGTCAATACATTCTTTGACATGGAACTTTTTTTCTTACAATAATTATTCAAAAGAATGTTTCTTGAAGTCCATACCAGTTTTCTACAAACACATTCTGATGTATGTCTGTTATTGCACATATCTGGTTCCCACTAAAGTTCTTTATCATGAATAACTTTCATTGTACTGTCACATGCAACCTCCCTATGATCATTTACTAAAAGAAACTCTGTTTCAAAATCTGTACATAATTTTGTTACTACCAGATAATTATGTATTATTACATTGATAACAAACATTTCAGGGAACAAAAGCCTACCCCTACTCTTATTTCTAATTAGATTATATGCCTCATCATCAGCATCAATGAAGTCCTCAGTAACAAGAATTCCTTTACAGTGTTCACATTTCAAATATTTTGAGACACTATAGCAACAATAACCTGCTAAATAGACTGAAATTGGCATGTCATTGTTACAGTTTTCAATATCGTGTAAACTTATATGTACATCTATGCTCTTACACAATGAATTATCAAAATCCAAAAAGGCAGAGGATTCAGGAGGAGGGTCAGAGAACTCATCTACTTCAGTCTCCCCAAATGCGTTTGATCTTATCTTTAGAGTCAGTGATGACAGTAACCTTAACTTCTTTTCAACTTCAAACAGCTGCCTCACAGAAATATTGTACTGCCCTCCTGCAAGCTGCCTATATTTCCCAAACCTGTCCTCTAATATGTCTGTTTGAAATTTTCCTAATAGGACATATGCAAAATTAAGTTTTGACAAACAATATTCTATCAACATCAACAATCCTTCAGTTGTCAGTATCAAAGCAGCCATTGTTTCAGATGATAATGAACCTTTTCCACCTAGATCTCTCCACTTTACTAGCCATTGTAGGAATTTCTTCAAATATTGAAGCCCTTCCCCTGAATTCGAAAAGACTGGACACATTAAGCTGCTGTTGAGCCTTACCCCTTTACCTGGTGTTTTGACATTGACAACAGCCCACCAATCTATTATTATTTTGATATATGAGGCTGTTTCTTTATAATATGGTAGCTTACACTTTTCACCGAACACTTTCAGCCCTTCTATAACATTGTCATTGAAAACTTGCAGAGCTAATTTTACATTCTGCCTTTCAAATGATGAAGGACTTAATGCTTTGAGAGACAGACCATAACCATATTTTATGAACTTTTCATGCTCAAGATCATACAATTTCTTAATTGTAAGAAAAGAAGCACACTGCACTGCACTGTTATCTTCAAAATCAGGGAAGTTCATGCACATATTCTCATCCTTTCGATTTAACCAGTTATTGCGAACACATTTGAGCAAGTGAACATTATCAAACACAAAGAAAAGTGGTCTGCTCTCATCAGCAGGATGCGGATAAACACATTTCAATTCATTTTCAGGTGAAAATATTTGCATGCATTTTCTGTTTACAGAACTATTATCACTAACAACACAAACAACTTTAAACCCTGTTTCCTCTAATCCTACAATAACATTTCTTAGTACACCATGCAAAACTTATCACTATCATTGCCAGAAAATTTATCCCTTATACACTTCAGGAAATTGTTATCATGCTGTTCTATTCTACGATCTACTTTTAAAGAAGAAGAAAGCCTCCTGTTGGTACATGGATGAGGCAGATACAATAAATTGAGATGTCTGAGGTATGCATAGCAATGGGGTGAAATGGACTGCAATATTGAAGATAAAATCAGAAAGGATATCTGATATTATCTCGTGTAACCAAAGTGCAATCTGTTCAATCATGAATTCCAGTGGTCCTTTTAGTCTCGCTTCTAACATGCTGACTTGTTTCAAAAGGTATGCTGCTAAACTTAAAATGTCATTAGTGCTGTTTGCACTGTGAACCTCAGAACTTAACGTGTCAACTTTTTCAAGAAGCACTGAAATTTCATCCAAGTCCTTTACAGACTGTGGGAAATGAAAGTAACTAATACTGTCTAATTTTATATTCCTATAGTATACACTTAACTCCAAAGTTTCATTGATAACTATAGAACTAATTATTTCAGGTTCAGGGTTCAACACAATTTTAACTATTACTATATTTACACCTTTGTGAAGTATGTCCCATGATTCACCTACATTCAGATTATTTAACTTGTCTTTCAGGTCAATGAAATTAGAAAATGTTATTCTATTCTTGTGTTACTTCACTCTCCTCGATTGCTGCCTGGATATTTTCATTTTCTCTTCTCTTCAGGACCTTCTCGATTCGTTTTTGAACTACTCAAATACGCTGGGCAATTTGGCAAAAGTGAAGGAACAGCACTGGGGATAAGTCGTGGAACCTTCAGTGGTAGAGTTATAAGCTGTCCATCCTCACAGTGGAACTCAGTATGTTTCCTTATTTCGGATGGATTAAAATGTAATTCACAAACCTGCAATTACAGACAATCAGTTAACCTAACCTGAACGAATTTCACCATGCATGTTAGAGGTTAGATCCCGTCTAACCTAATAGCCATTTTTTCAGATATCTTATACTACCATCTCTTGATTATATGAATATATGAACACAATATGAAATAAAACATTTGCGAATAAAAAATGCATAACCTAGTAGGCTATCTAGTTACTTAGCACTGAATACTTCGTTGGAACGAAATTCTCACGCTTTATTGCACATATCCATTTCTTTTTTTAGATCTTCATCTTTCGGAAATCTAAAAATCTGTACTTTGCTATTGGCACTGTAGTTTCCCCTACAATTAGGCACACAACATTTGTAGACCATTTTTGTATTTTGTATGACAAAGTTACGGATCACTTTCACAAGGCATTGCCTCAACAGTCCGCCATTTTCCTTTTAATCTCGACACCATGCACAGGTCTTATATCTAGGTGGTGTTGGGGAAAGCAGGCGGGAGGAGCTGGAAGCATACCCGGATGTGCGTCACTGCGCCAGATGTCACTTCTCTGCGCTATCTGTTGATAATAGCAGTAAGATAGTGCACAAAATGCGCACTGTGGCGCTATCTCTGATGAGAGACTGAAACTACTAGCGCCGAGTGGCTTGGTACCGAAATTTATCGTTGAGTTTCATCTCTATTCTATTCTATCCTTTTTGATTACATCAATTTGTGAATAGTTTGTTCAGCAGTCATGCATTTTGATTTGATTTAAAAGCATTTCTACGCAAGCTTTGAGGCATATTTTTGTTATATTGGTGAGATATATTTCATGATGGTGAAGCCACTTATGAAGTTTGATTCTAATAGTATAAACTCCGTAAAATCTTATTATCTTGGTGAAATGGGGCATATATTGGTAGTATTCGAGGTATTTCGCGCAGGCGACGGTTGAAGTCGTGATTTCCTTCGTTCACGCTTCTGTGAGACCATTTGATATTGTTCGATTCTTTCCTTAACCATTCAATAGATTAGTCTTTGTGGCTAGTGTTATTATTGATATTGTAGTTGTGAGAGGATTATGGTAACTTTGAGCGGTCCGTTACGGCAAAGCTTCAAGATTCAGCAAGTTAGCTGACGTATGTGTTATATGAAAGTGAGAATAGTGAGGTAAATAATTCATATCCCAGCGGAAAAGCTGTGAGATCAATGATGGTGAGAATACAGACGTCAAATGTGCGTGAAGCTCTATACGTAATAATATGCTCGAGGTCACGAGTACAATTAAGAGTTTATGGTGATATAAAACAATGGATAAATATTGATAAGCAAAGAAAGATGGAATTTAGAAAGTACTCACAAGGGTGATACTATTGGATATAACTTCAACTAAATACCCACACCACTGACTATCAAGCATTTACATGTGTATCGATTACGTAAGGTATCCTGACTTGTCCAGCGTAGCAAGGACCATATATTTCACGAAAGTAATATCAAATTGTGTTTTATTGTCAGGAGTAAGATGTCGCAGATTATACTGCATTGTTTATTTTGAGTTGTGATAACGTCATTTGGTTAGCTATTCGTGCGACATGTTCGTTTTGATGAAATGAAATGAAATGTCGTATGGCTTTTACTGCCGGGATATCCCAGGACGGGTTCGGCTCGCCAGGTGCAGGTCTTTCTATTTGACACCCGTAGGCGACCTGCGCGTTGTGATGAGGATGAAATGATGATGAAGACAACACATACACCCAGCCCCCGTGCCATTGGAATTAACCAATTAAGGTTAAAATCCCCGACCCGGCCGGGAATCGAACCCGGGACCCTCTGAACCGAAGGCCAGTACGCTGACCGTTCAGCCAACGAGTCGGACTTTGTTTTGATTATTTTGCTTCATTCTGCCATGAGAGGTTCTTTTAATCAAAGTAATGGAAGAACAGCCATGATAAACACGAATCTCGGTCATGGTCACCGGTGATTTCAACGACGTGTATCCGGGGACGTTGATATCAACATGCGGTATAGTAATTATATAAATGTATATTCAGTTAAATTTTGATATTGCGTGATGTACGCGTGTATATAAATCAGGGTATAATATTTTCCATATCTTTATTCCAGATTTATTTCCCCTTGATTCTGATCTATGTGTTGCTTAGGCAGTGATTGTCTGGTGAACAGTATACGTATTCTTATGTGTGATGTGATAAGACGGAAGATTTTCCGCTGTGTAAATAGAGTAGTGTAAGATAACGAGAGCTTGCGTCAAACAACCCAAACATCATCTTGGAATTCACTTCTTGGTTCAAGAACAGCAAATATAATAATTTTATAACTTCACTGAACAACAAACCCTACATTTATATAAAAATTTGCCATCACCGATCTATAAATAATAACGTGTAATGATAATGTGATTCAAGTTTGAAAGGTATGATAACGGAGGCAATGAATCCCAATGATCGTGGAATATTCTGAGTTAATTATTTTTTTTCATTTTACAGTTCAATAATTGTGAATTCTTAATTTTTATTAATCTCAGTTTGAACTCATAGTCATGGTCAAAGCACTGGTGGTTAATACAATTGAAGTAGAAGCGACTATTGTATAATATAACTGATCTTGAATCTGATGTAGATTCGTTATGAATGATGTTTTCCGGGCCGATGACCTTCGATGTTAGGCCCCTTAAAACAACAAGCATCATCATCATGATGTTTTCCATTGAGTTAATTAGTTAGCACATATCATTTTGGCATCCAGTATTTAGTCGTTATTTAAGTTGGAGATCGTTCAGTAGTCCTTTATATTCTCATTGAATTAAAATTAGTTACACATATGTGGGCACATGTTTGAACCAGTAAATTTAATATTATTTTCATCATATTTTATTGTTATTTTACTCAGTAATGTTATCATTCATTTCCTTTCTTTAATAAAATATATTTATTTAAACATGGTCTGGGCCAGTTTTACAGTTATTTCAGTAGAGTAATTTAGTCTAGCAACCTTATTCTCCTATCGTCACACGCACCTATACAGTCCAGAGAACGTCACCACCCCAGAGAGAAGAGAGTCGCCTGCGGTGAGTATTTTTTTACAGGGCTAGCCGAGGGAGGAGGAGAAAATAAATCACCGCAGAGATCTTCGTGTATAGGGTGGAATATAGGGCCCGCAATGCGATTGGCCACTGTTGGGTGTTAACAGTAATGCTTAAAAAAGTCATTGTTGACGATCTTCTGTGGCTGTAATAATTTCACCCCTCCTAGAGAAATGCAAGATCATGAGGTTGATATACGGGTCTTGTGCGCTCATTGATCTTGAGGGCTCTGTACACTGAATTGACTTTGCATCACCACCACTGCCGTCAGTAGAGGAGCTGTGGGGCTTCCGGAGCCCGCCAATCACAGGCCGCGGAGCGAGTCACGTGACTGCTGACGTCAGCAGCGCCGGAAATGTTAATTCACGCGCGAAATTTGACTACCACCTGCTGTTGTTTGTAAACAAAACCACGTGCTCTTGTTTGTAAACATAGCCACGTGCTTTTTGACAGCTGCCATCCTTAAACAAAACGGCATCGCTAATATCAGTGGGGCCATATTAACTGCACTAAACCACTTGGGCGACAACTCAGGCACGTGGGCGCGCGAAATTTGAAATTCCGCGTGCTTTTTTACAGCTATCAAGCTGGCAGCTGCGATCCTTAAACAAGAACTCATAGCTAACCTCAGTGCCGCCATCTTGCCGGCACTAAACCTCATGGGTACTATCTTAGGCAGGTGGGGGCTCGAAATATGAAATTCCGTGTGCTTTTCGACAGCTGTCAGCGGCCATCCTTAAACAAGACAGCATCGTGCTGGCATCTTGACGGGGCTAAATCCTCATGGGTGGGCACGCGAAATTTGAAATTCCACGGCTCTCATCTTAGGCATAGTAGGCTAACGTAAGTAAATGGTTATGCTTTATTGACTTTGTAGCAGAGTTTAGAAGGCAGTGAAAGACAAGAGACAAAAGAAATAACAAAAAAAAGAAGGTAGGAACCCGATATCGCGAATTCATTAAGATGATATGTTGTGCTTGTAAAATCTTTGTTGTACATACAGCAGTGTAAATAAATGCATTAAATAGTGATTAGTGACCAAGAGTTATAAGCCGTAACATTGGTGACCTCCGACGTGATACAAATAACGGCAAGTTTTCGAAGTGTAGTGAAGTGAAACATAAAGAAGCCACCAATTAAACAACAGCACACTGTTACGTGAGTAGAAGTTCTCAGTCGCATTCATTTCATCATCCTGTGATGAATATCAATCTTAGGCCGTAGACTCTGTTGTAAATTGTGTATTCAGAAACATATACAATAGGAACTAACCCCGAAATGGCAACCCAGGAAAACAAAGATATTCCAACCGTAGGCTGCGAAGCTAACAAGGTTAGCATAAAAATTCCTCCGTTTTGGTCTGAGAAGCCCGAAATTTGGTTTTTCCAAGTAGAAGCCCAGTTCAACATTAATAGAATCACATCCGAAGAAACCAAATTTAATTAAATAATTGCCCAACTCGAACCAAAATATATCGAGAATATTTGGGATATAATAACAGGACCAGGAACTGCTAAATATACGGCCGCCAAATCACGGCTCCTGGATATTTTTAAAGAGAGTGAAGATGTGAAAATCAAAAGATTGTTTACTGGTGTAGAGTTAGGAGATTACAAACCTAGTCAGCTTCTTAGAAAAATGCAGTCGTTAGCTGGAAAGGATGGGACTGATAAGGTTATTAGAACCCTTTGGTTAGATAAGCTTCCAGATTCGATAAAAAATATCCTAGTCGTGAGCGAAGAGTACCTGGAGCGTGTCGCAGTGATGGCTCATAAGATGTTGGAGATGAACCCCCGCAATGACGTATTCAAGGTTGATACCCAAGACCCAAAAGGTACTATTATTAATGAGCTAGTTACTAAGATTGCTCATTTGGAACAACAAATCGCTACGATGTCCGTAGGACAACCCAGCAGTCGAAATCGTAGTCATCGCCGGCGAAGCTCTAGTCGTGACCGAAGCCGAAGTAGAAGAAGATACGACCCAAAAGGCAAGTACTGCTATTATCACTTCCGATTTGGTCAACAATGCAGTCCAGAGAAATGTAAACAGCCTTGCTCATGGAAGGCGTCGGAAAACTCCAACGGGCAGTAGAATTAGCGGCTAGTTCACCTGCCGAGAACCATGATAGAAGCCGCAAACACCGGTTATTCGTAACAGATAATAAAACAGGCCTGCGGTTTCTAGTTGACGGTGGGGCAGATGTGTCAATAATTCCACCAAGGAACTGTGATCGAATCGATGATTCGTTTAAACTTTATGCTGCCAATGGTACTGTAATTCCAACGTATGGTATCAAAACCCTAACTTTGGATTTAGGTCTACGCAGACAATTTCAGTGGCCATTTGTAATTGCTAAGGTCAACAAGGGTATATTAGGAGCAGACTTTTTAAACGAATTTCATTTATGTGTCGATATTCGTAACAAACAATTAACAGATGGCGTAACCAAACTTAAAAGCAAGGGTGAGGTTATGTCCATTTCGGTAAATGAAACTATAAGTACAGTGAACAAAAGTATGCAATTTGCCGACTTGTTCAGGTCCTATCCTGAAATAACATCGCCAAATTTGGTACCAGAAAAGATTCCACATAATATTAAACACTATATCAATACCCAAGGAACTCCAGTTTATTCTAGAGCAAGACAATTAGCACCTCATCGGTTACAGCAAGCGAAACAAGAATTTCAATTTATGCTGGATCATGGAATCATCAGGCCATCAAAGTCAGAATGGGCTAGTCCTCTTCACTTGGTAAACAAGAAGGATGGATCACTTCGTCCATGTGGAGACTATAGGAGACTGAATGAACGGACAGTTCCAGACAGGTATCCTATTCCGAGACTTGAAGACTTTCATCACATCTTGGATGGTGCAACGATTTTTTCCAAAATTGATTTATTCAGGGCGTATTTTCAGATCCCAATAGCAGAAGAAGACAAGCACAAAACTGCCATTATCACACCATTCGGACTTTTTGAATTTAATGTCATGAGTTTTGGACTTAGGAATGCCCCATCGACATTCATGAGGTTCATCCATGGTGTTTTGAATGGGTTAAATTTCGTATTTCCGTACCTGGATGATATATTGATTGCCTCCAAATCAGTTGCAGAACCCAAGCATCACCTACAGCTAGTTTTAGAACGGTTGTCGAAGTATGGCCTCCGTATCAACATGACTAAATCTGTAATAGCTGCAAAAGAACTTGAATTTCTAGGGTACCTGATTACACCAAATGGTTCGAGACCACTTCCTGAGAAGGTACAAGCAATCAAGGACTATAAGTTACCTGAGTCCGTGCGTGACTTACGCACATTCCTCGGTTTGATCAACTTTTATCGCCGTTATCTGCCAAATGCAGCAGAAACTCAAGCTATTCTACACGAATATTTGAAAGGAGCTAAGAAGAACGACAGCAGAAAAATTGACTGGACCGACGAAGCCAAGAAACAGTTTGAGAAATGTAAAGAAGACCTGATTAATGCTACATTCCTGACATTTCCAGATCTGCCTATAGCCCTTTTCACAGATGCTTCTGATCAGGCTGTTGGAGCAGCATTACAGCAATATGAAGACGCTGGTTGGAAACCTATAGCTTTCTACTCCAAAAAGCTTAGCAGTGCGCAGAAGAATTACAGTGCATATGATAAAGAATTACTTGCAATATACCTAGCCGTGAAACAATTCAGGCACCTCATTGAAGGTAGAGAACTTACCATTTTTACGGATCACAAACCAATCACCTACGCATTCCAACAAAAGAATGAGAAGGCATCCCCTCGGCAAGTACGGCATCTGCAGTACATCTCGCAGTTCACGACTGACATGCGTCATGTCAGTGGCAGAGATAATGTGGTAGCCGATACTCTGTCAAGACTCCGTGAAATTTCAGTAATTGATTATGAAGTCATAGCAAAGCATCAAGAAAATGATGAAGAGCTGAAGCAGTTACGACAAGACAATACATCACTGAAATTCAAACAGTGTCAGTTAGGTTCTCAGTACTAGTTGTGGTGTGATGTCTCTACTAATAACATTCGCCCTTTTGTTCCAAAGTTATTTCGCACAAAAATTTTCAGACAGATTCACGATATGGCACATCCTGGCGTGAAAGCAACAGTCAAAAACGTTGTTGCCAAGTTTATATGGCCAGGAATAAGAAGTGATGTGCGTAAATGGGCTCAATCTTGCATTAGTTGTCAACAAAACAAAGTGACAAGGCACACTAAGTCTCCAGTTGGAAATTTCGAGCAACCAGATGATAGATTCAAAGTGGTTCATATAGATATAATTGGACCCATGCCACCATCAGAGGGAAACATTTACTGCCTTACTTGCATTGATCGATTCAGCAGTTGGATGGAAATCATTCCAATGGCCAATATCACCGCCCAGTCAGTAGCAAGTTCATTCTACAACAATTGGATAAGTAGATTTGGAGTTCCAGAAGTAATTGTTACGGACCAAGGGAAACAATTTGAATCGGAATTATTTAGAGACTTAGCAAAGCTCTGCGGAGCGAAAGTGCAACATACCACTTCGTACCATCCCCAGGCAAATGGAAAAATAGAACGGCTACATCGTACTCTTAAAGCAGCAATTAGAGCACACAAGGACCCCAGATGGACTCAGAGCCTACCGACAGTTCTACTTGGTCTACGAGCAGCCATTCGAGAAGACTCCAACTACTCACTTGCAGAAATGATGTATGGGACTACCATCAGACTTCCTGGAGTGCTTTTCGAACATTCAGTGCAGTTACAGTGCAATCCAGATACCTTTGTGACCCAACTCTCGGATCACATAAAGCATCTTAAGCCTGCTAAACCTAGAACAATGACGTCCAGATCTACATTTATTCACAAAGACCTCTCTTGTAGTTCACATATGTTCTTGAGGACAGACAAAGTTAAAAAATCCCTCGAGCCACCTTATGAAGGACCGTTCCGAGTGGTAAAGAGGCAGGACAAATATTTCACCATCAGTATCAAGGGCAAAGATGTAAACGTTTCCATTGATAGACTCAAACCTGCTTATATACTAGCAGATGAAGAAACAGAACGAGATACAGTGAGGAATCCTAACCTACCTCCTATAACACCCCCTGTTTCCGAAAAATACCATGCCAACCAGAAACAGGAAAATACCTTCCAGGACAGTGAACGAGTCAAGACTACACGTAGTGGTAGAGTGATAAGATTTCCTACCAGATATCGGGACAGAATTCAGTTAATGACTTCTTAGGTTAGGTTAGGTTAGGTTAGCCTTTTGTCATGTACAGTTCATAAAAGTTTTCATCTTCTGTTAACGTAACTTAGTTACTGGCAAGAGAGTGGTGTAGCAGAGTTTAGAAGGCAGTGAAAGACAAGAGACAAAAGAAATAACAAAAAAAAAGAAGGTAGGAACCCGATATCGCGAATTCATTAAGATGATGTGTTGTGCTTGTAAAATCTTTGTTGTACATACAGCAGTGTAAATAAATGCATTAAATAGTGATTAGTGACCAAGAGTTATAAGCCGTAACAACTTCTAAGGAGTATAGGGCTGTTTAAAGAGGCAGTCCTCTTTCCCGTATCTCCCCTTACCAAAAATAAGGGACGGGTGAGTAAGAGATGTGCTCGCTCTCTCCCTCCCTAGAGGTCCACCGCCGCAGCGATGTCCCCTCAACAATAAAAATATTGCCCTGGAGCCAGGGCACGGCCGCCTCTTACGAGGCAAGTAAGGGACACATTGTTTTACACTCGTATATATGTGTACGTTGAGTGGATGGGAGAGAACGCTTAGATCAGCATGTGCGCGCACACCTCCCGCACATGCGATCGTTGCACGCGCTGTCGGATAAAGTTCAGTAGGTAGTCGATACATGCATCATCGATAGGTGTGCGCCCGCACATGCGATTGCGGCACGCTCTGGCGGAAGATGTTTAGTACGATAGTCGATACATGCATCATCGATAGGTGTGGCCCGCACATGCGATTGCCGCACGCTCTGGCGGAAGACGTTTTTACGATAGTCGATTAATGTATCAATAGGCGATGCGTACACACTCTGGCGGTAGAAAATAAAAAACTTACTGCTGCTATGTTCACAAGATTTTTAAACGTCGCTATTCTTGGTGTAGCTATCTCGACAGATTCTAACCGTGTTGCTACAATGTTAAATACTCTATCGTTACCTACAACACGTGTTCAAATCACTAAAGTGATTGAAACATAACAAGACTAGAATTGAACACTGTACTCGATGCCGTTAACTACAACATGTGATCAGAATACTGATTGATGTGTTCACATCACTAAATAAGTGATTAAAACATAAGACTAGAATCGAACACGATACTCGATGTCGTTACTTACAACATGTGTTCAGATCACTGATTGTTGTGTTCAGAACATGTTGTTTACTGGTTAGCAGGAGATACATTTCTTCTAAGAAGATGGATTCGAACAGGGAAAAAATATATCGCCTACTGCAATGCTAACAAGACCAGAAATCTGAACAGCTTGCGCAAGATGGCGGCTATACATACGCTGTTATAACCTCCTCCTCCGTCGCCGCCTCCTCTTCCCGCTCTGTCAAGGTATAGCTTTATGTCTCTATCGAACATACATTACTATAACAACGCGAACTTATACATAAGGTAGTACACATACTGCGTAGGTATCTCGCTCAGTAAAGGATAATTTACAATTTATGAATAGAGCAAACGTACATCTTCAATGATTTGCCTAGTGCGAAAATAAAAATACGCGGAAACACATGGTGCATGTACCGTGTAAGCAACTCGCTCGGTAAACGACAACTTACAAAACATGAATACAGCAAAAGAACAACTTCAACAATTTGCTAAGTGTGAAAATCAGAAACTACGGAAACACAGTACACATACTGCGTAGCCAACTCACTCGTTAAACGATAATTTGAGGCGTCTAGTATCAAAACCGGCCAAGTCACTCAAGGCATATTTTTCAATATGGACGAAAAACCTGTAGAGACAAAGCAATGATGGTCAGAAAAGATTTTTTTTCACTGTTATATCCTTAATGGTTTAATATTTAAGTTCCGCTGTTTTGAGAAATCTAACTTATAATTAACCCATCTTTTTTGTTAATTTAAATTTTGATTTGGCCGTTTTTGTTGCAATTTTGTACAATTTTACAAGGTATGAAAGTAAATCTTTCAGTTCACCACTCGGAACAATATCAACGTTACAGCACACAATAATGACCAAATACGAGCACACCGGAAATAGGATTGCTTTGGCGCCAATGACGGTAAGAAGCCCGCGAATACGTAAATCAGTGTTGCAAACGAACAAAACACAAAATATTATGACTTCAAAGAATATACATTACAAGGAACGATTTTGCCTACTGAAATTATCACATTGTTGCTTAATGTAACAACACAAGGTTCCAGACAATAATGCTGCATCATAAAGATTGTCGCTCGTTCCTTGACTTGGCCGGTTTTGAATTCACTGGCTGCATGACTTGGCCGATTCTGTTGCACGACCGAGAATTCAGTGCTCTATAACATGAAGACATGGTCGATTTTAAAGCATATTTTTGTTTCACCTGATAGTGCTATACTTCTACTTCAAATTGATAACCTTAACTCATTTTCGTAAATTTTGTGACTTGGCCGGTTTTGATACTAGACGCCTCAAAAATATGAATACAACAAAAGTACATCTTCAATGATTTGCCTAGTGCGAAAATCAAAAACCGAGGAAACACAGTGCATATACTGTGTAGCCAACTTTCTCGTTAAACGATAATTTACAAAATATGAATGCAGCAAAATAATAACTTCAATAATTTGCTAAGTGTGAAAATCAGAAACTACGGAAACACACAGTACACATATTGCGTAGCCAACTCACTCGGTGAACAATAATTAACAAAATACGCATACAACAAAAGTACAACTTTAACGATTTGCCTAGTGCGAAAATCAAAAAATACGTAAAAACACATATTGCACAAACCGCACATCTAACATGCTCAATGATTGCAAATTTGCAAATTTTAAATACATCACAACACGGGATATCGAACAGAACACTGATATACGCATACATATCGCTCCGTTTTTCAAAAAACGGAACACATGGACAAGAATGTTGCGAGATAGCACTTACACACGTTTTTTTTATTTACTCTACACACACAGATATATGAATTTCCTAAGTTACATGTAAAAAAGGGGGAAGGAAAAAAGATTATATCATAATTTTTTAATGTATGCCTGCATGTAGTCTTTTCCAAGTTATAAGGGCAAATGAGAACAGTTTCTGCTACTTCTTGCGAAAACGTGAACGGAAGTCACATGACACCTCAGCAAAAATACACACTATCTTGTTCGTGCATAGTCAAGTCACACACATTTAGTTTGAAATAAAATTATGGATACAGCGATTCAAATACCTGTGACTTAATGTCATGTTACTTGATAGACCGTAGGCAGGAAGGGCATCCGGCAGTAAAACAGATCCTTATGTTTCTAGTAATTACATCTTAGCGTTGTTGACAGGAAGACTGATTCTGTTTTACGTCGCACCGACACAGGTAGGTCTTACGGCGACGATGGGGCAGGAAACGGCTAGGAGCGGAAGGAAGCGGCCGTGGCCTTAATTAAGGTACAGCCCCAGCATTTTGCTTGTGTGAAAATAGGAAACTACGGAAACTATTCTCAGGGCTGACGACAGTGTAGTTCGAACCAGCTATCTTCCGAATACTAGATACTGGCCGCACTTAAGTGAAATGCATGCAGGTGTTTATTTCTGTTACTTGAGAAACTTCGTTTCTAGTAATTACAACTTTGCGTTGTCGTCAGGAAGGCTATCTGGTGGTAAAACAGTATCTTTGATTCTGGTTAAAGGCTCACCCAAAAAACAGCGGACACTACGTCTGTTAATGCCTCTTACTCGAAAGCGCCGAGTTTGATGCGCCTTGCTCAGGGCCTCGTGGTCGTTAACTCAGGCTCTCTAGTTCAAAGCCCTTGCGGCCTCTTTTAGTAGCCCTCCTACAGCAGGCAAGGGATACTGTAGGTGTTGTTGTTAAGAGCACCTGGATCCCTCTTAGTCACTTCTTACAGCAGGCAGGGGATACCGTAGGTGTTATTCTACCGCCCTTACCCACAGGGAATGTGTTTGTGTTTGAAAGGAACGAGAGATGACCAAGGGGAGGTCGGATAGGTTAGATGAAAGTGAGGAGTCTGCTACAAGTAAGTAGAAGCAATGCCAGGACACAGCACAGGACCCGAGGGTCGCAAACTCACGCTCCCAAGTTAAGAGCCCCCTGGAGGACCCCTCTCTTAGTCACCTCTTACGGCAGGCAGGAGATACCGTGGGTGTTATTCTAACGCCCTTACCCACAGGGAAAGTGTTAGTGTTTGAAAGGAACAAGAGCTAACCAAGGGGAGGTCGGATAGGTTAGATGAATGTGAGGAGTCTGCTACGAGTAAGTAGAAGCAATGCTAGGACTCAGCTCAGGGCCCGCTAGTGTTCTCTGACGGTACAGCAACAACTTGTAGGAAAGAGGGAATTCAGCGAATGTGTGTGTGTGTTTGAAAGGAACAAGAGCTGACCAAGGGGAGGTCGGATATATTAGATGAAAGTGAAGAGTCTGCTACAAGTAGAAGCAATGCTAGGACTCAGCTCAGGGCCCGCTTGTATTCTATGGGAGTACAGCAACAACGTGCCTAAGGTAGCACACATGAGGATTTAACCCCGTCAAAATGGCCGCTGACAGCTCTCAAAAATCACGGAATTTCAAATTTTGCGCGCCCACATGCCTAAGGGGGCACCCATGAGGTTTAGTGGCGTCAAATTGGCAGCACTGAGGTTAGCGATGAGTTCTTAGATGTCAACTTGACAGCTGTCAAAAAAGCATACGGAATTTCAAATTTCGGATGCCCACGTGCCTAAGGTGGCACCCATGAGGTTTAGTGCGGTCAAGATGGCAGCACTGAGGTTAGCGATGCGTTCTTGTTTAAAGGTGACAGCTTTCAAAGAAGCACGTGGCTTTGTTTACAAACAACAGCACGTGGAATTCAAATTTTGCGCGCCGGATTAAAATTTCCCGCGATGCTGACGTCACCAGTAACGTGACCCGCTCCGCGGCCTGTGATTGGCGGGTTCTGGGATCCCCACAGCTCCTCTGCTGCCGTCCCTGTCCATCTTGCTCCACACAAGACGATGTCCTCGGTCAGTGCAAGTATTACACCGCGCACTGAACCTCTGGACTATTAGTTTTGGTGAAATCAGTACCCACACGGTCTTTATTCACTTAGATATCACCTCTAAGTAGGTTTTCTTGATTTTCTCCAGGTGGCATGTACGGTTGCCACCAGCCATCCATTAGAGTGTATAGCCATTCCAAGTGTGCTTTCAAAGGTTTATTGATGCACACATCAGTCGGTAGAATTACAGACAAGAGTCCTGCTTTGATCTGTGTTCCCTCGTTGTATGCAGGCAAGCTACTTAATCTTATGAGTGCGCACAAAACCGTCCATTGCAGTCATGCTTTTAAAGGTAAATTATGTCTCCAGTTGGTTTTACAGACATATACAGGGCGGTATGGCCGTGCAGTTAGGGACATGCAGCTGTGAGCTTGAATCCGGAAGACAATGGGTTCGAACCCCACTGTCGGCAGCACTGGGTTTTCCGTGGTTTCCCATTTTCACACCAGGCAAATGTTGGAGCTGTACCTTAATAAAGACCACAGCGCTTCCTTCACACTCCTAGCCGTTTTCTATCCCACCGTCGTCATAAGAACCACCTGTGTCGGTGCGATGTAAAGCTTGTAAAAAATCATACTCAGTCAAGCGCAAGAGTTGTGTCCATCCGGCCCTTTTCTTGAGCCATGACTATTATGCCAGGAACACTTGTTTTTTGACAAAGATTCGTGCCGTAAAATTATGTGAGGCATCATTTTTCTCTCGTCAGATGTGACGCACAAAATGTCCGTGCAGCATAATCTCTCACATCCGCCTGTCCTTATTCAGATGCAGTTTCCTCCTTTTTTTAACCGTTATGCCCAACAGCATTTCAAAATAAACTGCCGGTCTTTGTTGCCAGTTTGCCCAAGTTGATAATGAACTTGCTGCCACAAATCTGTAACATGGCGAGGGAATTTTATGCTCTTCGTACGTATTAGGCAGCCACTGTCAGAATCTGGTGATCACACTACTACTTATTGAAATAACTAGCTGACCCGACAGACGTCGTTCTGTCAAAAATAAATGACAATGGAACGAACTCAAATTCAGTCTACTGCACGCAAAAGTCAGAATAATACAAATGACTACATCAACAACATGAAATTAGTTAATTTTCTACTGCTACCAAAAGCTATTAATAAACTACTGGAAAAACGTGTTTTCATTACCTGCAATATTAATATCTTGATTGTGAATAAGGAAATGCTCAAATATGTCACAGCATATCACTACCCAGAAATAACCCTGATTGACTGTAACGCAGATGGGAACTGTTCAGCAGGTCTTCAAATCCCTCACAGAGCCATGATTATACCCCGTTGCAAATCAAGTCATTTGATAAGTTGATGGCGTGAAGATAATGTGGCAAAACTTACTCCTCTTTCTTCGTAGGAAATAACTAGAATAGAAAACACTGATTCCAATCAACACTATGAAGAAATTTTTCATTGTAAAGCTTTAAGGTACACGATATTTTTGTTTGATTACCTGGCGCGTAAACAAACAAAGTTGATTGTTTTCTAACACGGGAACAGGCAACATACAATTGGCCCTGCGAGAAACATGGGTTTTCAAGATTAATGCCGCAAATAGTCAATGATTGCCCCTGGGATTTATTTATGGTCATAGCAAAACCGAGCCGCACTGGAAACTGTAATCGTTTAAATTCAAATGGTATGTCTGTCGGAATCATGCGTGGTATCAAAACTCCTTCTCCTTTATACTTCCCCGTTAGAATAATTGCTTGGATCACGTTGTTCAGTAATGTTTTCACCGCTAGCCGTGTGCCATTACAAAGACGCGGTTGGTTGATATTTCGCAACATTATGACCACTGATCCGACCTTAAATTGAAGAATGTGAGGCGGCAATCCTCGCAAATCCAGCTAGTTCAAAAATTCGGGTGGATAGTTGACGACATTATCTTGGTTAGTAGCGGAATCAACTAATTTGTATGTCCTGAATTCACCGGCAATTTCTTTTTGAATTTTGAAATTTAATTAATTTTCATCCATGTTTTTGGCAGCCAATATAGCTCGTTCACTGAACCAAATATGATCTCTGTAATTTTGAGCAATGTTTGGGAATTCCTCTTGAATGAGTTCGGTTTTGGATTCAGTAAACTGGCAAAAAGTGTCAGGAAAAGTAGGTAATGCAGCCAGTCAGAACGTCTGAAGGGATTTTGCCATTACCAATGTCAATTAGCTGTTTTGAAAATATATCTCCAGATGGACCATTTTGCAACTCGACACGCATATTCTAGCTTAAATTTAGTAGTATCTTGACGTGTTTCCACAAAACTGGATACTTTAAACTTGCATTAAGTTCATCAGCTGGCGTTGACCGTGGAATCACTGGCAATGTTTGACGAAAATCTCCTGCTAACAAAATCATCGTTCCACCAAATCGATTTTGATTGTTCCAGAGATCTTGCACGGTTCGGTCTAATGCCTCCAAAGACTTTTTATTTGCCATGGTGCATTCATCTCACACTATCAATTTGCATTGCTGCAAAAGCTTTGCCATTGCAGAGTTCTTCGATATGTTGCAGGTCAGAGTTGCTTTGCATATTCAATGGCAATTTTAGCGCTGAATGGGATGTTCGACCGCCTTCCAACAATGTAGCTGCGACGCCTGATGAAGCAATTGCAAGAGCAATTTCATCGTGTGAGCGAATTGTTGCTAACATGAATGAAATTAAGAACGTTTTTCCTGTACCCCCGGGAGCGTCCAAGAAGTAAATCCCTCCAGTTCCAACATTTACAACTTCCATTAGAGTATCAAATACATACTTTTGTTGTTGGTTCAACAGCGGAAGATTTATTCGAACTGATTCTCTTAAAGCATCGAGATCGTACGGTTTTTCGCTTTGCAAATCTTGATTAAAAGCGTTGTGCATCGGGCGATTGGGTGCGAATATGCCTAATTGAGATAATACTTTGTTGGACATCATCAAGCACATGTTCTCAATCGATATCAATGCCTCATTGTACATTTCTTCACTGATTTGTAAGTTTGGATTTCCTGTTGTGATGCGTATTTGATGCAAGATATCATCACACATATAATCTTTGTATTTGATCCATAAATCAATTGGTTTTGATGGGCAGCATGTTGATATAATTATATAAAACAATCTTCGTATTTGATGAGGTTGTGGAGAAATTACAGCACCATTGAGAGTTTGATCCCAATGAGCGTCATTTTCTAACAGTTGCAAACGTAGACAGGCTTCTTTGTAAGAGCCACACAATTCACCATTAACAGTTCGTAAATGATGGAATGATGTTGGGCCTCTTCTTCTTCTTAAGCCGTCGTCTCCAAATGGAGGTAGACGATCCACACGGCCAGCTCCGCTCTTGACGTTGCAGCCATGCCATGTGGATTTAGTAGAATATCTCTCAGGATCTTTAATGCAGTGGTTTCCCGTTGCCTTCTGCATCCTAATGCCGTTGACCAAACTGGTTCATCCGCCTTTGGGAACAATTTCTTGTCCCCAGGACAATAGAGTGCCCTTACCCATACCCGCTCATCCACTCTCAAAGAGACTGTTGGCACTTGGTATAAGGGATCTCCTTATACCGGGAGATAATCGGTCCCTTCATTCGTTAGCCGCCTGCATATAAAATATTATTTTTATATGCAGTCGTTGCCCCCTCTCTACCGCGGGGAGGTTAATGTCAGGATTTCACCGTCATTGAAACAATGACCAAATGGCATTTCCTTGTTTCTCTGGTTCTTTAGAGAGGGTTGGGTCTCTAACATTGACTAATAGCAATCGCAAATAAAACACTCATCGTTGCTTGGATGGACTGAATAAATTCGACCTTTTGCATCGGTGGAATATAAATTTGGGTAACCTGGAACTGGTTTTCCTTGTTTCCGTTGTTAAAATTTCTATTGAGGATTGATTCCAAGTATAATATTTTGGCATTTCGGAGTATAGCAGTGTTCGGGTGAAATAATCATTCTGACACAAATTCAAAAAACTGGTCAAGGTTGTAGATGGTGGTTCAACAACCCGTTGTAATGAGTTCTGAGCCATTAAGTATGCTCTTTGACCATTTTCAAACAGTATGGATAAGTGAACAACAGTGAGGTGTCTTTCATGAATGGGAAAAGAAAATAAATGCGCCAAATTGCTTCATTACTGCTAACGTAGCGGCCCATTTGGTATTGGGTAACTTCATCATTGGAATTGTCTGCACTAAATCCAATCACAGCCATGTCATTTCCTTTGGTTACATATTTACAAATGTATTTGATAGATTTGACAGAATGGCAAGATTCAACATTGATGTGCGCCTTGAAAGTCTTTGATAGGATCGGTGAATATGGAACAATCCAACGATTATCAATGTCAATGTATTGTTGCTTCACTTTGACTATTGTTGATCTCCCGTTGTCTGCAGTCAACCGGCGACGTTACAGTGGATAACCTTCATTTTCCGGTAATTGTTTCTGGTACTAATGCCCGTGGATAACGCTTCTAACATTTACCATCAACCATAAACGGTGAATTTTGATTAAGTGTTCCAAAGGGACTATGAATCATGTTTTAATAACTACCTCATGCAAGCCTGGATCTACTTGTACATCAGGGATTTAAGCTGATATCACTTCATCACTTCATTTGGTCTTATATTCTCAACCAACCAAAGCAGAATATGTGCATGAGGCAATCCACGTTTCTGCCACTCCACAGAATACATCCAGCAGCGCGTCTCGTCAAACACGCTATGTTTCACAATGAAATCCATTAAAGATTTCAACTTTTGTTGGAAGACTTTAGCCGTAATGTCATGGCGATAATTGGTTGATTGGCCAGGGAATAACTAACTCTTGTTTGATTTCTATCCACTGCGGATTGCACGTGAATGTGATAAATAAATCTGTTGCGCCATAATGACGAACATACGACATGTCATCTTGAGCATATTCATGCATATGTCGAGGACTTATGATGTATGTTGCTGAAAGAATGGTCATCTGGCCGACTTTCTCTGCATTTTCATCACTGTTAATCGCATCTCGAAGGTGAATATACTCTTCAGAACGAAGTTTGCTCTGGTTCAACTTGATGAATGTCAAACACACTGTTTCAATTGTGTAATACATACCAACAGCATATTTGTGAAATAATCGCGCACATTTCAATATGTGGTTGTTTTCATTTTCATGAACCATAAGGTGGTATGAATAATACTTCATTGAACTGATTTTTTTTGTTGGTTTCGGCACCTGTAAATAAATTATTGTTTTAATGACAGTGATTGAACTTGCATATATAACACACATAACGCACGCTGTAACTGATCATTTCGGCGATGTAAAACAATATCATGGGCTTTTGAATTTTCTCAAACTATAACAATGGCAACTTCATCAATTGTTGGCGCATTGACACATCTTGCATGTTGGCCCACAGGAGTTTTATCAGCTCTGATTACAATTTTGTGATTATCAGATGGCGTGAGATCCAGTGCAGTTTTGAACAATATATTCAACTGATTATGTTGATGAAAGAAAGTTTGTAATTGTTCTACAATAGACCTCTTCACTGAACTGTTATGTGCACAACGCAGATCAATTTCTTGCATTGAATTGCCCATGAAATAAATTTGCAGGAATTTGTAGTCGCCATCTAACACCGGCAACAGTGAACCTGCTCTTGGATATATTTGGCCTTGTATCTGTAAGTTAAGGAGGACAGGTTTATTGTCTTTGTCACAAAAACTATAAGTCCGTTTGTTATATGTTACCTTGAAAGTTGGCATCAAATTGTCCCAAAGTACATTTGTTGCCCGAAATGAAGTCAATTGAAAGCAGCTGTTATATTTTTGGATATGTCTAAGGAAATGCATGGATTCTGTTCCTGTTCCTGAAACCAAAGAGTACAATGGACCTGCTGGTGGAATCAATGGCACTGATTTCACTTTGCCATTTGCGCAGCACAATCCAACGGCTTCATTTTTGTATTTCAATGCCTTACAATTTTGGCAAACTGAGTTCATAGATCCAATAAAAACGCATTGGTAGGCACTGTAGTCAATTGAAACATCGTATCGAAAGCAGCACGATTCATACTTGGAACATTATTAGCTGAACGACGCGCTGCACGGGTCTGTGATATCCAAATCCTATCAGTTTCATTTCGCTCATCACGTTGTTGTGCAGTCCGATTGGAATGAAAATTAGCTTGGCTTGTAGCATTTCGAGTTCGACTGAAGTCGCTCCGCCCGTGTCTTATAGGCAGCATGAGTCTTGAAATTAGTATACTGTATATGGAAGCACACACAAAATAAACCAATCAACCAAAGAAATCGATGAACTTGTTTGTTGAGAACCGAAGATTAAAAAACAATCAGGGTAGACAAGGGTCTCCAACTATAACAAAACACGACACTGCATGAGACTGTCTGGAGAGTGTATGTTTGGGAGATCCGTACCGGCAGTCGAGGCAGCCAGACAGCAAGCCTGCCTGCCAAGTCGCGCGAAACCAAAACCCAAGGAGACAGTCTTCCTCTCACAAACTGAGAACTAAGCGAGATAAGAACTTGGGGTTTGTTTTAACAATAACTTCCATATCTGAAGACCATTTGCCTCGCTTTGACACCCCATGCAAATTCAATAGCAAAGAAGTTGGCCAGCGACTGACTTTTTCGTGCCTAAACATCAAAATCTCTGAACATGACTAAGTACATGTTCTTATCATTTAAATTTAAAAATAAACTTATCTACGTCGAGCTGAAATATTCCTTTACCTGCAGTGAAAAAATTACAAATATAGTGAATATAAAATAGGAGTTATGACATGATAAGTTCCATGCAATGAAGATTTTGCATTGGAGGTAACATTCCATTATATTAAAATTTTCACACTCAATTGTTTTGTAAAACTTTTTTTTTGTTAATGCATCAAATGCGGCTTGAAATTTTGTACATAATCCAATATTCACCCATTTTAACAAATAACATTGAGATTTATGGACATTTGGCAAACGCGCTGGATTAGAGGGCAGCGCTAAGCGCAAACGTGGGAGAAGGAAAGAGAGACGAACAGTTTGAGTGGAAAAAGAGAAATGGGGCTTTTACGTTTTTCCTGGCATTTTTCCAATTTTTATCTTCGTAAAAACTTTACTCGAACTCCGACGAATATCTGAAAAAAAGAATTAGCCGAATTGGTCCAGCCGTTCCCGAGTTTTGCGCTTAGCAACACATTTAGCGATTCATTTTTATTTATATAGATTTCTTTTGAAGCATCTAGTAAGCCAGCATCCACTAGCTTTCAAGTTCTTAATTTTCATTTCCTTCGCGATAACTAATGCTTCCAATTTATAACTTTGTGTGGAAACTGCACTACCAAATTGCCATTTCTCCTTGATCTACTGTATTTGCGTAATTTTTCTTTCACTTCTGAATACTTTTCAAACGCCAAGACCAATGAAGACGGCTTACCTTTGTGACCATTCAAGCAACAATGAAGCTATGTGCGTGAGTCTGTGCGCAGGAACAGAAACGGAAGATTCGAGTGTTGTTGAGAACTAAATTGTTGCCGGCTTGGTACCGAATATTCTGCACATTCCGATTTTTATATGTATTTTGGAAAAAACTGCAGAGATTGCGTAAATACAGTATTACCAGCTGGTTTTTATGATAAATTTTATCACCCATGATTCCTAGTACCATCAGTGCTGACTTGAATTTGTCAATATCTTGTAGAATTTTGTGATTCCAAATGTGAAAATTTGGGCTCATCGTAAATATTCTTGGTCTTTTATTCTGCCTGTTAGCTGAATCATTTCCTCCTTATTAATATAGTCTTTTTCAAATAACATAGTCACTCCTTAGCTTAACTCATTGGCGTACCTAGCCGCCTGTGACCGTTCATACCTACATCTGACCGGCCGACTAAAGCGAATGATTGGAATGAACATCACAGATTGCATCACACACCAGGCAACCGCTCTCAAAGTAGGGTGATTGCCCCGCTTGGTAGTCAGAAGAAATGGCCAGCCCTAGTAAACGTATTACAAGGAATTAAACTGAGCATATATTACAGGATAGCGGGAGTGAATCTATCAGTGATATAGCTGAAAGTGATAGCAGCATGACAAAAACTTCGACTGAAAGTGAGGACGAGTTTCAATGTGACAGTGATGAAGAAGCCCAGTCTGCCTCCAAAGAGACAAAAAAGGCAAAGGAAGGTGGATGGAAATGGAGTGAAACTGGTGATAAACCATCCAATCAGGAATAAATCCCATCATAAACAGGAACCTCCCTTTTGATCCCTTCTCTCTAGACATTTTTACACATGGTTCGCGACTCTTTATGGCAGGGCCTCTCAGGGTGAATGCACCAGTGCATTGCGCTGTGCACGGTGCAAAAACGACTTCACTTGGTAACCAGAGTGCAGACCCCACTCCTATATTTAGATCAATGGCGCTGTCTCCCTCATTCCGCCTGTCTTCCTCTTCCCCGCTTGCTCCGTAGCGCTCCATATCCGAGCCGAGCTTAGCCGAGTAGCCCAGAGACGAAGCGTTGCTCCTAGCCTAGCCGAGTAGGACTGATGCACTGTGCACAGGAACTTTGCTCCTCAGTTTGCACGCGTGAGATTCTGGGCATTTAAGAGGCCCTACTTCATGGGATGAAATAGCTATCGAAACAGTTTCGCCGATCAGATTTTTGCAAAAAAGGAATAACTTGTTTGGTATGTGCATATGGTCTTCCAGAACACCAAATGAAATCGAGGGTTACTTTGCTTTATGCATTCTCATGGCTCAATTAAGAAAAGAAACCTTACAGACGTATTGGTCTATCAAAGTCTGTGATCACTCCCTTTTTCTTTGAAGTCTTGCCTCTGTAAAGATTTGTAATCCTTTCTGCATATCATAAACAATGAAACCCTCATATAAAATGATAAACTCAGAAAAGTTGCAACCATTGTAAACCATTTGCAAACAAAATTTCAGAGAATTTCACTATCCAAAGCAGGATATAGCAGTAGATAAAAGTCTAGTAACATTTTGGGGATGCTTGTGCTACAGTACATCTAATTAAATCCACAGAAAAGTGCCAGAATTGGCGTTCAGATTTATAAAATATGGGAGTCTGACAGTGGATACTGTGTGGGATTTTTTATGTATTCAAGCGGGGGGGGGGGGGTTGGCGACCCAAGCAGAAGCAACTGGAATGTTGTCAAGTGAGGCTATAGTCATGCAACGTCCAGAACCATTTCTTGCAAAGGGGAATACACTTTTTGTTGATAACTGGTATACTTCACCGTCCCTCTTCATAATTTATCTTCCAAGAAAATAAATGCAGTAGGAAGAGTAAGTGTCAATAGAAAAAATATGCCACAAGAGTTTAGGTCGGGGGAAATGGAGAAATGGGAGGCACAAGGTCATGGCACTAAAATGGATGGACAGGAATGCTGTCACTGTTGTATCCACTTGTCTTGTCAAAGAGAAAATAATAGGCACAGGCAAACGAGATAGTAAAACCATTATCGCAATCATCATCATCATCTTGAACCAGCTCCAGTTCCCCAGGTGCAGTGAATGAACGCTCTCCTCTTCTGCCCATGGCATAACTATTTATAAAACAAGGGAGTCTGACAGTGGATACTGCGTGGGATTTTCTATGCGTCTTTCTTGCAATATCACAGTCTCAAAACCAAATGTAATACTGCATGAATGGTATAAACAGGATCAGCAACTGTGAAACAACACTTCACAGAAGTTAATCCTCCTAGCAGAACAAATCCTTGAGAACGTTCTGACTCCTGACTATCCAAGACGGCAGACCACAAAAGGGCATTTCACCTGTTAGGCTCCAAGCAGCTCAGTAGGTACACTTCAAAAGGTTTATATCCCGAGACCCTAAGAAAAAACTCCATGCTGTGATTGTGTTTTGCAAGGCTGGCAAGGAAAAAGTGCAAAGAGATATGGGTGTGAAAAATTTGGTGGCTGTACATTTCCTGGAGTGTTTTAGGGAAGTGTTTTCAGGTTTCAATTCATCATCGCATCAGACTCAGGTATTGTTCCATTTTCAGTACAATGTATCCATGACATCGTCATATGTATATAGAGACATCCTGCATAGAGAATCTGCCATTTTCCGCGCAGTTCTATGATAAATAGCCGCCAAACGAGGATATTCTTGACGGTTCCGGGACTCGAGCTGCTCGAAATTGTGTCGCGCGCTACTATCATTGCGCGCAATTGGGAAAAAGAGGGAGTACAAGCGCTTGTACATGGGATTCGCTCCTTTTCTGAGCAAGAGTGCTTAAACGAGAAAAATGTCACATGACTGAGAAGTGAGGTCACGAAACAGCCTGAAAGAAGTCGTCTCAACATATGAAACAATATCACCCCATGTATTCCCCTAAATATCTAGTGGTACAAATACGTAGCTTTCAACTGTTTCGATGATATTAACAGTAATAACTCAGAAATACTTGAAGAATAATTTCGAGTTACAACTTCGATGGATAAGGAGATTATGAGTATTTATCATGCTGAGAACCATTCTACATAATAAGAATAATAGGAAGTACGCAGATAGTTGATGGCATGAAGAGAGTGAAACCAGATATTCGACTCTGACAGGACCACGGAAACTTAGAAATCCCAGGAGTCAGGCTCCACCCACTGAGAATTGATACTGACGCTTTGATGATTGCAGACGAACCCGCGAAGGACTTGGATCGAAAATTAATCAGCGGAAAGAAGGATGTACAGGCTTCAATTTGATATCAAATTCAACCTTCAAGTCTAACTTTCAGCGGACAGTTGTTGGACAAGGTGGCGTGGTCTGATTCCCTCTCCGAGGAATAAGGCTTCACACTATAAAGGCTGGTGACGAGACTGCAGTATACGTAGTATATCCAGTGCATTCGGTCTAAACAGCAGGCCCGTTCTTTAATAAACATTCAGTGTTTCACATTGTGAAGGTTCTTATTGAACAGTATTGTGTAGTGGTAAATGACAACACATAGTGAGTGACAGTGCGCTGAGTACCAAATATTTGTTACGTCTTTAATCCACTTTGCTATGATCTGTATGTGATAAGATTTTGCTTCGATTATATGTCAGAGCGGCACGAGATTGTAAAAAAAAGAGGTGGTCGATTGAAGTGAATTATTACGTGTGCAGTTACGAAATTGATCTGAGTGAGTGTAGTGGATTGTGCCTAAGTATACGAGTTATATAAATGATCGCATAAATGAGGTTAAATGAAGGAAGTAATTCAATACAAGAGTAGTTCGATAGCAGTGTTACAGTAAGGCTTGAACCTACAAAAACAGTGAGCGGCTTATTAGCTATCATTTCAGTAGATCGGGCGGCACCCTCCGTATTATCCCAAACGCAATGAGTTGTGTATCGTATCAATGATTAGTGAAATGAAGTGGGTCGAATAATGACCGGTAAAAAATAGTAATACCTAACATTCATATCCTGTGATGGTGACCGGCTAGTGTGTGATGCTCCGAGATTAAATTACTTGTAGAGAACTGGAGTATGCAAATGAAAGTATCGATATCGGGCTACAGGACAAATACCGATATAGGGCTAGGGTGCTTGAGTTTATAAGTATTCTTAGTCGTAACAGAGTTATAATGCATGACACAATTAATGCATTTATGACAAATTAGTTCTTCCTCATTTGCATATTTGACCTCCGAGAGCGTCGGGTTTGAAGACGTCCTGTGAGCAGTCCGCCGTACGGTTACACCAACGCAGCAGAGATATTCGAGAGCTTCCGACGCCTGACGAGGATTCAAACAACATGCAAGTGAAGACATCCTAATGGCAGCTTAAATCCATGGCTGTACTTCCTGAGGAAAGCTGATCGCAGATATCTGAGCGCTGAATACATTTTTTGAACAAATGAGCATGATAGTTAATCACAGTAACGTAAATATGTAGCATGCATGCAAATACTCTGAATTTTATTTGGCCATAACGGTGCTTCAGAGGGATTGTAGTTATCTGTCAGATTTTTTGTTTGATTTTCTTCGTGGTGTTGAACCACATATTTCATTAAGGGGGAATATTGCATGATAGTTATAAGACCCTAGCATAACTTACAGGTGACGTGACGTAATGTAAAGGAATAAATTTTCATATTATGATCCAGTCGTCCTAAAGCTAAAATTAAACGCTATGATTCATCATAAGAGTGTCCGACGCGTTGGCTGAACGGTCAGCGTACTGGCCTTCGGTTCAGAGGGTCCCGGGTTCGATTCCCGGCCGGGTCGGGGATGTTAACCTTAATTGGTTAATTCCATTGCCACGGGGGCTGGGTGTATGTGTTGTCTTCATCATCATTTCATCCTCATCACGACGCGCAGGTCGCCTACGGGAGTCAAATCAAAATACCTGCACCTGGCGAGGCGAACCCGTCCTGGGATATCCCGGCACTAAAAGCCATACGACATTTTTTCATAAGAGTTTCCGGTTATTCATTCTTGATTGCACGTCACATAGTGGTAGAAACTCCTCCTGAATAGATTTAAGAATGCAAGCGCCGGGCTGAGTGGCTCAGACGGTTAAGGCGCTGGCCTTCTGACCCCAACTTGGCAGGTTCGATCCTGGCTCAGTCCGGTGGTATTTGAAGGTGCTCAAATACGTCAGCCTCGTGTCGGTAGATTTACTGGCACGTAAAAGAACTACCGCGGGACTAAATTCCTGCACCTCGGCGTCTCCGAAAATCGTAAAAGAGTAGTTAGTGGGACGTAAAAGTAATAACATTATTATTATTATTATTATTATTATTATTATTATTATTATTATTATTATTATTATTATTAAGAATGCAAGCTTCAAGACAGCAAAAGGTCAACTGTGGGGGTGTAAGTGAATTATATAGATCGCGATAAACCGTTAATTATTTTTAAATTCTGAAGACTAGGAACTTCTATTTAAATATGCATGTTCTCGGGGCATGAGGGATGAGAAGACGGAATTTAATGTGTAGGCTCGTATGCTGAGAGTACAGTGGTGTTTAAATATATGAATTCCCCTGTTGAATATATATGTATGGCGATGTAGAATGCCGCCTCGTGAATAAGATAATTGAGGACAAATGTAGGCTGGTATATGATGTTACGCTGTGAGCGTTAATGATTCGAAGGAAGAGAATGCCTCTGCGATGATATGAATATTTAAGAATAGCAGATAAAAAGTGGGGCATTGCTCTAACGGAAAGAGGGAAAAACGAGCGTACGCCCGTGACCGAGTGGCCTGACAGTTTTATGAAGGGGAATGGGGGACAGGCGAAGTCTGTTCACCACTGTGTGAAGGGAGACACATTTAGTTCGCTCTTTTCTTCCTCTAGTATAACGGAGACAGGCATAAATTAAGAAAACAACACCGTCGCATAGATCCCCAATTTCATAGATGAATGAAACCCTCCCAAATTATTTTGGTTTTTTTAGTAAAAACCGCTGTAGGATTTTCACGTTGTGACACCCCAACACGTCGAAGTCCCTGGGTTCAAGTCCCAGATTCTGGCGAGGATTGTTGTCCACCAGTGGCAAATGAGATGGATCGTGCCAGATCCTGTTCTTTGCATAGAGATGCAATGCAGGGTGTTATGTTATTTCTTCTAGTGAGTGTTTATCATGTGTCATATGATGTAAGATATTAGTTGTTGATTGCTATGTTTATCGTTTATAGAGACATCGTTGAATTGAAATGTCGAGTGTTAGTATTAGTGCATAGATAATCCCATTGAAGCAGGCGTTATGAGGGAGTTAATACTCCGTACAATAAGTTTGACGAGGTCATTAACGTAGACAATGTGACATAACTATCATGTGTTTAAAATGCGCTCTGGAATTTTGTAGTAAACCTCAGCTAACATGATCTCAAGGCATTGTGATATATAAATTGAAGGATAAATTGAATTAAATAATTCATGCCCTAAAGGAGATATTCCTTTGGGAAAGATATGTGTAAAGTGTTGTAATAGGATATATAATAAGGTTTTCCGTGTGTTAGGTAGCTCTGAAAGGGGACGTCCTTTGGATGTATTTTCAATGATTTGAAGGTTATAAAGTGATAGATGCGTATCTGAGATAGACACAAAGAGACATCCAAAGCTCAAACCTAAGTTATGAATCAATATATTGCATATGTAAATATATCGGCATATCTTTTTTTAGCGTGTTTCCTTAGCTAATTAAAAATGTGTTTGCAAAGTAGATGATCATCCTTCTCATTTGGTAATATGTTTCGTATTCCTCTGATATTTGAGAATCCTCCCCTACTTAGAATTAAATAGTTTAAGCCCCTCTCCGGACATACCACATACCCAAGTTCTTGAGCCAGCCGAGTAAAGACTCAAGTAGGGGTGGTGGACTTCGATTCCAGGGACTGTTCGAGGGTCTCATCAAATAAATCCTTTCGGCCACTCCATAAGCTAATGAAGATAAATTATTATTCACTGGAACCCTGGACAGGTGCAGTATATTAGATGTATAAAACTCAATACTGTAAAATTATACGCTTACGAAAATGGAAATTGCAACAGCATGAAGGCATTGGTCGTTTGTATTGATTTTTAAGATATGGAACGATGCTATGTAAGTACGTGAATGGTCAAAATTTCAGGCCCATTGGATTGTTGCTACAGGTCTCCCCACGTGATTGGTCGCGGAGGAATCAACTCTAGTATACGGACTCTGGTGTAGCGTAGTTGACACTCAATCTGTGCAGTGAAGTGTTTCCCGTCAAACATGCCTCGACGACAAAGAGGAGCACGCTATCAACAACTGTCGCCGTTTGAGAGGGCTCGGATAATTCGGCTGTGTGAGGCTGGATTATCGCTAAGGACTGTCGCTGCACGTGTTGGCCGACAGGCATCTACGGTACTACGTGTATGGCAGCAGTGGTCAAATGAAGGTACCCACACTCGTAGACCTGGCACAGGCCCAGCGCGACAGACAACTGTGAGAGAGGATCGCCACATCATTCGGATGGCCCGGATGGAAACTCATGCAACAGCAGCGCAAATTCGAGCAGCTGTGGCAACCCACGTTACACAACAAACAGTTAGTAATCGCCTGCGTGCACCTGGCTTACGAGCCCGTATCCCGGCAGAAGGTGTTCCATTGACCCCACAACAGCGACGTGTAAGGCTGGCATGGTGTCGAGAAAGATCGACGTGGGTCAACGAATGGCATAGGGTCGTCTTTAGTGATGAATCGCGCTTCTGTCTTGCCCGCAGTGATGGCCGGAATCGTGTGCGCCGACGTACCGGGGGAGAGGGGCCGCCTAGGTCTTATTGTCGAGAGGCACACAAGGCCAACACCAAGCATTATGGTCCGGGGAGCTATTGGCTTTGATGTGAAATCACAATTAGTGCTCGTTGAGGGCATTATGACTGCTCGACAGTACGTGGATAGGGCACTCAATCCAGTGGTTGTCCCTATGATGGCGAACATTGCTAATATGATGTATCAGCAGGACAATGACCGGGTTCACACTGCACGCATCTCCAGAGAAGCTCTCCACGATATCACAACCTTAGAATGGCCCGCCAGATCCACGCCCCCTCAGTCCTATTGAGCATGTTTGGGACATGATGGGTCAACAACTGGCTAACCGTCCTCAGCCGCCCACAACTCTGGAACAACTGACCCGTGAGTGCAGCAAGCATGGGCCACAATTCCTCAGGAAGCGATCCATAGCCTTATTGACTCCATGGCTCGACGAATTCATCAATGTATTGCAGTTCGTGATGGGCACATCCTGTATTGATTGTTGTCCAAACTTGCGGTCAGAGGGACCTGAAATTGTAATCATCGAATCACAACCAAACACTCGTCCTGCATGTTTAATTGCAGCAATGTATCACCACTCCTTCTGGGTGTTGCAATTTCCATTTTCTTCAGTGTATCTTTCGTATGGAAGAAATGGCATATACTCGCATGTTTGCACAGCACATTCAAATTAGTACGCCATCTAGGGTGAGATGTAGCACAGAACACCAGCGGAAGTGAATGGAAATCAACGTACCAGTACTCTGCATTGATTGGGCAGGAGAAAGGCAAACAAAACAGCCAAAGAGAATTGCAATGAAAAGAGAAAAGCCCAAACAGCAAACATGATAAATAAAAGGCCGTAAGACAAAAGCTAGCTTAGTCACAGAAGCTCCTTTCAATAAATAGTCACATGAAAAACTATTCTGAAAACAATCCAACACATCCTAATGTAATAAAGAGTTGGAAAATCAATGTGAAACTTAAGAAAAATACGAGTGTACCTTAAACTGAGTGCTGTAACCTAGTGATGGGCAATATTCTCACTCGAGACTCCTGGGACTGACGTCACAGATCTCGAGACCCTCGCGAGAATCTCGAGACCGATTATCATGTGCCACGATCTGTGCGACGTCCCAGTAACTACGAGTGTAAGCTTGATAGTATGTCATAAGCAGTTATTGCGTGAAATAACGTTCTCTTGTGGAAACGTATATGCCGATAAATTTTATCAAAAGCTTGCAAAGGTACTGCATGTTCAACTTTGAACCCCTTAATAATATTAACGAAAGTGTAAACAGAAGGTCTGTATCTTAAACTGTTCACGACTCATTTGAGGTATACATCTTAGCTGAATAACCTTGCACAATTTGTGAATAACTGTGCAGTAGATGGGATGTATTAGAGGCGTGCATTATTCGAAATTTAGACGGGGCAAGATGTGCCTTGCTTCATATGCAACCACCATTAAGCACAAGTCGAACGTATAATCGAAAATGCCAGAGTTTGCTCCAGTTCTTTCGACAGGGTAGGAATGGGCAATGCTGTCGAGGCCGATTCTCCTGTTCTGCGATCTGTGCGACGTCCTGGTAATTAGCAGTGTAAGTTTGATAGTATATCATAAGCAGTTATTGCTCGAGGTAATGTTCTCATATGGAAGTGTGTGTGTGTCGATAAATTTTGTCAAAAGCTGAAAAAGTACTGTATATTCAACTATGACCCCCTTATTACCATTAACGCAAGTGAAAACAGAATTTCAGTACCTTAAACTGTCCACGACTCATTTGATGTGGCATCTTAGCTGAATAACTCTGCATAATTAGGAAATAACTGTACAGTAGATAGAATGTACTAGAGGCGTGCATTATTCGAACTTTATACTTTGCAAGATGTGCCTTGCTGGATATGCAACCACCATTTCGCATGAGTCGAACGTGTAATCTAAAATGCTTGAGTTTGCTCCAGTTCTTTCGACAGGTAGGAATGGACAACGTTCTCGAGGCCGATTCTCCTGTGCTGCGATCTGTGCGACGCCCAGTAAGTAGGAGTCTTTTCTTAATAGTATATTATTAGCAGTTATTAGTGATGAGTTACGATTGGAAACGCGAAGAGTCGATTCCATATACCTTGGGCCAGAACGAGTCCAATCCTCAGACTTTAATGCTACTCTCGATCGTTCAAAGATGGCGAATCGAGTAGCCGGATATGTTGGAAACGTGGGTTTGTTTTGGTTTGTTGTTATCGTATGTAGTCGGTGTAATTTCATGAAAGTTAACGATAAATGTTAGTTTGTAGAATATAAGTGTGCGATTGTATTTATATGAGTCAGTGGACACTAAGGATTCTGTAATTATACGAAATAATGTGAGAATGTGTTTGTTTTGATCGTAATCGAAACAGACTTTCAACGTATTAGGTCTTGTTACGTACATGTAGTACGTGTTGAAGAGATGTTAAGTACAGAACAAAAATGGCCAGCCGGACACCAGTGGGATCCGAACCCACAACCTACCGATTTCGCGTCGGTTGCTCTACCAATTGAGCTATGGTGGCCTTGGCCATCTTTGTTCTGTTTGAAAGGATCTGAGCTACAGGTCTGGCACTGCTGCTAGGACACTGTAGAGTGCGTTTAAGTCGCCCATTGTGGGGCATGTCAATGAATATATTGTTTCGATCGTGTTGTGAACCATGTTTAAGTCTAACTATGGCAATGCCTATCATAAACTACTCTTAAGTTTTCTGTGGTATAAAACATTAAGAGAGAAATGGACTATAGTAATCGCCACGTAACGAAATACCCCAGAAAGTAAATATCGCCGCCCGATGCTCTTCTTTTCTCTTTTTTGTAATGGCTGATCACTGCTGCCAACCTGCCTGGTTACATATTAAAATCACCAGACATAACCAAACAAACTAACCTCAATGTAAACACCGATAATAAATGTTTCCCTACCCTAGTAAATGATAAAAGTTAAGATGAAATAAATCAAGATATTCATAATTAAGTCGGTTTCCACGCTCAATGAGAAATTTAGGAAATAAACACCCTTTCTCACTCAAATTAATGTTACATATATCTGTCTTTATTTTGATATGCAGTAGGCGTACTATAACCATATTCTTGAAAATAGGGGCGTGTTAAACGATGCAATTTGTTTAATAAGTCTTTGCAGTGTGATTTTCGAAAGTCCAATGACTTCCCTTTCTTTTGCGCGAACATTTCCTTCTCTCTTCAATACCGGTAACCCGTAGCCTAAGGAGAGAGATTGGGCATATTTTCAGCCTGCAGGCTGGTTATATCTTCACGGTTATCAGGAAACATATAGGAATACTAATGTGCCAAGCTACGTGAACGGAAATTAGGTCAGCTTCAAGCTTACTGCAGAATTGAATATTAGTTCTACTATCTACTTCTATCGTTTTCACATACACCGAGGTGCCAGTATTTCGTCCCGCAAGAGTTCTTTATGTACCAGTAGATCTAGACATGAGGCTGGAGTATTTGAGCACTTTCAAATACCGCCGAACTCGAATCCGCCAACCTGAGCTAGTCATACATTCTCTCCTTCACTCGCTTAAAATAATGTTAAACATTTCCTGCCTTTATTCTGATTCTGATGTATGCATTACTATAACTGCATTCTTAAAGAAAGGGGGGAGGGAATATAGATTGAATAATTCATTGCGATTTCTGCAAGTTCAAGGACTTACCACATAAGACATATGTCCTTCCTTTTAATAATAATGCTAACAGCTTTACATCCCACTAAGAACTTTTACGGTTTTCGGCATTTGGCATTTTAAACATATTTTCAGCTTACAAGTTGGTGTATCTCAAGCTTTCAACATTACGGAAACCAATGTACAGGAGCACTATGAGTCAAACAACATTACCAGATTTTTACATATATATTGGCTTAAATCACATGAAGACAGGTTGTGATGCAAGAATTGGATAGGAAAGAGGGCTAGGATTTAAGATGTAAATAAGCGTACAGACACAGCACTAGCCTGAAATGAAAATGACGGGCAAAAAAAAACTTCAGACCTGCCAACTGTGGGGTTCGAATACATCACCATCTCCTGAAACCAAGCTAACAGCAATGTGATCAAACTGCACAGCCAGTTCACTCAGTTTCCTATGACGCGTAATAGGCCTACCACATTGGCGACCCACTTACCTGTATATGGATCTTCAATTCTTCAATTATACATGTATGCAAAAACATTATGCACCTTAGTAAGAGGTACTTCCCTAGTTGGTTCTCTGATTGGTGCACGTATAACAAATATGTTTGGGAAGAAATACTTTTATTTTATATTTATTTATATCATAAAGAAGTCATGTTGTCATAGCAAAACGAATATGCAACGAAGAAATGAATCCGAAGAGATAAGCATTATTTACTGCATTAAATATTAGTTTATTTACATGTTAAGCGATATGTAGTAGTAATAACAATAACAACAACAAACGTGTGCAATAAGGAAAAAGGAAATAAATACAAGTAAATATAAATATAATTTACAACATTTAGAGCCATTCCATGGTCACTGAATTACAAAGCAGGGGTATGAATAAACAAACATAATAAACATGAATACTAATATTTAAAAACCAAAAAGCAAAGTCATCTCCGTACAAACCATGAAAGCCATTGGAAAGGGGGAAGGTGAAGGCTTCCACTATCCATGACGTTGGCACTTGGTGGGGTGGGGTGGAGTGGTTAGCTCAACGCATGACCGCCTTTGCCCCCAATAGTTAACTGGTACTCATTTATCATACGCAAAACATTCCTTCCAAATTACGTTAAACCTCTGTCACTCATTATTATTATTATTATTATTATTATTATTATTATTATTATTATTATTATTATTATTATTATTATTATTATTATTATTATTATTATTAATAAATTGCAAATGGGAAATACCCCGGTGGCAACGGTCACTTACAGTAATGTGATAATAAAGTTAACATAATTACCCAACTACAACAAACAAACAAACAAACAAACAAACAAACAAACAACAAGAGTACAAGAAGCAGATATATGGAAGGAAAATATAACAAGAATTACTGCTAGTTTAATATTCTAAATCGAGCAACATCATATACAAATTCACACACAACTTAAGTATTTACAGTATTTACAGTGCTTAACAATTTGGCTTACAATATTATAGGTTGACCTTACTACTAGCTTAACATTATAAGTGATAATAAAGTGAAGTTAAACCGTAATTACCCTACAACAACAACAACAACATTACAACAAGCAAGAAATACTACTAATTAAACTTTCTAAATCCAGTGTCATTATATACATATTCACACACAACTTAAGTATTTCCAGTACTTAACACTACAAATTACAATACTATAGATTGAACTTACTACTAGCTTAATACTACAAGTGATAATAAAGTTAAATCATACTACCCAACAACTACAACAACTCAAGTACAAAAAGGAATTCCATGGAAAAAAATATTACAAGAAATACTACTAGTCATTCTAAATCCAGCATCATGTACAGTTTCATACACAATTTAATTATTTCCAATACTTGCTACTATGGCTTACAAAACTATAGATTGAGCTTACTACTAGCTTAACGTTACAAGTGATGATAAAATAAAGTTAAAAACATTGTTAATTAACCAAGAACAACAACAATTACAAAAACATGAGTACAGCAAACACTTCCCTGGAAAGAGAAAACCACAAGAAAAAGCCTCCCAGTTTCACAATCGAAACCAAGCAGAAAATCACAAATTCAGTGCCCGTAATTTACAACTTTTACTTTTCATTTTACACAAATGGTCTTCTTAAATGACTTGATACCAGAAGGGAATCTATCAAAGACTGCCGCAGGTAATTTATTCCAATCCCTTATGGTCCTGTTGACGAAGGAAAACTTGCCCACATCCGTATGCTGGTTTCTGGCCCTAATTTTATGCTTATGATAATTTCTCGATAAGTATGAGGGAGGTTAGATAGATAGATAGATAAAGAATGGGTGAACCCTGCCTTCGCAGGGCTCCACACGTAGGTCTGTGAAGACCCTTTGTGTCCCTTAAACGGGTTTGCCTAGTCCAGACCTAGTGCTCCTATAAAGGATACCAGTGCCCGGATGTTGGCATTCCTGATGTCTTCCAGGCTCACGAAATGTGAGCCAAGGTATCGATGTCTAGTGCTTGCAAGAGCCTCACACTGACATAACACATGCGCGGAGGTCCCTCCTCCCTACCGCATCTTCTACACATCGGATCCTGACTGATTTTCATGATGTGTAGGTGTCTCTGTAAGGTATTGTGGCCTGTCAACAGTCCAACTACCATTCGCATTCTGGTCCTATTCAAATTTATCAGGACCTTTTTATAACTTTGGCTAGGCCCTTTGATAAGTTCACGTGCCTGCCTTGCTATAGTTAACCTCTTCCAAATGTCTAAGTGAGACTGGTTTGTCCACTGGGATATTACCAGTTTCACGCTTCGGAGTGACACTCCCAGGAAGGGCTCTGGTCCTATAAAAGGACCTTTTGAGCCTTGTTTCGCTAGTTTGTCAGCTTCTTCATTTCCACTGATACCTGTGTGCCCAGGGACCCGTAATAGGGTAACTGAACTAAATTCACACAGCTGATCTAACATCCTTTGGCATTCCCATACCATTTTTGATGTTGTTTTAACTGCACATAGTGCTTTTAACGCTTCCTGGCTATCGCTGCAAATAGTGATACAATGAGGGAGGTTATAACCTATTCCTAATACAACTCCAAGCAGCCCTTCCCGTATAGCTCTTATAAAGACCACACAGGCGAGCTCTAGTTCTTCTAGATTCAAGACTTTCCCAATTAATGGTATTCCTTCCATTCCCAGTTACGAAACGCATCGCTCTTCTTTGAACTTTCTCTAGGGAATTTATTAAACCAACATGCAGATCCATATTCGAGAATGGGTCTTACAACGTATTTATAAGGTTTATTTAAACCTACTAGGGTGGTGAGCACATAAATAAGAATTCAATGAAAGTATTTTCCTTCTGGACCTTCATGCCAGACAGATTTTTTTTAAACAAATTTTTTTTCACTATAATATGATTTATCTATAGAGCAAAACCGCTATGCAGTGTGCGTATCATAGCAATCGAGATGGAATTGGTAATGTACTATGTATCTGTAGAGCCTATATACGACTTTTTACAATTACTTCTAAAGTGAATTTCAGCTGTGTGACAACGCTGAAAAGACTATGGACTTAGAGATTGGCATTCCTGAAGAGGGTTTTCTACACTTTCCCATTTTCACACATTGATTCAAGAGTCTGTATTGACTTGTGACAAAACCACTGTATTCTTCCGAAAACCACTGATAGGGACAGGTTTGGTTGTGATCCACCGAAAACAAATTATAATGACCGGTTAGGTAGTGATCCATCGAAAACCACTGATTGTCGCAGGGTTAGGTTAGGTTTGACAGGATTTGTAATTGAGCGACTGTTGTCATTGAAAAAACTGTCGTGACGACTGAAGGCAATAAACATAAAACTGAATCCATTGGTCTACAAAGTTTTCATTCAGTAGATACGCTAGGAACTGGCGAACCAAAACCGTACATACAAAGTTTACAGGAATCAACAAAACAGGATATTAATTCGTGGTACTCATTGTTCTTTAAAGAGAAGAAATATCCTGTCAACAATAGCTGCAGTGAACATGCTTTTTCACTATTATTGTCTGGCCCCATGGCTAAATGGTTAGCGTGCTGGCCTTTGGTCACAGGGTGTGGGTTTGATTCTCGACAGGGTGGGGAATTTGAACCACCGTTGGTTAATTTCTCTGGCACGGGGGCTGGGTGTATGTCGTACCTTCATCAACATTTCACTATTATTGTGTAAAATAGAAACTTACTAGTTTTGACAAGTACAGTATGTTCAACAGCGACTCCTGAATGATGACGGGCAGGATGTCCAACCTCACTAATCTATGTTCCAGACTATTTCTACTTAAAAAATTGTATTTGTCCTTTAATGTGATTTTGCAATTTTTGCTGAATATTTATGTGGCTGAAATGAAGGTGGATAAGCTACATGGTCTCCTTTATATAGGAAGAATGTATCGTGGAAATTAATTCAATTTCGGTTTCATGTACATTACAGTTTCTCTAAGATATATTGATAGTAATTCAGTCATGTACGACGACGATGTATTTCATGGTAAAGACAGCTGCCTCTGTGGATCAGTGGTAGAGTGACGGCCTCCTAATCCCAATATAGCGGGTTCAAACCCGGCAGAGGTAGTCGGATTTTTGAAGGGCAGAAAAAAGTCCATTCGACACTTCATGTCGTACGATGTCGGCATGTAAAAGATCTCTGGTGACACATTTGGTGTTTACCCGACAAAATTCATTAAATCTCAGCCACAGACGCCCAAGAGAGTTTCGGTTTACTCGGTCTGCCATCTAGTGGGCCTAGAGTATAACGGAACGTCAAAATTGACGAGCAGACAGCCAGATGGCGTCAACTTGAAATGTCTGCACATGGTAGCTGAGGCCATACGATTATTATTATTATTATTATTACTGTTATTATGGTAAAGACGAATTACTTTGCAATGCTATCTATCTTAATGGTAATGTACTATGTACCTCTACTAGTGTAGGCTACTGAGTGCTTGATTCGAAGCAGTGTATCGATTCATTCAGTGTCCGAGTGAATCGATTCACAGGAACGGCAAGCTCACGGCACACAAATCATGCACAATCACGGCTCAGTGAGCCACACGACACACACGGCTCCTTATAGGCACACTGGACACTGGCGGGGAGTCGAGCTTTCGCTGCAGCGAGCCACAGTGAATCATGGCACACTGAAAGAATCGTACGCAGTCATGGATCAGTGAGACACAACACACACATGGTTCATTATCGGTACACTGGACATTGGCGGGGAGCCGAACTTCCTCTGAAGCAATACATACAGAGTCATGGTACACTGAAAAAATCGTATGCTATAATGGACTCTCGAGCTCAGCTCATTTGAAAATAATACCTATTCGCATCCACTGTCCTCTTCTTACAGGGAGTTTTAAACAATACATGGATTTATTTGCAGTGTTAAAAAGATAGAACACAATTCCAAAGTACCTAGGTTGTAAGTAGGTAGTCAATTAGGTTATTCTAATTACTGTATTAGTTTAATCAATCAGTATCTTTATAACTAGTTGACGTTCGACAATTACTTAAACTCAGCTCTCTAGTCTCCACACCTGGCTGAGTGGCTCAAACGGTCGAGGCGCTGGCCTTCTGAACCCAACTTGGCAGGGCCGAGCTCAGTGCGGTGGTATTTGAAGGTGCTCAGCCTCATGTCAGTAGATTTACTGACACATAAAAGAGCTCCTGCAGGACTAAATTCCAGCACCTCGACGTCTCAAAAAAAACCTAAAAGTTGATAGTGGGACATAAAGCCAATAACATTATTATTTAGCCTACCCTATGACTATGAGTCATGCTCATGACCACTCGAAATTGTCTGTTTTATATTTGGAAGAACCACTCGGTATTCTCTTAGTTTGTATGTAGCATCATTGCACAATACTTCAATAATCGAATCACGAGGTTACCGATGTACGTGGACAGTGAGTATGTAAGTAGACTGATGCAATAGATTAAATAAATGATGTTTAATCAGAAAACCAGTGGGCTACTGTACATCTCCTGTAGCCTATACAAAATATGACGATTTTAAAAAAGCCTCTGCTGATAGAAAAAGACATTTTCAAAGATGACCGAGTTAGCTGGCCGTGCGTTTAGGGTCGCGTAGCTATGAGCTTGCATTCGGGGAATGGTGGGTTCAAATCCTACCGTCGGCAGCCGTTAAAATGGTTTTCGGTGGTTTCCCATTTTCACACCAGACACATGCTTGTGCTGTACCTTAATTAAGACCACGGCCGCTTCCTTCCCACTTCTAGCCCTTTTCTATCTCTTCTATCCTCTTTGTCGCCATAAGACCTATCTGTGTTGGTGCGACGTAAAGCAAATTGATTTATATTTAATATGTGGGCTACTTATTGTGGACACAGGTATTTTTATATGTAATTCTCTCTATATATATACAGTATACGTGAGTTGAGACTTTCAGAGAACTGTGGAAAACCATTAGATAGTGTATAAAATTTAAGTTATGTCAGTATTTTAACAGGCGTACAATGTTTACATCGTGTATTGGTGACAGAGTGCTGTCTCCCTCTCTCTCTCCCCCCCTTGCCCGCTCCTCATCACATTGCGCCACAGCAGTTCTAGATAATTCCACTCCGATTGGACACTGATCCCCACCTGCACATCTATACCGCCCTGTAACTTGTAGATACACAATTCCCACAATTTTGAAATGTAACTTCGTTATATCAGAAAGGACGGGGCAATCAGAAATGTATTATTTCCCAGCAAAGTTATAACATTCTTAATCTCATGGAATGGCTCTTACAATGGTACAGCTAACTCCTCGGCTTCTCTTCTTTCTTCTTCTTCTTCTTCTTCTTCTTCTTCTTCACTTTCTTCATCTTCCTCCTCCGATTCACTGCTTCCATGATGAATGACTAGTTCCTCCACTTCAGGAAGACCTCTCACCTCATTATTGTAGAACTCGACAATCTTCTTCTCAGTGTGTTTTACTTCATTTCTCCACATCTCTGCTGTCACCTATAAGATATATTGAAGTATCACAACCTGACAAGTATATTATAAACTCCACTTGCATATATCCAATAAATAACATTTCCACTTGGCCTACCTGATCAAGAGATTCTTTCCACACAGCTGTAGCTCTGTCCAATCCGTGACCAGGTCTTGAAGCCACTGTTTTGTTATAATACTGCCACAGACCATACAAATTCGATGGCATTGAAAAATGAGTGGTATGGAGGAAGTCGTAAGACAGTATGGCCTTCACTGTGCAGCATCTCGTCAACAATGTACCTGGTTTTAAAGAAACAGAGAAATATTGTTATGCATACATGAAAGTCAAATACACGAGTGTAAACAACATTATCTAAACTTATGTTTACGTGCTTCTGTACCTCTTTAAGTGACTTCGATTCATATTACACAACCTTTGCAGCTCATCTTTTGTGGCATTTTCTGGTGGAGAAACTCCATTCTGCCTTAACCATGACTGTAAATTAAAGGAAAAATAAAGATTAATTTCTGTAACATCATTAAACATCATTCAGTAGAAGGAAATATTCAATTAAGTATAATTACCACTAATTGATCCTTCCTCCATTTCGTTGTTGGTTGATGCTCAACAAGCTTACAGTGATATGGTGCATTATCCATTACAATAACACAGGGTCCTATATTTCTTAATCCTACGATTAATTGCGTCTTCACCCACATCTGAAATTTCTCGCTGTTCATAGCACCATGGTAATCCTGATTTCTCTTCAAGTTTGTAGCAAATATCAAATCAGCACCTGTAAGAATTTTAAGTTTTAGTATGAAGTTATTTGTTCTAAAAAAAGTATAGGCCTATTAATAAAAAATGTGATTTCTGTTGAATGATACAAAAAGCTGTCTGATTTTAAGTAAAACCAACTACTGTGTAGCAAAGTCACCTGATGATGAAGTCAATTAATTACTACTTACACTACTTTATCGTAACATCTCTCATGAATGTATCTCTATTAGTAGGCCTATATCTGGATTAGAAGTCCACGATCACTTGCATAAAAGATATAAGTATAAACACCCATTTCAATACCTTAGAACAAATGTAATTGCTGCGAACACTGAACCTATATCAGGCAGTAAGAAATAAGAAGCTTGGAAGGTGTTCAACAGTCAGGTATCAAGCACTGATTCAGGTGGAGATTGTCGAATGCAGAATAAACATAATAAATAGGCCTACAATACAAGTAATTTACTGATACAAATATCCAGTAATATTATATGAAAATACACTGAGTAAGTTTTGATTGAAATACCTCTCTAAGGTTAATCATTGGCCTAAAGTGAATACCTGCAAGTTTTTTTAATAACAGTGGAGAAGTCAAAATCAAAAACCACGTACAGAGCTCAATGAGCGGTAAGTTATAATGCCACTTCCGACCTAGTGCCAGTCAATTTCAATCAATCAGTCACCACTGATCTGCACTTAGGACAGAAGATGTAGTTTCAGGGATAGGCCTAGTATTTTCTTCAATAATTGCAAAGAATTTGGAAATTTATTGAACATCTCCCTTGGTAAATTATTCCAATCCCTAACTCCCTTCTTAAAAAAAACAAATATTTGCCCCACTTTTCATCAACTTTATCACTGTACTGTGATCTTACCTACTTTTAAAATACCACTGAAACGTATTCGTCTACCAATGTCATTCCACACCACCTATCCACCGACAGCTCGGAATATACCACTTAGTCCAGCAACTTGTCTCCTTTCACCCAAGTCTTCCCAGCCCAAACCCGACAAAATTTTTGTAACGCTACTCTTTTGTCAGAAATCACCCACAACAAATCGTGCTTCTGTCTTTTGAACTTTTCCAATTCTCAAACCAAGTAATCCCAGCGAGGGTCTCATACACAGGAACTGTACTTAAATTGGGGTCTTATCAGAGACTTATGTGCCCCCCCCCTGCATCCGTACTACAAACCCTAAATACCCTCATAACTATGTAAAGAGAGATCACCTCACTACAATAAAATGAAGTAAAATAAAGTAAGAACATACCAGGTACAAAGCCATCCTTCGTTCCAGCATGAACAATAACCAGTCTTCCTCCCTCAGACACAGGTCGACGAATTACTCCTTGAACATCATGTCCAGATTTGTGTGGTTAATTCCAGGAGTATGTGGGTGACCCTGAAAGACAAATGCACAATTGAAACCAAAGACACCTGATGAAGATAAATTATTCCAAGATTTTTTAAATATAAAATGTAATATATAACATATATATTCACCATTCATAAAAATCCAAGTCTCATCCAAGAAAACAACAGGTTTTGGTTTCTCACTGTCCTTATTACGCATGTATTCCCTCAGAAAACAGGATCTCTTAAAACAAATGTCTTCATTTTCTCTAACATACGCATAGGGATCACCTTTACTCCACACAAACCCCATGGCCTTCAAAATTCTTCTTAATGATGTTTCGGAGCCCTTGTACAAATAAGTGTCATAATTTGCTTTCATGTGGTCGAAAACCTTTCTTACAGTTACGACTTCTCCTGTGGGAAGAAAAAAGAGAGTTACAAGGGACTCAAAAGAGCTGTATGACAATACATGCACAAAACATTTCTGGGAGCTTATCTCACCTGCGTGCCAATTTCTATAAATAATGTTGCAATAGATTCCTTATGAAGTCACCTTACCTTTATGTAATTTATCATAAATAAACCTTGCTATCGCTTCCTTAGAAAAACTGTCTATGCCGGTCACTGGATGTTCACGCTTTCGGCGTTTACCTGGTGTAGAAAATTCAACTCCCTTCTTGAAATTTCCTATTACTTTTCGGACTAAACCGAAACTACACTGTAAGAATACACACACAGAAATATATTACATACACATATACCGTAAGTCAACATGAATACACAAAGGTTAAGTCTACGAACCGTATCGAAGTCGACACAAGACATGGTACCGGTATAGGCCTAGGCCTACATGATCAGGTTAGGTTAGGTTAGGTTCAGAATGAAATACTGCTCCTTTTCAACTGATTGTCATTATGCCAGAAACTTATCATAGAAACAAGATAAAAACGAACACTTACCCCAGTTAATAATGAAACTCTTGCCATTAGCTTCGTATCACTACGACTGATACCTTCTTCGTCGTCTTCCTGTTTCAATTGCTCGTAGCAATGTACAAGCATTTCTTGACCTGAAGCTTGTAAAGGACGTAACCTTGGTTTCCTTTTCGGAGGAGTTTTTGCAGATTTTTCTTCCTTCTTAGACATCCCAATCGAATTCTGTTCGTATAAGTATGGGACGAAATAGGAACGTAATTAATAAAATGATGTGCTCATCATTTGACACAAACTATGTTATTAAATGCATTATCCGAACATGGCACAATTCTACTTACCTGGTATTAGCCAAATAGATTTACAATCCCACAGAAAAAGAAAATATGCTTTAAATATTCTCGCAAATGTATCGCTAGTGACTTTAGAGGCAATGCGGTGGCAACACACAATTCACGCTAGAACAGTGACTGAACGTTGCCAACGTGCCAGATTAACGGTAACAGTAAGACGTCGTATCGGCAAGTAGGGTCCCTAAACTGTATGGTTACCGACACTGAAAAAGACCCAACAGCAAGAAAAGTCACTATAAATCAATACCTTAATATTACAGGGGAGAAAGGGTAAGGTTGCACCCTTAGTGTACGTCCTTACACGGAGAGGACTATAGGAATAGATATCGTGATTATTGTGAAATCAATGACAAAACTGTAGTGTGCATACATAATTTTGAGATTAAGTCTTCTAAGGATAGGGAAGACTTCTCTAATTCCAAACGGTGAACCTATTCGTGTGAACCACACGATTGACCGCACAAGTGAATAGACAGATCCAAGCCTTCTCATTATTTTTAAGGAACAGAGGGCCAGCCATGTCCAATCCGTTTACCTCAAAGACAGCTGCATCTCTTATTCTGGTTCTAGAAGTAGTGAAGCAAATGTTTCTAATCTTCTTGAGCTATACCTTCGACACACTACACACCTAGATATAAGAGATCTTACTAATTTTCGCCCATTTAAAATCCAGTAACACTCTCGTAGGATGCTCATTGAGGTGCCGACACCAGCATGTTTATTTGAATCATGATGAGACACAATCAGTCTTCTGACAACTTCATGTTTTGAAGCCAAAATCATGGGTCGTTTAAAATTTTCCTCATCTTTTCGGTAAACAAGTTTGGTTCTAACCATTATAATCCCATCAGTGCCTTTGAAGGCATCTAAAGTCCTCAGTTTCGCATCGCTCTCACTGGAGAATGATTCCTCTTGAATTTGAATTACAATCTTCTTTCAGCAACACAGTATTCTTGAGAATAGATCTCTTCGTATTTTCTCTCATTCCTTGGGCAAAGACAGTTCCGAATAAATCACAAAATACAAGCTACAAGCCTTACAATCTTGATATAACTTGAAAATCTTTTGTAATACGAATCCCACTCATGTTCATTTAGGGAGGAAAGTAATTTTCATCTTCGCTTTCAACACAGCTTGTTTGTTATAAACAGGACAGTCTGGCGATGAACACGGCCAAGCTTCTATAGGTTCTCTCATCCAAGCAGGTCCCTTCCACCATTTTTCGGCAACAAGTTGCTTCGCGCCAAAGCCTCTTGAAGGTAGATCTGCTGGATTTTCTTCTCCAGATACATGACCCCACATTGCTGGAAGAGAAGGTGTTCTTATTTCTTGTAGTCTATTTCTAACAAGGATGGACCACTTTTCTTCTCTTAAAATCCAGGCAAGTACTGTTGTAGAGTCACGCCAAAAATACATTTTATACTAATCCACAAAAATTTCTTCTATCACAGAATTTGCCAAACGTGCTCCTATTAATGCAACGAGAAGTTCCGTGCGTGGTATGATGATGCTTTTCAGAAGAGCTACACGCGATCTGGCTGCGAGAAGACTTACCTCAACATCAACATCAACTTTTGTGTCTATTCTGAGATATGTAACAACGACATATGCTTTTGAGTTTGCATCACAGAAAGTGTGGATAGTACAGTTTTTCATGTTGTAAACACTTGTAACTAACCATCATGTATTTTTCTTTGGACAAGCAATGGAGTTCAACAAACCATCTTAAAAAATCTTTAAGTTCGTCAGTGACCTCGGTATCCCAATGTATTGCTAATTGCCAGGTTCTCTGCAACAGTATCTTGGGACATACAATCACAGGGGAAGTAGCACCAACAGGGTCGAAAAGTCTGTGGGCTATCGACAGTATTGTCCTCTTTGTGACAGACTTCACACTAACCATCTTAATCCATGATAAATTAAACTGCAGGGTATCACTTTCTTTGTCCCATTCGACTCCTGGAACAGGAGGAGGAGTTCCATATTTTCCACTCAAAGAAGTATTCTGCCCTCTTAATTCAAAACATCCTTTGGCCATAAGTTCGGTGGTTTATGAAACAAACTGTCGTAACTCATCCTCAAAGCCTTTACTTGTTACCAAATTATCTGTGTAGAAACTTATCATAAGTTGTTGCGCCCCAGCATCATCTAAATCAGAAGCTCTTTAAATGTACCCAATGACGGTTCCTAATAAGAAAGGGCTACACGTGAGCCTAAACACTGCCCTGGTGTGACGAAATACCTTTATTGAATTCCGGCCTTTATCCCACCAGATAAAACATTCGTTCAGATAAGCTTGAATAAGGAAGATATGAATTTCTTGTCTGCTATTACTCCAAACTTCTTTCCCTAAACCTCAACAAGACATCAGGGATAAACTCGATCAGGTTAGGAGAACTATCAAGCCATTGATTTAGCGAGTATTGATTATGAGATTTAGCAGAAGCATCAAACACAGGTCGGATCGGGGTCGTACTGCTACAATAGTTTACTACAGGTAGGTGTGGTACAAAACATATATTAATTGCTTCCTCTATAGGAACCTCCTCAATAATCCCTTCACTCAGCCACTGTTGTAGACCATCATCTGACTCTCTAAAGAGATTATCTTATTCAAGCTTCTTTGAAGTTTTTGTAGCCTTTTCATTGCATGATCCTTATTATCGGGAAGAGGTGGGTATCCTTCAAGGCAAGGTAAACGAAATTCATATCGTCCCTGCTCATTGCATTATCATTATAGACCGTTATGCCTTTCAGCGTTCAGTCTGTAAGCCTCTGTTAATTTAATAAACGTCGCCACAACCCTCTAATCGAAACTAGTACTGTGGCCTTATTTAGTTCTAGACCTCTTATATTTAAATCGTTAGAAACTAAGTCTAACCATCGTCGTCTTGGTCTACCTCTACTTCTCCTCCCCTCCATAACAGAGTCCATTATTCTCCTAGGTATTCTACCCTCTACAGCCGTAACTACCTCCCGAAAACATGCAGCTCTCTCTGTATGAATGGTATACTGATGATGGCTTACTCCCGGGTAAAATATTCCGGAGGTAAACTAGTCCCCCATTCGGATCCCCGGGTGGGGACTACACGAGAGGGGGCGATCATCAGGAAGATGGATACTGACATTCTGCGAGTCGGAGCGTGGAATGTTAGAAGTTTGAATTGTTGTGGTAGGTTAGAGAATCTGAAAAGGGAGATGGATAGGCTAAAGTTAGATGTAGTTGGTATAAGTGAAGCACGTTGGCAGGAAGGACAAGATTTTTGGTCAGGTGACTATCGAATTATCAACACAAAATCAAACAGGGGAAATTTAGGAGTCGGTTTAATAATGAATAAGAAAATAGGGCAGCGGGTAAGCTACTATGACCAGCATAGTGAAAGAATTATTGTCGTCAAGATAGACACCAAACCAATGCCCACCACAAAAGTGCAGGTCTATATGCCTACTAGTTCAGCGGATGATGAAGAAATCGGAAGAATATATGAGGAGATAGAAGATTCAATACAATATGTAAAAGGTGACGAGAATCTAATTGTGATGGGAGACTGGAATGCAGTGGTAGGCCAAGGAAGAGAAGGTAGTACAGTAGGAGAATTTGGATTGGGACAAAGGAACGAAAGAGGAAGTCGACTGGTTGAATTCTGCACTGATCATAATTTAGTCCTTGCCAATACTTGGTTCAAACACCACAAACGACGGCTGTATACGTGGACGAGACCTGGAGACACGTGAAGGTATCAAATAGACTTCATTATGATTAGGCAGAGATTCAGAAACCAGGTGTTGGATTGCAAAACTTTCCCAGGAGCAGACATGGACTCTGACCACAACGTGTTGGTCATGAAATGCCATCTGAAGTTGAAGAAATTGAAGAAAGGAAAGAATGCAAAAGGATAGGATCTAGACAAGTTGAAAGAAAAGAGTGTGAGGGATTGTCTCAAGGAACATGTTGCACAAGGACTAAATGAAAAGGCTGAAGGAAACACTATAGAGGAAGCGTAGAGATTCATGAAAAATGAAATCAGTAGGGCTGCTGAAGAAAGGTTAGGAAGGAGGAAAAGATCATCTAAGAATCAGCGGATAACTCAGGAGATACTAGACCTGATTGATGAACGACGAAAATATAAGAATGCTAGAAATGAAGAGGGAAGAAAAGAATACAGGCGATTAAAGAATCAAGTGGATAGAAAGTGCAAGGTAGCTAAGGAAGAATGGCAGAAGGAGAAGTGCAAGGATGTCGAAGGCTGTATCGTCATGGGAAAGGTAGATGCTGCATACAGGAAAATCAAGGAAACCTTTGGAGAAAGGAATCTAGGTGTATGAATATTAAGAGTTCAGATAGAAAGCCACTTCTAGGGAAAGAAGACAAAGCAGAAAAATGGCAGGAGCATATCCAACAGTTGTATCAAGGTAAAGATGTAGATAATTTCGTTCTGGAACATGAAGAGGCTGTTGATGCTGATGAAATGGGAGACCCAATTTTGAGGTCAGAGTTTGACAGAGCTGTGAGTGACCTAAATATGAACAAGGCACCTGGAATTGATGACACTCCCTCTGAATTACTGACTGCCTTAGGAGGAACCAGCATGGCAAGGTTATTTCATTTAGTGTGCAAGATGTATGAGACAGGAGAAGTCCCATCCGATTATCGGCAGAATGATGTTATACCTATTCCCAAGAAAGCCGGTGCTGACAGATGTGAAAACTACCGCACCATTAGTTTAGTATCTAATGCCTGCAAAATTTTAACACGTATTATTTCCAGAAGAATGGAAAAACAAGTTGAAGCTGAGTTGGGAGAAGATGAATTTGGCTTCAGAAGAAATGTAGGAACACGTGAAGCAATCCTGACTTTACGTCTGATCTTAGAGGATCGAATCAAGAAGGACAAGCCCACGTACATGGCATTCGTAGATCTAGAAAAGGCATTCTATAATATTGATTGGACCAAGCTATTTATGATTTTGAAGATGATAGGGATCAGATACCGAGAACGAAGAATTATCTACAATCTGTATAATAAACAGTCTGAGTGATAAGAATCGAGGGCTTTGAAAAAGAATCAGCATTCCAGAAAGGAGTGAGGCAAGGCTGCAGTTTGTCCCCTCTCCTTTTTAATGTTTACATAGAAGAGGCAGTAAAGGAAATCAAAGAGAAATTTGGCATGGGAATCACAGTCCAAGGAGAGGAAATCAAAACCTTGAGATTTGCCGATGATATTGTTATTTTATCTGAGACTGCAGAAGATCTTGAGAAGTTGCTGAATGGTATGGATGAAGTCTTGGGTAAGGAGAACCAGATGAAAATAAATAAGTCCAAGACAGAAGTAATGGAGTGCAGTCGAACGAAGGCAGGTGATGTCGGAAACATTAGATTAGAAAATTGAAGTCTTAAAGGAAGTAGATGAATATTGTTACTTGGGTAGTAAAATAACTAACGATGGCAGAAGTAAGGAGGACATAAAATGCAGACTAGCACAAGCAAGGAAGAGCTTTCGTAAGAAAAGAAATTTGTTCACTTCAAACACTGATATCGGAATCAGAAAGATGCTTTTGAAGACTTTCGTGTGGAGCGTGGCATTGCATGGAAGTGAAACATGGACGATAACTAGCTCAGAAAGAAAGAGAATAGAAGCTTTTGAAATATGGTGTTACAGAAGAATGTTGAAGGTGAGATGGATAGATCGAATCACGAATGAAGAGATACTGAATCGAATTGGTGAGAGGAGATCGATTTGGCTAAATTTGACGAGAAGAAGATATAGAATGATAGGACACATCTTAAGACACCCAGGACTTGTTCAGTTGGTTTTTGAAGGAAGTGTAGGTTGTAAGAACGGTAGGGGTAGACCAAGGTATGAATTTGACAAACAGATTAGAGCAGATGTAGGATGCAATAGTTACGTAGAAATGAAAAGGTTAGCAAGAATAGGGTGGAATGGAGAGCTGCATCATACCAGTCCATGGACTGATGACTCAAACACACAAGAAAGGGAAAGCTCCAAGGAGATATATGGTCTCAGAATTGAAAGATAAAGAAACTGCTTAGCTATATGAATCCAGGATGGAGAAGAAATTGGGCAGTGGAAAACATTGAAGGAAAGTGGACTTTATTAAGGGATGCATTGCAGGAAAATGCAGATGAAGTACTAGGAGTGGAAGTAAAGACTGAAAGGCAAGGATGGTTTGATGATGATTGCAGAAGAGCAATTGAGGAGAGAAATGAAGCAAGGAAGAAAATGTTTAGCACGAAAACAGGGACATATGTAGTAGAATTTAGGAAGAAAAGGAAAGAGGCAGACATGATTTGTAGGAGAAAGAAGAGAGAGGCGGAGAGGAAATGGATTACAGATTTGGAGGAACAATATGGTATGCAACAAGTACGGTTCTATGGGAAAATAAAGGACTTACAGTAAGGTTTTCAACCACATGCTGTATTCTGTAGAGATAAAAAAGGAAACATGATTGGGGGAAGAGACCGGATTCTTGACCGATGGCCGAAATACTTAATGAACTGTTGAATGTGGCTGCAGAGACGGTGAGATTGGATGAAGAGGATGGGCAGCCTTGGCAGGATTCTAGCCTAGATTTAAAACCAGTGCCTCTACCATCTATAGAAGAAGTGAGGACGCCAATTAAGTAGGCTACTTGAAGAATAATAAGGCTCCAGGAAGTTACACCATTTCAGGTGAGATGATTAAATACGGGGGTGAACAGTTGACGCAACTTGTTCACCAACTAATTGTGGAAGTTTGGGAAAGAGAACAAGTGCCAGAGCATTGGAGCTTAGCGATTATTTGCCCAATTCATAAGAAGAAAGATAAAGCAAATTTTGAAAATTATGGAGGTATATCTTTGCTCAGTAGTTTATAAGATCGTAGCCAAGGTTTTGTCTATGAGACTCACTCCACTGGTTGAGCAGATACTAGGAGACTACCAAAGTGGCTTTCGACAGGGTAGATCAACAACAGATCACATCTTCACTGTCAGGCAAATAATGGAGAAATGTTATGAATATAATGTGGATGTGCATCAGCTGTTTGTAGATTTTCAGCAGGCTTGTAATAGTGTGAAAAGGAGGAAAATGTATCAAACAATGATGGACATGGAGTTCTCAAATAAATTGATAAGACTGGTACAAATGACCCTAACAGGCACTAAATGCATGGTTAAAATAGAAGGAAATCTTACTAAAGAATTTGAAGTAAACCAACGTTTTTGACAAGGGGATGTGTTATCTACCCTGCTCTTCAATGTGGTTTTAGAGCGTGTGATGAGAAAGGTGGAGGTCAGTAATCCAGGTGGTACGCTGTTCAACCGTGAAATACAGAATCTGGCTTATGCTGGTGATGTTGATATGATTTATAGAAGATTGGAAGACCTAGAGGAAGGACTGGATAGATTAGAAAAGAAAGGAGGAGAAATGGGCCTAAGAGTGAATAATGCCAAAACTTATTACCTGTTTGCATCTAGGAGGACCGTAGTTAAGGAAGACAAGTGCATAAAATTAAATGGGATTAACTACGAGAGATAAGAAAAGTTTAAGTATTTAGGAGTGCTGGCGACAAAAGATAATGACATGAAAGAGGAAATAAAAGCGACGATTGCTGCAGGCAATAGGGCTTACTTAACTTTACTGAAAGTGTTTGGATCACGCAGCCTTGGTGGAAGATTAAAACTGACAGTCTATCGTACAGTATTACGACCAGTGGTAACTTATGGCTCTGAAACATGGACAATGACCAAAGTATATGAAGAACTGTTGAACAGATGGGAGAGAAAAATATTGAGAAAGATTTTTGGCCCAGTGAAGGAAGGGGAATTGTGGAGAATAAGGAAAAACAAGGAATTCGAAGAACTCCACGGACATCCAAGTATCGTAACTGAAAAAAGCAACAGATTAAGGTGGTTGGGACATGTGGAGAGAATGCCAGATAATAGGGCTGTCAAGAAGATCTATAAAGGAAATCCAGGTGGTAGAAGATTGAAAGGAACACCCCGGGAAAGATGCCGGATGATGTGGAGGATTTAAGAAAGATGGGAATAAGAAGATGGAGGAGGAGGCGTGTATAAGATCGTGAATATTAGGCTACAATCGTCAGAGAGGCCAAGGCCCTACAGGGGCTGTAGCGCCTAGAAGTAAGTTAGAAAGTAAATAAGTTATTTCGTACATTGAACTGAAAATAATTCTGATAAATTGGTCGAAGACAATATGTACCAAGTCTACTTTGCTTAGGTGCCGCCCATGGGTCCAAAATTGTGGAAATAGGGAATTATTGCAGCTCCCTGTGAAGAAGTTTTATGACATGGGATATCTCTGTGGAGAGCATTTCGAGCCACAGCATTTCTTTGATAACTTTCGTAGAAGGCTGCACCTAATATATTCAGTGGGAGTACTATTAGTGCAGAGGAAATGCTTGTGTTTGACCATATGACATATGAGTGTGTTTTCTTTGACAAATTTCGTAGAAGGCTGCGCCTACTATATTCATTGGGAGTGCTATTAGTGCAGAGGAAATGCTTGTGTTTGACCAAATGGCATATGAGTGTGTTTTTCTTTGATAAATTTCGTAGAAGTCTGCTCAGAAATGCTATACGTACTATATTCAGTGGGACTGCTCGTAGTGCAGAGGAAATGCTTGTGTTTGACCATATGACATATGAGTGTGTTTTTCTTTGACAAATTTCGTAGAAGGCTGCGCCTACTATATTCATTGGGAGTGCTATTAGTGCAGAGGAAATGCTTGTGTTTGACCAAATGGCATATGAGTGTGTTGTTCTTTGATAAATTTCGTAGAAGTCTGCTCAGAAATGCTGTACGTACTATATTCAGTGGGATTGCTCGTAGTGCAGAGGAAATGCTTGTGTTTGACCGCATGGCATATGAGTGTGTTGATGCTGGACAGGGGTCACAGTGGTAAGTGTTCTCGTGTATCCAGGTGCTCGATAAGGTTGAATGCTGAAAGCATGGCAGTCATTTGAAAATAAAGGGTGTGTATGGTGAGGAATTTTAATCAGCAGTGTATTGTAATTGCATTTGAATTATTTTTCTACTGGATCTTGGTTGATGTAATGCAACCTTTATTCAGTAGACTGAAGAAAATGTATGATAAGCTATTTTATTCAACATTTGTATTCTTCTTGTTTGATGGTTATGTTACCTTAAATTTTATAGGACATTGATCTTCTGTCGTGGATGCCAGTTTGATTGATGTTGAACATTGTTATCAACGTCGACTTCCTACTGAGAGTACAGAGAAACCATTCAACGAAGTGTTTTCTTCACCTCCAGGACCCTTCAAGCATAAAGAACTGCAGGGTAAGTATTCGTAACTCCTTTATTCAAGAATGTAATTCATTTCTCTTCCTTTTATTCTGAATTTTGTATGTTGTGATGTTACCTTTATTTTATAGGACATTCAGCTTCCTCACACCTTCCGGGATTTGCTGTCTTTGATGTCAGTGTGAGTGAGGGAGAACATGGTTATCTTCCTGAATGTAGGGAGAAATCATTTAATGAAGTGGTTTCATCGACTCCAGGACCCTCCCATGTGCAGAAAAGGCTGCAGGGTATGTATGATTCAGAAGTGTAATTACATCTAGATTCCTTGTTTTTGTACTGAAGTTCGTTTGATGTGATGCTATCTTTATTTTATAGGACATCTATCAACCTTACATCTTACTGGATTTTTTCAAATAATTATTTTATTTTCTAGAGCAAAGTAAAGGATACCTAATAAATTACAGTGCTGCGTAAATTAGACATACTGTTACAGATAAACATCAAATACAAAATCAAAAAATAATCTGGAGAGATACACGACCATTAAGATATCTCGTTGTTTTTTATAATTAACACACGTGATCCATCACTTTAATGAGGAACGGAAAGGCGATCCACTTTCGTCGGTGACCGATACACTATACAATTACGTCGTTAATTTAGATTATTAAATAGAGAAACAAATAAATGCAAACAGAAACAAAGTAGTATTTATACAAGCTGTATCATCACAAGGTAAGAACATAAAGTTAATTGAATTTCTCCTGCCCTCCAGAAGCACTATACGCTTTCAGTTTTTGTCTCGCTGTCTTGAGAAACTGCCTAAAACCTTGTACAGAGCATTTCTCGTTGGTCTGCGCATAATGAAGAAAGCCCATTTCTAGCCATACTAGGGCAAACTTGTTGTTCCTGTTGGGTATGTCCAAAGATAACAAGATACGATATATATCGTTAGGGTTATTAGAAGATGTTAACTGCTGCACCAGAGTCAGTGTCCATCGCCAAACGTCCATCATACCATCACATCGTGTTAGTCTGTGGAGTTGTGTGTCAATAGTTGGAATCTCACATTTTTGGCACAAGGGTGACTGGACCAAGTTGTGGCGAAATTTTTTCTCCTCGGTTGGTATGGCATCTTGGATGGCTATGTATGCTGAACTTTTCCAGTCTGTTGGGATCTCTTGTGTTGTGAACTGCTTCCAGGTATTTTTCCAAATTCTGTTGGGGAATTTTTCCATGATCTGTGGGGTAACAAGTTTACGGTTTAAAAGACGACGGTAGATGATTTGCGTGGGTGGAATGCACTGTTGATTCACATGAGGATAGAAAGATTCAATAGTATGCAGTACTCGTTTAAAGCTTCCAGTTCGAGGTGATGTCCAAAAATGCATATCATTAATATCTCCGAGTCCGTCCTTTGCCATTAGAATTGACCTCAGAAGCAGAGCCTGGCATTTAGCGGAGACGGCGATGAGGCCTAGGCCCCCTTGATCAACTGGCCTTCTGAGCTGATTTCTTGATATGCGATAGATGTATCCTCTCCATAGATAGTAACTCATTCCATGTTCCACTCTTTGTGCACGTTTCTCTGAAATGGGGAGGACCTGAGCCGCGTACCATATCTTGGACAGAGCGAATGAGTTAATGTGCCATACTTTCTGTATTAGATTAAGAGTTCTGCTGAGATCCTTCGTCATTGTGTTCCGGACAGCGTTGATGACTGCAGTCCAATTCTTTTCGACTGTCTCCTGAAATTTGCCTGTAAATTTCAAACCGGGAATTGTTATTTCTTCTTTGACAGGGATTCCAGCAATTGTGATGTGGTTTGGGCAGGTACCGAGAGGTAACAAGACAGATTTCTGATAATTCACTTTCGCGTTGGCGGCTCTTTCATACACAGATATTATTCCAATCAGCTGATCCGCTTGGGCTCGGTTCCGTAATAAAAGTGTTACGTCGTTAGCATACGCGCAGACGGTAAACATCTTGTGTGGATTTGGTACATCCTTTAGGAGGTGATGGACAGCTCGAATGAAGGGTTCTATACTTAAGGTGAAGAGGATCATAGATAGAGGACATCCTTGTCGCACTGAATTTCGTACTGGAATAGGTTTGGAGAAATGACCATTGAGGAGAATTCGGGAATGAGCATGAGTGTATAGAGTTCTAATGATACTACATGTTGACTGTGGAATACCAAACTTATCGAGAATCGTAAACAAATAACCATGGTGAACTCGATCAAAAGCCATTTCAAAGTCAAGATTAAGTATTGCTGCGTCATTGTGGGGGTAGTGTTCACATAATAATATAGCATCTCTAATTGCTTGGAGATTAAAAGTGATTTTCTTGTTCGGAATGCCACACGTCTGCCCTAGCTGAATGATGGTTTCCAGAAACGGCCGTACCCTGTTGGCCAGAATTTTCATAAATAATTTGTAGTCTGCATTTAGTAAGGTTATAGGACGATAGTATGATAAAGTTCTGGGCATTGACACTTTTGGAATAAGAATGATTATGCCTTCGCTAAATCCAGTTGATTCTTCGGAGTTGTTTAATAGAATGTTCATCAATTCTACGAGCGTATATTTAATGACTGGCCAGTACTTTTTGTAGAAGGTGAAGCTGAGACCATCTGGGCCAGGAGCTGATCTGTCACTTGCAGTGCGCAGGGCCTTTAGAACTTCCTCCTCGGTGATCTCACGGGTCAGCTACTGTTTTCCTTCCTCAGGCAAACGTTGATCTAAGTAGGATAGTATTTTGTTTTGGTCGGGTATCGATATCTCACTTTCACTACATGTTCTCTGGAAGAATTTTTCGGCTTCAGTAATGCAGTCTCTTGTAGTGGTAAGACTCCTATTGTCATCTGTAATTAACGAGTGAATGTATTTATTTTTTGCTTTATTCTTTTCGGAGGCACGGTGGTACAACTGTGCTTGCTCTTCGTGTATGACTGATGTTACACGGGAGCGAATGATTGCTCCTCGAAGAACAGTTTCCTGTATTGAGTTGATTCGGCGTTTTACAGCGGTCAAATGACTGGATACGTCATTTCCGGCTTGGTGACGGGTGACAAGATCGTGAAGAATCACGTAATAAGAATGCAGCGTACGGCGTCTGTTGATGGCCTTTTCTACTCCCTTTCGTTTGAAAAAGCTCTGAATAGCTGGCTTAAACTTGTATAGCCAAGATTTGATCGAAAGTTGTCCACCTCTTCGCACTCGAGTTCCCAGATCATTCCACAGGAGTGAAAATTCATTTTGTATATCGTCGTCAGACAGTAAGGAGCTGTTTATTTTCCAGTAATCCCTTCCCATCTGTGCCGCCGGTCTATGCCCCGCAGTCTTCATCACTACTGCATGATGATCGCTGAAACAGTTACTGCTCGGATATTATTCTCTGATTCTTTATTTACATAAAATCGGTCGATACGTGAAGCAGCCGTACCTCGGAAGAAAGTATATTCGACTCTGTTACCATGAAGAACTTCCCACACATCATAAAACCTAAGTTCGCGATATACTCTCCCTAATGCCAGGGAGGGATGGAATTCACCTGTCTGATCTTTTACATTGAATACACAGTTGAAATCACCTCCGAGAATAATGTTATCATAATTGTGACGCAGAAAATAAGGCAGTTCCTTCTGAATGAAATCTTCCCGGTCTTGGCGTCTGTTTGTTCCTGAGTGTAGATATATATTAATCGTCAGTGTATTATCTTCGGCAATTATGCATGAAATTCTTCCACTCGGGTGACATTCACTGAGTTATCCCTGCTCTATAGACTATGGCAGTTCCTCTTAAATTTTCTCCGGCATTGATGATATAACTGTATTGAGATCCAAGGAAAGCTAAGTTCGTGACGTTAACCTCTTGCAAGAAAACTACGTCTAAATCATAATCTTTAATAAATTCTTTTAGCAAGACCTGCTTGCTCTGACTTTGGAGGCAGTTCACATTCAGAGTACCGTAGCTACTAACTACTGACGTCACAGCTAAAATTACCAAGAAAAATACATTAGCAGCTTCCATACTCGTTTGGCGTTACCCAACAGCACGTAAATATTCTTCAGATTAGGTTTGTGGAAGACATTTACTTAATTTTATTACTTTCTTCCTATCATTCCCCTCAACCGATCTTTTTAATCTTGGATCCCTGTGACTAACTCCTTGGTTGGATTTTGAATTGGTGGTTTCCATTTCCATTAAACTACTTTCGTCACCGGCTACTTTGTTTTGCACTGTGCGGAATGCGTCTGCACAGACTGTGTGGTGGTGTCATTTTTTAAGCCAGTCATGTCACTGGTAGGTGTCGGGAACTGTTCGCTGACAGGTTCACAAAGTTGTGTCTGGTGCTCTGAGGGTGGCTCAGATAGTACCGATACATCATTTAACTGGGTATTATTTTGGTAGGTTGATGAGCTGAGCGACTGTTCCACTGGGGAATTTCTATCGCAAACAGGTTCTGTTGTCTCCTCAAGGTGGTTGAGTGCTGGCTTGGCTACTTGTGTCTCTTCCTCTTCTGTGGTTATTTCTGCCTGTTGTGTGGACGGTGTGTTTACATGTGAGTCTGGTGTATCAGCTGATCGTGTGTCCACCTCTGGAAAATCTGGGGTGAGTTGTGTTGTTGTGAGAGGTATACGTTGCGTCGGCAGCTTCCCCAAGGCTGAAGGCAAGGTCGCCCAGGTTGGCTTGTCGGGTGTAGCAGGTGTTTGAACTGGTAAACGGTGCGTTGGGCACTCACTACGGTAATGGCCTATCTTACTGCAGCTTGCACAGGTTGGTGGTTGGTTATCATAACTTACTAAAGCATTATTTCCTTCTATGTCTACGTAGGAAGGGATATGTTTTTTAAGCATGATGCGTACTGCACTTATGCCATTGTGCACCTTATATCGAAAATTGGAACTCCACGTTTCATCACTTACTGAAAGTACAGTCCCGTACTGACGCAAAACGTCTGAAATGTGTCCATGAGATGTTTCGGTGGGGAGGTTAAAAACTCTCACAAGTTTAATCCCTAGGCCGGCCGAATCAACAGTTATTTTACTACGATAGCCATTGCAATGAACAAAATATTGCTCACCTGCATAGTGCTTGAGAAGATGATCAACTGTCTCTTGCCTCCTGCACTTAATGAAGACTTGTCGGGAAATTCTGTTGAGCTATAATGTTTCGATGTCGGCTTCATCAAGTTTCAAATTTTCAAAAATCCACTCTTGGATTTCGTAGGGAGCTGGTCTTGGTATATCTCGTTCTGTGAAAGTGATGACGATTGTATTTTTCCTTTCAACTATCATCGTTCCGTAATGTCTTTAGTTCCCTAAGCGTATAATACGCAAAAACACTTAAACCAAACGGGCTTTCCCCACTTCACTGTATGGCTCCACACTTGTACACACTTGCTCGAAATACGTGTTGCTCGTGCTAAGGCTAAAGCGGAACTGACGGATTTGCTGTCCGCGATGCCAGTTTCACAGAGGGAAAAGATTCCCAGCAATCTCCCACTGACAGTGTTTCAATTTACATCAGAAGGAGCACGAACTATGGACATTTCATTGTTACCCGTACTGTATTTCTTGTATTAACTTCAACGGACGAATTTTTATTAAGGGTGAGAGAATGTAACGTAGCCTTGTCTAAGTATGTTGAAATGACTTGTGGGTGTCCGGCTCCATGGCTAAATTGTTAGCGTGCTGGCCTTTGGTCACAGGGGTCCCGGGTTCGATTCCTGGCAGGGTCGGGAATTTTAATCATCATTCCCAGCCACGAGGACTGGGTGTATTTGTCTTCATCATCATTTCATTTTCATCACGACGCGGAGGAGTCAAATCAAAAGACCTGCACCTGGCAAACAGAACCCGTCATGGGATCTCCCGGCACTAAAAGCCATACGCCATTTCATTTTTACTAGTGGGTTATTGCTGCGTTGGATGTTTTGTTATAACAGGATTAGCTTTCTCATTTCTGAATTTATTTTTGATTCAAATGAACTCTTAGAGAGGCAGCAATAGGCTCTCACCGAAGTAAATCCACTCAGTTCTTTGCATTAACGTCAGACATTGAATTCAGCATCCAGTGGTCCATTGGGGTATTTAAGAGTACTTTTTGTGTCAGAAGAGGAAAATTGGAATTAATACTGGATTTCAAATATTTAATGGCAATTGTTGTAGAACTTATATAAGTCTACCTCTAGAGCAAAAATATAATATCCCTGCTGGGCTCAGCGGCTCAGACAGTAGAGTGCTGGTCTTCTGAGCCCAGCTTGGCAGGTTCGATCCTGGCTCAGTCTGGTGGTATTTGAAGGTGCCCAAATACGTCAGCCTTGAGTCACTGGCACGTAAAAGAACTCCTGTGGGACACAATTCTGACACCTTAATGTCTCCGAAAACCAAAAAGTACTTAGTGGCACGTAAAAACAATAGGTAACTTTTTTTATAATATCCCTCTATCTCTTCAAATCTGCGATGGCTGGTATCGCAAGTTTTTCATACATAAATTATTTGCAAAGCAATTAATCAACATTATTATGAATGTTTTCCTTTCATTTGCATCAGTTTATGGACCTGTACCTGAAGTGGTTCTCAATTTAAGGGGTCAAGTAGACAGTCTTGCAATTTGTAAGAGAACATCTTTATGACTCAGATGTTTCATTATTTCATATAATGCCTCTTGATCTTGATGTTATTTGATAAATTATGGAACTGGTCTCGCTAATTGGTGCAGTTACCACCTTGACATCAAACGCTGTATCCTACGGCACACAGTGTTGTCAGGGCTGCCGATGGTAGAAATAAGTGTGGCCTAAGTTTTATAGCATTTTAATGTATTTTAAATACGTAGTGAAAATTTTATGTGGAATACCTTGTAGAGGAGAGATATGTTTTTTGAAACAGCCAGTGACCCACCTGCCAACTCCCTTAAGTACGTTTTTTATAACCTAATGTAATTTAGCATGCCTCATTCTCCATTGCTCAAGCACACAGTACCATTTCCATTGGCTGAGATACAACATAATATGACATCATTCCATTCAGTCAAGTCAGATACATTCCATTACCAACCCACGCACAATATAAACAGAACTAAATGCAATCTGTAACGAAAAAATGTACAATACAGATCAGCAGTGTAGGATATAGCACACTCACAGCCTTGAAGAGTGTGTAGGCCTACACACTCGCGTTAGCGGGGAAGGATGTCTTGAAGAGGAACTCCGCCAAGTACCCTACAAAGTGTGCTTTCTTCCTGCCAAACCTCGAAATGGAATACATGCCATGCATGGGCGCCTACAGGATCTTTTCCAGGGAGGGGACACATTAACAATTTTCTTGAATATAATAACCAATATAACGCTAGCAACATTAAATTGTTTACAGAAATTTCCGGTTATAAGAGGTGCTAGATGACTGTCAGTAAGTTCAGTTTATGAAATTGTTTATGATATTAAATAACTGAACATCAATCTTTTTAGAATTCTAGAGGGGGGCAAGTGCCCCCCCCCCTTGCCTCCTTGCGGGCGCCCATGATGCCGTGCTTTAAAATATCAGTGTCAGCTTTTCGCCACTGTCCAACATAGAATGTAATGTTATCACCCTACGGAATGATAGAGTCCTGCTCTCCGGCCCAAACCTGGGGGCTTATACTTCCACACCCCGTTTGCTACATCACAGATCAATCGTTTTGTCGCGAACAGTGACCTAACCAATCCAGACCAGTAGTTTTGTCACTAGCCGGCATGATAAATTAATTCACCTTTTCACCGCTGTTCAACATTGAATGCGCTGCTGTACAACAAGTTCTTAAGTTCAAAATTTGGCACTGCGCTGAAATGAAGGCTAGATTAATTGAACATATGCCTAGCCAACAAGTGATAATGCTCCCTGCGTGACCCATAAGTTGCACCAGACTGTAGTGCTTTCCAGAAAAGCAGAATGGAACCTGTCACTATCAGTAATTTTGTCATTAAATAATCCAACCCTCCCTATCCTTAATTTTGATACTGACATTAGTGAGTAGGATACATTGCTGCACGACCTAAACAAACACTGCAATTAAGTGATTTCCGATTAACCAGAATCTTACCTGTCACTACTAGTAACTATGGGGGAGGGCATGAGGGGGCCTACGGCCACCTAGGAGACGTTGTGACTAACAGTAATATTTGACTACACCATGGTTAGTGCTCTATGCAATTGTTATACTGCCAACCATGTTGAACCATTGTCAGTTAACGTCCTGGGTGGAACACGGTACAGTGGGAAGATAGCGTGAGATCACTATCATTATGACAATACCCTCCTCTTAAATTCATAGTATTACTCGCACACGTTTTAGCAATAGACGGACACCCTGGTGCTGAATCGGTCAACCTCGGCAATCTTCGAGATTCTTTTTGGCAACTTTTAAAACACAAACTATGAATCGCTTATGCATCGCTGTGCGACATCTGGCGTACACTATACGTACTAGTACTGTTTTTACACAGCAAACCCAAACTATAGAATTCATGCTAGGAACAAGATGCGCATCGAGAAATGTTATATAATGTGTGCGTGACACAGTTGTTGGCTTAAGATAATAAAGGTTTAGAAAATTCATACCGATCGATCATATTATCGAAACAATTCAGATTTCATTTCCATTTAGTTGGCAGTATTACCGAAACCGGGAGAGCTCCCTCCTTAGGCCTACTCCTCAACTCCGTACACAAATCTATCACCAAAAAGTGAGCGAGTAATACACAAATTATCTGGGCTAATTATAATGAATTTCATATGTTACAAATAGAAAAATCCAATTAAGTTGTGAAGCTTTATATATATCCTACAGCTAATTGCAGTCCAGTACTGGCTATGGGGAAAAGGAAGCGAAGCTGCATTGGACGTCCGGATGAACAAGGTTATATATTTCTATGGTATAATGTTACATTTCTAGATAATATAATTTTTTAAGTATCTCATCGCATTTCCTATTCTCTTCCATATTAAAGACTGCTATGACAATCCCTGATTTGTTTTCTTAGCTTTTAGATTAGTTATCAGCTTGTTTCTGAAATCAAATCAAGAGTTACTTGGACTTATTTCATCAGCTGAGAACATTCTAACAAGTGGTCTGCAATAGAATACATGAAATGGAGATATATGTAATGATATTTTGTTGTGGATGAGTGTGGACATACACATAGGCCTACTTGAAATCCAAGTCTCAGCTCATCTCATTGTTCATAGAATAGAGGCATGTGGTGGTAGTGGTGATCTTTTCAGCACGATGCTTTGTGTGCTTCAACTCCAGTAGTTTGTGTAAAGATTCAGGGTCCAGGACACCAGTCGACTACCTCCAATTAGGGTCTCAGAACTTTTTTAACCTGAAGGGAGAATTCTACCATGTCCAAAGAAGGAACTTAGGGCCGGTTCTACCATCTACTGGTAAAGTAGCGCGTAACTTGCCCGCCGCGTAAAAGGATGTTTCCGTTCGACCACTCCCAGGTAGCGCTATCGGCAGCAAAATTCGTAGTTACACGACGCGTAATTTATCGGCCATTTCGAGGGCCCGATAAGACTTTACCTGCCGGTCATGTTTTGAGAGTTGAACATTATTAGCTGTATTTCTGGTCACATACAACTTAAATTAGGTTAGTATACTGAAAAAAGCATGATACTGTAACAGTGATCGATACCGGTATTGTATTGCAGGATTTTGAACATTAATGCTTCCCTTGAGTTGCAACGGTCATACCAGCCTCTCACATTGATAGCGTAGGGAACACATTTTCAGGGGCGAATGTTGGTCATGAAAGTCAGGCTTGCTGTTCCATTCGTGAAAGTTGGTGGGGTTGGACATACATAGTTCTGAATGAATAAAATTTATAAACCTAATAATCGCTAAATCACATGAACATTTTAATCATCGGTTACATGAACATGCATTCAAACTGGTTACGTCATACCTTCAAGAATGGCCAAAAGAATAACAATCAGACACATTTTATAATTAATAACAAATCATGACAAGCCACAGTGATTATATAATTTAAACAAGTAAACGTCAAACTATGTACACAGAAAAATTGCAACTATTTATTAGATCTTCCTACTTGGAAAAAAACCCTACTCTGCCGATTCTCTTTACAAAACCATCAATAACTTCATCATAGAAAGAGGACAGTAATCTAATTTTTGCAAGCAATCCTTTTTCAATCGACAACATAGATAATGATGATAGCCTCTCCTGACCTTGAGTCGATCTGCAATATGTATTAATGCGTCTAAGTGTTGAAAAAGAACGTTCTGCAGAGGATGTAGTAGCAAGAATTCTTGCTACAAGTTTGATGGGCTTGAAAATTTCTGGCATACCCATGTACAATTTATTAGTATGCATAAACTGCATTAAGTCTGAAACACTTTTCTCTTTAAAATCAGAAGATGAATACATCACACTAAATTCGGTTTTTAAGCGAACCATGTCGAAAAATTACACATAGGTCTTTTCTAGGGCAGTAACATCACTGTCTGGAAAACTATTTCTATGTTTCTCAAACAAATCACAATCCAACAGCGAGAAGAACACAAATTTCTTTATGCATTTAAAACACTCTCCTATTTGGACAAGTACATTGTCAATAATTTCATTGAATAGACGTTTGTATTTTGATTTTTCTGGTTCATCACTGATTCTTAGATTTTTAGAGCACGGTTGTCCTCCATAAATATCAATTTCAGTATCAACATGTCCATACAAACTATCGAAATCTACATCTCTCATAGAGTGGATATTTAAAAAGAGCTCCTCAACCTTCTTGCCACAGTACTGAATATCCAGACATTTTGTTTGGAAAATATTGAACACAGTATCGGAGAATGAAAAAATCTTGGAGAACACTGCCAGCAGAAATCTAGTGTTGAACTTAAGTAAGAAGAACAAAAATCCTTGTGCTTTCAATGTAGTGTCTTCAGCCTAGTCGTCTGAAGTATCCTGTACATGTTGAAAGAATTTCACCAGCGTATCATAATAATCCTTCACAGTATTAATAAGACGTGAAGCAAAATTCCATCTCGTGTGTGCTACTGTTGGCAACTTCTTCTGAACAAAATATCGAAGAGCAGCTGTTCTCTTTGTAGACTTAAAAAAAAAGCAGCAAGTCCTGACATTGTTTGGAAGAAAATTGTACATTCTTTGATTTTTGAATCAGACTGCTCTATGTTAAATTCAATAGGTGGCTATAACAATGCACAAATGTCGCATATGGATACTGGTCTTGAAGTAGTTTATTAAGCCCATTTACAGGACCGGCTAAGACAGCAGGACCGTCATATGTTTGAGCCACAATCTTTTCCTCACAACTGAACTCTTTTAAAATAGAACGAACATGATTTAAGAGGGCTCCAGCAGTGCGATCTTTACTAACGTCAGCAAAACCAAGAAATCTCTCTTGAATTTCACCACTTTCATCTACAAAACGGAGTAAAGTAGAGAGTTGTGACTTATTAATAATATTGCGCCGTTCCCGCGTCCAGGTCGAGTCGCATGAGATCCAGGCTAGCTCGAATATATCTTAATTTCTCGTTTCTCAAAATTTATGGGCTATGGGTTCCGCATTAGAGAAAAGATCGCAGGCTTATGCTTGCAGGAAAGACCTAATCTACATAGTGGACGTCCCCTACGCGTAATTTGATTAGTTTCTGAATCTGGGTCATGAAAATATAAAATAATCAACACTTATATCTAATACTTATTCTAAGAAGTCATTGAAAGAGTACTTAAGTTTTACAATACAACATTTATTTGAAAATGAATATAAAACTTGAGGAGAATAATGAAATATTGAATTCTTCTTCGCGAAAGTAGATAAGAAATAACTGACTTGATGTCATATAAATTAAACTAAAAAAACATATATAATATCTCGGAAATGTCTTGGAAATATTACACTGACTGACAGAGCAAATGCAACACCAAGAAGGAGTGGTTCGAAAGGGATGAAAGTTGGGGAAAAAACAGAGACGGCACGGACGAATAATTGATGTTTATTTCAAACCGATATGCAGGTTACACAATGCGCACGGCATCGACTCAGTAGGATGTAGGACCACCGCGAGCGGCGATGCACGCAGAAACACGTCGAGGTACAGAGTCAATAAGAGTGCGGATGGTGTCCTGAGGGATGGTTCTCCATTCTCTGTCAACCATTTGCCACAGTTGGTCGTCCGTACGAGGCTGGGGCAGAGTTTGCAAACGGCGTCCAATGAGATCCCACACGTGTTCGATTGGTGAGAGATCCGGAGAGTACGCTGGCCACGGAAGCATCTGTATACCTCGTAGAGCCTGTTGGGAGATGCGAGCAGTGTGTGGGCGGGCATTATCCTGCTGAAACAGAGCACGCCTGGCATGGTGCCGGGCTAGAGCGACTTGGATGAGGGAATGGCGGAACGTCGTGTTCTCCGATGAGTCACGCTTCTGTTCTGTCAGTGATAGTCACCGCAGAGCCCCTGAAGGTACGGGAGTGCCACCGGCCGCAGCACATGCTGCACGTAGTGGTGGGCATTTAACGTGCCTTGAATACGCACTAGAGGTGACGTGGAATCATACGCAATAGCGCCCCAAACCATGATGCCGCGTTGTCTAGCGGTAGGGCGCTCCACAGTTACTGCCGGATTAGACCTTTCTCCACGCCGACGCCACACTCGTCTGCGGTGACTATCACTGACAGAACAGAAGCGTGACTCATCGGAGAACACGACGTTCCGCCATTCCCTCATCCAAGTCGCTCTAGCCCAGCACCATGCCAGGCGTGCACGTCTATGCTGTGGAGTCAATGGTAGTCTTCTGAGCGGACGCCGGGAGTGCAGGCCTCCTTCAACCAATCGACGGGAAATTGTTCTGGTCGATATTGGAACAGCCAGGGTGTCTTGCACATGCTGAAGAATGGCGGTTGACGTGGCGTGCGGGGCTGCCACCGCTTGGCGGCGGATGCGCCAATCCTCGCGTGCTGACGTCACTCGGGCTGCGCCTGGACCCCTCGCACGTGCCACATGTCCCTGCGCCAACCATCTTCGCCACAGGCGCTGCACCGTGGACACATCCCTATGGGTATCGGCTGCGATTTGACGAAGCGACCAACCTGCCCTTCTCAGCCCGATCACCATACCCCTCGTAAAGTCGTCTGTCTGCTGGAAATGCCTCCGTTGACGGCGGCCTGGCATTCTTAGCTATACACGTGTCCTGTGGCACACGACAACACGTTCTACAATGACTGTCGGTTGAGAAATCACGGTACGAAGTGGGCCATTCGCCAACGCCGTGTCCCATTTATCGTTCGCTACGTGCGCAGCACAGCGGTGCATTTCACATCATGAGCATACCTAAGTGACGTCAGTCTACCCTGCAATTGGCATAAAGTTCTGACCACTCCTTCTTGGTGTTGCATTTGCTCTGTCAGTCAGTGTAGATTGAAAATATTAGATGCGTCTAATTGAATGAAGGGAAATATATCAGATTACATTATTTACAACGTCGTCGATTAAGAGTTATCAAATGCATTGGACGCAGATTTTTACGACTGAATTACAAACAAAAATTAGAATCACATCTTTCATCTTATTAACTCTTGTGCGAAATGTTCCTACAATCTATCTCGCCTTCATCAAACACTTGCTAATTCCATCACAGTGCAACGATTTCGCTTGATTGTAACTGTTCATGTTCAATTACGGACAACAGGTTATTCATGAGAAATTGTTTTCAGAAACCATAAAAATATTCAACATGTATTACACTTTTCTAACATTATTTCAAGATTCTAAGCGCTTTCTTCTTGTAGAGAATGATCATTTAGTTTATATCCTTCAGTAAAATATGATCAAAATATAATGCCTAAAAATTACTCAAATTGTTCTCTTAGTTGTAAGTCTTCATTAATATAAGTGCTTATCTATGTCATAAAATGGTACTATTATCTATATCTGACATTCATTCAACCAGATCATGCTGTTTTCAGGTGATCTAGCTTGTACCAAGACTCTATTAATTATTAACAATCTTCAGCTGCGAAGAAAAATTACCAGTGATATTGGGTAATGCAGTAAAATAAGCTTCCTAGCTTTGCTAACCTGAGTAAGAATTCTTGTGGTTAGAATAAACACATGAAAATAGGCTATTTCTATGTTATCCCTCTTATTAGGAATTAATCGATGATCTACCAGCTGAATATCAACATAAGAACTTTATCGAGGTCGTATTCTTCGCTATACTCTATGTGGCTTATATATGTGGCCCCTGTCGTACAAGATGGCGTCAGCAAATGATGTAAGTGAAGATAGCTCCCGGTTCTCTTTGCGAACTAATCGGGAATAAGTGTGGTGTAAACAAGAAGCGAGTGAAGATTGGTATCCAGTGTGAAAAGTGTTTAATTTGGTACCATTTTGAGTGTATATGTAGTGCTGGTTTTGCTAAAGATGAAGATACCTGGACTTGTGTTTGCTGTGGCGAGAGCAATTTGAATAGCGGTAACAAACCTAGGCCTACAACGGTCAACGAATCGCTGGCGTCTCATTCCTTGGAGGATGGAGGTAATGATAATGTACTTGTAATTCTCTCTTTATTGCAACAGGATTTACAAGAATTAAAAGCGGAGAATGAGATGTTAATGGAGAAGGTACGTTTACTGGAATCGAAAGTACCGGTACCAGTAAAAACTCAGAACACAGGTGGCTCCGTGAATTCCAGCGCGTGGTGTCAAGTTGCTTCAGATTCTAGGAGGAAAAGTGTACAGTTAAATAAGGACAACTTTTTAATTGACCAAAAATAGATTTTCAGCACTGAGGGAAATAAGCGATACGCAAGGTGTCCGTATAGGAAGCAGTCAAACGTATAGCGCAAAATCCGTTACGAGAAGCGGCAAAGTTAGGCCTAAAATCCCACACAGTGCACCGGCGAAAGTGTCGAATATTCTTATATTTGGTGATAGCCAGGCGAGGGGAATTGCGGAGAAAATGAACAATGAAATTATTGCAGCATCGGCAGTCATCTATCCTCGGGCCCCAATGAAGAAGGTATTGGAAAACACGGAGCAGTCGGCAAGAAATCTCGGAAGTCGTGATGCAGTAGTGATCATCGGCGGGACGAATGACGTAGCTTACAACGACGCTAAGAATGTTATTTCTGAACTTAAATGTACACTAGGTAAGCTGACTCACACTAACATCTTTGTAGTGAACGTGCCCCACAGGCATGATTTGATTAGAGACTCGTGTGTGAACATTGAATTGGACAAAGTTAATACAGATATGGTTAAAATTTGTAAACATTTTCGTAATACACAGGTAATTAATAGCAGCAGTTTCGAGATACACTGTTACACAAAGCATGTCCTTCATCTAAACAATTCAGGTAAACGAAAGATAGGAAATATTGTTCTAGATTTTATTAATCATAAGATATGTACTGTAAAAAACGGCAACTCCCTTGAGTTATAATACTGACCAGGAAAACTAGTAGAAAGAGCCAGCTGTACTTCAAGCTGGTTCAGCCAACTAGAAAGTGAAACTCAGAAAAGTAAGGAATTTCAAGTTACCCAATTGCAACAGTCAAGTTTTAGGGAGGAAGGGGGTCTGAGATTGCTCTTGGTAAACTGTCAGAGTGTAGTAAATAAACAATTAAAATTCGGTACATTGATGGAATCTTATGAGACTGATGTGGTGATAGGAGTGGAATCGTGGTTGAGAGAAGGGGTGGGTAATAGAGAAGTATTTCCAGAAGGGTACACAGTCTATGGTAGAGACCGAGAAGATAAAAGGGAGGGGGTGTTTATTCTGGTGAAGGAAACTTATTGTTCACATGAATGGTTTACCGAAGAAAGGGATGAAATATTAGGGATAAAATTGTGATAATATGAAGGAGGTGGGAATTATAGGAACATACAGGCCTGGAAGAGAGGAAAGAGACATGGAAATATGTGAGAAAATAATAGATTATACTCATAAAAACAATAATAATGATGTGGTAATAATTGAGGGAGATCTAAACTTGCCTGAAGTTGAATGAAATGGAGCTGCAAGTGAAGCCCATGAACAGAAACTGGCAAATAAGTTAATTTGGGAGGGAGGATTTACACAAGCAGTACAAGAACCGACTCGTCTCAATAACTTACTTGATGTATTCTTGGTTAAACCATGGGAAATTGTTGATAAAACTGAGGTAATTGAAGGAATAGGTGATCATAAGGCTGTAATAATGGATGTAGGACTGGTACCAAAAAGGCTTAATAAGAGGGTAACACAAGACAAGAAATTGTACCGAAAAACTAAAGTTGACGAATTTGGGACTTACCTTAAATCGCAATTCAGTTGTTGGATAAGTGAAGGGAGCAGTGGCGAATATAGAATATATTTTTTTGGGGGGGGCCAAGATTGATTTAAGGTTAGGTTAAGTAATTTTAAGAGGTCAGACGATTTTAAACACTTTAGAAAGGAAAAAGGAAACATTGATCTTGGCTGATACATACATATATACATACATACATACATATATACATACATACATATATACATACACACATACATACATACATACATACATACATACATACATACATACATACATACATACATACATACATACATACATACATACATACAGTACACCAATGGTTACAAAACGAAGTCCAGGTTTCTTGGTACACTTGCATACTTATCAAGAACTTCTTCGTCACTAACTATAATGTCTCTGTGGATAGAGAGTAAAGCAAGCCCGTTAAGCATACTTTCAGATGTGCTGTTCCTTAAGTAAGTCTTCAGTATCCTTAGGCTAGAGAAAGTTCTTTCTACGGTTGCGATAGAAACAGGAAGAACGGCGAGTAATTTGAGAAGGGTATAAATGTTGGGGAAGAAAGTCTTATCACACTTTTCTAGAGAACTTACAGCCATTTTGGGAAGATTTGAAGGATTTTCCTGACTCCACTTTTCTTTCTACAACATAAACTCACTTTGCACAATCTGTTTATGTGACAGATCTTCTTCGTAGAAACTAAAAGCAGCCTCCAGTGAACCGAAATCTGTTACGATACACAATTGTGGAAGGATGTTTTGTAAGGATGCAACTATTTCCTTGTGAGATTCAAAGCGTTCTTTTAGTGAGTTACAAAAATCGTCCAGGTATGGCACATAAACAGCTACTCAATAGTATTCTTCTTCTGTGGTGTAAGGGACGTTGCTACGTGCTGTTTGAAGGCAGCAAATTCTTGGAATCTCTTCTTTAATGTCAAGTTTGGCAGCGAATGACTGTGCTTGATTATACAAGGCTTTAAATGAGTCATCAGCATTTGCACTCTCCTTCGTTAGAAGTTGGAAGACACTCATGACGTTAGTCAAGGCCTGTGTAAGATCTATATTGTTGTTTTGAAACTGCTCAGATAAGTTATGCATGGTTGATAGCATCCAGCTAAAAATAGAGTCGTGTCTTTCTACCCATCGGGTTTCGCACAATGAAATAAGTTTCTGTTTCTTTTGTTCTGGACAACATTCAGAAATCATTGATTTCAAGATTTCGTTTCTTTTGGCTGATATATGAAAGAATCCACAGACTTCTTTTATGACACCCATACAGTTTCTTACAGAGGGTACTTTTTATCGCATCTGACAAACATAAATTTAGAGTGTGTGAAGAACAATATGTATACAGGGCCAAAGGTAGCCCGAATTGCCCGCTCATCGTAGCAGCACCATCGTACCCTTGGTCTCTCATTTTGTTTAGGTCAAGCCCCAATGTTGACAAGGTCTCCAATATTGTGTTGGCCAAACCTGCTCCAGTGACGTCATAAACGGGGACGAATGTCAGAAAATCTTCTCTGATTTTGAAGGTTTGTTCCTCTACATAACGTACACAGAGAGAAATCTCTTTGATTTGGCTGTTGTCAGTGGTTATCTCCTAAAATCGAATAAAAACAGACTTTCTGACATTTTGATTGCATTAAGTGACCAAATGTGTTAATAAGTTCGTTTCGAATGAAAGAACTTGTGTACATCGTATTCCCACCACTGGTCGTTAATTGGTCCTTAAGAATATTATCTCCACTGTTGGCTCGGTATCTCAACAACGATCGAAAATTCCCATCATTTTGGTCCGGTTCTTCAAGGCTTATACATTTTTTCGGGGGGCCCAGGTCCCCTGGGCCCCCCTTATATACGCCCCTGGAAGGGAGTAATGTGGATACACTTTGGGCTAAATTCAAAGGAATTGTTTGGGAAGGAGAGAAGAGATTTGTACCTGTTAAGAAGGGTAAAATGACCTCAGACCCTGTTTATTATACAAGGGAAATAAGAAAATTAAAAAGAAAATGTAGAATAGTAAACAGGAAAATCAAAGAAGGTAGGGACAGTAGAGAAAGTAGAAAACAGCTAATGAGGGAACTGAATAGAGTGAAAAAGGAAGCAAAAGAGAATTTTATGAATGGCATTCTTCAAGAGCGTAATGACCACAAAGGGAAATGGAAAAAGCTCTATTCATATATCAGGAATCAAAAAGGAAAAGGAATCCAAATTCCTAGAATGGTGGGAGAAAGGGGTGAGCACTATTTAACAGATACTGAGAAAGCAAACCTCTTTAGTAGGGAATTCAGAGATTCAGTAGATGATCGTCAGAAGTTGGAAACTGAAACAGAAGATATAGAGGAAGAGACACGGAGGGAAACAAAAAGCTTCTCATTCACAAATGAAGATATTTTCAGAGAAATACAACTGCTTCAGCAAGGAAAAGCAGCAGGAAGTGATCAAATTACTGAGGAGGTGATAAAGACAATGGGGTGGTACATAGTACCTTATTTAAAATTTCTCTTTGACTATGTCATAAATAATAGTGTAATACCAAAGGAATGGAAGGAATCTATAATAATACCAATTTATAAAGGAAAGGGTGACAAAAGGAAACCAGAGAACTACAGACCAATCAGCCTGACCAGTATAGTTTGTAAAATACTGGAGAGTTTAATATCAAAGTACATCAGAGGGATATGTGATGATAAAAATTGGTTCATGAGGAGCCAGTATGGATTTAGAAAGAAATTTTCTTGTGAGGCACAACTGGTGGGATTTTAGCAGGACATATCAGATCAATTGGATTCAGGAGGCCAGTTAGATTGCATAGCCATAGATCTTTCCAAAGCCTTTGATAGAGTGGAACATGGAATATTATTAAAGAAATTGGAGGGAATAGGATTGGACGCAAGGATTGCACGTTGGTTAAAACATTTCTAAATTCAAGGGTTCAGAAAGTCAAAGTAGGAATTAACGTATAGCAGGAAGAGAAAGTTTGGAAGGGAATTGCACAGGGTAGTATAATCCGTTTTCCGTTACTTTTCTTAATATACGTAAATGATTTAGGGAACAATATCACATCAAAATAAGATTGTATGCAGATGACATAATTGTTTATAGGGAAATAAATACCACTGAGGGTTGTTCAGAATTACAAAGGGATTTTGAGAGTATCCAAGAATGGGTTGAAGAGAATAACATGAAGGTTAATGGAGGCAAATCAACTGTTACAACATTTACAAACAGGAGTTTTAAAACTGAATTTGAATATACTTTTAATGGGGTATCCCAAAAGATGGCAGGTGCAAATACTTACGTATAAGATTTGAAAGTAATTTGCACTGGAAACGTCATGTGGATGACATTGTTAGGAAAGCATACAGATCGTTACATGTCATAATGAGGCTACTTAAACGATGCAACAAAGAATTAAAAGAGAAAAGTTATTTAAGTATGGTTCGTCCATTATTGGAATATGCAAACAGTGTTTGAGATCCTCACCAAGAATACCTAATAAAAGAAATAGACAGTGTGCAGAGGAAAGCAGCAAGATTTGTAACAGGGGATTTCAGGAGAAAGAGTAGTGTATCAGAAATGTTAAAGGAACTAGGGAGGGAAACTTTAAGTAAGAGAAGGGAGAAAACTAGACTTACAGGATTATATAGAGCCTATACAGGAGAAGCAGCATGGGGAGATAACCGTGAGAGGCTTCAATTGGAAAATAATTATATCGGCAGGACTGACCAAATAAAAAATTAGAAGGAATTTTAGCAGAAGCGATTGGGGTAAATTTTCATTCATTGGGAAGGGTGTGAAGGAGTGGAACAGTTTACCAGGGGTAGTGTTTGATCCTTTTCCAAAATCTGTACAGATATTCAAAAAGAGAATAAACAGCAACAGAGAAAATAAATGAAATGTTAGATGGCATTCGACCAGCGCAGGTTAATGTAAATAAAAAATGTATGAATAAATTAATTCCATCCCCTGGTCTAAGGAGTTTGGACAGCCAAAGTAGGGGACTGCCTGTAGGGGTGAAGTACAGTGGGGACTTCGAGGGCCCTGGGACCGCTACGGTAGCTGTGAAGGCCCTTCAGGAACTCTGAAAACTGGTGGTAAAAGGGGCTCTGGTTAAGACGCATCAGGTCGTTATGCTACTTAGGTTCCAGAATGGGTAAAGAAAAGAAAAAGTAAATAAATGCAATGTAAATTTTAATCTTATACCAGTTGTACAGTATCATTTGAAGTAATTCCACATACTGTATATCAGTTGACTATATTTGTAAGTAGTACAGGAGATATTATAAGTAGAATTTTGTAAACAATGTAAATTTATCAAGGATGAGCTGTGCGTTTAATAGAAAAGAATGTTAGCGTAAATTATATTATATTGTATTATAGGAAAATTTTATTCTCTTGTTAATTTAATATTTAGTGCTTGACAATAATGTATTTTAGTGTACCATTTGCCACCGAGGTAGACACCTCATTTACAAATAAAGAGTTTTTGATATTTTTGATATTTTATTCAAGTATGAACAGTCGATTGGAAACAAATTGTGAATCAACCATCATCTCAAAAATACGCAAATTGAAACAATATCATCGCTAAAATAAACTAAAACCTCACTTGCGATGAAACAATAAATATCACCAACATTGTTCATCATAATCTCTTACCATTACTTACATATAAAACCATCACTTCACATTATTCATCTCATATAACATTCTACATTACCTTAAACACATCAATTCATTTCAACCTGACGTTTATTATTATGCCATCATTGACCATTCACCTGATTATTCCGTTGTATTCTCAATCTTGAATAAATTCATAAATATCACCACATTTTACTATTAAGTCCTCAAAATCTTATATGCGATCTCATTTCCACTCAATTTCATGTCACATGTTCTTCTACAAACCTAGTGACTACCACAACGTCGTATAGCATTCACCTAAAGGGGACACTTAACCTCTTTTCACTTAATATTGACAGCATTAAGAACGGAATACCTAATTATCATTGGTTAACTGCCTCCTATATATGGATTTGACGGCTATAAGTAAACTCTTTCAAGATTAAAATTATTGTGTCCACCTTTTTAATACAAATATATCTTTTTAGTGGTTAGATTCTACATGAATGAATCACACCAGTTAGGGACATGTTTCCCCCTAGTTATGAGCATCTTCAGCCTATATTAATCCTGTCAAGAATTAAAACTATAAACATTGGAACTTATAGTAAACTAACTTAGTACTAAATACAAGTTTCTTATGCTATTTACACAGTTTACAATATGTACAATAAGTGCACTAACCTTGCCAGAATTTATGAACAATGCATTACATTTTTTTACAATGACCAGACCGCCAATTGCAAATTGGATTGATCACAGCTTGAATTGGGGCTTCTCAATAGTATTGACTAGAATTTATCACTGCGTGAGTTGGGTTTCTTCAGCTGTTATATTCGCCTGAGTCATAAGAATTTTTACAACACCGGAAACTTGGATAAAATCGTTAATATTCAATTTATAGTCCACATGTGGTTGGAAATGAAATCCATTGAATTAAATTTGAAATAATTGATTATAAAATTTAACTCGATAAATTAACTCTCTCGCCGTAATCATTAATGCACAAATTCAAAAACTTAATAAAATAAGTCCATAAGATAAAATATCACCCCCAAAGCAATAACTCAAGTTACCAAAATCGCCAGATAAGATACAACCGATAAAAAATATAAAAGTTATAAAATATATTAAAGACTGAACCACCCATCAATAATCAATAAAAACATAAGGGGATTAAAAATACAATTATGAATATAAACTTTAACATTGTAAAACTCTAAATGTTTGAAAAAATCATTACCATGGGTTCGAATTATAGAAACCAACACAGATAATCCTAAAGCCCCTTCACAAACAGAAAATGTAAAAAATACTAAAATACAGTTCATAATAAAACAATTTAAATATAAATAATGCAAGCCAAATAAACTCAATACAATAAATTCCAAACTCAACATTATAGATCATAAATGTTTATGCTTGGAACAAAAAGTTCACACTCCTATTAAAAATACTAGAATCAAGATAACTCAACTTATATTTATTACCATTGTTTTAGTAGTTTAATAAAAACACTGGTCTTGTAAACCAATATTAAGGTATCTCTTCTAAAACTCAGAGGAAAGAAAAATTCTTCTCACTAATCCCCAAAATTAATATTTTATTCTAAACTACCCTCTGAATCATGAATGTAAGAATCGTTGTTTTTAATTTTCTTAATAGTCTAATTTTTATACAAGCTAACCACCCTCTTGCTGTAACCCTTATTATGATTGTACAAACATGTATTATCTCTATAACTGCTGGATTAATATCCTCCTCCTTCTGATTTTCCTACATCCTATTTTTGATTTTCCTAGGGGGTATTGTGGCGGTCGAAAGGTGTGAGTTGTGTCTCAATAATCAGAGTTCGATAGAATAGTGTTATTGTCAAGTACTTGCGATTCTTGGCGAAAGATAAACAGACAGCACTTCAACAAGCAGGAAGCGAATGACTCAACCTTGATAGAGCACCGAGCAGCACAACGCAGGGAAGCGTGTAGTATGAGAATTCTGCTCAGTTCAAGTTTCCACCAGCAGCGCAAACCAGTTCTCTAGACACTAGCGATGCGCCGTATATATATAAGTTTCGGGCCATAACCCAAGAGAATTCCGCGGTAGGTACAGAAAGAATACGATAAGAAAGGGAACATGTATAGAGAACTGCCCAAAGAACAGGTTTCAATAACAGATATATTGTAACAATTCAAAGGAGATGACAAATATTTACATAAAAATGGATAAATAAAACCTCTTGAAGTTTAATGCAAATCATGCAAGCAATTATATCTATCGCAGATACATCCAGGTACGAGAAAAAGCAGAATTACACAGTTGCTTCTTATTATCTTTGGTGTAAGCATCTAATATCTATTAACATCTATCATCAACATACATCAAAACGAGAACAAAGGGAACCATGGAAGTTACAGTTAGATTTCTTTTTTTTTGACTCAAGATATTTACAGATACAATAAAGGAGGAACTACTCTTGGTATCACCCTTATCTTTGTTAAACACAGATCGTGAAAGGAAGAACCACGCGAATTCTTCTTATTATTATTGTAATAGACTTGGACATGAAACTTACAACATCAACACACCTAGAATTTTTTTTTAAAAACAGATAATCAATCTCTTATAAGCAGTACGAAACATTCCCTAGACTAACGAGCGAACAGGTAGCATAACATCTTATCCTGCAAAGCATTAGCACACGCGCTGGGAAGGGGTAATTACTAGAAAGTTCGAAATGTAAACAAGAGACATACAACAATTTTAGCAGACCAGAAAATACCAGTGTTTCTCATACAATCTCATTAAGTTGTACTAACAAGGGAAAGGGGGAAGGGCGGTGGAGGAAAGCAGGAAGTAAGGACAAAAGCAAGAAAAGAAAAATAAGGAAGTACAACAAAGGGATGGGAAATCGAGCAGGAATCAGGCTGCCGAGTCCCCAACACGAAATGACGCGAAACAAAGTTCACCACATCACACGTGAAGTTCAGGGAGCACTATTATATTGCCAGTCCAGAGCACTTTAGCCACCACATTCCAAATAATAATGTCTTAATTGCAAAGTTAAGTGCACCAAGGCTATGATAAGTCCTGAAGGGACTAAAGTTCGAATGCACACCTGTGGTAAAGCACAAGCCAAGAAAATAAGGCCTTTTATGAAAGTGAGATAGTAATAAAAAGTATCTGCTCACCCAGTCAGTTTTGAAGTACGAAGTATGTTAAAATTGACACGGTCCAGCCGTGTCCAGAGGTCCAGCTCCCACTGCCTATTACAAAGTTGAATCACAGCTGATCGGCGAAAGAAGTAAACGGGGAGTGTATATATGGAAGGGGAGCGTTATCTAGAACTTACTAGAGGCCGATGACGTCACGGTGTATGCGCAAGGAGAGGCTCCAGTCTCAGCAGTAGTAAGACATGTTGGCAAGCAGACAGTTCGTATCGCCGCGTAGTATAAGGAGCACCAAATCGGAGGGGAGAAATTATCATCAGGTAAGAGAAAAAGATCACGTAACAGTATATTGAATGGATTTCATTTCCAACTACGTGTGGACTATAAATTGAATGTTAACGATTTTATCCAAGTTTCCGGTGTTGTAAAAATTCTTATGACTCAGGCAAATATAACAGCTGAAGAAACTCCAACTCACGCAGTGATAAATTCTAGTCAATACTATTGAGAATCCCCAATTCAAGTTGTGATCAATCCAATCTGCAATTGGAGGTCTGGTCATTGTAAAAAATGTAATTCATTGTTCATAAATTCTGGCAAGGTTAATGCACTTATTGTACATATTGTAAACTGTGTAAATAGCATAAGAAACTTGTATTTAGTACTACGTTAGTTTACTATTTCCAATGTTTATAGTTTTAATTCTTGACCTTAGGATTAATATAGGCTGAAGATGCCCATAACTAGGACGAAACATGTCCCTAACTGGTGTGTTTCATTCATGTAGAATCTAACCACTAAAAAGATATATTTGTATTAAAAAGGTGGACACAATAATTTTAATCTTGAAAGAGTTTACTTATTGTATCTTCAGTACGGAACAAAATGAGATTAGTTACTTGTAATTTGACGGCTATGTCAGATGATTACCTACCAACCTCTAACCTATTTATAGAAAACGTCTTCTCCTACGATATTAATTAAGATAGCACTTTCAAAAGAAATGAATTTCACTTACAATAACAACTCCAATGACTTATCTTTCTTTGTATTCCCTCGTTGTCATCACATGTCTCGGTGGTTAGACATGCAGGCTTGGTTCACGGCATTTCCCTCATCTATTTGGGAACTCCTGGGACAGTCACGGTCGGTTACCGGTCATCATGGGTTGGATCCGTCATCTCGTGTCGCCATAATCTAGGTAGCTGAGCCTCCTTTTCCTTAGTGCATGATGTTCTTGGTCTCTTGCGCAATCAAAACAGAACAATACGTCAGCATGGTTAATTTCGTCATCTTACACATATAGCCTCCTATAATATATATATCATATGGGAATACCGTTTCTTAAAAATGAGCTTTGGGTTATTCTAAGACTTGTAATGTATCTACGAATGTTTCAATTCAGCTCTGGTAGTAAACGTTTTTCTTTTCTCTTTCGCTATGCTGATATCACTGCTATGCGGCCTCTCAAAGTCAATTATACCGGCTAACACGTCGTTTTATAAAGATATCGTGACGCAGTAGTAGCACGGAAGTCTTTTTACTCTGTAGGGACAGTTTTAATTTTCGAAGTGAAATATTATTCAGCGCCGATATCTCGCAAAATACTTCGTGCACAGTAACACTTATCTATCTAATGTCTTAAACTTCGTCTAGACGATATTGTTCTTCCTCTCAAGTAGTTCGGGATGAGGTTCTCCTTCTGTACCTTCAGTGCGAATCGAATGTTACATTCCAATAATACATTTTAACAATCTTCTTGCGTCTTTCTTTACCACCGCCTTCTATGCTCCTTTCTCATCAAGTACCTGACGAAAACAGTACTCCTTTGACATGTAGGAATATTCTGACGCTTTACCAATGACGTTCTCATAGCTCAAACTCCATTTTTGTTCCAATTAGACCTGCTTGGGAACAGTGAAATGGCACAATATTTTATTGCTCCTCCTTTATTCTTCTCACAATTACTGAACTTATTTCTGCTATTAAATCATTTTGGATTGCAGACGACGTCCCTCTAAAAATGGTGGAGTCTTTCAGATGAGCTGCTAGAAGAGGATCATATTCACTTATAATTTGTAGAAGTTCGATGTAATTCCCTCTGTTTACGGAAGTTGCAGACTCGTCATGTCCGCGAAATGGTAGTTACTGTTTTGCTAAAAAACACACTGCATCGATCAGTCGTTTAAGTATGTCACGATTTTTCTTTACCTTTTCATTATGAAGTTGGCCACTGATGCGTTTCTGTTCATCCAGCTAGTGGTCGATCCTTGTAGCCCAAAGTTATTTAACTGCAAGAAACACTTCATATGGTTTGCAGATTTCTCATGTCTTGTAATGGACAGTGTCAAGATGTTCAAATTGTCAAAGCCACTTATACAACATACACCGTTATCAGCAGAAAATAGTAAACACGGCCAGCAAAACAGTCTATTCTGTTTCTTAGACCCTGTCAACCAGTGCGTATTATTATATTGAGATACAGAAAACGAACGTACATATTCTCTATTTTTCTCCCTGTTCTGTGTCTTTAAATCTGGCAGCGCCGAACAGGGCCTGCCATTCTTAATAAAGTCTGTTTTATCTTGGATAGTCCTCCGAGAAAATGGATTTGATAACAAGCTGTCAATAATGCACGGTTCGGAACCCATTGCAGCACGTCAAATCATTCAGAATAGATGATCAGGAACTTACAGTACACTACTCACTGACACAACACACTAGATCTGTAGCTCTCAGACCAGAACTTCCAACTACACATTACAAACGTGACAGCTTCAACCGGCCTTGGAGAGAAGAAACCTGCGCGCGCATACATTTCTCGATGTGTCGACAGCTCCGCTGAAGCTCCTAAGATACGAGCAAGCCTCGCTGGACTCGCCAAGATATATGCAACATGCGATTTGTATAATGCAGATTTATTACAGGTACAGATACAGATACAGATTCTTTTGTACAACTCCCGTAAAGGTTGACCTGCGCAGAACCGCTGTTTAATGTTCATTTGTCATTGGGGATGTAGGTCAGTTCAATTAGTTCGTGGTACCAACTTGAATTAGTTTCTAGTATGACGTACCAACAACTAAACTTAGTTCCTAATACTACGTAGCACGAAATACCAACTTGGCCGGGTGATAAAGGGGAGGGCACTGATTGCGATGTTTAATTATTCTTTCCCTTTCTTCTTCTTGGGCACTCATTGCGCGCGAGGTTTAATTATTCTTTTTCTTTATTTTCCTTGGGCACTGAATGCGCGCGATGTTTAATTATACTTTTTCGTTGCTATGGTAATCAACAACTTACCATTTAAAATGGTTGTCGCTGGTTGTGGACACTGCTGTGTGAAAATAGTAGTTTTTGCGCAATTTAGGTCTGAATTCGAAGAATTATTATCGTTTTACGTTAATCGCGGCCTCATCACGAGGGAAAGAAAATGTGAAAATGTGGAGAAAGCACCAAGCTCAGTGTTCGTCGAGGCAGCGATTTATTTGTTAGGTGCTCTCGTAGATACAACGGTGTCAAATGTGGATGGTGGGTTAGTGCAAAAAGAAACACGTTTATGAGAAATCAAAACTTTCCCTATTCGACATAGGATATTTCGTTGTACTTTGGTGGACTCTACCTAAGCCGAGATACGCTGTTCTAAAGACAGAACTTGGTTTCGATCACACAACTTTGGTAGATTGGAGTAGATTTTGCCGTGAAGTTTGTGTAGCATGGGTAGATTGCAACAGAAAAAAAATAGGTGGACCGAATGTTATTGTGGAAATAGATGAGAGCAAATTCGGCAAGTCTAAATACCTCCGCGGCAGATATATTACAGGGCAGTGGCTATTCGTGGGTGTTGAAAGGGACGACCACACCAAGTTTTTTGTTGTTCCAGTAGAAAGTTGAAGATAATGAAATTAAAATAACCTAACTACTTATTTACTTACATAAATTAAATACAAACACTATTCACGTATCATCAGATTCTAAAATAATACGGTGACAACATATATGCAAAGAAAGGATATTATAACAAAAATCCAGATCCCAAAAATCGCTGCCTAATAAAATTTTAAAATAAAAATGCGCAATATCGAAGTATAAAAGTACCCGGATTCAAGTAGCAAAATTATGTGCATTTGATGGCAATCTTCTAATATCAGACGGAAAAGTCTGGACATGACACTATTCAATCTTTAAGGACAATAATTATTGGTATTACATGTCATCAATGATTATACATGACTGTCGAAACACACACTGATCGGTCGCTCTGTTCCACTGATCTCTATACATGGATCGCTGATGGCAGCTCTCCGTTGCAGGAGAAAGTACGCCAAGTTGAGCGCGCGGTTCGCCATGTTGGTGTACCCATCCTAGAGCTCTCCTTATGGGGAAGCAATGATAATATAGTCAATTTTAAATCGCAATTAATGGCGCGTTGGAATAATTAAAAATATAGGGACATGTTCACTCAAAGCATAAGGACATTGGGATCACTGACACGTCGTTCCGAGGTCAGTAAATCTCCGGGATAGCAATAAAAATGAGTGTATAATAACGGCCGACTAATATTAACTTAGGTGCTGAATGCATGCAATTAGCGATCGGTAACACAATACGAGTGAAAATCAGTTTCTGGAAACATTGCTGTAAATTGTATACATGTATGTCACGAAATTATGCATTCTTAAAATGATGTACCTATAAACGTAGCTCACTATACAGGCCTAGATTCGACATACCATAATCGGTGTTTGATAATGAATTCCTGTTTCCTGTTTCTATGAAATAACGCGCAGTTTATCAAATTAAAATATAATTGAAGCAACTGTACACATTCATAAAACCAGCAAATATTCAAAACTTGTCAATATATCACATTACCTGCAGCTTAATTTATTATTACAGACCTCTTTAATTAAATTCAGCTACCAAAGCAATATTGATGGTCATCATCAGAAATATGTAACACCCGTTAAATGAACCCCAAATATCACAACTAGTATAATGGGATAGCCTAAAACACCCACCACACTTTGCCTTCTCCCACCACTCCAGTGTCTGAAACCCATAATTATTACTGATGTAAATAAGGTCTAGAATTCCTCCAGACTTCATTTTCTAAGATTGTTATAAGGTCACGTCAATTATTTCATCAAAACTGTCAGTTTAATTATGACAAATAAATAAAAATATAAGTAAATCTTTACTTGCAGTTAATGTTCAGTAAAATTGAAAACAGTTGGATATACATCACTTCTAAGGCGTGCAGTTTGTCCATTTTTATCTAAACAGTCTTCCTCAAAGTGATGGGAGCAGAGAACAGCTGTTTTAGAAGGCTCCCAAGTCTCCCGCCTGATACTCCTAATCCATGATCTTAGATGTTCGGGTTTCGAGAAAGGAAACCTAGAAAAATTGCCATTTTGCTCCCAGAATATGCGAAATAAGATACAATAACCTAAAACTCAAAACACTACCCTAGGAAGATTATTATGTACAGTATAAAACTCACCGATGAAATGATTTCTCCTTCTGCTGATCGTTTCTGTTTGTATATCCATAAGCTGAACACTGCGGTATGTTAATACCCGGTAGGATGTTTCTTCATTCGGATTTCACATAAATACATGCACATTTAAATTTAATTTTGTAATTTACAAGCAGTGTCCGCCTCTGTGGTGTAGTGATTAGTGTGATTAGCTGCCACCCCCAGAGGCCCGGGTTCGATTCCCGGCTCTGCCACGAAATTTGGAAAGTGGTATGAGGGTTGGAACGGGGTCCACTCAGCCTCGGAAGGTCAACTGAGTAGAGGGGGTTCGATTCCCTCCTCAGCCATCGTGGAAGTGGTTTTCCGTGGTTTCCCACTTCTCCTCCAGGCAAATGACGGGATGGTACCTAACTTAAGGCCAAGGCCGCTTCCTTCCCTCTTCTTTGTCTCCATCCCTTCCAAACTTCCCATCCCCAACAAAGCCCCTGTTCAGCATAGCAGGTGAAGCCGCCTGTGCGAGGTACTGGTCATAATCCCCAGTTGTATCCCCGACCGAAAGTCTGAATCTCCAGGACACTGCCCTTGAGGCGGTAGAGATGGGATCCCTCGCTGAGTCCGAGGGAAAAACCAACCCTGGAGGATAAACAGATTACGAACGAACGACTTTACAAGCATACTACAAGGCAACGAACCTAAATTCATAAAATACACTACTATTTCTTTTGAAATAACACAGCACAGAACACCCGTGGAACTACAATCAAGGGGGTTGGCGTCACTGAACTAAGCATAAACAAAGCAAGCGCGCTGCTCGTGGTCTATTCAATGGGTCTACTGCACCGTGCGCTCGCTGCCATCTTACTACACCAGTCATCTTCTATTCGGCTTACTGCTACCCAAGCCACCAGCCATCCATGTATAGAGATCAGTGCACTGTTCACAATTCACCTCGGACTCTAACTTGCCTATTTTCCGAGCATCTATTTTCCCTGGAAACTATTTGGAACAATACAGGCTTTTTGCCTACAACCATCACACAAGTCGTCGCATATTTAACACTCTCGGTTAAATTCTTCATCTCTCAATTCTATTTATTCATCAATATTCTCGACGTAGTAACTCATAGTACGGCCTCGCTCGTATCAGGCGGGCGAAATAACTGTGTCGTTCACACATCCATTTTTTACGACATTATTCATGACATGTTCCAAATATCACATTTTCCATTTTTCAACGCAGATCATCAGGGATATTCTTATTACTTTGCTCGTTATTTTGATCATCTACCGTTTCACATATTATGAAATATCAGAGCTAACTCATCAATGGCTTCCTGTCACTAATTATTTAACTGAAATAACGAGATTGCCTCTCAAAATCACTGCTATCAAAATGTGTAACAACTTTTACATAAAGAAATTAGATTTTGCGTATCAACCATATCGTCGCTAAGTACAAAGTATGAGAGCTACCGGAAACGGTCATCTGAATAATGATTACATAACATGAACTAATAAACTGGATGCGCTAATAGCAAAAGTAAACATTTAAACTAACATGGTGGCATCTACAAAATCAAAACGTCAACAAAAATACCACTCATTACCATAGTTATTATTATTATTATTATTATTATTATTATTATTATTATCACTTTAAAATCTGCACTACACTGTATGTAAATTTCTTAGTAAAAATAGGTTTCTCATGTCAAAATGACTTACTTCAAAATGATCCAAAAAATATGAAAAACAATTACTTAAGGAAACTACGCAAATAACACTCGCTAACACTTATTTATTATATTATTATTATTACGATCATATTTTATAATTACTATCATTGTGACACTATGGCATTTATATTTCGAGTCGCCAAATATAATTGTCGTAGTCTCACGTTTAACTTAAAAATGAAAATGATATCAAACTATAATTAATACCATCCGACACGTGAATTATTTACAATCCTATCTAAAATTCTAAACTACATTTTTGATAATCGATTGTTCATAGTCCTACATATTTACATTCTGCTCATTTACCTTATTTGTGCTGGAGGCAGGTCGGATCACCCTCCGGCCTCCGTCATGATGAATTTAGTACTCCATCTTCAAGCTGATGTGGTTATCCGAGATGGCACACGCACAAACTCGATGCATTTTTACGATAGCGTTGCACACGTGCACATTTATATTAGCACTCGCATTTTAACACTCCTGTGAAGATTATTCAATGACACTGCATTGAGTATCTGACGTGAAGTTGAAAGTCTGGACTCAGCTACCTGCCTGCTGTCGCCTCTCTCTCTCACCCCTCTCAGTTTGTTTGTGTAAAGGATTATTGGTTATTCACCTTCTCTGACCATAACACTGGACTCAAGGTCTTAGTGCCGCAGCATTCCACTAGCGAAAACAAAGTCCTTCTCCCTGTAACTGGCTTGACTAATTCTGCTCCCAAATATCTCACTTGCAATAATAGTTCTATGAGAGTGTGGAAAAAGTTAAATGTAATGTTCCCGATGATATGTGGAGAATTTTTATAATAATCGTCCTCCAAAATATGACTTTTCCACGAAATATACAAGCTACACGTGAACTAGGGAAAATGTTATGCAGCTACGTGTTACGAAGAGATTCATTGTTCATCTCGGTCCTAGCATGTTATAAGTTCATTGAAGGCAAGTGTTGAGAATATAACTATCATTATCATTTGTTAACTTAATTGCCTGATTATCTCTGCATAAACTATAGTTGAATAAAAGTTTGTCAAAGTGTTCATTTCGGCTAAGATATTACTCAAACAAGTAAATACATTACTCACTCGGATGCCAACAACTGTCTCTTACCGCGTTCCGTAGAGTCGCCTCCGTACATTTAAGTTCTCCCGCAAGACTGTCGGTTCGGACAAGAGTAAATTCTCAAACAAGACCGGAGATTCGTACAAGACTGAAGATTCTTACAAGACTGAAGATTCACCGCACTGGTGTCGTTGGTTTTGTAAACTGTCCTCCCGCCACTTCGAAAATAGTTGTGGAAGGGATGTGGCGTAATAATCCTGCACTTGGGACCGATTTACCATACGTCCGTAGGTTAGAATTTTAGGAAATGTGTTCTAAACATTCCTAATTTTGGTCCCATTTACGTGTTACATTGCGTTATGAGAAACGATCACAGGTTAATTTATACGATGGCGCGCGTCACTGGCTCTCTTTTCTGCCAGAGTATGGCACCTTCGCGCCATGGCTGTTCATTTCCTGGGCGATACCACTCTTCCATGTAAAATTGAAAATTTCTTATTTAACCACTGATTAACCACACATTTGCACTGATAAATCCTCAAATATTGTTTGGAAGTCAGGACACAATCTTTCACAGCTACTTCGGGCACCAAATCGCGAAATACTAGCTGTAGATTCCCGCTATGACAAGACATTAAAATTTGCAATTTTGTGATTGGCTGAGACGTTCGCGCTCTTAGTAGCTTGGATTTTTCCACTTTCTGCTAAGGGATGACGGGCATTATTCGTTTCTCTCTCCCACATCTAGGTAAGGCAGATTCCGATGTGCGGATTCACGTGGGAACTGGATAGAAAGTTTCCACTTCTCGTCGGCATCATAAACATAATTGGACGTACCACTCAGGCCAGCTACTTCCTGTTCGTGCCTTAAGACGTATTCTGTGGGTATATTTTCAGTCTGAACGGCGCCTGAATGTTGCTTTGTGAGACTGCAAGCTTTTCCCAGCCTTCTGCAGTATTCCCATATGCGAATTATTAAACATTTAATGTATGCATCTATTATGCACATTCGCTTATGGGTGCAATATTTATCTAAAAATATATGTATGAAATAACTTTGTCTCCACACAAGAATCTATTAAGGCTGAATAAGTTTTCGCGCCTTCATGCATAACCTGATACTGTTCTAAACAGCCCAACGAGCTAGAATAACATAGAGAGGCGGAAGAGCTGCCTGGGTGAACCTAATAGAACGAACGTCCGCCATGTTTCCTGTTGTCACACAAGCAAGGGGGCATGGCCTTTAAATGACGAAAAGTGTAGAAGATACGCATTTTAGAATCACTGGGGGAGAATTAAAGTCCGTGGCCGAAAGCTTGAAGCATGAAAGCGAATACCGCCACATCATCATATTGCGGCACGAGGCCAACATCACGATCAGTTGATTGTAGGGTAGTTCGAAATCATCGCACAGTGACATACGAATAGGCCTCGAAATCGGAACAAGAGCGTTACCCTGCTTGGCTGTTGTGGTTAAGCGTAAATTAGAATAAAAACGATGGACATAAATATTTATGACAGGAAACAGGGACCTATAATATGTTACACCCTCATTCTGTTAATATTTTTAAAATTATTGCACCCTCATGAGTACTGTGTTCCTTTCTTAATCTGTTTATCCTCCCGGGTTGGTTTTTCCCACGGACTCAGCGACGGATCCCACCTCTACCACCTCAAGGACAGTGTTCTGGAGCGTGAGACATTGGGTCGGGGGTTACAACTGTGAGGGAGGGCTGCACCTGCTATGCTGAACAGGGGCCTTGTGGGGGGAGAAGGAAGCGGCCGTGGCCTTAAGTTAGGTACCATCCCGGCATTTGCCTGGAGGAGAAGTGGGAAACCACGGAAAATCTTTTCGAGGATGGCTGAGGTGGGAGTCGTGCCCACTTCTACTCAGTTGACCTCCCCAGGCTGATAGAATCCCGTTACAGCCTTCGTGCCCCTTTTCAAATTTCGTGGTTGAGCTGGGAATCGAACCCGGGCTTCCAGGGGTGGCAGCTGCTCACGCTAACCAGTGCACCACAGAGGCGGCCCATGAATACTTTACCACAATAATCGTTTAGTGTAATTATTTATTACAATATAGGGGGATATCATGTTTCTCCCATTACCATATCATACTGGGATTACTAGCTTGAAAGTTGTCCATTATGAAGTGTGGCATAGTTTTAAAAACCAAGGCAACAGACATCTACAATAAAGGCTGTATACATTTCATAAATAGCAGTAAAATGCTGTATTTATCATACTTGGTGTACGTTTGAACGAAATAAGTGATTTTTTGTGGTTACGTTTTCTTGGTGGTGGGCGTTCCATTTCCTTTATTTGTAAATGTGAATGAAAATTAAATAGGGCTGGAAATGTACAGAGCATAAGCAACTGAATTGAGTGGGATACCATTTATCTCTTTTCGCCCTCACAACGCATTGTTCGGTTAATTCCTTGTTCTTTAAACGAAATCTGAAACAAAATTCGACAAATAATTACCGTGGCTATCCGTACTTTCGCTAAGTAAACAATAAAATGGATTTAATTACAAACAGAAATTACAAAAATGAATCTCGGCTATAATTCAGTAATACTTAAAGTACGACATATCCTTGGTTTTATTACTCCGATTAGTACAACCATACGCTGAGCTTACGGCTGGCATTCTTGAAAGCGAGAATCCATCTTTTCACTTCTTAAAACTTAGGGAATTAAATTGGCATGCACGATCTCACTGTCACCTCAACATATGTTCTCGCGCCAATTCGCTCTGTTTTGACAACCGTTAACGTGGCTGCCCCTTATGAACTTGTTTCAAGCAGGGAGCGCTGATGTCAGGTGTACAGGCCCTCTATGTTGTTGTTGTTGTTGTTGTCGGAGAGGTTATGGGCTCTATTATTTCACCCAGCCACTACACTTATTATCGTGATATTACACTTATAATGCGAAATCACACGCAATTAGTCCACTACGAAGGTCACACGCAATGAATTTCACTACGAAGGTCTCAAGAACAGTTGAGCATCGGGTCTATGTACACATCTTAAGTAACGCGAAACATAACAAAGGAAGTGCGTAGAAGCAAAAAACAGTGGAAGCAGGAGTATATAACGGTGCGAACAATAAACAGACAGTAATTTACAAATGAAGATGAGAGTCATCCAAATATTGATTGATAGCATGTATTAAAGCAGGAGACATATCGGTAAGCAAGCAGGAGACATTGGTGGGGAGAGCTTTCTGAAGACTGAGAAGACGAGAAATAAAAGCCGGACGAAAAGAATCATACACAGGGCATTGGAATAATAAATGATTTACATCAGCACTCAGAGTACCACATATACAGGAGGAGTGGGGGGAGAGGTTAAAACGATGTTTATACAGAGGAGTAAGAGCATGGTTAAAGCGAAGACGAATAATGTTGGTAATGTGACGGCGAGAATAGTTACCCTTCAAATACCAAGGATAGGGAGGAATACAAGGCTGAATATTGTAATAATAGCGACCTTTATAAGAAGCTGATCTAGTCCAATCTTCTTGCCACTGACCATAAGCATAATGTTTAAGAACTGGATAAAAATCGGGTAGAGGAACTGCAAGGTTGGCCCTCTATGTTATTCTAGCTCGTTGAAACAGCCTGTAACAGTGAAAAGATCATATTGCCAACTGTAATTTAGTAGAGAAAAAAATTTTCCGAAGTTGGGGTAACTTGGATAGTTAGCATACTATCTAAACTGCGCATTACCTAAGCTTCACATTATTTAAACTTCACGTTATATAAGTATCAGAAAGTTTAATTTTGTTTCTTCTTCTTTCAGCTTCAAATACGGTACGTGATTATATACGAGTGTGTGGCGCACGTACATATAAGGACTATTCTGCAAACCAGCTAGAAAAAGAATTTGGGGTATCGAAGTCCACGTTGAATAGGAAACTTAATGGGAAAAGTTGGGAGGCCATACGTACTTTCAGTGGAAGACCAAGAAGAGCTGGTGCAATGTTTGATCTTGGCCGGTGACTGTGGATTTCCACTAACAGTGTATGATATTCGACTTATTGTCACATCATACCTTGATAGGTTGGGTAAAAGTGAGGAAAGGTTTAAATACTTGGTGTGGATTTTGTGCGGTCTTTCCTAGGAAGATACAAAAAGGAACTCTCAAACAAAATGTGCCAAAATATAAAGAGGAGTGAAGCCAATGTAGATGATATCATTATTAATCAGTACTTTGATGAATTGAGTGTGACGTTAGATGGTGTACCGCCCAAACAAATAATCAACTATGATGAAACTAACATGACAGATGATCCTGGAAAACACAGAATTGTTGTTAGAAGAGGTAGCCGTTATCCTGAGAGAATTATTGATTCAACCAAATCAAGTACCTCCGTCATGTTTACTGCTGCCGCTGATGGCACTTTACTGCCTCCCTATATTACGTATAAGGCTGAGCACCTGTACAACACATGGACAGAGGGAGGTCTTATGGGAACAGTGTACAATCGATCAAAAAGTGGAGATTGGTGATAACCTGGCAAGTCACACATAACCTTGGATTATAAACGAGTGTAAGAGCAACAATATTAAGTTTGTTCTTCTGCCCCCCAACAGCACTGGACTCACTCAACCTTTGGATGTCGCTTTTTTTCCGACCATTAAAAATCAAATGGCGTCAAGTGCTAACACAGTGGAAAAAGAAGAACAGAGGTACTGTTCCCAAAGACCAATTTACACGTCTCCTGGGGCAAACGATAGAGGAAATGGGAACTGACGCAATATGCAAAGACATCCAGAGTGGATTTAAAGCATCAGAAATTGCCCCTGTTGACAGAGAACAAGTGCTGAAAAGGCTTCCCAACAAAAGGACACGATCTATTGATCAAGGACCATCAACATCTACATCTGCTGATAATTCTAGCAGTGAATGGGCCCTTACGTTTGAAACGTATTTGGAGGAATCCAGGAAAAGAGAAACTGAGCCTTTGAAGAAGTTGAAAAGGAAAAAGTTACATGTTCCACCAGGAAGAGGAATACTGGTAGAATATCTTTCAGTGAGCCCTAATGCTCCAGAAATACCAGAAGGTGATGCACCAATACTGCAACAAAGAAAAAGAAATAGGCGTAAAAGGAAATTTGATGAGACCTCTAGTGATGATACAGACTCTTATTCTGTCCACAACTCAGTCTCCGATCTTGACCTAAGTGACTATGATGAGGAAACATCCGTACCGGTACCAGAAAACTTAGGAGTGAACATAAATAAACTTTCTGACGGTGAATTTGTGCTTGTAAACTTGATTTTTAACGAGAACACAATGAAAGAAGTGATGAAACAATATTACGGACAGATCACACAATTAGATGTTGATAACAATAAAGTGACAGTGAAGGTTCTAAGAAAAAGTTCAAAATCTTTCGGAAATGTGTATATTTTCCAATTGTTGATGATATTATGGAAATTGATGTAACTGTATCTAGTGTGCAGCCAGTCAATGTGAGGAGGGCAAATTTACATTCCCCTTTGAAATTAAAAACTAAGTTTATGGTGGGGTCTGTGTCTAGTATCAAATATGTTCAATTATGGTAAAAGATATCATTATAAATACATGATGTTATTAATTTTTCACTTATATGATCTATTTATATATTTAAAATGTCCCTAGTTATCCTACAAAAGGCTAACTTGGGAATATCAGGTGTTTTAAATCAGTGTCCCAAGAAACCCCAACTTGGGGTATAACTTGGGACACCCATTAAATTCAAATTTCTCCATTTCTGTATAACTGTAGAAATGATACTATCTCACGTTTAGGAAGTATAATGTAAACCCACGTTTTCAAAAAGTTACTTTAACACAAATAACATTTTTATGAAAATGGCAAGTGTTTAAATCAAAAAAGTGCCCCAAGTAGCCCCATGTTACGGTAACAGTTTTATAGACAGCAGGAATAATTTCCTGATGGATCGTCGTATTGTAGGGACGCATGGAATAGGTAATGCCGGCAAATTTTCAACGGGTTCTCTTTGCTATTATGATGCCAATTTTAAGTTAATGGTATTTAACCCCGCGGAAATAAAGAATAATTGTGCAGACGCAAAAAATACGGCATGACGAAAGTCAACGTTCGGCGTCTAAAAATGCGTAGGCCTACTGTACAACAAAGGCATTCATATGATTTTACAAATTACTTTTGGAGCCTGATTTAAATTTTTTGGGGGAAAAAGTGGTGTTCATCTTGGATTCGGAGAAATACGGTACTATATTTTTTCAGAATTAAATTAAACATACACTTTCACGTAGTATCGGATTTCGAAAAATAACAAACAAGTAAGCCGTACCGTAGTGTGGATATTATCTGCGGAAACGCAAGTTTTGAACAAACTGATTGCTGTTTCATACCGATTTCAATGTGCATGGGGGGTTTTCCTACTTTTATACAAAGATCGGATATAACGACAATCCGCTATAGCGAGTGAATTTTTCGCTGTTGTGAATTCTCGCTATAACGGACTTCTATTGTATAAGGAAAGATCTTCATTGGGGTAATCACATATGGGATTGTAAATAAATTGGTGCATCGTTATGAGGGTGTTTAGGGGTTGTATTGAGAATGTAAAGGAGAGGGCATATAAGTCTCTGTTAAGACCCCAAATAGAGTATGATTCCAGTGTATGGGACCTTCCCCAGGATTACTTGATACAACAGCTGGAAAAAATCCAAAGAAAAGCAGCTCAATTTCTTTCTGTGTGATACAAAACTTTTGCAAAATGTGGCTAGGTAAAACTTGGAAGAAAGGAGAAGAGCTGCTCGACTAAAGGTATGTCCCGAGCTGTTAGTGGAGGGATACTGTGGAATAAAGTTGGAATTCAATGGGACAAATTGTGCCAAATATTCATTTATAAAAAGAGGAGTTAGGGATTGGTATAATTTACCAAGGGAGATGTTCGATAAATGTCCAAATTATTTCCAATCATTTAAGAAAGGCTAGGAAAACAACAGATACGGAATCTACCATCTGGGCGACTGCCCTAAATGCAGATCAATGTTAACTGATAATTGAAATCGAATCGAACTGATTGATTGATAATGTGACTCTCTTCCACATCACAGCACTGAATTAGCTATGTTCAATGTAGATACTCAGATACAAACTCCCCTTGATAACAATACAATTGTGGCAGGGCTTTTCATCAACTTAGCGAATGCATTCGATGGAGTTAATCATCTGCTCTTGTTAAATAAATTAGCAGCAGCAGGAATAATAGAAACAGCACATAGGTGGTTTCAAAGTTACTTAATTGCAAGAAAACAATGTTTATGTTTGAATGATACATCTGAACTAGAATCAATAGTTACATTTGGTGTCCCTCAAGGGTTAGTACTAGAACCAATATTGTTACTGATATTTATCAGGGGTGGTGCGTTGTATTGTTGCAGTGTTGCACAACTCCCAATAATTTTGCACTTCATTTGTCGTCTTTTCTTCTAATGTTTTAGTTTAATAAACCTAACCTATATTCGAAAACATGTTAAAATCAACCATCCTTGGTCGTTCGCTGTACTAATACTTTGTAAAGGACCAATAAACGCTGCTCAGGGGGTTTGGTCTCCTACGGCAACTCACTAGCGGACAGCTCGGCGGTATGTACCACAGCAGGGACGAGCCTAAACCTGTACAGCATCAGGTAGCATGCTCGCCAGTATCGGTTTCAGGGAGTTGCACGAGACTAGCAAGTCCCCAATCGAGAAACAGTTCCAAATGTCCCCGTTAGATGGCGCCACTCTGTGGAGATTAATTCATTCCTACTTTCTCTCCTCTCTCCATTTTTAAATGTGCAATTTTTGCTTTACGTTTCACCGGTGAAGATAGGTCTTATGGTGACGATGGGATAGAAAAGAGCTAGGAGTAGGAAGGAAGCAACCGTGGCTTTAATTAAGGCGCAGCCACAGCATTTTGAATGGTGTATAAATGGGAAACCACAGAAAACCATCTTCAGGGCTTCCGACAGTGGTGTTCGAACCTTAACCCCCCGAATGCAAGCTCACAGTTACACGACCCTAACCGCGCAGCTAACTTGCTGGGTAATTTCTTTTCTAGGCCATACCGGACTACCCACAATATTACCAACATCTTGCTTCAAGGAAGAACAGGGCGGCAAATTTTCAATTCAAGTGAGGCAAAAGTAACCGTGCCAGGCTGAGTGGCTCAGACGGTTAAAGCGCTCGCCTTCTGACCCCATCGTGGCAGGTTTGATCCTGGCTCAGTCCGGTAGTATTTGAAGGTGCTCACATACGTCAGAATCGTGTCAGTAGATTTACTAGAATGTAAAAGAACTCCTGCTGGACTAAATTCCAGCACCTCAGCATCTCTGAAAACCGTAAAATGTCATTAGTGGGACGTAAAGCCAATAACATTATTATTAAGAGTAACTGTACTTACAGTGTTTAATTAATTATTTCCTGGGTTGTAATTGCCAGATATGTTTTAGTTTTAGTAGGAACATAGTTCATTTACTGGTACTTAACGATAATAGAGTTTCTTGTTATTTCTGTAAGCTATTAAAATGTGCCACTGAAAATTTTGGTGCAATACCCAGCTTCAGATACCACCAGCCGCCACTGATATTTATAACCAATATTGGAAAACTGGCACTATATGGTAAATTGCTGTTAATTGCAGATGGTATTTTCCTTTTTATGAAGATGACTCTGAAGAACAAATAATGGATAAAGTACAAAGAGATTTAGATACACTCCTACAATGGGTTAGTGAAAATAATCTTCTTTTTAAGTACTTCTAAAACCAAATACATGTTTTTCCACAAGCCATCGTATGCAACAACCTCTTTAAACAGAGTAAAAATTAACACTCAAATTGTGGAAAGTGTTGGTTCATTTACACACTTAGGCTTGAACACAACTTTATGCTGGACAGAACACATCTCATATAGAAGCTAAGATCACTGCTTTCATAGGAGTTTTGAAAAGATTACAGGACATTGGATTAACTACCTACCTACACAGCATCCTAGAAGCATTTATTTCTCACTTATTCACTCACTTCTACTTTACATGAACGTAATTTGGGGTTCATACAATAGTGAAAAAATAAGATTAATTTATAAATACAACTTTATGAAATCCTCCATTCTGATATACAGGGACATGAATATCATACCTGTCAGGATGCTTAAGACACAATCTGAAGTACTACACATGTACAAATTTAAAAATGGAATGATCTCCTTAATACAGAATTTAGGTATAGGAAAGACATCCATAACTACCAAACTACTTGAATAGATCAGATATACACAGACCATGTATCCTCTTTATGGTATGGAATAAAAAGTAGAACATATTCTGCCGCAGCATCGTATAATAAATTGCCAACTAATTAAACATGTTTCACTATTTAAGAAGACTGCTTTTAGTTATTTTTTTTTTTTTTCCAAAATATATAGAAATGTATTAATTATTATTGTCACAGATAAATATAATTTCTAATTTTCTCCATTGTACTGCCAAGATTGTAAAGGGCAGTCCCAATAGCTCATCGGAACAATACTTAGAATAAATAAATATATAAAATGTAAACTGCTGAAGAGCATGTTTACTCAGATATGAGTTGCAGCCTATGGCATTGATCATCATTATCATCATCATTTTCCAACTCTAGTTTTCTGGGTGTGGTGTACAAGTGCTTGCCACCTCTTCCTGTCTGCATACATCTTCGATTTTGAGGCATCCCTCCTCCACATCCTATTTCAGTGTCTATCCAGCATTTCCTTGGCCTTTCTCCTTGGACAATAAGGTCGAAGTATTTTCTGGCGGGTCTCTCGCTCTTCGTCCTCATAATGTGCCCGTACTACTGAAGTATACACTTCTTTATTAGATTCAACGATAAGATATCTATTAGGTTCAACCTTTTCAGTACTAATTAGGTAAGTGTTTATGTTATGAATAAAAGGTATTTGTAACATAAGCATGTAGGTACCTAATTTGTATTGAAAAGGTTGAACCTAATAGATATCTTATCGTTGATCTCAGTTCAATAAGGAAACATTAATGAAGTTCATATCTTTATTACATTGGTAATAGGGACATCAATGTCAGCTACCTTCCTGTTTACTTCATTCCTGTTTTTGTCCTTTTGAGTAGTTTGATTCATAGTTCTAATGAATCTCATTTCTGTTGCCTGAATTCTGTTGTCATTTTTTTAGTAGAGTACATGTCTCTAAGCCATATGTGAGAATTGGTATGAAGTAGGTGTGGTGCAGGATTGTTTTTGCTTTTTGCAGTATTTTGCAGTCCTAGAGTAGATTTCTAACTTGATTGTAAAAGTCTGATGCTTTCTGTGTCCTGCTGAGTATTTCCTGCTTGACAGTATTGTCTTTGGAGATTGTGCTTCCGAGGAACTTGAGATGAGAAACTTATTCTAGTTTTTCTCCATCCTAAAAAAGAGATTGAGTTTGTTCCTTTCCTGTTGATGGTCATTTCTTATCTTCATCTCAAATTTATTGAACATATTATTCCACTCAGTAAGTTTTTCCTGTACTTCAGCTTTTGTTTTTCCCCATAACAGCAAATACCAGGGCATTTGGTCTGCTGCCCATTTCCTTGATAGACTTTATGATCTTGTCCGTTACTATTTTTTTTCTAGTTGCTTTACTTTGCACCAACACATATAGATCTTACGGTGCCGATGGGATAGTAAAGGCCTAGGAGTTGGAAGAAAGCAGTTGTGGCCTTAATTAAGGTACAGCCCCAGCATTTGCCTGGTGTGAAAATGGGAAACCACAGAAAACCATCTTCAGGGCTGCCGACAGTGGGATTTGAACCCACTATCTCCCGGATGCAAGCTCACAGCTGCATGCCACTGACTGCACGGCCAACTCCCCGGTCTTTGTTACTGTTATGAAAAAGAGTGGTGATAGGGCTCTTCCTTGTTTGACACCTCTGTTTGTCTCGAACCATTTCAATCTTCCATTGCCTATCTGAACACGGCTGTAGCAATTATGGTATAGCATCTTCACTTTGTCAGTCAGGTACTTTGGCACCTTGAGGTCTTACAGGCATTCCCATGTCTTGTTCCGAGGACACCATCGTAGGCCTTTTCAATGTCCAAAAATGTAATCACAAGATTCTTTCCATGTTCCCAGTACTTTTCTGTAAGCATTCATACAGCAAAAATGAGATCAATAGTACTTTGATCTTTCTTGAATCAGTGTTGTTCTTCCTCAAACAAAGGTTTCACTATCTTCCTAATTCTCATTTCACTGATCTCTTACGACAGCTTCAGCGTGTGACAAAGTTATGCCCATATAATTTCCATATTTCCGTCTGCTGCCAATTTTATACAGTGAAATGATGCCTTTTCTCCAACCTTCTGGGATCTTGTTTTCTTCCCAGATCACCGAGAGCACTCTATACGAAGACCGAGGACAATCAGTTTCGTATATTCTTTAGTGCTGTTTCAACTTCAAGCCATGTTAATGGGAATTGCTTTTTCTGGATTCCATCTATTCTACAGGTGGTGGTGTTGTCTCCATCGCCATTCAACAATATGCTGAAGTACTTCATTTCATCTCTGGTTCCTTCCCCTGTTCTTATCAAACTACCATCATTTGTTTCCAGCACGAGGAAGTTTCCATATTCACTTCTTTTACTTTTTTCTACTTTATATAGTAGCTTCCTACTTCCTTGGCAGTCTTCCTCTATCCTGGTAGTAGAGTCATTCCAGCACTTTCTCTTTTATTCTTGGATTAGTTGTTTTACAGCAAACTTCTTGGTACAATACTCCTGTGCTTGTTCTTCTGTTTCTACCTCATTTCTTCTATTACCCATTTTTTGTTTCACTTGATCTAATTTCCTCAGTATATTTTGTATAAGTTGGTGTATGATAGTGTATACTGTTCATGAAGGCTACTGCATTTGATGTTTAACAATGTCAAATATAAGATTCAGTAAGAGGTGTTTATCTATATAAATAAAATCGTAATGACCGTGTGTCTGTAACATTGACTATTTTGGCAAAATTTCCCTACAGTTATCTGTTTCAGGTGTAATAATGACCATCTGCATATTTTTTAGGTTTGGTGTCTGTTTGTCGATTTGTCTTTTTGTTTGTCTGAGTTCTTATAACTTGAAAACTACTGGATATATTTCTACCAGTCTTGATATTTAGAACCCACCTGTCCTTGGGTAGGTTTTAGGGCCAATAATATTTCTGATACCTAAATTTACTGGGGGGTTTATCCAAAACTGAAACGATGATTTTGCACTCCCGCAAAATATGCACATCCAAAATTATTGGAAATCTAACATCCTAAATGGAAGTCAATTTCTAAAACTTTTTTCACATGTGCATCATTTTGATAGGAGGATTAATAAGGGAGATATCATGAACGGTCGGTTTTGCAGGCTAAGTCCAGCGGACATAGCCCAAAAGGTGTTGTATGTGGAGTAGATTCCTTATCTATATAAGTAAAATTGTAACGACTGTGTGTCTGTACATTGACTATTTTGGCAATATTTTCATACAGCTATCCATTTAAAGGGTAATAATGACCATCTGCATATTTTTTGGCTTTAGTTTCCTGAAAGTCCTAATTTTTACAGCCCTCCCCCAAAGTGAAGAATGCAGCACAATCTGCGAGACGAGCTAGAAAATTGAAATTTGGCAAAATTATACGTTTTAGCCTGTAACTGATGGAAAACTTCCAAGATCTTTAAATTTTTCACTTTTTATCCTCAAAGAATATTGAAACATCGAGGCAATTCTGATGACGATGCAGACCTTCGTTTCAAGGTATTTCGTGGCTAAATGGTAAGTCCTATCACAAAACAGACGGCATAATCTCGATTCAAATTGGAGTGATCTACAACTTTGGTCCTATGACTTTTTGTCGTATCTCTATCCCTTATATGTAAGATTTGTCTCCATTTCTCAATTGTAAGTAAGTTTTGCACTTTATACATGCATAATTCATGCTTTGAATCACTTGTAGGACAGACAGAATCATCAAATTCTACACGCTCATTAGCCCACTCAGTAGCCATATGTGAGCCAAATGCTATGTTTGTAGCTGTCACATAATTACCCAAAAGTAATGCACTGTGAGACAATCTTACCTAAATTTCACCCTATTCAACGTTTCTAACTCAGTCTGACCCATGAACAGATGAGATACGAGAAAATATCATAGGACCAACCATTTAGATGGCTAAATACAGCGTCTTATGGTACAATCCATTTGTCAATATGACGTACCGTTTAGCAGCAGTTAATCTGTAAATGTCCGGCTCCATGCCTAAATGGTTAGCATGCTGGCCTCTGGTCACAGGGGTCCCGGGTTTGATTCCTGGCAGGGTCAGGAATTTTAACCAACATTGGTTATTTCGGTGGCATGGGGTGCTGGGTGTATGTGCTGTCTTCATTATCATTTCATCCTCATCACGATACACAGGTCGCCTACGGGCATCAAATCAAAAGACCTGCACCTGGTGAGCCGAACGTGTCGTCGGACAGTCCCGGCATTAAAAGCCATACGCCATTTCATTTCATCTGTAAATGAAGGACTGCAATATTTTAAACATGCATATACTTTTGTGTGTCGATATATACAGTATATTCATCATCATCGTCATCATCATTTCCCTTTATCCAGCTGTAGCCGGGTAGGGGCAAATATGGTTCCTCTCCACTTTCTTCGGTCTTTCCACCACTCCTCCTCCAACACTGTGTCCCAGTCCAGGTTTCTTTCTATAATGCTGCGTTGGATGGTATCCTTCCATCTCAATCGTGGTCGTCCACGGCCTCTCCTTGGATTTGCATTTCCATCACCTTTTTTGGCATTCTTTCGTCGCTCATTCGCTTTATGTGCCCAAACCATCTTAGTCGGCTCTTCTCTATTCTATCATTCATTTTTTCCACTCCAATTTCTTCCCGGATTTTCTCATTCCTTATTTTGTCTCGTCTACTCTTCTGTATCACACTCCTCAAGAATTTCATTTCGGCTGCCTGTATTCGACTCTCATCCTTCTTTGTCATTGTTCAAGTTTCTGCTCCGTAAGTTGTTATGGGTACGTAATACATCTTGTACATAGTATCCTTTGCTTCCATTGACACATCTTTGTCCATCAGATGATATAGATGTTGGTATTACATCTTTGTCCCATAACATATTTCTTACACTATGATAGAAACAACTTCCAGCTTGAATCCTTTTACTAATCTCAGCATCCAGTTGAGCATTCTCCATTAATTCACTCCCCAGGTATTTAAACGTTTCCACTACTTCCAGGGGCTTGTCTGCAAGTCTAATCTGACCTTTCCCTTCTTTCTCCCCTCTAGTCATAACAAGAGTTTTACTCTTTTCTACACTTATTTTCAATCCACATTCTTCAATCTTCCCATTCACCACATTCAACTGTTCTTGAACCTTCCTGTCGTCTTCTCCCCAAATCACAATATCATCTACAAATAACATCATGTTCATTTCTCTTCCTCCATATGCTGCTTTTGCTGTTCTCAAGATGTCATCCATTACTATTGTAAACAGGATTGGTGATAGAACACTTCCCTGTCTCAGCCCACTAGTTATTTTGAACCAACTTGTCCTGCCAACTTGTGTTTGCACGCAACTACAACATTCCTTATACAATGCCATGATCATTTTTATTAATCCCTGTCCAATTCCTTTTTGCACCAGACTGTCCCAAACTTTCGTCCTAGGGACACTGTCATATGCTTTTTCAATATCAATGAATGTCATCACCATATCATTCCCGTACTCCCAATGCTTTTCCATTAGTTGTCTCGTAATGAAAATGGGCTCTATTGTTGACCTTCCACTTCTGAAACCAAACTGATTTTCCTGTATCTGCTTCTCAACCCTCAACCTTATTCTACTTTCCAGTATCCTTTCCATTATCTTAGCAACATGGGATATTAGAGTAATTCCCCTGTAGTTCTTCAAAACTTTCTTATCACCTTTCTTGAAAATTGGGATGATTATTCCTTTTTGCCAATCCTCAGGGACCTCCTTATTCTCCCAGACATTCCTGAGAACCCGATATGTCCACTGCAGGCCTACAGCTCCAGGTGCCTTTATCATCTCCACTGAAATTTCATCTGTTTCAGCAGTTTTTCCATTCTTCATCTTTCTTACTGCCATTTCAATTTCATTCATTGTAATTTCTTTATCCATTTCTTCGTCAACTAATTGCCTTTCCTGGTCGTCCATTGAATGACTGTCATCCGTTCTTGTGTTCAGCAGCTTCTGAAAATACTCTCTCCATCTATTTCTAATTTCTTCTGGCTTTGTTAAAATTATGCCACCTTCATCCTTCACAAATCTGGTGTTTACTTGATCTCTCTTTTTGTTTCTTAAGATACCATACAGTAATTTCTTGCTGCCCTGCATATCATCTCTCAATTTCTGTGTGAATAAGGCCCAGCTTTTCCTCTTTTCTTCCTCCACTACTTTCTTGGCCAAATTCTTTGCCTCCACATATTTTCTTCTACTTTCTTCAGTCTTAGATGTTTTCCATGCTTTCCATGCCATTTTCTTTTCCTTCACTTTAATCTTTACCCTATCATTCCACCAGTGTGTTTCTTTGTCCTTCACATTTCCTGATGTTCTACCACACACCTTTTCTGCACATCCAACCAGTGCTTCCTTAAATCATTTCCATTCCTCTTCAACATTCCCCACCTCTGTCCTGGGTACCAAGGGTATTATTTCCCTTTGAAATTCTTCTTGTATGCTTTTCTCCTTCAACTTCCATACTTTAATTCTTTTCTCTCTTCTTAATTGAGGTTTTTCAATCTTTCCAACTTTCAATTTTCCTATCACAACTCTATGATCTCCAACCAAAGGCTTCTTCAGGCATGGCTGTTACATCTACAAGGTTCTTCCGGTGTTCTTTCTCTATGATTATATAATCAATCATGGTCTTTGTTCGTCTGTCTCCCCAGCCATACCTTGTAATCTTCTGACTGTTCTTCTTCCTAAACCAGGTGTTTCCAACAATCATTTGATTCCTCATGCAAAAATCCACCAACAAATCGCCTTCTGGATTTACATTTCCATATCCAAAGGGCCCTACAACATCTTCCTTTCCTTGTCTTTCCATTCCAACTTGTGCATTTAGATCTCCCATCAATAGTACTTCCTTATCTTCTATCTGTCTCTCCACTTCCTCTAAGAAGTCCTCTAGATGTTCATCTATGCAACCAGTTTGTGGGGCATACAACTGAAATAGATCTTTCACGCCATTTTCAAACTGGAGTCTCATCATCATCATCCTATCGCTGACGTACTTTGTATATTCCAGATATTCTTGGATTTCTCTTCTAAGTATGATGGCCACTCCATTTTTTGCTTCAGGTCCTCCGCTGTAATACAGCCTGTATCCTTCTCTCAGAGGGATCTCCCCTGTACCCCTCTTCTTTGTCTCGCACAGTCCAAGTATGGCTATATCTTTTTCTATCATGAAGTCAACCAGATCTTCTGTCTTTCCCGTCAGTGTCAATACATTAACTGTTGCAATTTTGATGTAGTTTGGTGCTGGTTGCCCATTTTTCACAGTTCCCCCACCACCTGAAGAGCTGCGCGTCGCTTTTAGCAGGGGACGCCCTAACCTTTTCCGAGGCACCATATCTGCTTTGTCCATATAGGCTATTGTTACGATGGGCTCGCCACACCTAAAGGCATTTTATACCTACTGCCAGGTTCAAAATTAGGCCGCCCCTAACATGGAGACAGACGCCTTTCGTAGCCGCTCCTCTGGAGTACAGACGCTACGGGTATGCCCCTTCCGCCATCTCCGCCGTACCGAAGTCCACCTTCTCCGCCGTAGATGCTGTTGAGGTCTTCACTCGTAACCCTGAGTTGGGACCCATACCAGATGTTACACACCGGGTCAGTGTGCTCTGGGACTCACATAGGCAGGGGCGCCACTCCCTGGGTAGGGCTGCCTCCGAAGAGGGTCCCTACCTGCTACCTACATATACAGTATATTGATACAGTATATTGATGATACAAAATGATTATAATTTTATTATAGACCACCTATTCAATACATTATAAGCTAATATGAAATTACATCCTTATTAAATTGTTAAAATGGCACATGTTTTGCTCCTTTTAGTGAGCATCATCAACCAAATAACATTTACTCAAGGTTTAATAAGATCATGAACATATTCTATTGAGCTAAAAATATGCTTTATAAGCATGAGTGACAAGTCTTACGATATTTTACTGATCATGTAACAACTAAAATGTATTGGTATTAACATTGTCTTTGAAACTTACAGACAAAACTCATCTATTAACCATCTATTTAAAATCTTTGTATGAGATTTGGGTAACTGTACTGATTCAATATTTTTCAATTGTATAATTGTCCTTGAACCTTCATTGTATGTTTAAAGATTTTACGAAGCTAATCATATCCTGTATTGTAGACCTTTGCCTTATCCCCAATTTAATTTAATAAGGATGTAATTCCATATTAGCTTATAATGTATTGAATAGGTGGTCTATAATAAAATTATAATTAGAGCCCGGATTTCCATGCAAATGCATGTTTTTAGTTAAGCTACTTACACTTCTCACACTTTGTAAATATTCGTTTTATGGCTTAACGATTCCAAACAACCGTTCTTTTTCCGTGCATGTTTGGATGTTTTGGCCTATTTAGGAGAAAATTCATGCATAATGCATATTTTGGATTTAATAGCAAATATTTGGACGTTTATATTGCATAAAATGGACTTTCCTTCTGAATTTGGTGCATATATAATGTTAACTTGAATGACAGTGCCTTTTATGATATTGGTGTGCAGAATTTGGGACCAATTTTCCACATTATACAGTATGTCTATTACAGAGAGACGGAGCGAAGTATTTCTGGCATCCTATCTGACAACCAAAGTTAGAGTCCGACTCGTTGGCTGAATGCTCAGCGTACTGGCCTTCAGTTCAGAGGGTCTCGGGTTTGATTCCCGGCCGGGTTGGTGATTTTGACCTTAATTGGTTAACTCCAATGGTATTTGTGCTGTTCCCAACATCCCTGTAACTCACACACCACATGACACTATCCTCCACCACAATAACACGCAGTTACCTACACATGGCAGAAACCGCCCACCCTCATCGGATGGTTTGCCTTACAAGGGCTGCACCCGGCTAGAAATAGCCACACGAAATTAAATTCAAACCCACACATGGCAGATGCCGCCCACCTCAGCAGAGGGTCTGCCTTACAAGGGCTGCACTCAGCTAGAAATAGCCACACGAAAAAAAAAAGTTAGTACATACGACAGAGGTCCTATAATCCAATTATTTATGTATAATTATGAATGTCGCGATATGACTTTCTAAGTTATAGCGACAATAAATAAACTTTAAAAAAATCCAATTAACTAAGTACTTGAACCGTTGCCTGAGTAAACACTGACGTTAAGTCGGAAGTCCCCACGTCGATCTCTGTAATTCTTAGGAATAAGATATCCGAGTTGTACATTGCTATAAATTGAACCTCAGATTGTGCATTACTCATTGACGGCTCATTTGTTGTACCTCTCACATCACACTTCTGTGACGCTGTGTTACGGAGATAGCAGCTTACAAACCTTGGTTTTGCACTGAACCCTCTTCTGTTGTTATCCTGGAATTTCCTACCCGGAACTCTTACTTGTCACATGTCTTTGTTATCGCAGCCGGCAATCGTTACCATTTAGGACATTCAAAAGTGTCTGCAATAATCGCACAGAGAAGTAGCTGCGGCAGCTGGAGATACTGTAGGTCGAACAAAGTGATGCGTTAAAATCCTAACTTTGAATTCAAGCTTATACACTATAAGACGGATTGTGGTAACAATGCAAAAGAGGCACAATTTGTCCCAAATATCTTCATTTAAGTGTGCACTTGTCACTTCTTGTGACAAAGAAAGATCATTTTCTACGTTTAAGGATATGCTGACAGATAAACGGATGAGCTTAAATTAAGACGATTGAAGGAAATGGTAGTTTTTGTATAATGTTTCAAAATAAACTGAATTTTGATAGTGCATATTTTCCAGTTTATTGTGCACGTTTTGCCATATTATAGTGCATGAATGCATGCATATTTTGAGATTTTATAGTGCATGGAAATCCGGGCTCTAATTATAATAATTTTGTATCACGAGTACTGTAGATCTTCAATACGGACAAAAAATTAAATTTATAACCTGCAATATATATTGATGTCGATATGTAGCGATCAAGAAAGGTGTGTCTGCTATTGTAATCAGTACTCTCCACATCAACTTTGCCTGGCAGTAGGCATGGAGTCCTTTTCCAACTCCTGTGTACATGGCATTGGTAAGGAGGGTCCACCATTGTAAAGAATAATTGCCTTCTCGATTTCACTTGCAGAAGGCAAGGGAGCATGCAATTTTGTTCAAAACTCTCCTACCCGATTGTATTTGGCTGTGAGCAAGGATGCCTGCCATTATGAACAAATGTACCCATCTAAAATGTGACTGGCATTAGGCATAGTAGGCTGCTGTTTTAATGGAAAATCACCAACTCAGTGTGACTGGCAGTAAGCTGGCTGGCACTAGGAAAAGGGGCCTGTCATTATAATGATAACAGCACTACTCAGTTCTGACTGACAGTAGGGAAGTTGCCTGCTATTGTAATAAAAGCTCCTCAACTGTAATCTGTCTGGAAGTAGGTAAGGGGGCCTGCGATTGTAACGAAAACTATCCAAATCGATTGTGACTCCACATTAAGCAATGGGGCCTGCCATTATAATGTCAACTTCCCAACTCGACTGTGAATTGCGGGTGGCAAGTGAGCCTGCTGGTATCATCACAACTCCGCAATTCACACTTTACAGGGGAAACAATGTACGGAGACCTCCCCATGCTGTTTCTCGGATAATGCTATAAGAGACATGCAATTTAAAAAAATCTTATTCAATGCATGTACAGTAATTTACTTCAATATCTGAATACAGTGTAGAATACCATAGCGAAGCACAGGTACATTTGCTAGTAATACATAAGAGGGCTGTTCTTTATTAGTGGCAACACTGTTGTATGTACACCAGGAAACAAAACCAGCATTTCTTGCATATACACACATTAGGGTGGTACCCAACCTTGCTCACAGTACATGGCTTGGCCATCCAATGCTCCGCGCTTGCTGTTAGAGACCGACCGAACTGTTTGTGATGGTGATGATTATATAAAGGGGCCTAACATCTAGGTCATCAACCCCTAATTGTACGAGATTAAATGTAATAACAATAATAATAACGTTAATTTTTTTTTTGCTAGGGGCTTTACGTCACACCGACACAGATAGGTCTTATGGCGACGATAATAATAACGTTAAACTGTGTCCGCAAACCGAGTGACCACCGGTATAAGCGGTACTCCTCTACCAAGTGCCAACGGCCTCTTCAGAAGGCAGATGAGCGGGTAGAGGTTCAGGGCACTCTCTTGCCCTTGGGGTGGGAAACTGCCCCTAAGAGCCACTAGATGGCCAATGGCATAGGAAAATAATAAATCCAGTAGCGTCTGTTCACCTATTTGGTGCGGCAATTGGTCAGCGTCTGTACTCCAAGTCGGAGCAGCTGTCACAGAAAACCTTCAGGAACTCACCCATCCCACTACAGAAAAAGAGTAGACACCCTTTTTGGAACACTGAATGTGACCAAGCCATATTGAATAGAAAAAACGCATAGGCCCTACCAGAAGTTCATCAGCAACCATACACTTGAAAACAAAGAAAAATTCATTTAAATCTAAGAATTTGATTTTTTGTCCGTATTGGACTGAGAACGTAAGCTAGGTAACTTAAAGGGTCCAGCTTTTCAATACAAATAAATGTTATAATGTATTATTTACAAAATATTTTTACTTGGAACTAGTTTCAACGCTATTTAGCGTCATCTTCAGCCAAAATGTGAGAAATAGGCATAGGCGTATACATGCAGACATGTACATTACACAAAATGTTACATCATTACGATTAAATAAGAGTAAAAGAGACATAAAATAGTGAATTACAAGGTCAGAAATTGTCAGTCATCAAAATGGACCATGAAGGCTGAATCAAAACTGTACAAACATGAGTTAGGACTCAAAAACACAATCCCCCGCCGACCGCTTTCGCACATGATCTCGCGATCCTTGCAACAAACAAACAACAGGCAATCAGCCAAATCGAAACCCTCAAGAAATGCTCAGAAAAATTCGGCCTACAAATCTCCTTCTCAAAAACAAAGTTTATGTGCAACCACTGCAGCCTCCAGAATTTGAACACAAAATTTGGCACAATCGAAAAAGTAACTGAGTTCCGATATCTCGGAGAAATTGTAGTACCAACAGGAAAAGAACAGAAGGCCCTCGAGGTCCGCATCCAGAAAATGAAGAGAGCCGTTGGCCGAACGCAAACCATTTACAACAAAAAATGCCTTTCAATCTTCACCAAAATTCGACATTACAACACTGTGATCAAACCTGAAATACTATATGCGAGTGAAACACTGGATCTCCACAGAAAAACAGTACTCGAAGACATCCTGAAAGAGGAACGTAAAATCATCAGAAAAATTCTTGGCCCAAAACTGACTGACGAATGATACTGTCTGCAATCTTGTACAAAAACCGAGGAGCTCTCAAACCTGGCGGCCGACATCAGAAAAAGATGCCTGAAATTTTACGGACACATCAAACACCTTCCAGAAAACAGACTGACAAGAATCTTACTTGAGGCAACAGAAAACATCAAAACAAATAGATGGACAACGGAAATCCGCCAAGACCTAGAAAAATCAGGAATCAAAATGGCCGACATTGCTGACCGAACCTGCTACAGAACGAAAATTCAGAGAGAAACCACAAGAAGAAGACAGGAGCTAAGTAGACAGAGCACGAAGAACCACAATGAGAGAAAAATTGAAGGCTGCCTGGCAAAGAAGGAAATGCACAACTTCTAAGTGAGCTTTGCGTAACCAGTTTTCTGGTCTTTTTTGCACCTCATAATAATAATAATTAAAATTTACCCACTGACTAGCATTTGAAAGATGATTATGAATAAAATGATTATGAATTTAAAATAATCAGTGGATTTAATTCACAATGCCTTATTTTCTTATAAAATGATTTAAAAGTAGATTAAAATGGAGTAAGACATATTTCATTCTAATTAACAGTTTCAGAAACACATCAAGATGGATAAAAACAGAGTTAAAAATATGCTTAACAGAATTAAAAACAAAAAGAAACATTTATCCCTCATAAAACGAATGACAAGGTCTGATGACTGCTCGTCATCTTGTAGAATGAGGGAGATGTTTGTGACTTAATCAAATATAGGACATCACAACCATTATAACTTTTTATAAGGTCATCACATGCCGTTCATCAAATTTGTGATTCATTGTGTTTGTGAAGCCTAATAACCATAAACACATTGTTTTTAGATTATACTTTAAGTACCAGTACATTTCATTATTAAGGAATGTTGAGAGATTTTAGAATTTGTGAGCTGATGAAGAGAATTGAAGGTTCTCGAAACATATAGTCCTAGAATTAATGTAGACAACAATTTGCGATTGTACTTTTAGGTATTGACAACGCGGATCCAATAAAAGAAACACTAATTGTAACAATTAATATGGACCAAAATTTTAAAAACTGTCAATAGAGTTTATGGCAAACACGAACAGAGTGACACTTAGAACCAATCCGTGTGGGACTCTATTTTCTTGAATGTAGTATTGTGAATATGCCCTCCTTGCTCGGACAAGGAATAGATGGAGGTACAAAAAGTTTGCAATAAAAACCGGCAAGTTACCTTGGAATTTCCACTGATGCAGGACTGAAAGGATACCATACCGCATTGTGATGCAATAGGCCATCTCTAAATTGAAGGAAACAGCAACCAAATGCTGTTTTCGGAGAAACACGTCCTGGATAAAACTCTCCAAGTGCACAAAGCAGTCAGTGGTGGAGCGAGCAGCTTGATAAGTACATTGGTCCTGACAATAGTACTTTTTTCTCCAAACACCACACAAGTCAGCATTTCACCATTCTCTCAAATGGTTCACATAGTCTGTGAGACAAATAGGTCAGTAACTGCCTGCATACTTATGATCTTTGTCAGGCTTGAGGAGAGGAATTACTATTCCCTCTCGTTACTGCAACAGAAACTCACCCTCTATCCAGATTCAACTGAACACCCCTACAAGATATAAGAGATCCTTGCTGAGGTGTTTCAACATCTGGTTATGGACATTATCTGGTCCGGGAGCTGTGTCCTTGCCAAGTGCCAAGGTGCTGCGGAGTTCCCACTCTGTAAAGAGCATATTATAATCCTCTGAATTGTGAGTGGCAAAACACTGATGATGGCATTCTGCTTCCCGCTTCAGAGCATAGAAATCAGGATTGTAATTCCCGAAACCAAACACATCTGCAAAATGACTTGCTAGATGATTAGCAACCAAGGGTGGATCAGTGACGATTCTGCCTGCAATGGAAATTTCTGGTACTAAGGATGGTCCTTGTAGATTCAAAATGCATCAGAGTTTAGTCCACACTTAAGATGACTGTTTATGTCATGTCATAGATGACACATATCTTTTCCATGAAGTTTTCTTTCTCTGTCAAATAAGAACTCATGTTACCATGTTGGCCACAGTAGGCTGCTTATAATAGTGTTTATGAGCCCAACAAAATTATTTTATAGCTGCAGCAAATTCTTCATTTCACTAATAAATTAGTTTATGCCGAGTTATCCCAGAAAAAAGATGGAATTGATGCCTGAGAAATAGCAAAAGTAACTTGTATGATAGAAGTTATACTATCTCTCTTTTTACAAGTTGCTTTACTTCGCAGTAATACAGATAGGTCTTATGGCAGCCATAGTTAAAATAATCTACGCTCTGGCTATTTGCATCGTTAAAGACAGCTAATGATATGAACTCTGGCCAATCAGCATGCTTAAGAATCCATAGGGGAGGAGCCTCAAGCGATTTCTGTTTCAACAAAGTAAGAATAATGAGGAAATGATCACGGTCACAGAGGTCATCGTGTACATCCCACCGAAGCAGGGGAACGAATGCACAGGAGCACAGACTATTGTCAATGCGGGAGATAATATGCTGAAATGTGTTCGTTCCACTGTATAAAAAATGTATAAATCTAGCTTTCCTATTAACTGTTCTAACTCCCTTTCACTGCAGCAAGGCGTTTCAGAGCTCCATTATGGGGGATTTCATTTTTTTTTTTTTGCACATAATAAGTTATTTATTTTTCCTTTCTTTTCATTTTTCTGTAAAGAATGGCTAAGGAGTACAAGTGTAGCAATTGTGGGTGTGGCCAACCATTAAGGAGTATGAGGGAGGAGTTGGAGAGTTTGAGGGAGATAATTAGGATACTCTCAGAAGACAGGCCTCCCTCAAACACTGTACAGGATACAGTAGGAACAGAATTCAGGACAGGTGTCTGTAGGTAGAACAACAGAAGGAAGATGAGGAACAGGGAACTGTTGCTGAAAGTGTGCAAGTAAGAGGAAGGGAAAAGGTAGGAAAGGGAAATGTAGAGTAGAGGATAGGAAAAGACAGGTGGAACAGGGTCATGGGAGGGAGATAAGGGAGGAAGAAGTAGCTCCTGCTGCTGTCAGGAAAGATAGGGCTGACCAATATGGGAGGGGATCAAATGAGCTGGGTAGGGTTGAGGCTCAGGTCATGGGGGATGCCATTGTTAGACATGTGGGGAAAGTGTGTGGAGGAAAGGGAACCAGGGTAGAGTGTTATCCAGAAATTAGGCTGAGGCAGATGTTGAGAAAAGTAGAAGAGAAGGAAGAGGGGAAGGAGAAGGTGGTAGTGTTTCACGTTGTTACCAACAACGTAAGGCAAGCAGGTACAAGTACCAACATAGTTGGGAATGTGTGGGATCTGGCAAATGCAGCACGGGTGCAGTTTAAGGAAGTGGAGATTGTTAACAGTGGAATACTATGTAGGAGGGATACTGACTGGAAGGTGATTGGGGGTTTAAATGAGACTATGGAGTGAATATGTGGGAAACTGGGAGCAAGATTTCTAGATCATAATGGGTGGGTAGGAGATAGGGATCTGCACTCAGATCGCCTTCACTTAAATTGTAGCGGAACATATAAGTCAGGAAATTTGTTTGGAAGTGTTATAGGGAGGTACATTCAGGGAAACATGGTGATCTAGGGAGTGGTGATAAGGGTACAGGAATCTAGAAGTCAAGTAGGGAAGACATAAAAATGTTAGTGTTGAACTGTAGAAGTATTGTAGAGAAAGGAATAGAATTAAGTAATTTAATAGATATATACTTACCAGATATTGTAATAGGAGTTGAATCATGGCTGAGAAATGATATAATGGATGCAGAAATCTTCTCACGGAACTGGGGTGTGTATCGTAGCTAGGATAGGAATGGTAGGAGGGGGAGTGTTCATTAATTTGTAAGCTACGAAAAAGTTAAAGATGACATACATGAAATTCTAGGTGTAAGGCTCATTTCCAAAGATAATAGGCAACTTGTTGTCTTTGAAGTGTACAGAGTGGGAAAGGGTAGTGATGACACTGATTCAGAATTATTTGATAAGATAATCAGCTATGTGAGAAACAACGTGGAAAGGAATGTAATTGTAGCGGGAGATCTCAATTTACCAAATGTCAATTGGGAAGGTAATGTGAAGGATAGGAACTATGACCAACAAATGGCTAAGTTAATATGGGATGGACAGCTGATTCAGAAAGTGATGGAACCAACTACAGGGAAAAATATCCTGGACGTGGTGCTGGTAAATCCAGATGAGCTCTCTAAAGAAACCAAAGGAATACATGGTATTAGTGATCACGAAGCTGTTTTTGTCATAGTTAAAAATGAATGTGATAGAAAGGAAGGTCATAAATGTAGGACAATTAGGCAGTACCATATCGATGATAAAGCAGACATGAGGGAGTTTTTAAAAAGTAACTAAGATTGGTGGAAAACGATAAGTAAAAATGTAAACAGACTCTGGGATGGGATTAAAGCAATTATTAAAGAATGTAAAAACAGGTTTGTACCTTTAAAGTTGGTAAGGAATGGTAAAGACCCACTTTATTGTAACAGAGAAATAAAGAGACTAAGAAAGAGGTGCAGACTGGAAAGAAGGAGAGTATGAAATGCCTGTGGAAATAAGGAGAAATTGGAGGAACTTACTAAGAAATTGAATCTAGCAAAGAAGTCAGCTAAGGATAACATGACGGCAAGCATAACTGGCAGTCATACGCATGTTAGTGAAAAATGGAAGGGCATGTATTGGTATTTTAAGGCAAAAACAGGTTCCAAGAAGGACATTTCAGGAATCATTAATGAACAAGGGGAGTGTGTATGTGAGGATCTTCATAAGGCAGAAGTATTCTGTCACCAGTATGTAAAAATTGTTGGTTACTTGGATAATGTCCAGATAGAGTAGGTGACTAGCGTAAAAGGAGTATTCAAATTTACCTATGATAACAATGACATTTACAATAAGATACAAAAGTTGAAAACTAGAAAAGCAGCTGGAATTGATCAGGTTTCTGGGGACATACTAATGACAATGGGTTGGGATATAGTACCATATCTGAAGTACTTATTTGATTATTGTTTGGTCGGAGGAGCTATACCAGATGAATGGAGAGTTGCTATAGTTGCCCCTGTGTATAAAGGAAAGGATGACAGACATAAAGCTGAAAATTACAAGCCAGTCAGTTCGACATGCATTGCATGTAAGCTTTGGGAAAGCATTCTTTCTGATTATATTAGACATGTTTGCAAAATTAATAACTGGTTTGATAGAAGGCAGTTTGAGTTTAGGAAAGGTTATTCCACTGAAGCTCAACTTGTAGGATTCCAGCAAGATATAGCAGATATCCTGGATTCAGGAGGTCAAATTGACTGTATCGTGATTGACCTGTCTAAAGCATTTGATAGGGTGGATCATGGGAACCTACTGGCAAAAATGAGTGCAATTGGACTTCACACAAGAGTGACTGAATGGGTGGCTCTGTTTCTAGAAAATAGAACTCAGAGAATTAGAGTAGGTGAAGCTTTATCTGTCCCTGTAATAATTAAGAGGGGAATTCCTCAAGGCAGTATTATTGGACCTTTAGGTTTTCTTATATGTATCAATGATATGTGTAAAGAAGTGGAATCAGAAATAAGGCTTTTTTCAGATGGTGTCATTCTGTACAGAGTAATAAATAAGTTACAATATTGTGAGCAACTGCAAAATGAACTCTGCTCGACTAAGTGGTATGTGTTACAATTCTCATGACGGGTCCGTATTGAAACTGGCCTAGCTCTCGAAAAGAAAGCGACGTGATCAACACTAAAACAAAAGTTGAGTCTAATATTTCAAAACTCTCCTTAGAATCACAGAATGATACCAGGTATGATTTAAAAAAGAAATTACCAACAGTAACCGAGAAATTAAATAAAACTTCCTATTCCAACCACACAAATCTAATTCAAGGATTAAAAACAAAAATTAATTACAATAACATCATAGTAACTAAAGCAGACAAAGGAGGGACCACAGTTTTATTAGACAGGAACAAATATATCACAAAAACAGATTTTTTTTTTTTTTTTTTTTTGCACATGGGACATTTTTAATAGTCAACAAGGACCCTACAAATAGAATCCAACAAAATTTAAAAACACTAATAAAGAATTCAACTTTCTTATTCAAGGAGCAAGAGCAGCAAAAACTAATCCACGTGAACCCTAACACCCCCACGGCCAGAGCTTTACCTAAATTACACAAGACCAAGCTCGATAGCTGCAGTTGCTTAAGTGCGGCCAGTATCCAGTATTTGGGAGATAGTGGGTTTGAACTCCACTGTCGGTAGCCCTAAAGATGGTTTTCCGTGGTTTCCCATTTTCACACCAAGCAAATGCTGGGTCTGTACCTTAATTCAGGCCATGGACACTTCCTTCCCATTCCTAGCTCTTTCCTGTCTCATCGTCGCCATAAGACCTTTCTGTGTCAGTGCAACGTAAAACAACTTGCAAGAAAAAAATTACACAAGAAAGATACATCTATGCGTCCCATTATCAATTGCAGAAATAGCAAGACTTATAAGACTTCAAAGTACATTCACTACTTTTTTAAAAGACATTATATATTCAATAATAAATCCTCATTAAAAACTCAGTTCACATTTGTGATATTTTAAAGAAATTTACTTTACTACCCAACCACATTATGTCCTCCTTTGATATTATGAACATGTATTCTAATGTGCCAACAAAAGAAACAGTAAACATTATCAAGGACAACCTTTCCAAACACAGTAATCTTAGCATGTTTGAAATAGATGAGTTTACTAAGATTCTGAACTTTGTATTAAAGAACAACCATTTTACTTTCAACGACAATATTTATCACCAGGACAGCCTAGCAATGGTGGATTCATTATCAGGCATCTTGGCCGACATATACATGGATTTGTTACACCACCGTAAAATAACGTCAAAAATAAAGGGACTCGGCCTGTGGCTTATGTACGTAGACGATACTTTTGCAATAACCGATAAAAATCTTAACAATAGTAGCAAAATTTTAGAATTTTTAAACACCTTGACCAAAATATAAAGTTCACCAAGGAGGACGAGGTCAATGGAGCCATTAAATTTTTATACATCACAGTAACACGCCTTAACAATACATTTGATTTCCAAATATTTAGAAAATCTACTAATACCCCATTAACAATTAAAAATGTATTAGTTCACCCTAACTCCCAAAAACAGGCCACCTTCTAGAGTTTAATTTACAGAGTATTAAAAATCCCTTTAACACCTAAGAGCCTAGAAACAGAAATCAATTACATAAAGAATTTGGCAAAAATTAATGGTTTTAGAAGCAGTTAACCGAATATCCAACAAGATCAAACTTAAATTAGCAACAAACTTCGTCCCAGATAAACCCAAAAGATCTAAGTTCGTCACATTCACTTACAATAATCCAGGTTTTTACCAGGTAACAAACCCCTTAAAAAAGCAAACCATCAACATTGCCTTTAGAACAACAAACACCAACCAAAACCTGTTTCTCAATCACAACACAGTCAACTCAAACAGTAGCATCTATTCAGGTACAGGCATATACAGGCTCAAATACACGCAATGTGACATCTCGTACATTAGGCAAACATGCTGGAGTTTCTTTACAAGGTATCAAGAGCACTATAATGCCAATAAATACAACAAGTTCTCAGCCATGAGTTCCCACATGAAAGATACAAGGCATCAATTCACAACTATGGAACAGGACCTTACAATTATCAAAAGAGTGAAACTAATGAATGAAATAGAAAGCATTTATATATATTTAGACCAATACTATAACAAAACCTAAATCTCAACGAATTAATCGAAGTAAAACATCCCTTGTACGAGATTTTACCCAACTTGTTACAATCATTAAATTTAAATCAAAATAATATTCTTAAAAACCTTAAACTAACATCCACAAAAGCTCCCACCTTTCCATTAAAGGTAATTCCCTCTGTGTCCACCACTACTAACCCCCTACAGCCAACAGTGCTTAAGCTAAATGCTCTGCCCATCTCCTCTCCTCCACCACACCCCCTCCCCTCAATTCTACACAGATACAATATAGGAAATGCAAGTGTCATTCGTTCTGAAGCTGCAAAGGCAACTAGTTCACACCACTAAAGTCGAGGGGGTAAGTAAATGCATACACAACATTTTTTTCTCAAACTTAGCCATCTTTTCCCTAATCTTAAAATCATTATACCCTCCTCTCCTTACAGATTCTTCAGCACACAATCCTCAATAGTCAATTTTAACATTCAAGTTATAGCCAACATCAACCATGAGCGTTCCCATTTGACCAATAGTACAAGAGGAATTAATCACATCAGCTAGTAAAGATACACATGGCATCACACAGTACTGAACCTTTTATCACTTCTTCAACAAAAGTAAGAAGACTGTGGACCCACCTTACAAATATGGGTTTAATAACAACAACTCCATGAGCCACACAGTATACTCTATGATAATACTATAAGCTTCCTACAAGAATATTCAATGTCATCTATAAATGATTAAGCTACTTAAGGTTCATAATAACCATTCTACGACTTCAAATTGAGTTGCCTTTAACCAGATTCCATTCATACTTTGAACTTGTAACTCAAGGCCATAATTTTAGCCATAGACTTTCTTACTGTTCATGTAAATAAGGACAGATTGGTTATTTTTAAAATGTTTTAAAGACCTCAACCTAAGATTGTACCAACATTATCCATTATCTCATACATTGAGCAAACTGAACAAATTGTCATCTGAGAACTTACAAGTTTCTCATTTTTATAACACATATGTTTCTCCATGTAACACTTTGACTATAGTAATCAGGATCCTGATCTTTATACCTTAGGCATGAGACTACGGCTGAAGATGCCCATGCAATGGGCAAACATGTCCCGTTAAATTAGTATAACAATTTAAATCTTAAATTTTAAGAACCCATTGTGTATTGAATAGGTGGATCTCAATATACTTTTGTAACATTGTTGAATTAAATGGTATGTTCCGAGCTGTCAGTGGAGAGGTGGCGAGGAATGACATTAGTAGACGAATAAGTTTGAGTGGTGTGTTTAAAAGTAGGAATGATCACAATATGAAGATAATGTTGGAATTCAAGAGGATATATTGGGGCAAATATTCGTTTATAGGAAGGGGGTTAGGGATTGGAATAACTTATCGAAGGGAGATGTTCAATCAATATCCAATTTCTTTGAAATCATTCAAGAAAAGGCTAGGAAAACAACAGACGGGGAATCTGCCACGTGGGTGACTGCTCTAAATCAAATAGCTTAATATGATAACAGTGGAAACTCCTGCGAGAAACTGGCTACACCGGTTCTGCATGCGATCTAGCGGTTTGAGGGGCTAACTACTCTTGCTACTGCTGTCAGCTGTGTATGTTAGAAGTGTCTTATTTGTACTTCAAATAGTTTTGTGCTTGTTATGTATCACGATATTGGAAATGGCAGGAAGACGAGTTATTTGTGCTATGTATGGATGATTTAATTACAAAAAACGAAGTGATCGCACGTCATTTTACAGATTTCCTAACAACAAAGTGGTGTGAGTATAGGCCTACCTGTTAAAGTTCATGTGCCTGAATTTTTTTCTATTTATGTGAAAAAACTTTCTTTAAAATATTGTTATGGTTAAACCTACACATTTAATTGATTTTTAGGTGTACTCAGTGGGTTGTGAAGAGCAGAACGGCAGATTTAGATGAAATTCTGAGGATGAAAGGACCAGAACATTTAAATAAAAGCCACGTAGTGTGCTCGGACCACTTCTCAGAAAAGGATTTCAGAAACAAAAATCTCTTAAGCCAATGGTAGGTGTATAATATTGTGACATTTTCCTCATATGGATATTGAAAAGTAATCTTTGAGTCGGGGAGAACAAAATTTATAGTAATAATTATCTTTGAATGTGATGTAATGACAACATGTCCACACGACAATTTTAATAAAATCAAGTAATTAATAATAGAGCTTGAGAAGATGGAATAATATCTCATAATTTATTACGTCACCACATTGATACTCCAGAAAACGCTTATGGAAACTCAGAATTCAAGATATAACCTGACCGGAGTAGTACGAACGTGGCAAGAAGACACCGCCTATTGTTGCTAATTCTCACTCTTGCTTTGGACATGAAGGGGATCAGACGCGAACACTGAACATTAATATTTACATTTTTAACCGCCGTGTTCCGAGCACATATCGTCGTGTATACAACAGAACGGGTCGCGACTGTCGTACGGTCGGATTGCTGAATTTGAATATTGAGAAGCTTATTTAATTGTGATTCTTCAAATATTACATCTGAATTAATTTTCGACCACAATAATTAATTTGCATGTGTTGGGCTCACATAATAATGTGTAATGTTATTTTGCAGGGCACAGTGAATATGAATGTTTTCTTAATCTGTGTGTACAACATCAAGATGGAGAGAACATGTGAGGCGCCAGGACAACGTCAGGATGGATTATAACACATCACCAGAACCCAGTGGTGGCTGGTTCATCAAAAGATAAGTCCGTACTTCATTACTTTGTCGTAAACAGACTCTGGGATGGGTTTAGAGTAATTGTTGAGGAATGTGAAAATAGGTTAGTACTTTTAAAGGTGGTAAGGAATGGTAAAGATCCACTGTATTATAACAGAGAAGTAAAGAGACTAAGAATGAGGTGCAGGTTGGAAAGAAATAGAGTTAGAAATGGCTGTGGAAGTAAGGAGAAATTGAAGGTACTTACTAGGAAATTGAATCTAGCAAAGAAGTCAGCTAAGGATAACATGATGGCAAGCATAATTGGCCGTCATCCAAATTTTAGTGAAAAATGGAAGTAAGGCAGAAACGGGTTCCAAGAAGGATATTCCAGGAATCATTAATGAACAAGGGGAGTGTGTATGCGAGGATCTTCAAAATGCAGAAGTATCCAGTCAGCAGTATGTCAAGATTGTTGGTTACAAGGATAATGTCCAGATAGAGGAGGTGACTAATACCATAGAAGTATTAAAATTTACCTATGACAACAATGACATTTACAGTAAGATACAACAGTTGAAAACTAGAAAAGCAGCTGGAATTGATAAGGTTTCGGAAGATATACTAAAGACAAGGGGTTGGGATATAGTACCATATCTGAAGTACTTATTTGATTATTGTTTCCATGAAGGTGCTATACCAAATGAATAGAGAGTTGCTATAGTAATCCCTGTGTATAAAGGAAAGGGTGATAGACATAAAGCTGAAAATTACAGGCCAGTCAGTTTGACATGCACTGCATGTAAGCTTTGGGAAAGCATTCTTTCTGATTATTTTAGACATGTTTGCAAAATTAATAACTGGTTTGATAGAAGGCAGTTTGGGTTTAGAAAAGGTTATTCCCCTGAAGCTCAACTTGTAGGATTCCAGCAAGATATAGCAGATATCCTGGATTCAGGAGGTCAATTGGACTGTATCGCGATTGACCTATCTAAGGCATTTGATAGGGTAGACCATGGGAGACTACTGGCAAAAATGAGTGCAATTGGACTTGACAAAAGAGTGACTGAATGGGTGGCTCTGTTTCTAGAAAATAGAACTCAGAGAATTAGAGTAGGTGAAGCTTTATCTGTCCCTATAATAATTAAGAGGTGAATTCCTCAAGGCAGTATTATTGGACCTTTATGTTTTCTTATATATATCAATGATATGTGTAAAGAAGTGGAATCACAGATAAGACTCTTTGCAGATGATGTTATTGTGTACAGAGTAATAAATAAGTTACAAGATTGTGAGCAACTGCAAAATGACCTTGATAATGTTATGAGATGGACAGTAGGCAATGGTATGATGATAAACGGGGTTAAAAGTCAGGTTGTGAGTTTCACAAATAGGAAAAGTCCCCTGAGTTTTAATTACTGCGTTGATGGGGTGCAAGTTCTCTTTGGGGATCATTGTAAGTACCTAGGTCTTAATATAAGGAACGATCTTCATTGGGGTAATCACATAAATATGATTGTAAGTAAAGGGTACAGTTTTCTGCACATGGTTATGAGGGTATTTAGCGGTTGTAGTAAGAATTTAAAGGAGAGGGCATATTTGTCGCTGGTGAGATCCCAACTAGAGTATGGTTCTAGTGTATGGGACCCTCATCAGGATTGCTTGATTCAAGAACTGGGAAAAATCCAAAGAAAAACAGCTCAACTTTTTCTAGGTGATTTCCGACTAAAGAGTAGCGTTACAAAAATGTGCGAAGTTTGTGCTGGGAAGACTTGGGAGAAAGGAAACAAGCTGCTCGACTAAGTGGTATGTTACACGTTATAATTCTCATATTTTGGTCTGCATTGAATTGTACATTAAAGCCAAAGAAATATTAATGTTTATTTTATTCCACCTATTCAATACCTAAAGAGTGTTTTTAATTACGTATTAAATCTTATGAAGAAAATTACAGGGATATGTTTTGCCCTTTATTTAAGGGCATCTTCAGCCTTAATCTCAAACCTGAAAGATAATAAATCAGGATCCTGATTGTTCTTAATTGTAGTTTTTTAAAGATAAATTACAAATCATAAAAGAGAGAATGATGTAAAAGTCTTGCAAACAGTCGTAATTTATATACATTTTTGAATGTCCTTGTCTAAAAATGTGGTAACAAGTTGCATATTAGTAGTTCTATCATCATCATCATCATCATCCTAAACCATCTCCAGTTTCCCAGGTGTGGTATGTGAGCCTCCTCCATCTCATCCTGTCCTTGTACCATTCTTCCTCCACCAACTTGTCCCAATCATGACCTCTCAGCAGTACATCGCTCTTAACTAAATCTATCCATTTCCTTCGTGGCCTTCCCATGGGTCGTCTTCCTTCTACCTTTCTGTCAAATTCCTTCCTTGCAGTTCTGTTTACTGGCATCCTCTTCATGTGACCAAACCACTTCAGTCTTGATATCTGAATCTTATTGAGGAGAGAATCATCTATTCCTACTTCTTCTCTAATTTTCTCATTCCTAATCTTGTCTTTCCTGGTTTTCTGGATCATAGTGCGTAGGAATTTCATTTCAGCTGCCTGAAGTTTAGAATTATCTCTACTGGCCAGTGTTGTGGTTTCGAGACGGTATGTAAGAATTGGTGTATAATAGGACTTGTACAACGTCATTTTTGTTTTCATGGGTATTTGCTCATCCCACAGCAGGTGTCTTACCTGGTGGTAAAATTGTGTTGCCTTATTGATTCGATTGTTCACCTCATATTTTGCTAGGTTGTCATTTGATATAATGCTACCCAAGTATTTGAAAACTGGAACGCTGTACAGTTGAGCTTCATTTAACATGACTATTGGTTCTGCTCCTTCCCCATACACTTTCATCACCACCGTCTTGGTCTTGCTGATGTTTAAACCATATTTCTTAAACTCCTCATTCCAGCTTTGTATTCTCTCTCCCAATTCCTCTTCTGAGTCACTCCAGATCGCAACATCATCTGCAAATGTGAAGGCTTTGATATCTCCATGTTCTTTCCTTTTAACAGATTTCATTACTACATCCATTACAATAATAAACAGAAGTGGTGACAATGAGCTGCCCTGCTGCACTCCTCTCTTTGTTTCAAACCAGTCCGACAAACCACATCCTACTTGAATACAGCCTCTGTTCCCACTATACAACATTTTCACTTTGTCTATGAGGCTGTCTCACACTTAAAGTTCTTTCATGCATTGCCAAATTCTTTCCCTTGGTACACTATCGTATGCTTTCTCAATGTCCAAAAATATTAGAAATAAAGGCTTGTTCTTCTCCCAGTATTTTTCCATTAGCATCCTAATTGCAAGTTGACCTTCCTGGTCTGAAACCATACTGCTCTTCTTCCAAAATTGGTTCAACAATATCTCTGATTCTGGTCTCTAGTATTTTTTCCAATATTTTCAGGACATGAGACAGTAGTGTGATACCACGGTAATTAGTACATTTTCGTCGGCTTCCTTTCTTGAACAGAGGTACAATGATGCCCATCTTCCAGTCCTCAGGAATAGTATTTTCCTCCCATATCTTGTTGAGCAGTCTATAGAGCCATTGGATTCCTGGAACTCCTGCTGCTTTCAGCATATCTGCACTTAGTTCATCTATGCCCACTGCCTTTCCTTTCTTCATGCTCTTGAGCGCATTTTCAACCTCAAGCCATGTAATTGGTGGTTCAGTTGTGGTTCCTTGACTTGGCTCTCCTCTATCCGTTGTTATGTTTTCTGTATCTCCATTCAGCAGCTTTTCGAAATAGATCTTGAGTTCTTGTTTAATTTCTCCTTCTTCTTGTGCCAGAGTTCCATCATCACATTCTATTGCTTTTATGGTCTCTTGATCCCTTTGCTTGTTTTTCACTACTCTGTATAGCAATTTCATATTTCCTCTACTGTCCTCTTCCAGTTTGTCTGCAAACTCATTCCATTTCTTCTCTTTTTCTTCCCTTCAAGTTTCTTGTTCCTGTATACTCCTTGAAGTCTTTGTATTTCTTGTTCATTTCGTTCTTGTCCCTGTTTTTGTTTTTCCTTGTCCAGTGCCTTCTTTATTTGGTTTCTTTCTTTCACTGCTGTTTTCACTCTATCATTCCACCATGGTGTCTTCTTTTTTCTTTTGATAGAACTTGTAACTCTGCATAGGTTTTTGGCTTCTCCCACAAAGGTGTCTTTGAAGGCCTTCCATTTTTCATTAACACTGGTTACTTCACACTTCGGCAAACTCTGTTGAATCCTTAGTTTGTATTCTTCCTTTATTTGGACTTCTTGCAACTTCCAAGTTTTAACCCTTGGTTTTTTCGCAATAAGTTTCTGCGTTTCATTTGTCTTATGTTTGAAGTCTACTACCAACAATCTGTGGTCACTGTCCATGCTTTCACTAGGGATGACCTTTACATCTGTGATGTACCTGCCACCATCTTTATTTGTGATTACGTAGTCAACCAATGTTCTATACTGGCCATCCCAACTGTACCTTGTTATTCTGTGACTGTCTCTTTTTTTGAAGAATGTATTTTTGATTATAAGATCATTTCTTCTGCACAGATCTAATACTTGTTCTCCTTCTGGGTTCCTTTGTCCAAATCCATGTGGACCAATGATGTTCTCGTACCCAAGTCTGTCTACCCCAACTTGCGCATTTAGATCTCCAATAATAATAATAATAATAATAATAACATTTTCCTCATTAACTGTATCTTACAGGTCTTGCCGAAATTTCTCTTTGTCTTCCTCACTGCAGCCTGTCTGTGGGGCATACACTTGTATGATGGTGTACTTAGTGTTCTCCAGTTTCATGAACATTTTAATGATTCTATCACTTTTGCAGATAACTTCAGCTGTAGTATCAGTCCCTTCGTTAATTAAGAATCCAACACCATTTTTTGCTACCTTCTCCTGTCCACTCCAGTATAATTTATAACCTCCACGAAGTGTCTTAACTTCCAATCTCTTTCCGTTTGGTCTCACTTATCCCAATATTGATATTTTTCTTCTATCCATCATGTCTAGGAGTTCTTCTAACTTTCCAGTTAATGATAGAATGTTCATAGTTCCAATTTGGTATTTGGGTCTCTTTTTTATTTGGGGTTTCCTTTCAGAACATTGCATATCATCAGCCTTACGGTCATCATACTTTACAATTGTCTGAGAGGACGTGTCAGTCCGGTCTATAATATTCTTTCCGAGGCTCTTTTTCTTATTTAAAGCGACTGTACTCAATACTCTCCTGCTGACTTGCTAGGCCTAACGCATAAGAGGATTTCCTTTCAGGGTTTACTCCCTTAGCCTTTGAGGATGCCTTCCTCGTCCTACAAGGCAGTAGGTTCCATCTGTACACCCCAGAAGGATGAGTTGCCTCTTCCGCCATCTCCACCGTACCGAAGTCCATCTTCTCCGCTGTAGATGCCGTTGAGGTCTTCACCCTTAACCCAGGGCAAGGGCCCTCCATATTTATGACCCCTGGAGAGAGGATGTCCCAGTATTTTAAAACCCCCAGGAATTGGGCTACCTGTTGGTCCACGGGTTGTATTGGTTATTTCAACCAGCCCTACATACTGTAGGGGCCCCCTATCCGCCACCTGGGGACGCGCTCTGTAGGGGTCAGGTTCCCCTGGTTACTTATTGGAAGTTAACCCCACCCACAAGGAGTAAGGTTATATGCAGAGTAGTTCTATAAGAACACAAATTGCTGCGTCGAATCTTGTTAAACGGCGCCCTGTATTGGTTGAGGGCGTTAGAAATAAGTTTGGAGCCTAAACAGTTCAAACTTTAGAATAATGACGAAGAAAAATGTCATTGATTACTCAAAGTGGAGTTTAAATACATTTTAAAGCTAGTGATGAGACATTTCTGCCGCTTTCTCAAATTACGCTGTAGGGGCGAGGGAAATGCTTGATAGTAAGTAGCCACAACTATGAAGTTCTATGAGAACACAGATAATTCTACTAAAAGGCGCCCTGTAAAGGTTGAGGGTGTAAGAAATCAAATTAGAGCTTTTAAACAGTTTGATCTTTAAAATAATGACAAAGAAAAGTATTTCTGATCACTCCAAATGGGATTTATAATAAACTTTAAAGTTGTCAGTCTGTTGTTAATCTCGCGTGAAGAGATAAGTCTGCAGTATTCTTAAAGCACGTACGAGTGAGGAAGAGTGCTTGATGGTAAGCAGCTGTGTTAATATTAGCTGGAAGGTGCGACTGGAGCTTCTTATATAGAGTCGAAAGGCAAATTTGGTTTAAAGTCTCTTTATTAATTATAATGTTAAATTGGTTAACATAAAGGTGAGTTAAAGAAAAAATGTATGTAATTTCCAGCTAATATTAACACAGCTACTTACCATCGAGCACTCTTCCTCACTCGTACGAGCTTTCAGAAGACTGCAGACTTATCTCTTCACATGAGATTCACAACAAACTAACAACTTTAAATTTTATTATAAATCCCACTTGGAGTGATCAGAAATACTTTTCTTCGTCATTATTCTAAAGATCAAACTGTTTAAGCTCTAATTTGATTTCTTACACCCTCAACTTTTACAGAGCGCCTTTTAGTAGAATTAACTGTGTTGTCATAGAACTTTATAGTTGTGGCTACTTACTATCAAGCATTTCCCTCACCCCTAAAGCGTAATTTGAGAGAGCAGCAGAAATATCTCATCACTAGCTTTAAAATGTATTTAATCTCTACTTGGAGTAATCAGTAACATTTTTCTTCGTCATTATTCTAAAGTTTGAACTGTTTAGGCTCCAAACTTATTTCTAACGCCCTCAACCAATACATGGCGCCGTTTAACAAGATTCGACGCAGCAATTTGTGTTCTTATAGAACTACTAATATGCAACTTGTTACCACATTTTTAGACAAGGACATTCAAAAAAGTATATAAATTACGACTGTTTGTACGGCTGTATCAAGGCTTTATTATAAGAATATCTTAACTACTGTCATCCCTCTCGCTCACCTTTTGAAGCATATACCTACATCATTCTCACTTTTATCATTTGTAATTTATCTTAAAAAAAGCTACAATTAAGAACAATCAGGATCCTGATTTATTATCTTTCAGGTTTGAGATTAAGGCTGAAGATACCGAGCTCGATAGCTGCAGTCGCTTAAGTGCGGCCAGTATCCAGTAATCGGGAGATCGTGGGTTCGAGCCCCACTGTCGGCAGCCCTGAAGATGGTTTTCCGTGGTTTCCCATTTTCACACCAGGCAAATGCCGGGGCTGTACCTTAATTAAGGCCACGGCCGCTTCCTTCCACTTCCTAGACCTTTCCCATCCCATCGTCGCCATAAGACCTATCCGTGTCGGTGCGACGTAAAGCAAATAGCAAAAAAAAAAAGGCTGAAGATGCCCTTAAATAAAGGGCGAAACATGTTCCTATATTTTCTTCACAAGATTTAATACTTAATTAAAATCACTCTTTATGTATTGAATAGGAGGAATAAAATAAACATTAATATTTCTTTGACTTTAAGTTGTACGTTCCGAGCTGTCAGTGGAGAGATGGCGTGGAATGACATCAGTAGACGAATAAGTTTGAGTGGTGTTTTTAAAAGTAGAAAAGATCACAATATGAAGAAAAAGTTGGAATCAAATAGGACAAATTGGGGCAAATGTTTGTTTATAGAAGGGGAGTTAGGGATTGGAATAACTTACCAAGGAAGATGTTCAATAAAATTCCAATTTCTTTGCAATTATTTAAGAATAGGCTAGGAATCTGCCACCTGGGCAACTGCCCTAAATGCAGATTAGTAGTGACATTGATTTATCTTGGTTAGTGCTCTTTTTCAGGTCATGATATTGAGCAGAACATATAAACGGTTTGGAAATATGAAAGTGATATTGTGTCACTGAGTGAAACAGGATCTCCAGGGATGTAAATCTTCATTTAGTAACTTAGAGCCACGTGATTTTATTTAATTGTACCCCAATTCACAGTATTGAATTTCTGGAAGTCATTCGTCAAGATGTATGAATTTTAATGGCGTTACAGTGGTCAATATTATTAGGATCTTTGAGATAATAGTTATTTATTGGAGAATTTTTGATTGTACCTGTATTGCTGTAGAGCAGGAATTTTATTTCAGTGTAGTGTAGCTGGATTGTGATAGAAGTGAGCAGTAACTTTATTACAGGAGTGGCGAAGACAATGTTAGCTATTTGTTTTGTGAAACTACGTGTCATTGTGAAGCCATACATTTACTATGAGTCAACGTCTTTATTGAGATTGTGAGGAGTTTGTTGAATGTAGGATCTTCGCACGAGAATGAATAGGTCGTTCAGTGTTATGAATTTGTATGAAGGCTACGGATATAGCGATCTTCAATATGAATCAAATAAGTATTAGAAGCCGCATGTTAAGTTCTGCTCTCGTTATTTATTCTAGGTACATTTCTACGGGAACCTGATCAGATCCTGTGACCAGCAGCATCATTGTAGATTGTGTACGTGCATGTTAATTTTGATTACAGCGAATTGAGTGGGAGTGATCCAGTAACATCGATCCTATGTGGTTATGCAACTGAGATTTATTTATTTATTTATTTATTAACTTTAGCAGTGGCAAAGTTAGGGCTCGTGGCCCTTTCTTACACTCAACCATATAATTTACAGATAATAGATATATAAAAGAAATGTACTATTTTATTATAAAATCAAAGATAAGCTAAAAATTACAGATTTGGATAACATATAATTAAGAAAGAAAGCAGAGTTCAATAAATAAGATAGAATAAATTAAAAGAAATTTGGAGCATAAGGATAAAAAGAAAGAGACAAAGTCATAATGAAAAAGTAAGATACGAACTGAAAAATATAAGCAACGCATAAAGAGAACACAATACGTAATAAAGTGAATGGAAATATAAGTATGGCCATAAAAAGTGATCTATGTATATGAGTAAGAAGGTAAATATTATGTACATTTACACTATAATAATAATAATAATAATAATAATAATAATAATAATAATAATAATAATAATAATAATAATAATAATAATAATTAGTTAACGCACATGTTCCTACAAACGATAAGAACAAGTCTGATTCAGACGAAGTTGATAATTTCTGGGACCTACTGGATGAAAAATTAAACAAAATCCCCAAACACCATGTCAAGCTTCTTTTGGGTGACTTCAATGCCCAACTAGGTCGTGAACAGAAGTACAAGAAAGTTATAGGAAATTACCCTGCTCACAAAAGAACCAATCCCAACAGCAAAAGACTGGTGTCCATTTGCGAAAATCACAACCTGCAGGTCTTGTCGACCCACTTTCGCCATCTACCCAGAAAGCAAATGACTTGGCGTTCTCCCGTCCAAGCTCTCGGAGAGTTCCAAATTGATCATGTTGCAATCTCCAGGAGAAACAGCCCTGAGATTATGAATGTCAAGGTAAAGAAAGGCATCAATGTGGCCTCAGATCATTATATGTCTCTTATCAAATTCAAACCAATTCCCGCAAACACAAGGAAGACAACCAAACAGTTCACACGCTTCGACAATGATAAACTTCGGCAAAGGGTCGAGGAGTTCCAGGAGAAGGCTAGACCAAATGACTGTGACTTTAACAACGCCAAAAGTCTCCTTGTTGAGGCCACCAAAGACGTTGCAGAAATCAAGAGAAGCAAAAAGCATGCCTGGTGGAATGGTACCTGCGAATCAGTCCTCCAAGGAAGACTCAATGCGTGGAAACAGTACTACTCTACGAAATCAGAAAATGATTGGGAAACCTACAAAACCCAACGTGCCCAAGCAGCTAGGGTGTTCAGAACTGAGAAACGTAAAAAACGAAAAATCTCTCATTGAAAAGATAGAACAAAACTTTAGGAAGAATGAAAGCAAACTCACTGGCTATAAACCCCCATCTCTATGCTTTGAGCAAAAGGGCGGCACACTGGTGACATCATATGAAAAAATTGCAGCATTCTGGCAGATTACTTCAAGAATTTACTTAATTGCTCTAAACCGCAAAACGCCATTGAGACCAAGGAACCCTTACTCAGGTACCCAGATTCCAGACCACCCGACAGAGATGAAATCAAGCGCCACATTGCCCGTTTCAAAAATAACAAAGCGCCGGGGGAAGACTCAGTAGTAGCAGAACTATGGAAATATGCCCCAGAGGAATCACTTGATATCTTGCAAAAGCAAATAGAAGAAATTTGGAACAAGGAGACCCTACCCGAAGATTGGAAAATAGCTTTGATCCATCCATTACACAAAAAAGGCAGTATGAAGAACATCAACAACTACAGAGGAATATCTTTGCTACCAGTGACTTACAAAATGCTATCACTTGCCATCCTGGAGCGTTTGGAAGTACAAGTCGAACATCAAATAGGTGAATACCAAGGAGGGTTCAGAAAAGGTCGCTCAACAGCTGAACAGATCCAAAATCTCAAAACGATCATCAGATATTGTACACTAAGGTCCAAGCAGTATGTGTCTGTCTTCGTGGACTTTAAGAAAGCGTACGACTCCATTGACCGGGAAGTCCTGCTAAACATCTTAAATGAATTTGGAGTTGATTTGAAACTGCTGGCATTAATTAGAGCCATCCTGACCGATATAAAATCCAAGGTGAAGTTCCATGGATGTCTCTCGCATTCCTTTGACATCAAAACAGGAGTCTGACAAGGTGATGGGCTATCCCCGATACTCTTCAACTGTGTTCTTGAAAAGATCATCAGAACCTGGCAGGTGAGATTACAGGAAACCAACTATAGTCCATTGAGAATAGGAACCAAATCCAAGGGGATCGCAACAGACTGCTTAGCATTTGCCGATGATATTGCTGTTCTCTCAAACGACATAGAAACCGCTAGAGCTCAAGTTGAAATTTTAAAGGAAATTGCCGAACAAACTGGTTTGCAGATATCGTTTGAGAAAACAGAAGTAATGTCTAATATCAAAGAGGCTCCACCAAAACTCCATACAAAATATGGGGACATCACCCGAGTAGACAAATTCAAATACCTGGGTGAGATCATCATGAAAAATGGACTGGACAAAGAAGCACTTCAGGAGCGAGTACGCAAACTGGAAATAGCCTACCAAACATCCCGCACAATCTACAACAAAAAATGCCTTTCCCAAAACACCAAGATACGTCACTATGAAACAGTTCTGAAGCCAGTAGTTCTATATGCAGCCGAAACCCTGTCTCTAAATGCCAACAAAGGACTCCTTGAAGAACTGGAGAAAAGAGAACGCAAAATTGTGAGAGGAATCTTGGGATCAAAGTACAGAAATGGAATCCATCAAAAGAGATCCAACAAGGAAGTCTACAGCAAAATAGAGAAAATTACCGACACAATCAGAAAAAGACAGGCACGATTTTACGGTCATCTGAAAAGAATGGACGGAAGAAAGTTAACTAAAGAAATCTTTAACTTTTTTTATTCAAACCCCAAAACCACAATTCCCTGGTTTAGAAATACCAAAGAAGACCTGCAAATGCTACACATCTCAGCTGAAGACAGAGATCTCTTCCGCAAGAAAATATTGACGAACGGGCTAAACCAAGACGAGCAACCGAAGAGAAGACACGGTGCCCCTTGGACAGAGGAGCGTAAGCAGGCCCACTCAAAAAGAATGAGGGAAATTTAGGCTCTAAAGAAGGCCAAGTTCAGTGTCAAATGCAACAAGACTTAACGTGGTCCTTGATGGCCCCAGCGAATTATATATATATATATATATAAAATAATAATAATAATAATAATAATAATAATAATAATAATAATAATAATAATAATAATAATAATAATAATAATAATAATAATAATAATAATAATAACCACAATCACACAACCTATCATATGTCATCATACACACAAAACAATCACACGAAACAATCAGCGGTATTCAACAGGTAATTTTATCCATTCTACGATGACTTGATGCCACGTTACTGTATTTCTATTCACATGTAGTGCTCAATTCTTTTCTTTTTTTGAGATGATGTTACTTGCATATCATATCTTCAAAATGAATTCTTTCAAGTTCACGATACCTACATTTCATTGAATTGTGTGATTTGATATAAGGGAAAAATCTCTTTCATATTTTGATGAATGTCTGTATGTTGCTGTTGTTAATGTAATGGTAATTTATCTTTAATTTTAATTGAACAACCTGAAGGCGAGTACTATCTGACATGAGGATTTTTCTTCAGAACTGTGGGCGAAGGCGTATTAACTCAATCATATAAATCATACAACTCTTAGGGTACATTATGTTTCCAGCCGTACATTTATAAAAATTTACACTACAATTTCTGATGGCATTTCAAGTCTTTCTTATAAGATTTTAAATATTCAGCTTAAGATTGTCATAATTCATTCATTTAATAATGTGAAAATTTATTTAAATTTTCATATGGACTAACGTTAGGATAATTTTGTAAATTCAAGTGTATTTCACGGCCATGTTGTTATCATATTTCAAATATGCCATTGTTAAAGATTAATGCCATCATTATAGCCAACCACTTTCTCAACAATGTAACGTTGCGCCTTCACAACAATGAAAACATGTAAATAAACCGGCCATCCCGTATTTAATTTTATCATTTGTACAGAGGAAATCCTTTCAAATCCCTTCATTTTGATTAAATCTCTACCATTGCACAAGATGCCTGTCTGTCTCAGGAATTATTTTAATATTTAGTAGTGATGTCTGTTGTGAGAACCTACCCTTATGAGATATGGATCTTATGTTTTACCGGAGCTAAGCTGTGATACGATAGTTAATGGTTATATGCCAACCCTACCTGTATAATTAAAGCTGACTGATGAGATCCTATAACAATAATAATAATAATAATAATAATAATAATAATAATAATAATAATAATAATAATAACAATAATAATAATAATAATTTTTTTTTTTTTTTTTACGAGGGAAGTGTGGGAAATCTTTCATTAGACACTTGTGAGGGTCCGCACTCCACAAGCGTGTGAGATTCCCACTCACTAAAACCCACACACCCTTTTCCCACGACGTATATCTCCGCCCCGGAACCGCTCTCGCATTACTTCAGGGCGGTGTCGTGCTAATTTCTTAGGTTTCTTCTTCCTTATTTCTCCTTACTGCCGTTCATGAGCATTCTTATCTCTCTTTTTCATACGCAGGATGCCTTCTACATATACTGCTATCTGATCCCAAGATTCTTGGTTTCGTAGCATCGCCTGCACAATAGTTTCTGGCGTCAACTCTCCTTGCTCAGTATATAAAAATCTTCTCTGAGTTGACCAATGATAGCATACGAAAAATGTGTGAAATACATCGTCTATATCATTGCAATAAATACACGCCGAGTCGCTCGCTCTACCTACTCTATGTAGAAATTTCCAGAAGTATCCGTGACCCGTCAATAGTTGCGTAATGTAAAAGTTAACCTCGCCATGAACTCGGGCAACCCAATCAGCTAGGCGTGGTATCAGCCGCTTAGTCCATTTTCCTCGAGGCTCTTCCTCCCATCTTTGCTGCCACCGCACCATTCGTTGCCTATAAGCTAGCTCCTTAGCGCGCTTCTTTCCAAGCTCTCCGTGAGTTCGCCAGACTTCCTATCTCTCTAAGGCAAGTAAATCAATTGGTGCTACCACTGCTATCGTAAGGACCGCAGGTTCAGATACTGTGCGATATGCGCTTGTAATACGCAAAGCTGATCTCCGCTGTACCGCAGCTATCCTTCGCCGGTATTTTTCAAACTTCAGAGATTCAGCCCAGACTTCGGCACCATATAGAAGTGTCGAGTGAACTATCGACATCAGAAGTCGTCGTTTGCTAGACTTCGGACCTTTAACGTTGCTCATTAATCTAGTCAGTGCAATCGTTGTTTTCACCGCCTTATCTGTCACCCGTTTGATATGATCCCAAAAAGTAAGTTTGGTATCAAGTGTCACTCCGAGATACTTTATACTTCTGGATGTTTCGATTTCTGTTTGTCCAATATACATTGGAATGACGGTCTTGATCCTTTTTCTTGTCAAGAGAACAATCTCTGTTTTATGATCTGCAAGCTGTAATCTGTGATTCGCCATCCAATCTTTCACCCGTCGCATTACTTGATTTAGCTTAAACTGAGCCAGCTCCAAATTTCGAGCAACTATCAAAACAGCTATATCATCAGCATAGCCCACTAGCATTGTGTCTTCCGGCATCTCTAACCTCAACAATCCATCATATACTATGTTCCACAGATTTGGGCCAAGGATGGACCCTTGTGCTGCACCAGCTGTGAGCCGTTTCACTCTCTGCCCATCTTCTGTGTGATATACTAGATTACGATCTTTCAAATAATTTCTCATTATGCGCATGAGATACTCCGGTAGTTTGAAAGTATTTTGAAGCGCTTCCAATATGTCATTCCAACTGATCGAGTTGAAAGCGTTCTTAACATCAAGGGTCATAAGGAGTGTCACTTTACGAGAGTGATGATTACCCACTTGTGCCCTTTTAGCTGTATTCAACACTTCCCATACTGCATCGATTGTCGAATGCCCTCCTCGAAAACCATGTTGACGATCAGAGAGGTCCCCAGCTAGTTGAACTGCTGAAAGTATTCTTGGCTGCAAAAGTTTCTCTAATCCTTTACCAGCAGTATCCAGCATACATAAAGGCCTATAGCCCCCAGATTTTCCTTTGCTTATTAAAACTAGCCGAGCTGTTTTCCAGCGAACACTGAACACCCCCGATAGCAGGCAGCTATTGTACATTTTCAGCAGTAGTTGTGGACAGAAATCTGCTATCAGCTTTAATATCTCTGCTGGAATACTATCTGGTCCTGGGGCCTTTTTATTTCTAAGGGACCTAATCGCTCTCGTCAATTCTTCTCGTGTAAAAAGTGGCACATCATCTATGAATTCATCATCATCATCATCAGCAGACCTCTCAGGATGATCTGGGAATAATGTATCCACGATATCCTTCATTACATTTGAGTCCATGATCGGGTTCGAGAAATTTCCAAGTTTCTTCATAACGATCTTGTATCCTAAACCCCATGGATCGTCATCCACTTCTTTAGCCATTTTCCACCATTTGTCGACTTTACTCTTTTTGATAGCATTTCTCAATTCTTTCTTCGCCGACTTATACTCAGCTGTAAGTGAGGTGTCTTCTTGGCTGACTCGTGCTCTCTGTGCCTTCCGTCTAAGTTGCAGACAACGTCTTCTCTGATCAGCAATATCTTTGGTCCACCAGTACGCTGAACGCTTCTTGTTTCGTGATGTTTTACGAGTCATGGAAAGATCACATGCTCTCCGAATAAGCTCCATAGTGAGCTCAACACATTTCTCAGCGGCTTCTTTCCTTTTATAACAACATATTTGTTCTGTTATACTATCCATTTCATTTCTTAGGATAACAAGAAATTTTTCTTTGTCCATACTTTCTATATTCCACCGCGTTGGTTCATACGATGTAATATTAATCTGTGAAGTTTCAGGAAGAATACAAAAAGTAATGTACTGGTGATCACTTCCCGTGTATTCTTCAATCACCCGCCAGTCATTGATATTCGACACGATGTCCTCAGATACAAAAGTCACGTCCGGTATGGTTCCTCTACAGCCCGGTCGTCGAAAAGTTGGCACATTTCCAGTATTAGTGACCGTCAAACCTAGCCTAGCAGCCATCTCCATAGTTTGGCGCCCTCTAGAGTCATACTGTGGCATACCCCATCCTAGTGCTTGGGCATTGAAATCACCAGCCACGATTAAACCGTTATCAAAACCTTGTAATGCATCCTCTAGGCCATCCAGCTTAGCCTGAAATTCAAATACTGACTCATTTGGCGTAAAGTAACAGCTCACTAAAGTATATCTACCAGTGCGGACCCAAACAAAACCGTCTCCGCATCCTTGGTTTGATACTGGGCATCTACCCAAATCTGGTATCCAAATTGCAGCTGTGCCACAATTATCTATGAACCATCCTGGATGGTCTCTGTCTTGATAAGGTTCACTGAGAAGAAATACGTCTACTCCTATCTCAAAGGCCATCTGCGTCAAAAGATCATTGGCAGTTCTACTCCTGTGCATATTTGCTTGTATAACCTTCATCATTTACTGCTAGTTTTAGCCTTTTCGAGAGCTTCACGAAACGCTGTGCAGGCTTTTGAGCCAAGTACATGACTTCGATTAGCTTCGTCGACGTTAATGTCTGTGCAAATTATGCATCTCGGATTTGCTTTGCAACCTACAGCCCTATGCCTGGCTTCTCCGTACTTAAAACAAAGTTTGCTTCTATCTGCACCTTTGCAGTTTCGTGCATGGTGTCCTTACGAAAGACATCGAAAGCAGCGAGATACCACGATCCTTTTTCGGATTCTACAATCCAACCATCCTATTTTAATTTTACCCATATCTAAAAGTTTCTGGGCCTCCTTATCTTCTATCTCAATGATAGCAAGTTTTTGCCCTCTGCTGTTCGGATTATTAATTGAGACTTTCAGTTCTCCTTTGAAATTCTGAAGATCCTGTCTTACAGCTTCCTCTACATCTAAAGCAGTGGTGATACTGTCCATGTCCCGAATTTCCAAGGTAGTGCGGGGAGTTAAAGTCTTCACATCGCCATCCGTTCCAAGGACATCCCTTAAAGATTTATTAAAATTGTCCCTGTTCTCGTTTTGCGTGTCTTTATTAAAAGTGAGGAGAATCGCCCCGGTCTGAGTTTTACGAATAGATCGAATACTCACACCGCTGTCTTCCGGTTTTATTTTACTCCGAATACCCTTGAAAACATCTGCAAAAGTCTTGCCGTTTGTTGGTTTGATAAGGACAGCATCAGAACGATCCCTTGATATTATAATAATAATAATAATAATAATAATAATAATAATAATAATAATAATAATAATAATAATAATAATAATAATAATAACAACAATAACAATAACAATAACAATAATAATAATAACAACAATAATAATAATAATAATAATAATAATAATAATAATAATAATAATAATAATAATAATAATAATAATAATAATAATAATAATAATAATAATAATAATAATAATTCATATTCAGTAATATTAAGATGTACATATTTATTGTGTTGATGATAGGTTTGCTAGGATGCCATCGTATGAGTAATCTATTGTGCATTATGTTAAATGTTTGACGCCCAATTATCAATCAGCACATCTTGTTATATATGATGTCCAACTTAGGGCGAAACTTTCGGGCATATTGTCTACATATTTTGACGCCAAACTGTGGGCACCTCGACCCCCTGTTTGTCACAACTGTGTGGCTAGATCAAGACAGAGTAGGTTTGTTATTATTTTTTAAGGGAAATACTTACGATAGCTAATAATAATGTACTCATTGCATTTTCCGGCATGTTATAAAATGGCATCAAAGTAGATGTATAGCCCATGCAAGACGGAATTATGTAAAACGAACTATGATTCAGAAGTTCACAGGGGGCTGAAATCGGAGAAAGAGAGCATAATCACGAAGGCTGTAGAAGAAAAGAACATTGAAATGCTGAGTGGATTGTTTAAAAGAAACAAGATAAAATTTAATATATTATTACACAACTAAATTGTCATGAAACTGAATGGTAGACGAAGACGTCAGCAGCGTATAATCGTAAAGAAATTAGCCAGATTCCGTTAGAAGATACTGAAAAGAACTGTTGAGAGAAGAAGATATAGCAGAATATTATATTCAATATGAAAGAACAGTAGTCCAGCTGAAAATAAGATAAAGATTAAATAAGCGAGGCAAGTGGTCAGACAAGGACCATAATTTGTAATTTGTATTGAAAAGGTGGATCAAAACAACCAACAAATTGTTAGTATATCAAGGACCATAACGTCGAATGCTATTGGAATTAAAGATCGTCAAATAAATAGAAGACCAGAATTATTTCAAGAAGAAAGAATTAAGAGACACGAAGACGTCAGAAAACGAAATCATTATTTGAATTCACATAAAAATTAAGGCAGAAATGATACTGGAACTATACTAATCCCAGTATTATATATTTGAAAATAGTCAGATTAATTAGCAAACAGACTAGAAGAACATTGATAGACTATTTTAAACTACTGGAGGAGTAGACATGAACCTGTACATATCAAAACTTTATTCTGTTGAGCCTAGCGCAAGAAAGAAGAATATGTGCTGCTAAATCCGCATTGGACCGACCTGGAGACGAGTGTGTCACTGGCCGACCAACCAACCTGACGTAGAAGTGGAGATCAGCTGATCCATGATTCCAGCCGGCCGAGGACAGCAGTTATAGCTTAGAGAGCTACAGAATCGTTGTAAGCCAGAGAATGACGAGCTAAGTTCACTAAATTATAGTTCTTAATTAAATTAGGATATAAGTATATCATGAAATTGTTCATTTTAGTGGTGTATTCAAGTTGCCAAATGATTCAGTGAAGCACAATTTCAGAGTATAGCTTTCAAAGTTAAGTTATATGAGAATCGATATATCTCGACTGGAAGAAGTGACTGTATATATTGAGTGGAATATGACAGCTATGGAGAATTCATGATTAATAGCAGGAATGAGTAGAGATTAACACAGCAAACTGAAAGCATATGTGAGCTGTGGATATCTTAAATAGGTCAGGAAACCAAACATGTTTGTTGGTCATCGTAACGGTAGATATAGAAGGGACACATAACTAATACGAATTATTCCTTGTCGATGTAGAACGTGAAGAAGTATCTCAGTATACTAGATGGTTAAATGTTATTCTGAGGGATGAAGTGTGATCCAGTGAAGCAAATATAGATTCAATGAAGTATAATACGTTGTGGGAAATATTGTATACAAGAGGAGGTTATGAGAATTAAGTAATAATAATGTTATTTGTTTTACGTCCCACTAACTACTTTTTTTGGTCTTCGGAGACGCCGAGGTGCTGGAATTTAGTCCCGTGGGAGTTCTTTTACGTGCCAGTAAATCTACCGACACGAAGCTGACGTATTTGAGCACCTTCAAATACCACCGGACTGAGCCAGGATCGAACCTGCCACGTTGGGGTCAGAAGGCCAGCGCCTTAACCGTATGAGCACTCAGCCCAGCATGAGAATTAAGAAAATGGTTACGTTAAGAAGTTGTGGTGAATGAATTGAATGATATATAAGTTGTAATGAAGAAATAAGAAAGCGTTGAGGAGAGCTGATATGGAATTAGATGCAGATGTTATAACATAATGGACGCAGAATACGTATATTTAGTTTCTGGATCGTATACGTGAAGCATATAGATAGAACGAATTCACATCGAGGGAATATAGTAATATAAGGTAGGCATTGTTAACCCAAACGTATAAGTAAAAGTAAATAATTCTTGCTATAACTAAAAAGTGGTTGCGTTATTAGGAAATACCCATATTAAATATTCTATGGAGATAGTGCACAAGATACTAGATGATATGTATATTGCTGCGATGAATAATATTGACATCTGAGATGATAATGGAGCTATCATATTGATTTGAAAGGAGTAACTTAATTTTCAAGAAAAATGACATTTCATTGAGAGTTAAATTTGGAATATTACATTGAAGCGATAATTAATTAAGAACTAGAATAGTTAGAAATGAGTTTCAGATATGAATTTCAGAAGGTTATATGTTGACATTCAGACGATTAAACATTGTGCAATTAGGATAGTAGGTGCCAAGATTTTGTATAGCAGTAGGTGATGGTAAGCTTAGCAAGTCATTCAATTGTAATTAAGAGAAACAACAATGACAAATAAACAATTTAGTGGATCTGATTCAAAGTTTAAAACTCAAAGATGGAAAATATGTGTTATTTCAGCAGTGATGGTATTGATTTTTTATTTAATTATTCTTTTTGAACATGTAATGATTTAAAGGATGATTTCAGACATCAAGTAATGATTGAGAATATAAAGTTAGCTCATATCAGGACTGAAAATGAACGTTATTAATGAGTGCAGTTGTAAATGAAATCAATGGATGATTTTTATAAATTTCAAAGATATGCTATAAAGAATTAATTAAATTTTTCTCTTTCCTATGCGTAATATCAGGATAGTAAACTTGTTGGTTAAGATTGAACATGTGTGGCGTATTAATTTATAGGTTGATATAGTAGAATAGTGTAATGTTAAATAGAGATAGTGCGATTTATGTTATTTTAAGCGTTGAGTTAGGTGTGAGGGGATGGAGACGTTCATCCGATTCACTGAGTAGCAAATTGTATGCAGTCACACCTCTCTTCGGAACTCACATTTAAGCGGAGCTATTCAGGAAGATTTAGCCTAAGATAAAGTGAGCGGTCGGAGAATTTTGCTACGAATGGAAAATTCTACACTCCCATGGAGGGAATTAGATTTTTTCACCAATAGAGCATGTCAAAAATATAATAGATGTAAGGCTTTTCAGGCGTTTGCTCTATTTACCAGCGTTTCGTCTTAGGTCTGACACTAGACTTTTCAGAGTGGGATGTGTCAGACCCTACCCACTGACGCTGGGTGTATGGAGGTGAACTCCCATATGCAGTTATCAGACTGTGCCTCTTATATAGGCTTCTTATAAGTTCACCTGCATACACCCAGCGTCAGTGGGTAGGGTCTGACACATCCCACTCTGAAGAGTCTAGTGTCAGACCTAAGACGAAACACTGGTAAATAGAGCAAACGCCTGAAAAGCCTTACATCTATTATGTTTTTGACATGCTCTATTGGTGAAAAAATCTAATTCCCTCCATGGAAATTTAGAATTTTCCATTTGGAATTGCCAGGCAGGCAATAATTCCATGTGGAGATTTATCTCCCGTATGCAGTTATCAGACTGTGCCTCTTATATAGGCTTCTGATAAGTTCACCTGCATACATCCATCGTCAGTGGGTAGGTTCTGACACATCTCACTCTGAAAAGTCTAGTGTCAGACCTAAGACGAAAAGCTGGTAAATAGAGCAAACACCTGAAAAGCCTTACATCTATTATGAATTTTGTTATGCCATTGCTGGACGCAGTAAGGGCACAATAATAATAAATATTGATAAATAAACGAGGAAATGTTGACAATAATGGCAAGGAAAGTTAGTCCATGCATATGATTTAGTGAGTTATTCGTGTTGTAATCCGGATTGGCGACGTCCAATGCCATTGCTTATTGAGAATTATATACAATGAATAGGAATCTTTATTGAACGAGTATTAATACTGAACTTAGCATACATTATGAAACTAAAATGGCTAACTTAGCGCAGATTAAAGTAATGTTAGAGGACTTGGCCAACATGATGAAGGAGAGTCAAGACCAAACACAAAAACAATTAGAACAAGCTCATAAGAGTCAAAAAGAAGCTCAGAAAAAGTAAGAAGCAGCTCAGAGAAAGCAAGAAGCAGCCCAGAAAAAACAATTAGAAGAGGCACAAGAACAAACCCAAAAGAGACTGGAAGAAATGATAAGGAGTAGTCAAGAATCAGCCCAGAGAAAGCAAGAAGCAGCCCAAAAAAAGGCTGGAGAAAGTACAAGAGCAAGTTCAAAGGAAATTGTATGAGGTTATAATTAACCAAGTGGAAGCCCAAGAACAAGCACGAAGGCAACAGGAAGAAACGATAAAAATAGTCACGACAGAGACGTAGAAAATCCACTCAGAAATTGGAACGACCATCATACAAATGAAGGATGATGTGGTCAACCTGAAGAATGAAGTAACAACAGCAATCAAGGTCAATAATGAGGTTAAATCGGAAACTGAATGTGTTGAGAGAAGAACTTGTACAGAATATCCAAGTGATCAAGGGCCAAGTAAATCAAGAAGTGGATAACCTTAAACAAGGAATGAATTTACTACAGGAGCAGAGTCTTGAACAATGGAAAGGGTGCCAGGAACAAATATTTAAAATCACCAAGGATGTAGAGATTACTAACTTATCAATCCAAATGCATATGATCATAACAAGGGATCAGATAAGCGATAAAGTTCAAACTATTACCTAATGAAGCAGAATAATACAGATCAGAAATGTTAGCTAGAGTAGGCCAACTAAATCTAGATATTCAAACTATACGAAAGGAATTACAGGGACTTAAAATCGCAAATGAGTCAATGTAATCATTGATATCGATGTAGGGAAACGACAGAAGGTAACCAAAGGAATGGTAGCTGAAAGAATACCAACACCCACTATTGTTACTGATAGTAACTTAAATGGAAATGAGAATTAGACAGTCAATATCACGAACGGAACTCAAATCATTAACGTAATTAAAACTTATGATAGACCAATGAAATTTACACGAGGCATTGGTCTAACTCCCAAAGGATTCATTCGAGAAATGGAAACGTATTTTAAGGAAAATAAAATATTGGGGGAGAGAAAATTAAGAATCGTAGAAAAGTATCTGGAGGGAAACTGTAACATTTGGTTTTCATGCTTTCCATTTTACATTCGTTGACTTTGGTGAATTCAAAACAGCATTTTTTTTGCTATTTGTCTTACGTCGCATCGACACAGGTTTTATGGTGACGATGGGATAGGAAAGGCCTAGGAGTGGGAAGGCTGTGGCCTTAATTAAGGTACAGCCCCAGCATATGCCTGGTGTGAAAACCATCTTCAGGACTGTCGACAGTGGGGTTCGAACCCACTATCTCCCGGATGCAAACTCACAGCTGCGTGCCCACAGCCGCATGGCCAACAGCTTTTCTAAATAAATTTTGGGGACCGGATACACTGCAAGATCTACGTCTAGAATTATACTCCATTATACTATTTTTATTATATTATATATATTATTATATTTATTTTATTATACTATTTTTCCTCCTCTGCGAACCATGTGACCTTGCCGCGGTGGGGAGGCTTGCGTGTCCCAATGATGCAGATAGCCGAGCCGCAGGTGCAACCATATCGGATGGGTATCTGTTGAGAGACCAGACTAACGAATGGTTCATCGAAAGGGGAGTAGCAGCCTTTCGGTAGTTGCAACGGCGGCAGTGTAGATGATTGACTGATATGGCCCTGTAATAATACTCAGCATGCTTAGCTGTGTTGATACTGCTACATGGCTGAAAGCAACGGGAAACTACAGCCGTAACTAACTCCCGAGAACATGCAGCTCTCTCTATATGAATGATGTACTGATGATGGCTTCCTCCCGGGTAAAATATTCCGGAGATAAACTAATCCCCCATTCGGATCTCCGGGTGGGGACAACACGAGAGGGGGCGATCATCAGGAAGATGAATACTGACATTCTGCGAGTCGGAGCGTGGAATGTTAGAAGTTTGAATCATTGTGGTAGGTTAGAGAATCTGAAAAGGGAGATGGATAGGCTAAAGTTAGATGTAGTTGGTATAAGTGAAGTACGCTGGCAGGAAGAACAAGATTTTTGGTCAGGCGACTACTGAATTATCAACACAAAATCAAAGAAGGGAAATGCAGGAGTTGGTTTAATAATGAATAAGAAAATAGGGCAGCGGGTAAGCTACTACGACCAGCATAGTGAAAGAATTATTGTCGTCAAGATAGACACAAAATCAATGCCCACCACAATAGTGCAGGTCTATATGCCTACTAGTTCAGCGAATGATGAAGAAATTGAAAGAATATATGAGGAGATAGAAGATTTAATACAATATGTAAAAGGTGACGAGAATCTAATTGTGATGGGAGACTGGAATGCAGTGGTAGGCCAAGGAAGAGAAGGTAGTACAGTAGGAGAATTTGGATTGGGACAAAGGAACGAAAGAGGAAGTCGGCTGGTTGAATTCTGCACTGATCATAATTTAGACCTTGCCAATACTTGGTTCAAACACCACAAACGACGGCTGTACACGTGGATGAGACCTGGAGACACTGGAAGGTATCAAATAGACTTCATTATGATTAGGCAGAGATTCAGAAACCAGGTGTTGGATTGCAAAACTTTCCCAGGAGCAGACGTGGACTCTGACTACAACTTGTTGGTCATGAAATGCCATCTGAAGTTGAAGAAATTGAAGAAAGGAAAGAATGCAAAAAGATGGGATCTAGACACGTTGAAAGAAAAGAGTGTGAGGGATTGTTTCAAGGATAATGTTGCACAAGGACTAAATGAAAAGGCTGAAGGAAACACTATAGAGGAAGAGTGGAGAGTCATGAAAAATGAAGTCAGTAGGGCTGCTGAAGAAATGTTAGGAAGGAAGAAAAGATCAACTAAGAATCAGTGGATAACTCAGGAGAAATTAGACCTGATTGATGAATGACAAAAATAAGAGAATGCTAGAAATGAAGAGGGCAGAAAAGAATACAAGCGATTAAAGAATCAAGTGGATAGAAAGTGCATGGTAGCTAAGGAAGAATGGCTGAAGGAGAAGTGCAAGGATGTCGAAGGCTGTATGGTCCTGGGAAAGGTAGATGCTGCATACAGGAAAATCAAGGAAACCTTTCGAGAAAGGATATCTAGGTGTATGAATATTAAGAGCTCAGATGGAAAGCCACTTCTAGGAAAAGAAGACAAAGCAGACAGATGGCAGGAACATATCCAACAGTTGTATCAAGGTGTAGATAATTTTGTTTGGGAACAAGAAAAGGCTGTTGATGCTGATGAAATGAGAGACCCAATTTTGAGGTCAGAGTTTGACAGAGCTGTGAGCGACCTAAATAGGAACAAGGCACCTGGAGTTGATGACATTTCCTCTGAATTACTGACTGCCTTAGGAGAAACCAGCATGACAAGCTTATTCCATTTAGTGTGTAAGATGTATGAGACAGGAGAAGTCCCATCCGATTTTTGGCAGAATGTTGTTGTACCTATTCCCAAGAAAGCCGGTGCTGACAGGTGTGAAAACTATCGCACCATTAGTTTAGTGTCTCATGCCTGCAAAATTTTAACACATGTTGTTTACAGAAGAATGGAAAAACAAGTTGAAGCTGAGTTGGGAGAAGATCAGTTTGGCTTCAGAAGAAATGTAGGAACACGTGAAGCAATTCTGACTTTACATCTGATCTTAGAGGATCGAATCAAGAAGGACAAGCCCACGTACATGGCTTTCATAGATCTAGAAAAGGCATTCGATAATGTTGATTGGACCAAGCTATTTAAGATTCTGAAGGTGATTGGGATCAGATACCGAGAACGAAGAATTATCTACAATCTGTATAAAAATCAGTCTGCAGTGATAAGTATCAAGGGCTTTGAAAAAGAATCAGCAATCCAGAAAGGAGTGAGGCAAGACTGCAGTTTGTCCACCCTCCTTTTCAATGTTTACATAGAACAGGCAGTAAAGGAAATCAAACAGGAATTTGGAAAGGGAATCACAATCCAAGGAGAGGAAATCAAAACCTTTAGATTTGCTGATGATATTGTTATTATATCTAAGACTGCAAAAGATTTCGATAAGCTGCTGAATGGTATGGATGAAGTCTTGGATAAGAAGTACAAGATGAAAATAAATAAGTCCAAAACAAAAGTAATGGAGTGCAGTCGAACGAAGGCAGATGATGCAGGAAATATTAAATTAGGAAATGAAGTCTTACAGGAAGTAGATGAATATTGTTACTTGGGTAGTAAAATAACTAACGATGGCAGAAGTAAGGCCATAAAATGCAGATTAGCACAAGCAAGGAAGAGCTTTCTTAAGAAAAGAAATTTGCTCACTTCAGACATTGATATAGGAATTAGAAAGATGTTTTTGAAGACTTTCGTGTGGAGCGTGGCATTGTATATTGAAACATGGACGATAACTAGTTCAGAAAGAAAGAGAATAGAAGCTTTTGAAATGTGGTGTTACAGAAGAATGCTGAAGGTGAGATGGATAGATCGAATCACAAATGAAGAGATACTGAATCAAATTGATGAGAGGAGATTGATTTGGCTAAATTTGACAAGAAGAAGTGATAGAACGATAGGACACATCTTAAGACACCCAGGACTTGTTCAGTTGGTTTTTGAAGGAAGTGTAGGTAAGAAATGTAGGGGTAGACCAAGGTATGAATATAACAAGCAGATTAGAACAGATGTAGGATGCAGTAGTTATGTAGAAATGAAAAGGTTAGCACACAATAGGGTGGCATGGAGAGCTGCATCAAACCAGTCTATGGACTGATGACTCAAACAACAACATACTATTTTTATTTCAAATGTCCAGGATGAAAGACCTTGAGGCATCAATTTCTGAAATTGAACTAATCCGTGCAATAGAATGACAATTTCCCTCAGAAATCCAGAGATTATTAGCAGCTGCAAATGTGCAATCTGCAGTCCAGGCAGAAGCAATGCTTAGACAGTTAGATGCAACAGCAACACATAATCACCCCAGAATACACCAAGAGAATGACTGAAGACGGGAATCCTATGGAAGATATAGAAGCTGGAACGAAAGAAGACAACCAGAATATTGGAGAAATCCTCCATGGAGAGACCACAACAACTCAGGAAGAGATCATCCGTATCAGAGTCAGGAACTACATAGACCATACAAAAGAAGGAATGACCATCCACGAAACCAAAACTCAGGACAGGTACGATTCAATAATCCACCACATAATGAAGAAAGCTGAAACGAGGAAAACAGAAGATATTTAGAAGAACTATGTACGGAACAACAAGAAAAGCAAAGGTGGGAAGAAGCTATCGAGAATCAGGTTACCGAAACCGACTGCCTAGGTGCAGAAATTATTTAATTACAGAAGAGTAGAGCGAACAAAAGCAACCTTGATCGAAAAGCTGTACCATATGGTCGTATTATAGAAGGATAGGGTGTGAAAAAAAAAAAAAAAAAACTCTGAGGAACTTGTAAATACTGTACATAATAGCAATGTAAATAATAATGCGGAATGTTGCTTTATTGCTCACATAAAACATTGAGAAATAATACCATATGAACTAATTGAAGCATAATGTGAAGAAAAATGTGGACTAAAACTTGAATTGGCAATTATTTCAGCTAGAATTCAAGGAATTAAAATATTTTGTCTGATCGATACAGGATCCAGTATCAGTGTCATATCTAATAGCCTATTCCAGGGGCTCAAGAAAAGATGTAAAATCCCTGTTCTCCCCATACAGCGAACAAAGATTAGAGGAAGAAATAAGGGAAAATTTTCAAGGGGATCTGAAGAAAGAAATTCCCAAAGATGACTTGAACAGAGTGGAAGAGGAATGAATATGTTTCAGAAATGGATTTGTAAAGTGTGCAGTAAATGCCTGTGGATGTCTATCAAGGAGGAAAAAGGTAAAGAGGACTCCTTGGTGGAACAGCAGGGTAAAGGAAGTGGTTAAAGAGAAACAAATGGTTTGGAGGAAGTAGATAGGCAGCAATAGTACAAAGAATTGGCAGAAATATAAAGAAGCCAGAAACGTATGTAAGAAAATAGTACAAGAAGAGAAACTTTACAGGAGGATATAAAGGGAAGTAAAAAGGTTTTGTATGGTTTGGTGAAGAATAGTTAATGAAATAAGGAAGATACAAAATTTGTAAAAACTGAAACAGGCCAGATATTAATGCAAAGAGATGAGATACTAAAAAGATGATGATGATGATGATGCTTGTTGTTTAAAGGGGCCTAACATCGAGGTCATTGGCCCCTAATGAAATGAAATGAGATGAAATAGAGTGACAAGTTACAAGTCCAAAATCCTCCACTGACCAGAATTCAAAACGTGAGGACAAAGAATGAATGGATGGATATGAACTTAAAACAATCAGTGGATCCGACCCACAAAGTCTCGCATTCATAGAAACTGACGTATTACTGAGACCAAGGGACGTCTATATAGCATAATACTGAACTGATGATGTGTTTAGTCTAAAGGGGTCCAAAATCCAAGTCATCGGACGCTCATAACGGTACTTATCGTTAGGTATTTGTCATGTTGCAGTACTAATCAAAAGTAGACTCGCGGCATTCCACACAGTATGGTACTTCTCAGGTAATGAAATTTGCACATGGAATACAGACCTATAATGTTTCGCACACTGCGGCGCTATTTACAGGCAACGCAAACCTATGACGTTCCTCACAAAAGTGGACTAACCACAGGACCTGCACTATCCCGGGGTGTTCCTCACATAGTGGGTACTAAGCATAGGCAAGGCAGAACCATGGTATCGCTCATCCCATGGTGTTGTTCATATAGGGGTACGAATCACAGGTACTATAGAAGCTGGCACCGTACTCTATTGCTATTAATCAAACCTATTTGGTACCTCACATAGTGCCCACCCTCATCGGAGGGTCTGCCTTACAAGGGCTGCACCCGGCTAGAAATAGCCACACGAAATTAAAAAAACCTCACATAGTGGTAAAAGCGACTCATGGTGTTCCCCGTGTGGTGGTACTAATCACAACTAGTCTCATGGTTCTAATTTGATCATCCCTTGGTCGCCCTTTCGACAGGCAGGGGATACCATGGGTGTATTCTTCGTCTGCATCCTCCACCTGCAGGGGATTGTGTGTTTGGTCCGCGAGAGATATTTTACTTCCCTCAAGTCTGCCGGCAAGCCCGTCAGGACCCCCTATCCGCTATCTGGGACGCAACATGTGGGAGCATCACCTCTCCCCCTGCTACGCCAGCGTAGTAGGTTCATGGCATACTAAAAGGATGGCAAGAATACTTCTCAGAATTGCTAAATATTAAATACAGTGAACTGGTAAATGAGAAGGAGCAAGAAGAAACAATGGGGAAAGAAGAGGAAAGAAAAGGAGATATCATTGTTAGAAATAGAGGAAGCCATACAAAAGATGAAGAGTGGTAAAGCAGCACGAGTGGATGAGGTAACTACGGAAATGATAAAAGCAACAGGACCAATAATGCTACAGTAGCTGTATAGATTATTTAAAATAATCTGGAGGACAAAAGAGATCCCAGAAGAGTGGAGAAAGGGTTTAATTATCCCAATATTTAAAAAAGGTAATAAAAAGGAATGCAGTAACTACAGAGTGATCACCCTTATTGCCCATGTAGCTAAGATATTTGAGAGAGTATTGGAAGGAAGACTGAGGAGGAAGCTAGGAGAAATGGAAAAAGAACAGTATGGTTTTAGGAAAGACAGATTAATGTTTGACCTGATCTTTACATTAAGACATATGATGGAGGAAAGATGGGAGTTTGGAAAAGACAAAGTGATGACATTTATTGACACTGAGAAGGCTTATGTCAGTGTGCCCAGATAGTTGGTATGGGACTCTTAAGGAAAAAACAAGTTAACAGAGTGGAAGTGCAAATGATAAAAGCTATGTACAAAAATTGTGTTAGTAGTGTGAAGACTAGTAAAGAAAAAACAAAATAGTTTAAAGTTGAACTGCTCTCTGACAGGGAAGTGTACTATCCCCATACTATTCATCACAGTCATGGATGAAATTCGTAAGAACATTAAACGGAAATTGGGAAGAGGGGCAACAAAAGCCATGTTGTTTGCAGATGATATAGTGATATAGGGTGAGGATGAAACAGAAGTGCAGAAACAAGTAGATATATGGAATCAAGAAATAGAAAAAGAAAAGTCAAAACAATAGTGATGACAAGGGGAAGGAAGGAAGGAAGAGGAAAGATAAAACTGAATGGTAAAATTCTGGAAGTGGTTAAAAGTTTCAAGTAGAGTAATTGGGAAGTGTGATCACAGATGATGGAAAGATTACCACAGAAATTGGAAAAAGAATACAACAAGCAAACAGCTTCTATCAGAGTGTACGGATATTTTGTGGAACCAGGATATCTCGAAGAAATGTAAGAAGGTATTATATTCACCCTATTATGAACCCATACTAACCTATGCAGCTGGATCATGGACTACAACAAAACGAGAGGAGAGTACAATACAGGCAGCGGAGATGAATTCCTAAGAGGTATCGAGGACAAGACCAGAAAGGATAGAATTAGAAATGAAGAGATAAGGAAAAGGACAGGAATCTTGAAACTTCAAGACAGGATAGAAACAACAAAGTTAAAGTGGTATGGCCATATGATGAGAATGGGAGAAGAGTGTCAAAAAAAGCTTTTTCAGAGAAGTTAACAGGAAAGAGACCACGAGGAAGACCCCGAAAGAGGTGGACAGATTCAGTGCAGGAGTGCATAGAGAAGAGGGGAGGAAAACCAAAAGATGTACTTAAAAATGGAGAAGATGGTGGAGAGACAGGCAGCGATGGAGGTCCTTGATTCACAACCTGACCTGGAAAGCTGGAAACATGAAATGAAGATTATGATGAAATCCATTGAGTGCACAATACAAACATATTTGAAATTAGTTATTGGAGATATTACAATTGAACACTCAATCACTGTTATGAACCAGTTAAGATACAAATTTACTGCATCAGAATAGACCTTGAAAAAGAAGAAATTAGATTCCCAAGAGAAGTAGGAACTGCACCTGTTAAAACTAACATGGATATGGGAACGAACCGTGATCAATTGGACATGTCGATGGATGAACAAGAAGAAATAGAAAATAGGATACATGTAGGTCATCATTTAAACAATGTTAGCCAAATGAATGGATTACACAGGGAGTATGCCAGTTATGAAATTGAACTAATGATTGACATCATAGAGGAAATGATCAAAACTTGTGATGATGATGATGATGATGATGCTTGTTGTTTAAAGGGGCCTAACATCAAAGTCTTCAGCCCCTAATGGTACAAAATGAAACACAATGGAATGACAAATTAAAAGTACAAAATCCTCCAGTGACCAGAATTCAAAACGTGAGGACGAAGATTGAATGGATGGATATGAATTTAAAATGATCAGTGGAACTGACACACAGTGCCCCACATGCACAGAAGCTGGCGCAAAACAATAGTATCACTGACCAAGGGACTGCTTCTATAACACAATACTGAATCGATGATGCTTGTAGTCGGAAGGAGTCCAAGATCCAAGTCAGTGGCCCTTCATAATGGTACTTATCGCTAGAAAAGTAGAACCATGGTATTTGTCATGTAGAGGTACTAATCAAAAGTAGCGTAGACTTGCGGTATTCCACACATTATGGTACTACTCACAGGTAAAGAAATTTACACATGTATTACAGACCTACGTTTTCGCACAATGTGGGGCCATTTACAGGCAACACAAACCTATGGTGTTCATCACAGAAGTGTACTAACCACAGGGACTCGTACTATCCCGCGGTGTTCCTCATATAGCAGGTACTAATCATAGGCATGCCAGAACCATGGGTTTCATCATCCCAGGGTGTCGCTCATATAGTGCTACTAATCACAGGTACTGTAAAAGCCATCGCGCTCTCGTTTGCTACTAATCACATACCTATTTGGTACCTAACATAGTGGTACTATGCGCAAGCAAAAGCGACCCATGGTGTTCCCCGCGTGGTGGTACTAATCACAAGTAGTTTCATGGTTCTAATATAATCATCCCTTGGTCGCCCCTTTTAGTTGCCTCTTACGACAGGCAGGTATACCGTGTGTGTATTCGTCTACGACCCCTACCCACAGGGGAGATCAAAACCTATGACGTGGATGAGAGTAACCCAGATATCCACCAAAAAGTCCGACAATTTAAAGGAACGCCACAACAAAAACAAGCCTTATTGCCAAAATTTTAAACCGCTACAATGACATCTTTGGAAAGAAACAAATTGTTAATCAACAGTTGGACCCCTTATAAAGCAAAATCTCATCCAATTCCAGAAAAATACAACTCCGAGGTCAAAGGCATTAGTCAAGATGTGTTAGATAATGGAATAATTGCTACAATGAACACTCCATATTTAATTCCATTGGTAGCTGTTCGTAATGGAGACAGATCATTAAGAGTTTGTTTAGATGCATGAGAATTAAACAAGAGGAAAATTCCCAAATACAATCAGGCACCATCACTTAAAGAAATCATTCGGAAATTCAAGGGAATGAACTTTTTTTTGGCCATGGATTTAGCATTGTCATTCCACCATATTCTGCTAGAAGAGAAATCTCGACTCTTTACTGGATTTATGTTCATGAACCAAACCTATGCCTTCAGAAGACTTCCTTTTGGTACCACAAATTCATCCGCTGCTTTAATCTGAGCGCTGGACAGAAATCTCACGGATGAAGTAAAAGAATTCAATACAATTTATGTCAATGATTTACTGATTGCTACTGAAACCTTAGACGAGCATCTGAAGAAAGTTGAAAAGTTATTGGAAAATTTAAAGGAAACAGGATTCAAGATTCTGTCAACCAGAAATTCTATTTGTCAGACATACTATTGATGGTAAAGGAATCCGCCCTAATCCAGCAAAGATAGAAGCCATTCTGGATTTTCCAAAACCTGCCAGAGTGAAGAACGTACACCAATTTCTTGGTGTGACCCAATTTTTCACAGAACACTATCCAGGATACACGGAAACCGCTGCACCACTTCAAGATTTACTGAAGTCCAATACGAGATGGAAATGGAATGAAAATTGTGGTCAAGCATTTCACAAGATGAAGGAATTGATGACTCATCACGTTAAAATGGGATATCTTGATTTCACTAGAAAATTTATCATCCAATCAGATGCATCTCAAATTAGAGTTGGAACTGTACTATTACAGAAAAACCCAATGAATCCCATGGATGAAACTTACTTGGCATTCGTTAGTTGACAATGAAGGACAAACAAAATTCATTATACTGTTTCAGAGTTAGAACTTTTGGCCATTATATATGCATTACAGCACTGGTGGAAAATCATTTATGGTATCCAATTGTTGTCAGAACAGATCACAAAGCATTAACCTTTGGATTGAAAACATGTCTAGCCAGCCAGTGAATCACGCGATGGATGTTATTTTACAACAATACGATATCAGAATCGAGTATTGCCCTGGAAAAGAAAACACCTTAGCTGACATATAGAGTCAAAACCCTATTAAAAATGAAGTTGATATCCATCACATGGAATTGATCATGGAGGATGAGGAAATATTAAATAAATTAAGGAGATTATCCAAATTTCAAAGACTAAATCCCGAGTTGAATGAAATCGTACATACTATCACGGAAGAGGAACGACGGAACTCACAGAATGAAGAGATTGATACAGAATACCAATACAATAACCAAATACTGACAAAATTCGACGATAAAGAACACAAGAAAATCTACATTGTTATCCCTAAGGCATTAAAAGAAGATTTAATCTGACACATTCAAGCACTAAGAAGGTCATAGCAACTCTAAAGGAAACTTTGACGTGGGCTAAATTATGTCAGCACATGACGAATCTAATTCGTACTTGCGATCTCTGTCAAAGTGCAAAACATAATTCAACTCTACTAAAACATCCTCCAATACCAGAACCCAGGGAGTATACTCTATCGACATTTTTGAACCCCTGCCAACTGCTAAAAAAAAAATAAAGCCACAGATTCATTGTAGTTATTCTGGATATCTTTTCAAAATTCATATCTTTACAACCTATTCAGAAAGCGAAAGCCCGGTACATTATTTGGAGATTAGAGAAAAATGTCATATCAAAAATGGAAAAACCAAGGCGCATATTAACAGATCACGGAAGTCAATTCACTTCTGAAGAATTCCACGAAGCTATGAGAAGATTGGGAATTAACCACACATTTACTTCTATTCGACATCCTGAAGGAAATTCAGTAGAGCGTACAATGAAAGAAACATCTAAATTTTGTAGAGTATTCTGTTTCTCATATCACTGGAAATGGTTAAAAGGTCATTCCCACTATTGAAGAGAGTCTTAACAGTGTAATCCACGAATCCACAGGAGAAATGCCTAGTATCCTTCATTTCAACCAAAAACGTATTCAACCTTGGGACGGAATTATTCAAGAGATAGATGATCCACCTTGTTCACATGAAGAACAGATCCTGAGAGCAAAGAACATGGAGAAACATGCCAATTATCGATCCAAAAGATTCTCACATCAGAAATTCCATGACACTTTACAAGTGAATGGTCTAGTTCTGATCAGAAAGAAAGCAATATCGAAACCTGAAATTAATTATTTTCTAAATTTGCTCAGTTATATGTCCACAACAAATTATATAAGTATTGGGAAATAATGCCTATAAAATTCAAAGTCTAGATGGAACCCAGATATCAACTCATAATGCTGCTAATCTGAAGCTATATCATACAAAGATGGACTCTTATAACCAAATCAATGTTGTGGAACATGAGAATGTAAACAGTGAGAATGAATGGAACTCCAGTGCCGAGGAATGCTCTGATTCTTGGCAACAATATAAGTACATAAAGGAAAAGATGCTATCAATCAGAAGTCTACTACTGGAGAAGAACAAGAAGTTGCGACAAGAATATTGTCAGCTATTAGCCGAGAACCAGACTGCATTGTTATGAGCTAACTTGGAATGAATGAATGGAGAAAAATGTCCCATTATCATTACTCTACAGAGGTGTAATTATTTGAAAAAGAAAGTCTCATACCCCATCATTTTCTTCTTTCAAGCAGGAGGAATTAATGTGACATTTTCCTCATATGGATTTTGAATATCTCTGAGTCAAGGAGAACACAATTATGGTAATAATAATAATCTTTGAATGAGATGTAATGACAACATGTCAACATGACAATTTTGATATAATAAAGTAATTGATAATAGAGCTTGAGAAGATGGAATAATATCTCATAGTTTATTACGTCACCACATCGATACTTCAGAAAATGTTTATGGAAACTCAGAATTCAAGATACAACCTGACTGTAGTAGTACAAATGCAGCAAGAAGACACGGCCTACTGTTGCTAATTCTCACTCTTGCTTTGGACATGAAAGAGATCAGACGCAAACACTGAGCCTTAATATTTACATTCTTAACCACCTTGTTCAGAGCACATATCATCGGCTATACGACAGAACGGGTCGCGACTGTCATACGGTCAATTTCCTGAATTTTAATATTGAAAAGCTTATTTAAGTGTGACTCTTCAATTTTTTGTTGTTTTAAATGTTATTTATTCGGGGTGTCGACCTAAGAAGATCTCTTGCCCTTACTTTGCACCATATATTTTGAATCTGTGTGTATTTGGGAATTGCGGAAGTGTAAAGTGTTGAATGTGAGGAAAGGATTAAGGACGACACAAACATCCAGTCCCCAGGCCAGGGATATTAATCATTTACAATTAAAACCCCCGACCCAGCTGGGAATCGAACAAGGGGCCGCTGGGCGACAGGTGGACGCGTTGCCCCCTACACAGCAGGGCCGGACTTCTTCAAATATTACATCTGAATTCATTTTCGACCGTGTGTGTTTTATATTAATCAATAATTAATTTGCATGTGTTTGGCTCACATAATAATGTGTAATGTTATTTTGCAGTGCGCAGTGAATATGAATATTTTCTTAATCTACGTGTACAACATCAAGATGGAATGAACACGTGAAGCGCCAGGACAATGCCAGGATAGATATAACACATCACCAGACCCCGGTGGTGGGCGGTTCATCAAAAGATAAGTCCTTACTTCATTACTTTGTAGTTAGTGCTCTTTTTCAGGTCATGATTTTCTGAATATGTACACATATTTTTGTGATAATGAGCAGAATATATAGAAGTTTTGGAAATATGAAAGTGATATTGTGTAATAGAGTAAAACAGAATCTCCAGGAATGTAAATCTTCATTTAATAACTTAAAGCCACGTAATTTCATTAATTTAATTGTACCTCAATTTGCAGTATTGAATTTCTGGAAGTCATTCGTCAAGATATATGAATTTTAATGGCGCTGCAGTGGTCAATATTATTAGGATCTTCAAGATAATAGTTATTTATTGGAGAATTACTTGATTATACCTGTATTGATGTTAGAGCAGGAATTTTATTTCAGTGTAGTGTAGGTGGATTATGATAGAACTGTGCAGTAATTTTATTACAGAAGTGGCGAAGACAGTGTTAGCTACGTGTTTTGTCAAACTACGTGTCATTGTTTACTATGAGTCTACATATTTACCGAGATTGCGAGGAATTTGTTGAATGTAGGATCTTCGCACATGAGAATGAATAGGTCGTTCTGTGTAATGAATTAATATGAAGGCGATGGATATGGCGATCTTTGACATTAATCAAATAAGTATTAGAAGCCGCATGTTAAGTTCTGCTCTCGTTATTTATTCTAGGTACATTTCTATGGGAACTTGGCCAGATCCTGTGAGCAGCAGCATCATCATTGTAGATTGTATATGTGCATGTTAATTTTCTTACAGTGATTTGTGTAGGAGTGATCCAGTAACATGGTTCCTGTGTGGCCTGCAACAGATATATTTGGGAATGTATTTTATCCATTCTTGGACGAACTGGTGCCACGTTATTGTATTTCTATTTGCATGTTGGTGCTCAATTCTTTTCTTATTTTGAGATGATGTTACTTGCATATCATATCTTCAAAATGAATTCTTTCAATTGCACGATATCTACATTTAATTGAATTGTTTGATTTGATATAAGGGAAAAATCTCTTTCATATTTTGATGAAGGTCTGTATGTTGCTGTCGTTAATGTAATGGTAATTTATCTTTATTTTTGATTGAACAACCTGAAGGCGAGTATTATCTGACGTGAGGATTTTTCTTTAGAACCGTGGGGAAAGGCATAATAACTCAATCATATAAATCATACTACTCTTATATTATGTTTCAAGTTGTTCATTTATAAACATTTACGCTACAATTTCTGATGGCAATTCAAGTCTTTCTTATAAGATTTTAAATACTCAAGATTGTCATAATTCATTGGTATTGGAGGATGTTTTAGTAGAATTGAATTATGTTTTGCTCTTTGACAGAGATCGCAAGTACGGATTAGATTCGTCACGTGATGACATAATTTAGCCCACGTCAAAGTTCCCTTTAGAGCTGCTATGACCTTCTTAGTGCTTGAATGTCCAGTTATTCTATGAATGTGCCAGATTAAATCCTCTTCTAATGTCTTAGGGATAACAATGCAGATTTTCTTGTGAAGTATTATTTAAACTTTCGTATGGACTAATGTTAGAATAATTTTGTAAATTCAAGTGTATTTCACGGCCATGTTGTTATCATATTTAGAGTATGCCACTGTTAAGGATTAATGCCACCATTATAGCCAACCTCTTCTCAACAATATAACGTTGCACCTCCACAACAATGAAAAAATATGTAAATAAACCAGCCATCCCGTATTTAATTTTATCATTTGTATATAGGAAATCCTTTCAAATCCCTTCATTTTGATTAAATCTCTACCAATGCATGAGACGCCTGCCTGTCTCAGGTCTTATTTTAATATTTAGTTGTGATGTCTGTTGTGAGAACCTACCCTTATGAGCTATGGATCTTATGTTTTACCGGAGCTAAGCTGAGATACGATATTTAATGGTTATATGCCAACCCTACCTGTTTAAATAAAGCTGATTGAGGACATCCTATATTAATAATAATAATAATAATATAAAAATAAAAACAACAACAACAATAATAATAATAAATAATAATAATAATAATAATAATAATAATTCATATTCAATAATAATAATAAGATGTACATATTTATTGTGTTTATAGGTTTGCTAGGATGCCGTCGTATGAATAATATACTGTGCATTATGTTATACACTGACTGACAGAGAAAATGCAACACCAAGAAGGAGTGGTCAGAACTTTATGCCAATTGCAGGGTAGACTGACGTCACTGAGGTATGCTCATGATGTGAAATGCGCCGCTGTGCTGCGCATGTAGCGAACGATAAATGGGACACGGCGTTGGCAAATGGCCCACTTCGTACCGTGATTTCTCAGCCGACAGTCATTGTAGAACGTGTTGTCGTGTGCCACAGGACACGTGTATAGCTAAGAATGCCAGGCCGCCGTCAACGGAGGCATTTCCAGCAGACAGACGACTTTAAGAGGGGTATGGTGATCGGGCTGAGAAGGGCAGGTTGGTCGCTTTGTCAAATCGCAGCCGATACCCATAGGGATGTGTCCACGGTGCAGCGCCTGTGGCGAAGATGGTTGGCGCAGGGACATGTGGCACGTGCGAGGGGTCCAGGCGCAGCCCGAGTGACGTCAGCACGCGAGGATCGGCGCATCCGCCGCCAAGCGGTGGCAGCCCCGCACGCCACGTCAACCGCCATTCTTCAGCATGTGCAAGACACCCTGGCTGTTCCAATATCGACCAGAACAATTTCCCGTCAATTGGTTGAAGGAGGCCTGCACTCCCGGCGTCCGCTCAGAAGACTACCATTGACTCCACAGCATAGACGTGCACGCCTGGCATGGTGCCGGGCTAGAGCGACTTGGATGAGGGAATGGCGGAACGTAGTGTTCTCCGATGAGTCACGCTTCTGTTCTGTCAGTGATAGTCACCGCAGACGAGTGTGGCGTCGGCGTGGAGAAAGGTCAAATCCGGCAGTAACTGTGGAGCGCCCTACCGCTAGACAACGCGGCATCATGGTTTGGGGCGCTATTGCGTATGATTCCACGTCACCTCTAGTGCGTATTCAAGGCACGTTAAATGCCCACCGCTACGTGCAGCATGTGCTGCGGCCGGTGGCACTCCCGTACCTTCAGGGGCTGCCCAATGCTCTGTTTCAGCAGGATAATGCCCGCCCACACACTGCTCGCATCTCCCAACAGGCTCTACGAGGTGTACAGATGCTTCCGTGGCTAGCGTACTCTCCGGATCTCTCACCAATCGAACACGTGTGGGATCTCATTGGACGCCGTTTGCAAACTCTGCCCCAGCCTCATACGGACGACCAACTGTGGCAAATGGTTGACAGAGAATGGAGAACCATCCCTCAGGACACCATCCGCACTCTTATTGACTCTGTACCTCGACGTGTTTCTGCGTGCATCGCCGCTCGCGGTTGTCCTACATCCTACTGAGTCGATGCCGTGCGCATTGTGTAACCTGCATATCGGTTTAAAATAAACATCAATTATTCATCCGTGCAGTCTCTGTTTTTTCCCCAACTTTCATCCCTTTCGAACCACTCCTTCTTGGTGTTGCATTTGCTCTGTCAGTCAGTGTATGTTCAACGCCCTATTACCAATCACCACGTCTTGTTATATTTGATGTCCAACTTAGGGCGACACTTTGGGGCATATGGTTACATATTTTGACGCCCAACTGTGGCCATCATTATAAAAAAATTTCAGTAGCCTGATGATTAAATCTTTATGTTTGTTACAGAATCTGGCCAGGTGCAGTGCTATCACTGTTATGCCACAATGTCAAACATACAAACTTCAGGAGTATCCCCAAGAAAAGGAAACAAGAGCATGAATCAACCCAAGAAATTTCAGATGAGTTACCGGTACTAACAGAAAGTGCAGTCCAGGAAGATGATTAAGTGCTTGCAGAAGAAACACTGATTAAATGCTGTTCAAACTTAATGTTGAAATATAGGAATTCTGAAAAGTTGCTATCTAAGTGCAGATCAGTGAATAAAAGTTTGAGAAGAAAATTATGTGTGGTGCAGAAATATCAGTCAAAGTATAACCCTGAGAAAAGTGTTGTTATGAGTGTTGCTCAGAACTTTACAAATTTTCATCAAAATCAAGGGAACTGTAAAGTTCAGGATCGAAGATATTCAAGTACTGACAAAAGTTTTGCCTTAGCTTTGCATTATTGTTCATCTAAGTCATATATGTTCATGCAAGAGCATTTTTCTTTGCCCAGTACCAGGTCATTAAGAAGCTGGTTACAAATATGCTCAAGTGGAACCTGGAGTACATAAAATGATTCTAAGCTTGCTGGAAATAAAAACTAAGAAAATGAGAAGGGAGGAGAAGGTTATTTCACTGGTATTTGATGATGGCCACATCAAGTCATCACTGTCATATGATCCTCAGAAGGATCAACTGGAGGGCTATTAAAATAAAGTTGGAATTCATGAGGACAAATTGGGGCAAATATTCATTTATAGGAAGGGGTGTTAAGGATTGGAATAACTTACCAAGGGAGATGTTCAATAAATTTCCAATTTCTTTGAAATCATTTAAGAATAGGCTAGGAAAACAACAGATAGAGAATCTGCCACCTGGGCAACTGCCCTAAATGCAGATCAGTATTGATTGATTGATTGATTGATTGATTTTGGTGTTGATATTCCTGTACAGCCAATCACAGCTCCCATCTGCCAACAATATAACCAGGCTATGGTATTCATGATTAAAGGTTTGTACCTGAATGGTATGGCAGGATACTACATCAAAGAGCTGGTGCTATTTATTGTCAGTCAACTTCAGGCAATAGGGTTAGTCCCTAAAGCAGTTGTGTGTGATCAAGGGAGTAAAAATATAAATGTGGAGAAACTGTTAGGTGTGACTGCAGAGAAGCCATTCGTTGAGGTAAATGATGAGAACATTTATTTTTTTCATGATCCACCTCACTTAATCAAGTCATTGAGAAACAATCTGAAAAAGTATGACTGTTTCTAGTGGTAAAATATGTAGTTGGTCTCACAAAAGAGAATTTTACAACAAGGACTCAAAAATGATTCCAAGGTTAGCCCCAAAGTTAACAAAGAAATGTATCACACTTCCCCCATTTTCAAATATGAGGGTATGTTTAGCCACCAGGGTCCTCAGCCATTCTGTAGCTTCTGGAATGCTTGTTCATGTATCATTCAATTCTTAGCAATCAACTGTAGAGTTTATAGAAATGTGTGATACTTTGTCTGATATTTTTAATTTTTCAAGTCTCAGTAGCCCTAAAGAGTACAGGAGACCTTTAATGACTCAAGACATACGAAAAAGCTGGGTGACATTTGTGATTGTCTAAAACAACTCAAAGTTTTGAATAGCCGCAAAGGCAATCCTCTTTGTATTCAGGGTTGGATAGACAATATTTCTGCACTGAAACTATTGTGGTCCAAATTGTATAGTGACCATGTTTTCATTATTTGCTAATAAGGAGACTCACACAGGACTGCATTGAAAACATTTTTCCATCAGAGCAAGAGGAGGTAACAATGTAACCCCAGATGCAACAAAATTTCGCAGTGCCATAAGGAGTGTTCTGATAAATCAATTGCTCTGTGCTTCTGATGACAGTAAATGTGAATCTGATGTTGCAGACTTTCTACTGACTCATAATGATGTGATGAAGTGCAATTTTGATGCTAATGTCACTCAACAGTGTGAGTTAAGTGATCAGGTAACTGATTATGACCATAATATAATACAGGAAAATGCAGACCGTTATGTCATGGGCTGGGCATGTAGCAAGTTTCCCCATGCTGAGCGCAGGAATGTATTGTCATCTTATGATAATGATTATAGCATGGGAAACTTGCACATAGAAATGAAAAAGTATGACAAATCTAAAATGATGTTTTCAAATATTTGTGGGGGAAAGTTAGGTGCTAAAATATTAGGAACATTTGAAGATATTTTTTGTTAGAAAACACACATGGAATTAGAAGAAAATTAACTGACAGGTTTTTGTCACTGAATGAATGCAGTGTAAGCATATGTAACAGCTGTGTAAAATTACTGACTGACAAATTTTTCAAAGTCCTTATAAAGGCATATGTGAATAAAACCAATGGCTCAACAGTGAAAAATATTGCCTGTAAAGAAACCAAGTTGAAAAAGATATTGCATGTGTGATTTGCTCTTGAAGACCGTAGGCCTTAGTCATAACAAGACGATCTAATGTTTTAATTTGATAATACATTTGTTTTATTTTTAAAACTGGTTCATTCAGATCCTTCCTTCCCTATATTATGTTACAAGAATGCCGCAAACGTTTTAAATCTGTATTGAGTTGGAAGTCAAAATGTGTAGTGTTTAAATAGCGTGTTGTGTTAGTGTTCTCTTCGAGCCGCTAACATAACAAGCACAAAACTATCTGAAGTACAAATAAGACACTTCTAACATACACAGTTGACAGGAGTAGCAAGAGTAGTTAGCCCCTCGAACCGCTAGACGGCAGCACTACACGCTGTTGCCACTGCTCTGCGTGTTAAATGAGGAGAGTTTCCACTATTATCATATTAAGCTATTTGCCTAAATGCATATCAGTAGTGATTGATTGATGATTTATACACTTAATAGGACTGGAATTGCTCTATCATCCCCCATATTCCCCATACTTAAGCCCTTGTGAGATTTGAAACCGAAGATGAAGGAATGACTTTGTTGCATCCGGCTTCTGGACTATTCCTTAAGTTTTGCAGGTGAATGGCCACTTCATTTGCATCATCCATGGAATAGGCACTGCTACAGGGATATTATGGCTTCCACATTGCTGGCAAGGCGTTCTACACAATGCTGGATACCACAGTATATTGAGGAACTGCGGATATTTCACAGAGTTATCTTCTGTATTGGTTGCAATTAATAGCTTCCTCTAATAAACAGCAAGACAATAAAAACGTTTTCAAATTACCCTACAAGGTAATTTCATATTATTTCTCTTTTTTTTACCTACGAGGGTAGATCAAATATAAATGGGAATTATTTTTTAAAATTTATTTCATCAACCAAAAAAAAAAAAAAAAAAAAAAAAAAACCATAGAGAGATCACTTTTCTAAACATTTTCTCCAACAGAAGTTTTGATGCCATCCTGATAGAAAGAAGAGGGATGTGTGCAGAGCCAGTTGTGCACGAACTTTTCTACACTTGCATCATCATCGAACTGCTGCCCTCCTAGTTCTTGTTTGAGAAGTCCAAACAAACGGTAGTCGCAGTGCGATAAATTTGAACTGTACAGAGGGTGTTCCGAGTGTCCAGTGAATTTCCTCCAGATTTTTTCGTGTTAAAGCGGTAGTACGCGGCCTTGCATTGTCATGGAGAATGACTTTTCGAATTGATTGCTGACGTGCTTGTTGCGATACGCAGCTTTTGCTTCACCTAAAAATTAACGTTATTGGCTTTATGTCCCACTACCTACTTTTACGCTTTTCGAAGACGCTGAGGTGCCAGAATTTAGTCCCGCAGGAGTTCTTTTATGTGGCAGTAAATCCACAGACACGAGGCCGACGTATTTGAACTCGTTCAAATACCACCGGACTGAGCCAGGATCGAACCAGTCAAGTTGGGTTCAGAACGCCAGCACCTCCACTGTCTGAGCCACTCAGCCCGGCACTTCATCCAAAAGGTGACAGTATTAGGCTGCATTAATTGTCCTTTGTTCATGAAGAAAACCCCCCCAGCAAAACGCCCGCAGAGTCCCAGAAAACTGTTGCAAGCACCTTTCCAGCAGACGGGCGTGTTTTGACCTTGACCGGACCTGCTTCACCTCTTCGCTGTCACACCATGCTTGCTTGCTTTGACTCGGGGTGTAATGATGCACCCAAGTTTTTATCACAAGTCACAATACACAAGAAATCTTCTCCATCCTCCTCATAGTGAAGGAGGAGTCTCTGACAAACTTCCTGGCATAAAGTTTTTTGTTCTTGGTTGAGACGAGGAACCCACCCGGCGGACAATTTTCTGAAATGGAGTTCATCTCGGATGATGGTTTGAACACAAAAACAATTTGCGAAATTTTTATTCGCCGATCTTCACCAATAATATCACGTACGGCATACTGAATCTAATTGGTGAGAGGAGATCGATTTGGCTAAATTTGACGAAAAGAAGAGATAGAATGATAGGACATATCTTAAGACACCCAGGACTTGTTCAGTTGGTTTTTGAAGGAAGTGTAGGTGGTAAGAACGGTAGGGGTAGACCAAGGTATTAGAGCAGATGTAGGATGCAATAGTTACCTAGAAATGAAAAGGTTAGCACAGGATAGGGTGGCATGGAGAGCTGCATCAAACCAGTCTATGGACTGATGACTCAAACACAACGGCAACAATGTTGTCTGCACTGATACTTGTCTGCGGTCTCCTTTCACAAGGTTTATTTTTCACAGCTTCTCTTCCTGCCACAAATTTTTTAGCCCACTCATACACTCGAGTCTGAAAGTGTTCCTTCCCCAAACTGTGCGCGGAGATTGCTAAAAATTTCGGCAGGTTTGGCCCCTCTTCTGCAAAAAATTTGATAATGATGCGTTGCACAACAGGCGTGTGCACCTCCTACTCATTCATGGCGTACTGAAGCAGCCCAGCTCTCTACCGTCATTCGAGCGCACAAATCCCTTCTCCAAACACCCCATCAACATCCTGGCAAAGTCCCACCTCACAATTATTACCAACAGCAGTGGTACATTCAAATTCCCGTTTATATTTGATCTGCCTTCGTATTAGAGGAAGGAGCACTAAAAAATATATAAATTAAAAATAATTTGTAAAGTATGCCAAGGAATGTAAAAATTATATGAACTAAGAGGCTTAAAAGAAGATGATTTTATTAATTTGTACAAGTGAGATAATGAGAACTTACAAAACATCGAGCTCTATCTCTAAATCATACAATAGAAAATGTACAAAATGTCACGTGAAAGCTGGTCACTTTTTTGATGAACCAAACCCTGAAAAACCCATTATTGAAGCTAATTCTGATTCTGGCTCCTTGGCTTCAGGTTCATCTTCCAGTTTCCTTTTTCTTTCTTTCCTCTTCTCCTTACGATACTCCTTCAATTTTTCCTCCTGTAAAAATGAACAGAAAATTATCCCTTTTGTAATCACTCATAAAGCCTATTTTTTAATCAACACAGGAAAAAATTCCATCAACAGACAAAATCTGAGATCTTATTTACCTATATTTATAGTTACTAATATAAAATAGTATTAGACTGTACAGTGTGACCTTCTATATTATATTACTCTAAAAATCTCAAGGTATAATATTCAACAAAAGATATACTATAAAATAAACTGAACTGGAGAAAACTATAATGAGCAAATTGTGGTGGTGTTTACTGATTTAAGATGAAGTACAACTGCGCAACCATCTTGTAACAACACTAATCTGGCCAACAAAATTGAGCAAGATAGTCGAGGAAATCAGAAACTATTATACAGAGTAAAAAAATTGAAAAGAATAAATCAAGAAAAAATCAAGGCATTAGAGAGAGAAGATGGATCCGTAGTACATGGCGAAAAGGGTCTTCAGAAGTTAATGGCAAAATATTTTGAAAAACTTTATAATGAGGATGACTGCTCGGAGGAAGAAGGAGATAAGAAAATGGAAATAATAGATGGAGAAAAAGAAGAAAACCCAATAACATGGTTGGAACTTGAAAGGGCAGTGAAAGCAATGATCAAAGGTAAAGCAAGTGGAGAAGACGAATTCAATGCGGATATGGTTAAGGCAGCAGGAAGCACTGGACTCCAGTGGCTATACCAGGCCCTCAATGCCATATGGAAGGATGCCTGAAGATTGGCAACAAGGAAGCATTGTAACACTGTTCAAAAAAGGAAATAGGAAGAAATGTGAAAAATATAGAGGTATAACCCTATTATCACCTGGGTTAAAAATAATGGAGAAAGTCATAGAAAAAAGACTGAGGGATATAACAGAAACACAGTTAGAGGAAGAACAATTTGGCTTTAGACCGAATAGATCAACAATAGACTTGATATTTACAGTGCGAACGATGATGGAAAAACATCTGGAAAGGAACAAGGAAATCATCTTCATATTTTTGGATTTGGAAAAAGAGTATGATACAGTTAAGAAAAAACATGTATAGGATTGGCTACTGAAAAGGAATGGACTAAAATTCATTAAGAAGATAAAAATGTTGTATCATGAGAGTAAAAGCATTGTACAAGTGGGGAGTGGTGATTCTGAAACATTTTATACAAAAAAAAGTCTCAAGCAAGAAAGTGCACTGTTGTCATTATTGTTTATTATATTAATGGGTGAAATAATAAAACATGTAAAACAGAGTATCAGTAGTGATGATGTGAATGCTATGGTATTTTTTTTTTTTTTTTTTTGCTAGGGGCTTTACGTCGCACCGACACAGATAGGTCTTATGGCGACGATGGGAGAGGAAAGGCTTAGGAGTTGGAAGGAAGCGGCCGTGGCCTTAATTAAGGTACAGCCCCAGCATTTGCCTGGTGTGAAAATGGGAAACCACGGAAAACCATTTTCAGGGCTGCCGATAGTGGGATTCGAACCTACTATCTCCCGGATGCAAGCTCACAGCCGCGCGCCTCTACGCGCACGGCCAACTCGCCCGGTGCTATGGTATTTGCAGATGGTGTGGTGATTTGGGGAAAGGGAGAAAAGGAACAAAGGATCCTGGATGTTTGAAATGAAAGTCTGAAGGAGTTTGGGATGGTAATTAGTAAAAAGAAAACTGTAGTCATGCACTGCGGAAAAGAGAAAAAGAGAAGCCAAGTGAACGTAGACTGAGAACGGTTAAAGAATGTAGAACAGTTTACATATCTGGGTAGCATTATTAATGGAAGTAATGAAATCAATCCTGAAATTAATAACGGACTTAGTAAAGGGACAACATTTTATCATCAAGTCAGAGAGGTTTTATAGGATGACAAAGTACTCAAGAGAACGAAATTAACATTATATGAACAGTATTTCATACCAATTGTAACATATGGACTAGAAACGCTGATAACTAATAAGAGACAAGATAATAAGATCCAAGCGGTAGAAATGAAATTTTTAAGAACATCGGTTTAAAAGACAAGAGAGAGAATTAAAAATATTAAAATCAGAGAAGAGCTAAATATAGAATCGTTAGTACAGAAGATACACAAAGCAAGACTGAGATGGTTTGGACATGTAAAAAGAATGGGAAAGGAACTGGTAGCAAGAAGGGAATAGGAAAGAGAAGGGAAAGAGACCAGTTGGAAGACCGAGAAGAAGGTGGATGGATCAGATTTGGAAGGACAGAAAGGAGTGAAGGAGGCTTATTAATCACACCCGGGCGACTGGAGTGGGACATTGATGATGATGATGATGATGATGATGATGATGATGATGATGATGATGATGATGGAGTTACATTCGCTGAGGTTAAACTTGGAGAAGACCGGGTGAGTTGGCCGTGCGCGTAGAGGCGCGCGGCTGTGAAGCTTGCATCCGGGAGATAGTAGGTTCGAATCCCACTATCGGCAGCCCTGAAAAGGGTTTTCCGTGGTTTCCCATTTTCACACCAGGCAAATGCTGGGGCTGTACCTTAATTAAGGCTACGGCCGCTTCCTTCCAACTCCTAGGCCTTTCCTGTCCCATCATCGCCATAAGACCTATTTGTGTCGGTGCGACGTAAAGCCCATAGCAAAAAAAAAAAAAAAAACAACTTGGAGAAGAGATTCAATTTAATGGTTCTTCACTGAAAGCAAATGGCCTGGTCTATTTAGGTGAACCAAAACCAGATTGTCAAAGAAATCAGATGGCAAATCATGCATTAGTTTTCATGTTTGTACCTCTTTTGCAGAACTGGGTGCCACTTATTGCCATTTATGCAAGCAGAATTGCTACTCCAAGAGATATCCTTGTTAAAATTCCAGTTCAAGTTATACTGTAGCCAGAGAAGACTGGGGCGAGAGTGCTAGGTTTCACTAGTAATGGCAGTCGCTTAAACAAGAAAGCCTGAAAATCTTTAGGAATTAGTGGGAAGAAAAATCAGTGTTATATTCTGAATCCAGCAGATGTACAATGGAAGATCTGGGCTTTTACAGATTTTGTGCATATATTAAAATTTATAAGAAACTTTTTCCATGACTATGTTACAATAGCAAAAGTATCAATTTTTAATTTTATAGGGAAATGTTTAAGGAAGATCTCTCTGGGTATTCAAGTCTTACAGCTTGCTTCAAGCTGACAAGAGCTCATTTAGATACTTCCTCCTTTCAAAGAATGAATGCCAGGCTAGCATTCCAATTATTCAGCAACAGTGTCACCAAAGAATGGGACTGAGTGGATTTGTAGGCAGTGAGGACACAGACATTTATAAACACCGAACTTGATAACTACAGTCTCTTAAGTGTGGCCAGTATCCAGTATTAGTAAGATACTGGGTTTGAACCCCACTGTTGGCAGCCCTGAAGATGGTTTACTGTGGTTTCCCATTTTCACACCAGGCAAATGCTGGAACTGTACCTTAATTAAGGCCACGGGTGCTTCCTTCCCACTCCTAGCTCATTCCTGTCTAATCGTCACCATAAGTCCTATCTGTGTCAGTGCTACGTAAACCAACTAGTAAAACCAAAACCATTTACAAATGACTAGAACAATGTTTCTGATGCAGTCAATGTATTCATACCTTCCAACACACTCTATAAAAACTTGTCATCCCATAGAACTGTCCTCACTTTCTCAAAGCTCTAAAATCTACAGACAACACATTTGCCTAACGTAGGACCATGGAATCCTTAATGGTAACACTTCAAATTACATTAGAGATGAGCAAGTGGCTCTGGGAACAAGGTTATGTGCATGTATTGACAGAAAAACTCACTCAGGATCCCTTGCAGCAACACTTTGGAATCATGCATTCACTCATTTCAGATGGCCATCTATCCACAATAGATTTCCTTCATTTGTATTTACTATAATGAATCTACGTTGCTGTAAAACAGGCACTATCACCTGGACGAAACTATGAACTGAAAAGGGAATTAGTGCTGAAGTCCTTCTGTAAACCAGATGCAAATGTTGGCCCAGAATGTAAAAGTGCACAACGAGACTGTAAAAAAAGTAGTGGAAACTTCCACCATAAAAGAAGAAATTGTTATTCAAGACATTTCAATATTGAAGACTAGGAAAGTACTGTGCCAGAGCTGAGCCCCATTCCTGATCCTTCGATGGGAAAGTATTTAGTTGATATCTAAGATTAAATTCTAAAATAATTTAACTGTGTAAAATCCACCTGTTCAATACACGTTTGCCATTTAATAAAGGATCTCTTTAAAAAGCTACACAATTAAATTCTTTTAGAATTTCATCTTAGACATTTAAAGTCAACAAGGAACCGAAAGTTCATTACTTGTAGTATTTAGTTGATCACGTAGCTGGGTATGTTGTTAGGCAATCCTCAAAATGTATCAAGCGTATATCCTGTGCCCATTCTCTCAGTCACGAAGGTGAAAGTCGTCTTTCACTTCTTACGGAAATGAAAAATTACAGATCCGGCAGTGGCATGAGGTTTCTAACACGTCCCCCTAGAAGTGTGTGTGACATTCTTTTCCAGAGTGAAAGGAAAATTAATGGAAAACTGAGCTCATCTAGGTCGATGTGGGGCGATATTTTTTTATGAGTCTCTTGATTTGATTGAGGCGATTTCAGTTTGGCTATCAGGAGCTGGCTGTTGTACTGATCACTCTTTGGACATTATTCCTAAAGTGGTCTACTGCTATTTAAAGCACTGATCCTCATTCAAAGCTACAGAAATCCACAGAGATCTTCAAGCTCGACAATCTGCTAAGTCTACACGTAAACTATCAAAAGTGGCCTCAAACTAGTTTTAGTGAGTAATTTACTTTAAAAGAAATTAAAAGAAATATGTTTCATAATGATAGATCCGTATTGAACTGTGATTACAATAGAGTAAATTACTTTATTTGAGAAAAGTGTCAATGTTATTTTTAATCTGGTGTATATTTAATGTTTTATGTGCTCTGTTTATGAAGTTTCTTAAAAATTTCCTATCCTATCGTTGCCATAAGACCTATCTGTGTCGGTGCGATGTAAAACAAATAGCAAAAAAAAAAAAAATTAAAAATTCCTTAACTTACTTGCAAATCTTTTCTCAACTACTTTTACAAATTGCATAGGAGTGAACTGTTTTCTAGAAAACACAGGTAAATCTTGGTCCCTACTGAACAAACCACTCGCTACTATCACCTCTCCCACTGTCTGACCTCTAAATTCTTGCCGTATAACTCTCTGGCAATTCAAAACTTCTTCCGCTACTCTCTCAGCATCCCCTTTCACTATTCTCACTTCTTCCTGTAATAGTTGATGGGTGCCAACTATAAATAGATGTAACGATAATAGAATGAGAGTCTTGAATATCTCTAGGGTGTGAGGTAATAAGCTTACTTTGACAGCATAACATGTAGGTTCTGAGAAAAAAAAGATTGGCGTTCGGTTTCCTCATTAAAATGTGGGGTTATCTGATCTACTCGACCACCTCATGAATTTCTTCCCGATTACTATAAATTTTATTACTTAACGGTGTGACATTGTTACTGTTTTCTGTATACTACAGCGCCATTGAAACCTACAGTAAGTGCTTCTATCGTTACGTGGATGACACATTTTCGGTCTGGCCACATGGAAGGAAAACATTAAATGAATTTTTTTTGGAACACCTAAATTCCATTAACAGTACGATCAAATTCATGATAGAAGTAGAAAATGAAGGTAAATTACCTTTTCTTGATGTGCTAGTATACAAGAAGAATGATGGTACACTAGGCCATGCAATGTACAGGAAACCTACACATCGCTAAAAGATACGTTCATAAGTCCTCACATCACCACCCATGCCAAAAAGCAGCTCTCCTTCGAACGTTATTTACTAGGGTGAATAACGTTGCAGACGCTGATAACCACTCAAGTGCATTAAGAGAACTGACAACATCAATGAAAAAAAAAAAAAAAAAAACGGCTATACGTCACGAGACGTAGCACGAGCTGTGAAGATCAAGGAGCCTAACAGGGACAGTACCAACCAGGACTACAGTAAAAAGAAGAAAGTATGCCTTCCTTACGTGGCAGGTATTAGTGACAGAATAGGGAGCATTCTTAGAAAGCACAATATAATTCCAGTTTTCACCACAGACCGGAAGCTCAAATCCCTGTTTCGACCATTCAAAGAAAAACCACATCTTGAAACACCAGGCGTATATGAAGTTCCATGTGGTTGTGGTTGCACATATATTGGCATGATGAAAAGGCTTGTCAGTACCAGGGTGAAAGAACACATTAGGTCGGTAAAAAATGTTGCTCTTTCATCCTCAACGGAGAATGCCATAAGCCAGTCAGCCATAACAGAACATTTCTACAGTACAGACCATGAAATCCTCTTTGACCAGGCGAAGGTCATCGCGCCTGTAAAAGACTTCTATGCTTGACTGGTAAGAGAAGCCATAGAGATAGAGCTGCGCACAAATAACATCAACAAGGAAGACTGCTTCAAGTTATCAAATACATGGAGACCTGTACTGCAGAAATACATGCATAACACCACCATGGAACAGTGGGATGCACTCATGAAACCGTCGACAGAGGGCGGTGAATTACAGCACAAAGATCCTTGAGACCTATTAGCGGGGTAGGCCGTGGGTAATATGGCCATGACTTCCAAGTTTCTTTGAATTTCTTTGCTCACTGTCAGAAGCAGAATTCAACTTGCCCTGATGAAGGCCAATGCAATTTGGCTGAAAGCTTGGCGTCATTAAATAAACATAGTGGCTTTAATCCAGTTATCATTTATTTATTTACGTTAATACTATGAGCCACAAAAACCTACGTTCATTAAATTAAGAAGTTGTCAGTCCATCCTCCCTGAGACTTCCTTTTGAGATTCATTGTGCTTCTCAACTTCTGCACCTTCCTGAATTACCTCAGAAGCTTCCATCGTGTTCACCTGCTCCCTATTCTCAACCTTACCTTGGATGTCCGTAGAAGAAACAGCCTCCTCGTCACGTGACTTGCTATTGTCTTCCTTGTCCATCTTTGGTTCACTAGTAATAGCATGCAATCTCAAATTGATTTCCCTTTTCAAATCCCTTGACATACCCGCAAAATACAAATATGTAACACAAAATTACGCTCCTCACATTTACCGGTTATAATTCCATTGGTTTAGATGTGCATATTCTTCCCTAAATCAACATATACTGTAGTATGTTGTCATTCAAAAACAAGTTCTGAATTATTCGAGCCTCATGTTGCAGTGACACTTTGTGACTTCGAATGAATGTAACGATAATATAAAACTGAATTAAAATGAAATAAAATAAAATGCTCAATCGTCGGACTACGTACTTACGTATCCAACTGACTGCTGCTATAGGATACAGCCCATATATATACAGTAGACATAAGTTGTCACCCCACACGTCATATCTCAAAATAACTATGATGTCACTCCCACCTAGCTACAAACGTTACAGACTGTGATGAAATAGCCTAAGGCACACTAGTAGTTCCCTAAATATGATCTCATCGCTAAATGCATACAATGACAGTGCGATGACTCGACAATTACGGTAGCCGTATTACACCATATGTTGCAATGTCAAAAGGTTTCACAAAACATATCCATAGCTGATATTAGGCAGTTAGTCTCACTTTACATGATTTTAATGCTAGTATACACATACATATACATATTCATTTCATTTCTGTTGTGCTTAGTAGTGACATACGGTACGGTACCGGTATCGTAATTAGGATACGTCTGAAAGTAGTTTAAAAATTACTGTAGTGTACTGTACAGTAGTATACGAGTAATATCCTATTAGAATTTAGTGTGCTTATTTTATTATTGTAAAATATTTGTGTAGTACTGGTGTGGTAGAGGTATCCGTAGAAACTCTTACTAAAATATTGTTGAAATTAGGATAGGCTTAATTGCAGTTTGGAATTGTGTAGTTCTTGTGTATTACTTTCGATATTCAGTAATTAACAGCAGCTTTTATCCTGTTAGGGGTTGTAGGATAAAAAAAATAATAATAATAGAGCACGACTAAGTAGTATTGTAGTGTAGTCGTATATTAATTACCTTATTGTTGTGTACTATCCCAGACAATATATCCCTCCGTTCATTTATTTTTTTTGCAAATAAGTTATTTTATTTTTTAATTTAAAAATTTTCGTAAAGAATGGCTAAGGAGCGCGAGTGTACTTATTGTGGGTGTGGTGAGGCATTGAGGGGTATGAGGGAGGAGTTGGAAAGTTTGAGGGAGATAATTAGGATTCTCACAGAAGACGGGAAGGAAGATAGGACTCCCTCAAACAATGTACAGGTTACAGTAGGTGTACAAGAGGGAGGGGAAGGAAAGGGAGGAGTTGTAGAAGACAGGTGGTCTAATGTTCTAAGGGGAAGGAGATTGCAGGCCAAGGGCTCTATTCAGGATCAGAATTTAGGACAGGTGTCTGTGCGAAATCGGTATGAGTCACTCCAGGTAGAACAACAGAGGGAAGATGAGGGACAGGGAACTGTTGCTGAGATGCGTGGAAGTAGGAGGAAGGGAAAAGGTAGGAAAGGGAAATGTAGAGTAGAGGATAGGAAAAGACAGGTGGAACAGGGTCATGGGAAGGAGAAAAGGGAGGAGGAAGTAGCTTCTGCAGCTATCAGGAAAGATAGGGCTGACCAGGATGGGAGGGGATCAAATGAGGTGGGTAGGGTTGAGGCTGTGGTCATGGGGGATTCCATCGTTAGACATGTGGGGAAAGTGTGTGGAGGAAAGGGAACCAGGGTAGAATGTTATCCAGGAATTAGGTTGAGGCAGATGTTGAGGAAAGTAGAAGAGAGGGAGGAGGGGAAGGGGAAGGTGGTAGTGTTTCACGTTGGTACCAACAACGTAAGGCAAGCTGATATAAGTACCAACATAGTTGGAGATGTGTCGGATCTGGTAAATGCAGCACGGGTGAAGTTTAAGAAAGCGGAGATTGTTATTAGTGGAATACTGTGTAGGAGGGATACTGACTGGAGGGTGATCGGGGATTTAAATGAGACTATGGAGTGGGTATGTGGGAAACTGGGAGTGAAATTTCTAGATCCTAATGGGTGGATAGGAGAAAGGGATCTGCGCTCAGATGGCCTTCATTTAAACCGCAGTGGTACGTATAAGTTAGGAAATTTGTTTGGAAGGGTAATAGGGAGGTACATTCAGGGAAACGGGATGGCCTAGGGAGCGGTGATAAGGGAACAGGGAACTGGAAATCAAGTAGGGATGACATAAAATTGTTAGTGTTGAACTGTAGAAGTATTGTAAAGAAAGGAATAGAATTAAGTAATTTAATAGATATATATTTACCAGATATTGTAATAGGAGTCGAATCATGGCTGAGAAATGAAATAATGGATGCAGAAATTTTCTCACGGCACTGGAGTGTGTATCGTAGAGATAGGATAGGAAAGGTGGGAGGGGGAGTTTTCATTCTGGTGAAAGAAGAATTTGTAAGCTACGAAAAAGTTAAAGATGAGACACATGAAATTCTAGGTGTAAGGCTCATTTCTAAAGATAATAGGCAACTTGATATATTTGGAGTGTACAGATCGGGAAAGGGTAGCACTGATGCGGATTCGGAATTATTTGATAGGATAGTCAGCTATGTGGGAAACGACATGGAAAGAAATGTGATTGTAGCGGGAGATCTGAATTTGCCAGATGTCAATTGGGAAGGAAATGCAAACGACAGGAAGCATGACCAACAAATGGCAAATAAGTAAATATGGGAAGGACAGCTGATTCAGAAAGTGATGGAACCAACCAGAGGGAAAAATATCCTGGATGTCGTGCTGATAAAACCAGATGAGCTCTATAGGGAAATTGAAGTAATAGATGGTATTAGTGATCATGAAGCTGTTTATGTGGTAGTTAAAAATAAATGTGATAGAAAGGAAGGTCTTAAAAGTAGGACTGTTAGGCAGTACCATATGGCTGATAAAGCAGGTATGAGGCAGTTTCTAAAAAGTAACTATGATTGGTGGAAAACGGTAAATAAAAATGTAAACAGACTCTGGGATGGGTTTAAAGAAATTGTTGAGGAATGCGAAAACAGGTTTGTACCTTTAAGGGTGGTAAGGAATGGTAAAGACCCACCTTATTATAATAGAGAAATAAAGAGACTAAGAAGGAGGTGCAGACTGGAAAGAAATAGAGTTAGAAATGGCTGTGGAAGTAAGGAGAAATTGAAGGAACTTACTAGAAAATTGAATCTAGCAAAGAAGGCAGCTAAGGATAACATGATGGCAAGCATAATTGGCAGTCATACAAATTTTAGTGAAAAATGGAAGGCTATGTATAGGTATTTTAAGGCAGAAACAGGTTCCAAGAAGGACATTCCAGGAATAATTAATGAACAAGGGGAGTGTGTATGTGAGGATCTTCAAAAGGCAGAAGTATTCAGTCAGCAGTATGTAAAGATTGTTGGTTACAAGGATAATGTCGAGATAGAGGAAGAGACTAAGGCCAAAGAAGTAATAAAATTTACGTATGATAACAATGACATTTACAATAAGATACAAAAGTTGAAAACTAGAAAAGTGGCTGGAATTGATCAGATATCTGGGGATATACTAAAGACAATGGGTTGGGATATAGTACCATATCTGAAGTACTTATTTGATTACTGTTTGGCCGAAGGAGCTATACCAGATGAATGGAGAGTTGCTATAGTAGCCCCTGTGTATAAAGGAAAGGGTGATAGACATAAAGCTGAAAATTACAGGCCAGTAAGTTTGACATGCATTGTATGTAAGCTTTGGGAAGGCATTCTTTCTGATTATATTAGACATGTTTGTGAAATTAATAACTGGTTCGATAGAAGGCAATTCGGTTTTAGGAAAGGTTATTCCACTGAAGTTCAACTTGTAGGATTCCAGCAAGATATAGCAGATATCTTGGATTCTGGAGGTCAAATGGACTGTATCGCGATTGACATGTCTAAAGCATTTGATAGGGTGGATCATGGGAGACTACTGGCAAAAATGAGTGCAATTGGACTAGACAAAAGAGTGACTGAATGGGTTGTTATATTTCTAGAAAATAGATCTCAGAGAGTTAGAGTAGGTGAAGCTTTGTCTGGCCCTGTAATAGTTGAGAGGGGAGTTCCTCAGGGCAGTGTTAACGGACCTTTATGTTTTCTTATATATATAAATGATATGAGTAAAGGAGTGGAATTGGAGGTAAGGCTTTTTGTGGATGATGTTATTCTCTATAGAGTGATAAATAAGTTACAAGATTGTGAGCAACTGCAACGTGACCTCGAAAATATTGTGAGATGGACAGCAGGCAATGGTATGTTGATAAACGGGGTTAAAAGTCAGGTTGTGAGTTTCACAAATAGGAAAAGTCCTCTCAGTTTTAATTACTGCATTGATGGGGGTGAAAGTTCCTTTTGGGGATCATTGTAAGTATCTAGGTGTTAATATAAGGAAAGATCTTCACTGGGGTAATCACATAAATGGGATTGTAAATAAAGGGTACCGATCTCTGCACATGGTTATGAGGGTGTTTAGGGGTTGTAGTAAGGATGTAAAGGAGAGTGCATATAAGTCTCTGGTAAGACCCCAACTAGAGTATGGTTCCAGTGTATGGGACCCTCACCAGGATTACCTGATTCAAGAACTGGAAAAAATCCAAAGAAAAGCAGCTCGATTTGTTCTGGGTGATTTCCGACAAAAGAGTAACGTTACAAAAATGTTGCAATGTTTGGGTTGGGAAGAATTGAGAGAAAGAAGAAGAGCTGCTCGACTAAATGGTATGTAGGATGCTAAAAGGTTAGTTTTTTCCACCTATTCAATACATATAAATTTTATAAATTAGGAATTTATTGTTGATTCCACTTGAGACATGTTTCGCCCTTCATTGAGGGCATCATCAGTCAAAATATCACCTCAAGGTAAAAAATCAGGTAACTGGTTAGTAGTTGACGGTACAAATTAATACATATTATTAATACAATTACAAAAATTAAGTATGGGATATAGTTGTACAAAAGTGATGGTTGAACATATAGGTTTATAGATGAAAAGTCAGCACCAATGCCTAAAATTAACATAGTAGAGTTCGGCAGTGGTGCTCTGGAGAAACAGTTGACGCAATCATAGGGAAATAAAAAGTTAAAAAATATTTACATTAAAACAATTAAGGGAGAAAAGGTGTAGTGTTCGGCGTCAATGTTTGTATCCAAAAATTAATGTCAAAGGTTGGTAACTATACAGTATTTACATTGTTCAATTGAACAGTTGAGATACTGTATAGTAAATACTGTATAGTTACCAACCTTTGACATTAATTTTTGGATACAAACATTGACGCCGAACACTACACCTTTTCTCCCTTAATTGTTTTAATGTAAATATTTTTTAACTTTTTATTTCCCTATGATTGCGTCAACTGTTTCTCCAGAGCACCACTGCCGAACTCTACTATGTTAATTTTAGGCATTGGTGCTGACTTTTCATCTATAAACCTATATGTTCAACCATCACTTTTGTACAACTATATCCCATACTTAATTTTTGTAATTGTATTAATAATATGTATTAATTTGTACCGTCAACTACTAACCAGTTACCTGATTTTTTACCTTGAGGTGATATTTTGACTGATGATGCCCTCAATGAAGGGCGAAACATGTCTCAAGTGGAATCAACAATAAATTCCTAATTTATAAAATTTATATGTATTGAATAGGTGGAAAAAACTAACCTTTTAGCATCCTACATTCAGTATCTTCAATACGGATAGCAATGATTTTTATCACTTAAATGGTATGTTCCGAGCTGTCAGCGGAGAGATGGCGTGGAATGACATTAGTATACGAATAGGTTTGAATGGCGTCTATAAAAGTAGGAAAGATCACAATATGAAGATAAAGTTGGAATTCAAAAGGACAAACTGGGGCAAATATTCATTTATAGGAAGGGGAGTTAGGGATTGGAATAACTTACCAAGGGAGATGTTCAATAAATTTCCAATTTCTTTGAAATCATTTCGGAAAAGGCTAGGAAAGCAACAGATAGGGAATCTGCCACCTGGGCGACTGCCCTAAATGCAGATCAGTATTGATTGATTGATATATACACTTATACACAATAAATTAAATACAATAAAGCAAATGATAATTAATTAATACATAGTGAAATCAGATTATAGAATTGAATCAAACAATAATAATAGTTACAACAACAACAACAACAACAACAACAACAACAACAATAATTCTTGATATTATTATTAATAATAGTAATCAATATTTGAATTATTTACCCATGGGTTAAAGAATCTTGTTTCTAAGTTATATTACTTTATTACACTTGTGTCAACTTGACCCTGTAAAAGACCGTATGTATCGTTGCATTGGGTAAGGTGCTGGGTTGGACGAGGATAAGGAGATGATGGTCTGTGGCCAGTTAGCTACGTCGTACATGTTCCAGGCTTCGTAGACTACAGGTAGGGCAAAGTATGCCCCAGTGGAACAAGAACAGCATGCAATGGCATGTAAGTATGTAGCTGCACAAACTCCCCTCCTTCGAAGCAGTTTACAACACAAAGTTTATTCACTGCCTCAAGATGTATTCCAGCGACGAGTATGTGGATATGTTACTTATCTATGGAGAAGCTGGACAGAATGCATACCAGGTACAATGCCTGTACCAAGAATGCTATCCGGATAGACGACAACCGACGGGCATGACATTTCAGAGTTTGGAAAGACGCCTGCGGGATACTGCATACCTGGGAGGAACACGGCCTGTTTGAGATCATCCTGTGACGTCTCCTGACAATCAAGAGGTCGCGTTTGATGCTATCCGGCATAACTCTTACACTAGCACAAGGGGCCATTGCACAGGAGATGAACATCAGCCGAGTGCCTGTTAAGCAGAAATTGCATACCCACTGGTTTCACTCGTACCATCTGCACTTACACCAGGAGCTCCAGGGTCATGATTTCGATGCCCGGGTTGCGTTCTCTCAATGGATCCTACAGCATGTGCACACTGATCCTGCTTTTCTAGTGACCCTCTTATTTACAGACGAAGCACGATTCCACAACAATGGAACTGTTAATTGCCATAATATGCATTACTGGAGTGTGGATAATCCCCACTGATTGCAACAGCTTTTCAGGTACAGTGGGGCGTGAATGTACGGTGTGGAGTCATGGGTGATCACCTCATCGATCCCCATTTCTTTGAGAGCCACCTGACCAGACAACGTTATCTGTGGTTTCTCCAAGATGAACTACCACCGATTTAGGGACATGTGCCACTCCTTGACTGATGCAGGATGTGGTTTTTCAACATGACGGAGCTCAACCGCACGCGGCAGTGGTCGTCCGGAACCATCTCCATGCGACGTATCCTGATAAATGGATAGGAAGGGGAGGACCTGTCTCCTGGCCTGCCAGATCTTACACCCCTGGATTTTTTTTCCGTGGGGCCATGTAAAACAACTGGTGTATGCACAGGAGCCAGCCAGTCCTTGTCACCTTAGACAGCTCATTACCGAGGCATGCCGACCCGTTTCGCTGCAGATGTTGCAATGGGCCAGATGGTTCTTACAACGTCGTGTGCAGCTCTGTATCGACCATAAAGGTTGTTAGTTCAAGCAGGTGCTGCGTTAAACGACGTGGATAACTGAAATCCTGGCGACTAGAGGAGACACGCGCAAGCTTAGTGTTGCTGCAGTTTGTGTTGTTTGTGTGGTAATAATCAGAGTTGTTGCGCTTTACGGTTCTCTGCACGGGTCTATTCGAGTTAAGGAATCGGTGTGTGCAAGTGAAAAAGTGAGTTCTCCTTTTGCATGGCTACTAGCAGAGAGAAACTACTACATTCTGGTGTTCTCTCTGACTGGATGCGCCATTTTCCAGACTTATAGGCGCCTCCCTACTAGCTCTGAGCCGAACAAGCCTAGGCCTGGTCGCTCAGCGATTAGGGGCTTACTTTGCCTCCTACTAATGGCTGGACATGTCCACTTAAACCCCGGTCCCACCACTTGTGAAATGAAAAAAGACATAAACATCTATTGTCAGAATGTGCAAACCCTAAACAATAAGTTGTCTGATTGTGAACTATCCCTGCCAGACTTAAGAGAAGTTGATGTGATTGGACTTACTGAAACATGGCTCTCGTGGGCTAGTGACAGTGAACTACCACTCAGTGCTAATTACAGCATATTCCGTCGTGATCGCGCTACTCTAGGTGGTGGAGTGATGCTAGCAGTGAACAGTGCGTTACCATGTAAACGAAGGACAGATCTCGAACGGAACTGTGAGTTAGTGTGGGTGGAGCTACTCTTTCCTCGACACCCTGTACTTGTAGGATGTTACTACAGACCACCAAACAGCCCATTCTGTGACCTTGAAAAAAAAATTTTTTTTTTTTGCTAGGGGCTTTACGTCGCACCGACACAGATAGGTCTTATGGCGACGATGGGATAGGAAAGGCCTAGGAGTTGGAAGGAAGCGGCCGTGGCCTTAATTAAGGTACAGCCCCAGCATTTGCCTGGTGTGAAAATGGGAAACCACGGAAAACCATCTTCAGGGATGCCGATAGTGGGATTCGAACCTACTATCTCCCGGATGCAAGCTCACAGCCGCGCGCCTCTACGCACACGGCCAACTCGCCCGGTGACCTGACCTTGAAAAGTGCCTGGACTCAGTCATTGCAGCTCTCCCTCATGGCGAAGTAATTTTAATGTGCGACTTTAATCTGTCTATAAAGTGGTCTTCTCCAACTACCGGACAGTCAGCTAACAACTGTGACACATACTTTATAGACAGTTTTATTAATGGCCTCGGACTGAAACAGTTTAATATGTACCCAACCCGTGGACCCAACACCCTGGACTTCATACTCTCCTCATTAGAACTTAAAACAATAACCCCAGGCAGAAACCTTTTCCTGTGCGACCACCAGTCTCTCGATGCTACATTCCTCCTTCACCACCCCTCCTCAAAGCCTCACAGCAGGACATCCTACCGCCCTACCTACATCTGGCGCCGTGCCGACTGGCCTGCAATGTGTCGTGCCCTGGAATGCCTTCCCTGGAGTTTGCTCGAAATAGCTGATATCGAATCGGCTCTTGACCTGCTGTACGACTGGCTGCAAGCTGCAATTAAAGACTTTGTACCTGCACAACGGGCTACTACCAGCAAATATCAACACTGGATATCACAAGAGACCAGACTGGTACTATTTAATAAGAAGAGAACTTGGCACCTGTGGAAAGACTTCCCTAACCCACACACTCACAATACCTTAGTTAAAATCCGCCGCCACGCGAGGTTTATGGTCAGAAGAGACTACAAAACACATGTAGACACTGTCACTGAAAACGTCCGCAGCAATCCCAAGCGCTACTGGAGTCTCATCAACACACGGGGAAGGACGGAGTGGATTCCTGTCAGCGTGAACCACAACGATGCAACAGCAGACGGCGCTGATCACAATGAACTGTTCAACAGGTATTTCTTCTCCAACTTCTCCCCTCCCTTACAAAACCAACCGCTCCCTCCCGTTGGTACAGCTTCAAACAGAACCCTATCAAGCATAACTACCACACCAAGTGAAGTACATAACCTTCTTCAAACTCTTCGTACCAACAAAGCTACCGGTGCCGACACTATAGGTCCTCTTTTCCTAAAAAATACTGCCAGCACTCTTTGCGTCCCTCTCTCTAAATTATTTAACAGATGTTTTGCTGCGGGCTATTTTCCTATTACCTGGAAACAGGCAAATATTGTTCCACTTCTCAAATCAGGCAACAAATTTAATGTTTCATCTTACCGACCAATTTCTATTCTCCCCACACTATCCTTTATCTTTGAAAAAATTATACACCAGCGTCTCCTCGCATTCACTTTGCCGTATATCTCAACCATGCAGCATGGTTTTCTACCAGGTGGCTCTTGTCTAACAAACCTGGCCACTCTGCATAGCTTTGCATCACACGCCACTGCAGCTAAATCACAGCTGGATATCTGCTACATAGACATTTCGAAAGCTTACTCTGTTGCTTCATAAAATCTCCGAACGATTTAATATACATGGCAGTCTTCTGACCCTTCTTGCTGGCTTCCTACATAACCGTTGGCAGAGAGTGGTAATATCAGGCACTTCATCCTCAAGGTTACCAGTCACCCCCGGTGTCCCACAAGGCAGTACTCTTGGCCCCTTGCTGTTTTCTTTGTTTATGGACGATCTGCCGTCCGAACTCAATGAAACAGCGAATACCCTACTCTTTGCTGATGACTGCAAGATATTTAGAGAAATCAGGAATCCAGCAGATGCAGCTCTGCTACAGTCCTCACTTAATACCCTCTCGAACTGGTGCCGTACTTGGAAACTTATACTCAATCCACAAAAATGCAGCCACATGACCATAACACTACGTAAATCTCCTCTACCGACATCATATTACCTACTCGACAAGCCAATCACCGTGGTTATGCAACAGCATGACCTAGGTGTAATATTCGATACAAAACTACAATTTAAGACCCACATAGAAACATATACAACCTAGGCTATGAAATTACTAGGCATTCTCTATCGCTTCACAGAAATTTCTGACCCCATTGCTCTTCGTCACTTCTTCCTCGTGATCATTCAACCTCTCTTAAACTACTGCTCTCCGATTTGGACAACAGCCTCCCCCTCCAATACTAAGCAGTTAGACAGAGCAGTGTCCTTCTTTGCTGCAATTGTAAGGAACAGAAACCCCAAGCTCAGAAATCTGTCTACGCAGCAGGTATTAATGGCAATTAATATGTCACCGCTGCACATCAGGCGACAGGTAGCTGACCTGAGTTTCCTTCACGGGATCTTAAATGGGCATTACCGCTCGGAACATCTTGTCTCACTCTTCTCTCTCCGTGTTCCTTCCCGCTCCACCAGAACCAAAGACTTTCTCCACATTCCCCACACTCAGCACTCAATACTTCAACGATCTTTCCTAATCCGCCTCCCAACACTCTTTAACAATATTAATACGAGACAAGAGCTTGATATAACATCAAATAAAAGTGTATTCGAGAGGTGTGTAAATAGTATGTTAAAGATAAGTTGATGTGAAGGGATTATACCGCCATCTTGACCCACGACGACTTGGCTATGAACATGGACATTCTCATGGTTTTCGATTTGGACAGTTATTAGTAGGCTGTGTACCTAATATTGTTATATTTTGTTATGTTTGTTATATTTTATTAGGAAAGTTTACGTTTGTTAAATAGTCTGTTGACAGTGCAAGAGAAATTTGCTCAGTGTAGCTGTATCTTGTGCTTCGTGAATAAATAAATAAATAAATGTTTCCTAGCCTCTATCAACCCAGCTCCATACCAATGGCCCTTTTCAATGCCAAATAAACAAATCAGTCTGTGAAAAATACTGGTAGTAGGTATACTACCTTGCCACATCGCAGGCAACTGGCTTAAAAAAATACTTGCATGGGACTTGAGGACAGTGAATCCCAACGTTGCATTAGAAAGGATTTTTGAAATAATTCCGGCAAGCTCTCACATGGCTATGCGTGTGGCATGAACCGGGGTCCACTGCATAAAGAGAAGAAATTTACGGAGTGTATTCCGGATATTGTCAATAACGAGTCTGAAGAAACGGTTCCAGAACAGAGAGAGATTATGCTTTTTATTATGTGTTATTGAGAGGCCAAAAGCACCTGCAGTCTGTCCCAGTTGAAGGGATGAAATTTCATTCAGCTGAGAGTTGCCTTGGACTGTTAGTTAGAGAGGGGACCCATTTGCCATGTGAGGAAAACCAGAAGGGAGCCTTGGCCGTGTAGCTACGTGTATTTGCAGACAGACATATGTTCTTGATTGAAACAGCGAGGGTAAGACGACCCCGAGATGCGATTACATCACCAAGCCTGCAGGACCAGTGTATTTCTTTTCATGTGTTTATTTCAGATCCTGTGGAATATTTGTGATTTGTTTATTATTGTTCTTTATTGTGTCTCTGTCATTTGATGGTAAACTGCTAGAGGGGAAGCACGTATGCATTTTAGGGCTTGCGAGTTCTATCCTCGTGTTTCATTATGAGCTCGGGCTCCTATTAGCTTCAGTGTCTTTTTGGGGTATAAAAAAAGTCCTATATAAGCATTTGTGTGGATTTTGTACCCCAGATTTATGAGAATAACTTTAATCTTAGTTTCTTATATATGCAAAGTGTTCTGTTGTTTATCTTGTGTACCCAGACGTGTAAGTACAACACAAATAGTCGAGTCTGTTCAAACTTATTTAAATGTACAGTGTAGTGTTTGTGTAATGCCCCCACGGATTCCAAGATAATTGATTTTTGACTTGTTGCCACTTGATGGCTATCAACGATTACTGTAATATATTTTGTATCGAGTTAACTAAGGAATTTTTTTTTTAAATACAATTTTTATGTTTTAGCACATTAAAATTTTGTTCTAAGTAATATTTTAATCCTCATTCACTCACACAAAGCAATTCCTGTCCTACTTGTCCGACTTACATCTTTAAGATTTTATTTTGTGATATTTTGGAGACCAAATTACGGACATTTCAAAGGCAATGACCTCGATAATGTTGTGAGATGGACAGTAGGCAATGGTATGATGATAAATGGGATTAAAAGTCAGGTTGTGAGTTTCACAAACAGGAAAAGTCCTCTGAGTTTTAATTACTGCGTTGATGGGGGTGAAAGTTCCTTTTGGGGATCATTGTAAGTATCTGGATGTTAATATAAGGAAAAATCTTCACTGGGGTAATCACATAAATGGGATTGTAAATAAAGGATACAGCTCTCTGCACATGGTTATGAGGGTGTTTAGAGGTTGTAGTAAGGATGTAAAGGAGAGGGCTTATAAGTCTCTGGTAAGACCCCAACTAGAGTATGGTTCCAGTGGATTCAAGAACTGGAAAAAATCCAAAGAAAACCAGCTCGATTTGTTCTGGGTAATTTCCGACAAAAGAGTAGCGTTACAAAAATGTTGCAAAGTTTGGGCTGGGAAGAACTGGGAGAAAGGAGACGAGCTGCTCGACTGAGTGGTATGTATATAACAAATACTATTATAATATTTGTAGATCCTCCTGTTCAATACAATTCCAGTATTTCATGTGGTTAAAATTTATACATAATATATAAAAGTCATAGGTACATGTTTCACCCTTTTTTTTAGGGGGATCATCAGCCTATATCAATCTTAAAAATTAATGGATATGGGATCTTTCTAATCTTATAAACTATAAAGTACAATGCTCGACAATGATATCATAAAATGTTGTACTATAACATCTAAAATAGGGATATTGCACAGAAAGTATGTTAAAAATACTGTGAATTAACAGTTTTTGAAGATTATAATGTGGTTAATCATGAATATTTGAGCGTTTAAAACCAAAATGGATCCTCTTCTTATACATAATTAGGACTGTGACGGCCTTGAGTGTAAAAGCACAATCATCCAAGGGGGATGTTTGCTCCATTCCTATAGCATGAGTTCATACATACATACATACATACATACATACATACATACATACATACATACATACATACATACATACATACATACATACATACATACATACATACATTATCATTATAGACTGTTATGCCTTTCAGTGTTCAGTCTACAAGCCTCCGTGAATTTACTAAATGTCGCCAAAATCCTCGATTTGCAACTAGTGTTGTGGCCTCATTTAGTTCTATACCTCTTAAATCGTTAGAAACCCGAGTCTACCCATCGTCGTCTTGGTCTCCCTCTACTTCTCTTACCCTCCATAGCAGACTCCATTATTCTCCTAGGTAACCTATCATCCTCCATTCGCCTCACATGACCCTGCCACCGAAACCGGTTTATGCGTACAGCTTCATCCATCGAGTTCATTCCTAAATTAGCCTTTATCTCCTCATTCCGAGTACCCTCCAGCCTTTGTTCCCACCTGTTTGTACCAGCAATCATTCTTGCTACTTTCATGTCTGTTACTTCTAACTTATGAATATGATATACTGAGTCCACCCAGCTTTCGCTCCCGTAAAGCAAAGTTGGTCTGAAAACAGACCGATGTAATGATAGTTTCGTCTGGGAGCTGACTTCCTTCTTACAGAATACTGCTGATCGCAACTGCGAGCTCACTGCATTAGCTTTACTACATCTTGATTCAATCTCACTTACTATATTACCATCCTGGGAGAACATACAACCTAAATACTTGAAATTATCAACCTGTTCTAGCTTTGTATCACCAATCTGATATTCAATTCTGTTGAATTTCTTACCTACTGACATCAATTTAGTCTTCGAGAGGCTAATTTTCATACCATACTCATCGCACCTATTTACAAGTTCCAGGATATTAGACTGCAGGCTTTCGGCACAATCTGCCATTACGACCAAGTCGTCAGCATAGGCCAAACTGCTTACTACATTTCCACCTAAGTGAATCCCTCCCTACCATTTTATACCCTTCAGCAGATGATCCATGTAAACTACGAACAGCAAAGGTGAAAGATTACAGCCTTGTCTAACCCCTGTAAGTACCCTGAACCAAGAACTCATTCTACCATCAATTCTCACTGAAGCCCAATTGTCAACATAAATGCCTTTGATTGATTTTAATAATCTACCTTTAATTCCATAGTCCCCCAGTATAGTGAATATCTTTTCCCTCGATACCCTGTCATATGCTTTCTCTAGATCTACGAAACATAAACACAACTGCCTATTCCTCTCATAGCATTTTTCAATTACGTGGTGCATACTGAAAATCTGATCCTGACAGCCCGTCTGTGGTCTGAAACCACACTGGGTTTCATCCAACTTCCTCTCAACGACCAATTGCAGCCTCCATTCCAAGATGCCAGTGAATACTTTGCCTGGTAGACTAATCAATGAGATACCTCGATAGTTGTTGCAATCCTTCCTGTTCCCTTGCTTATAGATAGGTGCAATTACTGCTTTTGTCCAATCTGAAGGTACCTTACAAACACTCCATGCTGATTTTACTACTCTATGAAGCCATTTCATCCCTGCCTTCCCATTATACTTCACCATTTCAGGTCTCATTTCATCCATTCCTGCTGCCTTATGACAATGGAGGTTTTTTACCATCCTTTCCACTTCCTCAAGCATAATTTCACCAACATCATTTTCCTCCTCCCCATGAGCTTGGCTGTTTGCAACACCATTATAGGTGGGCCGGCGTAAGGTTGCACATGACAGCTGCGCAATGGCACACGAAGCGATGTTGCCGCCATAACAAAAGCTGATTGCATGACACGTGAGTTTTTAAAAACATGGGAGAAACGTTTTTAATATCATCGCGATGATGCACAATACAAATGAAATCGGCCGACAAAAATCGAACTTTCAACTCACCGATTATTCATCACACAAAATGATACGAGATAAATATACTACAAAGTTCCCATTAACGCGATGTTAGAAAATACGGAAGAAATCGGTCGACAAGAATCTCACTTTAAATACACCAATAAATGTTAGAATAATATACACCGGTGCTAATACAAAATGTTTCAAGTAAAATCTATAAAATTGACGAAAATTCAGAAGGCTTATTTTCATACCAGATAACTTTTTTTTTTTTTTTTTTTTTGCTACGGGCTTTACGTCGCACCGACACAGATAGGTCTTATGGCGACGATGGGATAGGAAAGGGCTAGGAGTTGGAAGGAAGCGGCCGTGGCCTTAATTAAGGTACAGCCCCAGCATTTGCCTGGTGTGAAAATGGGAAACCACGGAAAACCATCTTCAGGGCTGCCGATAGTGGGATTCGAACCTACTATCTCCCGGATACAAGCTCACAGCCGCACGCCTCTACGCGCACGGCCAACTCGCCCGGTATACCAGATAACCTCCAGATCACTGCCATCACTACCGTCGCCTTCGTTGTCATTGTCATCGTCGTCTAGGCAGATCATCAAGTCCTGACAGTCACTGATGATGCCATGTATTACAATTGCCGAGTTAATGAATGCTGCGACATGGCTAACTTTTTCCTCCACAAAGCCGCATCCATTCGAGTAATACTCTCCCGGAACAGACCTTCCACTTCAGTAACTGTGAAGGACTTGTTATTAATGCGTACGTAATGTTTTACTTCACCCCATACCGTACCAACTCAATGAGGTTAAAGTGACAGTAGTACGGCGGCAACCTAATAACCTCGTGGCCTTGTTCCTTCGCTACCTTGTCGACTAATTTAGTCATACACATATGCACTGGGATATTTATTTACTGCAGCCATTCCACTAACAGTTCTTTACGGGCGCTCGAAGTAGGGGTCTTGTCCATTATTATGGAATGATAAAGTGCACTGTCCATAACAATGACAGAAGGGACTTTGAGTTGTAATAATCGTACTCGTGTCTTTGTATTGCATCAGCTTGGAAAGAATTAATTCCTGTTACAGGAGATTTGTCCCTTTCCCGGAGTGCTGTGAAAAAAGTCCCTACTATCAGCCCCGTTTCCGCTACTGCTATGTACCCCAGTCCCTTTTTCCTTCTGTTCCTGGAGGCGAACACCTCTCTAAACAACAGAACGCTTTGAAAATGCGTTCCACAACATGATCTGCAGGAACAGAGAGACGGCTATACAAGCTTACGAATTTCCTCCCCCTCTCGTAAAACTCACGAATTCTCCGCACTAATTCTAATGCCTGACTATTAAGGGACACTCCACTTCGCGTTTAATGACTATGTTGTCATTTCCAAGACATCGCACTGTATTCGTTAAAATAAATATTCACAATTATCTCACAATCAAAACAAAACTTTCATAAACGCGCGAATCACACCCGACCACGTGCTAGCGGCGACAGACAAAACGGCAACACTTAAATACAGTAGTCAAGCTACTTATATATGGCACCACTATACCACCCATATTGCCAAAAACAATCAACTGAAAATAGTTCGTTTTTATTTTGTGGCTCGCATAAACCTTATAATTTTTTAAAATGCTCATATTTGTGAAAGCAAATAAAAATGTATAATCACTATGCGGAATTAAATACGAATTAACGTGAATAAAATGTGGAAATGTGTCTGACATTAAAAGTAGTGGTGATTGGTGATTCTGACTGACGGGTGACGTTCTTCACTTGATTTTTGTAGTGATGCCAACATGACTTACTACTATCAAGTGCAACCTTGTGCCGGCCCACCTTTAGAATGATTTACTTTTACATTGAGAAGATGTTCAAAATATTCCCTCCATCTCTCCAGTGATTCCCTGGGATCTATTATGAGTTCACCAGAATTACTCAAAACACTGTTCATTTTCTTTTCCCCTCCCTTCCTAAGATTCTTTATTACTGTCCAGAAAGGTTTCCCTGCTGCTTGACCTAGCCTTTCCAGGTTATTACCAAAATCTTCCCATGACTTCATGACTTCTTTTTGGATTCAACAACTATTTGTTTTGCTCTGTTTCTTTCATCTACGTACAAATCCCTGTCTGCCTCGGCCCTTGTTTGGAGCCATTTCTGATAAGCCTTCTTTTTACGTTTACAGACTGCTCTCACTTCATCATTCCACCAAGATGTTCACTTTTTCCTATCTTTACACACAGTTGTTCCTAGGCATTCCCTTGCTGTTTCTACTACAGCATCCCTGTATGCCACCCATTCACTTTCTATATCCTGAACCTGCTTACTGTCTACTGTTTGAAACTTCTCACTAATCATATCCATGTACTACTGTCTAATTTCCTCATCCTGGAGATTTTTTTCTACCCTTATTCGTTTGCAAACAGATTTCACTTTCTCTACCTTAGGCCTAGAGATACTTAGTTCACTACAGATCAGATGGTGGTCTGTATCATCGAAAAATCCCCGGAAAACTCGTACATTCCTAACAGATTTCCTGAATTCAAAGTCTGTTAAGATATAGTCTATTATGGATCTGGTACCCCTAGCCTCCCATGTGTAGCAGTGAATAGCCTTATGCTTGAAGAATGTATTCATAACAGCTAAACCCATACTAGCACAGAAGTCCAGCAAACGCTTCCCATTCCCATTAGCTTCCATATCTTCCCCACATTTACCGATCACCCTTTCGTTTCCTTCAGTTCCATTCCCAACTCTCGCATTGAAATCGCCCATTAACACTATTCTATCCTTGCTGTTGACCCTGTCCACGATGTCACTCAATGCTTCATAAAACTTGTCAACTTCATCCTCATCTGCACCCTCACATGGTGAATACACGGACACAATTCTTGTCCTAATTCCTCCAACTGACAAATCTACCCACATCATTCGCTCATTTATGTGCCTAACAGAAACTATGTTGCGTGCAATGGTATTCCTGATAAAGAGCCCTACCCCAGACTCTGCCCTTCCCTTTCTAACACCCGTCAAGTACACTTTATAATCTCCTATCTCTTCCTCATTATCTCCCATTACCAGAATATCACTTACTCCTAGCACATCCAGATGCATCCTCTTTGCTGACTCAACCAGTTCTACCTTCTTTCTTCCATAAGCCCCATTAATATTGATAGCTCCCCATCGAATTCCATTTCGTTCGCCAAGTTGTTTCCAAGGAGTCCCTCGCCTGTCATATGGGAGTGGGATTCCATTACTCCCATATGTCCGAGGCTTGCTTAAAATGTTCTGAGCTCAGTAAATTCATGAAGCAGGATGCTACTCTACTTGCACATAGTCCAAGTGAGGATCTCTCAGTTCAAGATAATAAAATCAATGTCAGTTATTTAAAATAGAAGTGTGAACGTATCAAATGTGTTTAAATATGTATGGTCGATTTGTCAGAAAGTCGTAGAAAAGAAGATGGAACTTCTTGTGGAGACGTTGCTAATGATAAAATGTTGTGTTAAAACTAGCTGATGTCAGTGTTTAGTTATGTTAGTACAGTAATCAATTGGATCCAAAAGATGGTCAAGTGGTATGTTGAGTGGTATGTTCCGAGCTGTCAGCGGAGAAATGGCGTGGAATGACATTAGTAGACGAATAAGTTTGAGTGGCGTCTTTAAAAGTAGGAAAGATCACAATATGAAGACAAAGTTGGAATACAAGAGGACTTAATTGGGGCATTCATTTATAGGAAAGGGAGTTAGGGATTGGAATAGCTTACCAAGGGAGATGTTCAATAAATTTCCAATGTCACTGAAATCATTTAAGAAAAGGCTAGGAAAACAACAGATAGGGAATCTGCAACCTGGGCGACTGCCCTAAATGTAAATCAGTATTGAGTGGCTGATTGATTGATCGATTGATGGTGATGCCGCTGAACTACCCAGGTCAAGAGAGGACAGGAAATATTGGTATATTGTGGCCTTTTTTTTTCCTGTGATGTCCCACCTTTTGTATTGTTATTTGTTTGTTTACTGACTTAGTAAGTACACCATCTATATAAAATAAGAGCTTAGTCTGTACATTGCTCAGAATTTAAAAGGAATGGTATTTCTGTAATAATTACAGTATGTCCACAGTAACAAGGAAATGCACTTTTTAATTTTTCCGTTATTTCTGTCTGTATGTATGTATGTACTACGTATGTATGTACTACGTATGTATGTACGCGCATCACGATAAAATGTCTGAAGAGAATTGAATGAAAATTGGTATGTAAAGTTGAGGAATGAGGCACTACAATCTAGGCCATAAATAATTTTATTCACGCTGAGTGAAATGGTAGTGTAAGGGAAGGCATAAAATTTAATTCTCAAATATTAATGTTATTAGTGGTCCTCTCAATACATACTACATAACTAAAGTTATAAAGAATTAAATTTCTGATCATTTATGTCTCATACATTTTTACCATTTCAGCTATGATGACAGAGATATTCATGAATTTCGATTTTTGTTGCAAAGTTCACATCAGTGCCAAGACCACGAGAAAATGGGTGAATAGAATTGAATGAAAATTGGTATGTAAGGTCTGGGAATAAGGCACTACAGTCTAGGATATACGTAGGTGGTTTGAAAAGTTCTCGGAATGTATTAGAATTAAGTATCTTACCTCGGTGGAACTGCTTTTATTTTTCAACATAGTCTCCCTGTAGACTAACGCATTTGGTCCAGCGATGTTCCAATGCCTTGATCCCATCTCGAAAATGAGATTCCTCCAGGCCTGCAAAATACCTCTCCAATTCGGCTGTCAGTTCTTCCCTTGTAGAAAATCTCCGTCCACTGAGGAAAATTTTCAGCTTGGGGAATAGATGAAAGTCTGATGGTGCCAAATCAGGTGAATAAGGTGGATGTGGCAACAATTCGTACCCCAGTTCATGAAGTTTTGCCATGGCAATAACACTTGTGTGGGGCGGAGCATTGTCCTGATGAAAGATGACCTTTTTCCTTGCCAAACCAGGCCTTGTTTCACGTATCTTTTCCTGTAGTTGGTCTAGGAGGTTTGCATAGTATTGACCCGTAATTTTTTGGCCAGTAGGAAGATAATCTATCAGCAGAATGCCTTTTGCATCCCAGAAAACTGAGGCCATGACCTTTCCGGCTGAACGCACTGCCTTTGCTTTCTTTGGTGGTGGTGAAAAAGCATGTTTCCACTGCTTTGACTGCTGTTTTGTCTAGGGGTATAGTAGTGGACCCAAGTTTTTTATCTGTAGTCACAAACCAGCGCAAAAAATCTTGTTGGTTGCACTGAAAACAGGCCAGACTTTGTTCGGACATTTCCAATCTGGTGCGTTTATTGTCCAATGTCAAGAGCCGCAGTACCCATCTTGCGGATAATTTTTTCATACCCAATTCTTCGGTTAAAATATAATATACCCATTCAGAAGACATTCCTACAGCTTCAGCAATCTCCCGCACTTTCAGTCGACGATCCCCCATGACCATTTTATGTACTTTTGCGATAAATTCTGGGGTCGTCCACTACAAGCTCTCCCGACCAAATTTAAACTCGCTGGTCCACTTGGCAACAGTTGAAATTGAAGGAGCAGAGTCCCCCAGTGTGTTCTGAAAGTTGGCATGAATTTCCTTTGCTTTCATACCTTTCTTTACAAAGTATTTAATCACTGCTCGAATCTAGTTTTTTCCATTGCCACAAATCACTATGCGGGAACAACAACAAAGAGTCGTCACTACCACACTCCTGCAGCTAGAGCACTGACGCGCCACGTGTTCACTCACAAAGGATGTGCGATTATTGCGTGGGAACCTCGTTGCTCTAGCACTGACATCTAGTGGTGATTCCGAGAACTTTTCAAACCATCCTCGTAAATCATTTCTCAACTATGTTAACACATACAAAGTAGCTAATTTTTTATGAAACAATGTTTAAAACTAGCCTTTAGAACGAACAATACATTACAAAGACACAGCAGCAAGTGCAACCTAAACAAAAAAGACCCTTTCTCAAAGTCAGGAGTATATGAACTCAAGTGCCAAGAACCTAACTGCATTGCCACATATATAGGTCAAATGAAACGTAATTTCCACACAAGATACAAAGAACACAAAAACGCGATCAGATATAATTGGCATTCAGCCTTCGGGGAGCACATATACGACTCTTCACGCCATTTGACAGACATCAACACTGATCTAAAAATTTTACACATCGAAAATAAAAGTACATCTTTGAATATAAAGGAAGCAATAGAAATTTACATTGCAAGAAATGCGAATGCAACTAACCTAAATAACCATTCACTCTTAAAAAATTCCCCTCTCTTTGCTTTACACACACAACATCTGGACAACACTTACTCATTAAATTAACTTTTCTCATAATAATATTTAACAGTCTCTATTTCAATTCCTTACTTTATTCACCTAAATCATTAATTTGCATTCATCCATATTACATAAAAGTGCATTTTAACATGAAGTAGGTCAATAACCTTCTCTCCCCTCTCCAGTGTTGATAGAAGGTTCCACATCACTCCACTTGCTCCGCCCTACTTCCCGCTCCCCTCTCCATGGTACAGTATACTAGATTTTGACATCCAATAGAAGAGATCCACAACGTTCCACAAGGCCCCTCCCATGCTTTTCCTCCCCTCTCCGTGAGCAGTATGCTTTACCCAAAAACTTTCCATGACCACGGTCCTGAAATAGTGTTTGGTGACAACGGACTTAGCATCGGCAGTCTAGATAAGTACATAAGTTTAAGTTTTTAATTACAGTGAAACTCTGTTAAGAAGTCTTTCAAGGGACTGCAAAAAAGAAACTTCTTAAGCAAGAAACTACTTAAAAGGGGTAATGCCCAAATACTTATTCTGCACTTTGAAATACATGTGAAACACACAGCCAAAAGATTTCCTTGTTTGTGAACAATACCAAAATAGGCTGATATATAAGAGCTGCTAACAGAAAGCCACAATATAAAAATTCGATTACCATGACAATATTTTTAGAGATAAAGAAAAATAATTGAACATATCGTATAATAAATATATTTTACTTAATTTTACCCCATGGCAAGATTCTCTCTTCAAAACTAGAGACATATCCAGAATAGGCTGGTAAAAAAGTGCGAATTCATTGAGATTAAAAACGTTGCAAAATTTGCTTATTTTAGCAGGCAGAATCATTTCCTTCCACGCTTCCCTTTCCTCCGCACACACACTCTCTGCTTCGGAACAAATTGTTTTGTAAACGATGCCGGCTCGATTTTTAAAGCGGTCCAGCAACTCGTTCGACGCGGTAAAAGGTACCCTTAATTTGCATGCAATTTTTCGGCTTTCTCCTTCACATTAGTCCCACTGAAAGGTATGTTTAAACTTCGCTGCTGTTTAAACCATATTAGCAAAGCTTGTTCTATTTCATCGTACTTTTCAGATTTAACTTCCTTGCAAATTGCTAAAGGATTCCCTGCAGAAGCAAAGATCTCTTCTTTCTTTGCTATAATGCCTTTTAATGTAGACGGCGGCATCTTCAGCTCCTTTTCCAAAGCAACACGGGAAAGTGTAGATGACCCCACTTTCCTTATAATCTCCACTTTGTCTTTTATTGTTAATGCCTTTCGCTTCATCTCTTTCCTCTGAGTTCCACTCATTTTCACTTAAAACCGTTTGTACGTTGATATTACAAGTACAACTAACTTCGCGACTCCTCTTCATACTAATTACGACGCTACACTATGCTTGGCAATCCGTAGCTTAGGCTTACAAGGCGTGTACTACAGTTTGTTAGCATGTGCTTTCTATCTTCCTCACACCCGCGACACTGGCTTCAAGGATAACGGCAGCAAATGGGAAATATGGCAACTTATTCTTAGAGATTCTTAGAACCTATGCCTAAATCACCCCTGCATTCCTACTGGTTGTCACGGCAACGGGCGTAGTTTCTGGCTGTTTCGCAAGTACCGCATGGCCAAGCCAGTATTGAGTTTATTTTCCTGCTTCAATCCTCTTCATGCTATAGGTAATGAAGAAAAGAAACACAGGTTCAAAGTTGCAGAAATGAGTGCATGGAAAAGTATCTGGGGTGTTACGTGGGAGTGATAAAGGTGCAATAGCAACGCTAGCACATCTAAATGTAAACAGTTTCTTTCCCCGTGAGAATTTTATTTCGTGTCTCCTCATCCTTGTGCTACGTTCTAATAATGCGAAGTAATAATTACGAGTGACACGATAATACAATGTTTAGCTCGTATAAAGGTAAAATTAAAAATAACTTTCAATTTTATGCCAAAATGTGGTATTGCAATGCCTGTGTGTGCCTCCCACCAACACCCAGTTGGCTATCAACATTCGTTCAACTTCGTAGACGATCGGGATCTTTCGGCCGGCTGTTTGGCGGCATGTATATCACCTGGCTTCTGGCAAGTCGGCTGTTTCCTGCTTGGAGTCGGGAAGTTGTTTTTGTTCACCTCACTAATAATGGACACGGAAAATCTTGTCAGTTTAGTTCAAAAACGCAATTTCCTCTACGACAAGACCCATAAGTATTATTGCAACAACGTAAGAGAGAATGCCTGGAAGGAAATAAGCAAGGAAATGAAAAATCAAACAGGTTAGAATATTCAATTTTGTGGTAGATTAACAGTCATGTTGTGGACAAATACACTTTACGGTTTTTAATTAAGGTTTAGGCCACCTCGATTAATGACTTCGCCCTGTCGCGGCCCGCAAATTACTGCATTAAAGTTTTATCAAACCATCCATTGCGTGCTTTATGTTTCCCACGTAGAATCCTGTTTGATTCTATTCTGCTAAATGGAACGGTGGAGTGAAAATTTCGACTGATGGGTTCGATTCGATTCCACAAGGTGAGAGTGAGCATCTGATGTCCGTATTGTCATAGCATGACGTCGTATGGCCTTGGAAAGCCCGCACAGGTTGTGTGACACCAGAGACACACCAAGAGCGCGCGAACGGTCCAACACAGGGTGCAACTTGCGTGGAGACTGGAGGGTTCTAACCATGGGCTGCTTTGAGCGGACGTTTTTTATCTCAAGGGGCTCTAAAATCTGAACTGTTTAACTAGGAAATATATTTACAACAGAACACTTTAAACGGGAAAAATATACATATATCTTAATGCAACTGATCAAGGGACCAAGAATATTGCACTTCTTAGGCAGGAAAACTTCTTATTCGGGAACTTCTTAACCGAGTTTCACTGTATATTAATACATGTAAATTTACTTTTTGTCATTACTGGTTCATGTTATCACTATACTCTGTATCATTGACAAGTTTATGCAACATAAACAATACTGTACATATATAAGCATGTTTTAAGTGATTTGATAGAATCTGAGGATGTTCTTGTAGAATGAAACATGCCGTTCTTTGTACAATAGTGTGTATTTTACAGGTATGTTTATAGTGTTATAATTTATATGGTAATTGCTGTGTGTTTGACAGACTAGAAAGTTTTTGTTACATTAAACTAAGTTACAAGTCGTCCATTTCATGACCGTATCGATGAGTATTATCAAGAAGTTAATATAAAGAACCACCTAATCGATACTTTATTTTTTGCCTCAGGCAAAATTTAATATATATTAACACTTACAGAACATGTTTCGACCACTTAGTGGTCATCTTCAGCTGTATAAAGAAAAAACTAAGATGAAAAAACATTAGGATAATAAGCACAAGTGATACTCTTAGGTTATAATGAAAAAAATTGCTGTGTTGACTGTTTGATAAAAGTTCTTTGGTGACTCCTTTGTTATTAAATGGCAGTCACCTGATCAGGACATCTTGCCTCTCGTTCTTATTTGGAAAAGATGTTTATTCTGCGCTGTCCAGAAGGTCTGTCTTTGTGCGCGATCTAGTGTAGTAGCGATGTGACACAGTCTGACAGTTCGTGCAATACTCTGGAGAGAAGGGAAGTAGAGTTCTGTCGTCATCTAATATATCAAGTGAGGGAGGAGGAAGATTAGGCTGTGCTTCTGCGATGTCGTGTTTGATTATATCTCTTGTCCGTCTTGTCTGTTTCCTGTCTAACCATTCCAAGTATTTACTGATATGCTCGTATAAGATGTTTTTTTGCTCGTTTTCGTTAAGATTCTGTTCAACGTTTTCTAATTTATCAAGAACGATGTGGATGTTTTCCAGTAAATACTTGGAATGGTTAGACAGGAAACAGACAAGATGGACAAGAGATATAATCAAACACGACATCGCAGAAGCACAGCCTAATCTTCCTCCTCCCGCACTTGATATATTAGATGACGAAAGAACTCGACTTCCCTTCTCTCCAGAGTATTGCACGAACTGTCAGACTGTGTCACATCGCTACTACACTAGATCGCACTCAAACACAGACCTTCTGGACAGCGCAGAATAAACATCTTTTCCAAATAAGAACGAGAGGCAAGATGTCCAGATCAGGTGACCGCCATTTTATAACAAAGGAGTCACCAAAGAACTTTTACCAAACAGTCAGCACAGCAATTTTTTTCATTATAACCTAAGAGTATCACTTGTGCTTATTATCCTAATGTTTTTCATCTTAGTTTTTTCTTTATACAGCTGAAGATGACCACTAAGTGGTCGAAACATGTTCTGTAAGTGTTAATATATATTCAATTTTGCCTGAGGCAAAAAATGAAGTATCGATTAGGTGGTTCTTTATATTAACTTCTTGACATTTAACTAAATCGACAATGACAAATATGGCTTCATTCTTAACAAATAAAGCCTGTACATAACTATGTAAATAATAATAATAATAATAATAATAATAATAATAATAATAATAATAATAATAATAATAATAATAATAATAATCATCATCATCATCATCGAGCTCGATATTTTCATTATTTACCCATGGGTTAAAGAATTGTTTCCAAGTTATACTAGTCCATTACACTTGCATCAGGATAAACTTACTGTAGTGTTGGGGTCATGTGAGGCGAATGGAGGAGGATAGTTTACGAAGAAGAAGAAGAAGAAGAAGAAGAAGAATTATGGACCTGGCTATGGAGGGTAAGAGAAGTAGAGGGACAGCAAGGTGACCATGATTGCACTCATTGATAATGATTCAATGATAACAGGTATGTAACTAAATCTGGTCACAGAGCTATTTGCAAATAGAGGATGTGGAGATGCTTAGTTAATTTAAAGAGGCTTGCAGATTAAATGCTGAAAGGCATAAAAGTCAACATGTATGTAGGTATGATGGTTATATGTTAGAGACTGTAATACTTCATTTACCTCTTCTCGTAATTCCTTCATTCTCTGCTCTATATCATAGTCTTTCTTCTTTTCTTCAAGCTTCTTTTTATTCATTTCAAAACGTTTCTTAACTTGATCCAGTGATGACCGCTCTACTCTCATTGACATACCCAAGTTACGTTGATCTAAAATTTAAATAAAAGAGTCCATGTAACGGTATTAACGAAAATGTGATACTACAAGTAACTTATAAATACAAACAATTATGATATCAATTAATAAAACTACTTACACTAAGTATAGGAAACTACTACTACAAATTAAATTCAGACAAACATAACTTTCGCACATCTTGTGGAGTTTGAGTTGCCTTTGGTTGCATACAGGTATGAACATAGGCATGACAATAAATGTAACAAGTGCCATACACTTGACTAATGAGGGAATGGTACGAAGTCAGACAGCAAATTTCATTTTAGTTTTATACATTTGTGAAGGTCTTTTTAAGTTGTAACAGGTAGTGGGTGTCCAATTATACGTTAGACCATTTTAAGGGAAATTAGGAGCTCCAAGTTCGCAGTGTGCACCCTGAATAGTAGAGTACATGAATACATGTTGGTATACATTAGCACCTTGCCTTCCTTCACCACACATTCTGTTCTCCACAGTCTACAGCTGTGTAAATGAAACGGCGAGTCCTAAGTTCTTCACGAGATATGGCTATTCCACATGCAGGCGAGCGCACTGGATTCGTTGATTTTTATGACTGCTTGCAACATTACTGCAGCTTTTATTAATGCCTACAGCATTAATATTTAGAAGCTACAGTGCTTTCTGATAAACAGCAAATCACGCACACACAGATAAAGACAACATTTGATGCAATTTTGGAAGGAAAATGCAAACTTGATCATGAGGAAGAAGCCATTTTTGTTGACTCAAAGATAAAGATGATGTCAGGGAGGAGGCACCATCATCAGAAGAATGTAAACATGAAGATGAGTTTAAGAAAGATAATATATCTTGTGATGACAAAGGATGACCTCATAAATCAGTGGAAAATTATGACCCCGAATCTTTGATGGTCATGTATCAAAATAGAAAGAGGACCTATGTATGCTGTATGGAAGTTTAAAAAGACTCGAAGACAAATTTATGAAGTCATTAACCATGTTGAACACAACGGAGAAATGGAGAAATTAGACAATGTACAATGGTTGAGCTTATGTGGAAGAACAGGTCACAAATGCAATCATGTGGTCTTTTATATGTCATAAAATCGAACATTGAACATTGAATTTGTATGAGTACAGAGTTGTTTTGCCCCAAACACTCTCTCCACAGCAGCTCCTCCTTGACAAACTTATTCGGTGTTTGAAAATTCGGTTCCACAAAGTAACCAAACTAGTCTATAAAACTTAAACAAAAAAAGACAAAGTAAAAGACAAAGTATGATATAAAAGTGGCTAAAAATTTTGTTACATTCATTAATGAATTGCATCAAGAGAAAGAGATCTCTGATGCTAATATTTGGAAATTGGACAAGTCTCGATTAGACTACAAAATGGCAACGCAGAGAAGTTATGACTATTGTGGTGTGAAAGAAGTACTTGCTACGCTTCTTTGCTTAAAGAGTTTTACACACTCCCACACAGTGCAATATCACATTTCAAAAGCCAGCAAAATGGGACATTGTTCTTGATGGTTTTCCAAGAAATGAATGGACAGTTTGGACCTAGGGTACAAGAAGATATCACGTACATGGAAACCTTCAAATATGTCATGACTGATTGGAGATGTGTCGGGAAGATGGGGAAAGCGCATGTGCATGACTGGTTCCAAAATGTTTTCCATCTGTAATTAAAGGATGGGAGAAACCTTCTCCTCTTGAATTCATTCAGTGCCGAGGAAAAATATTCACAACTTGAATCTGTGATGAACAAACATGTTCAAACAAACTGGTTAAGACGTCCCTTTCTAGCGCGTTTCCCTAGTTGTTATGCCATTATTCTGAAGTCTCAGGACATGTCCTATTAAATACATGCTAAAGAAACCTGGATAGCACTATTACGTCACTATTTAGTACGTTCGTAACTCCCACCATAAGAAATTTAAATTAGCGTTCCCGGCCACGTTGCACACAGGACGGGTCAGCAACAAATAGCCTGGGAAAGAATTTGGTAGATAACTTAATTTCACAGCCCCGGAGCACGGCTGTTGGTTGGCCTACAGCTGCAGGGAGCGTTAGTCCCAAGCCAGTCTTATTCCCTTTGCGTCTGATGTGTTTGTGCTTAATTTTAAGTTTGCGAGGCCTCTTTCAGATGGAGAGGGTTCGACCTACTTCCGCGCTTAGCCGCCGGTCCACCTAAGCCTAAACTAAGAACTGACTGTTCAAATGAAATCTTTCAGATGATGCGAAGGTAGAGAGTTACAGCGGGCAGGAAAAAAGATTGAGTGGGCAGTCTGTGGTGAGTCGTGTTCCCACGCCCATAGCTACTTGTTATTGAACATTAGTGAGTTTTTTTTTGGCGCTAGTTGTTTTACATCGCACCGACACAGATAGGTCTTATTGCGACGATGGGACAGGAAAGGCCTAGGAATGGGCAGGAAGCGGCCATGGCCTTAGTTAAGGTACAGCCCCAGCATGTGCCTGGTATGAAAATGGGAAACCACGCAAAACCATATTCAGGGCTGCCGACAGTGGGATTCGAACCTACTATCTCCCGAATAGTGGATACTGGCCGCACTTAAGCGACTGCAGCTATCAAGCTCGGTGAACATTAGTTTTTATGCATGTCACTGCACACAGCGGATCGACTGTGGTTGCGACATCAGTACTGCGACCTGTATCAGAACCCGATAGTGTACCTATAAGAAAGTAGAAATGGATTTAGATGATAAACAATCTGACATATTTCTTTCTCATTTTCAATTTAAAGTTATCTGTGTGCTTTTTTTCTTCTCCTGTGTGATTTATAGCGGTTGTTATGGAACCCGAAGGAGACACTGAGAACTTAATAACTTTAATGTCAGAAATACCAATGACCTTGTGTTTGGGAAAGCGTGATACCATTTAGACTCGTTATTCAGAGAATATCCTCAAAATTGTACCCATCTCCTTCTCTAATGCAATGTGAAGGACACAACATGCTTGAACTATTTTTGTATTTTCTTAAGTGTAGAAGGTAAACAAAGACTATTATGGTCCATATTTATTACCCACACTGAAAAGAGTGTTGAAAAGGATCCGCTGGAAAGAGTGGGGAGTTTTGCACCACTCGACCCGCTGTGTATGTAAGAATCAGAGGATGTGGGTGCACCCGCGCATACACATGGGCGCGTTTTACTCCCACGCCGTCTGAAAGGGGCCTGAATGACTTGTGTAACATTGTACGTAAATTAGGCCTACTGTACTTACATGTGTAACAACAAACATAAATTAGGCCTATTGTACTTAACGTATACAGCTGATATGTTGGTGCATAATTTTATGTCCGTAAGTGAATTGTGTAACAACATACATAAATTAGGTCTACTGTACTCACGCATAGTGATTTGCAGAACAATCATTTATGAAGAAGAAAGCTAGACAGTTTATAGATGATGAAAAATTAAAGCTTATTGAGAAAGTGGATGCTAAACCACACAGGAAACGTGTGCAAAGTGCCCAGCAGTTGGACTTCCCTGTGACAACTTTAAACATCATTGTAAGCGACGTGTATAATCCGCGTTTCTAAGAACGATTTTCCTTGATGTTTTACTGTGCTAGTGTTTTTAAAATGTATTATTTCATTAATTTCATTAATCATAATTGTGAACACTTTTTCTTTGTTTTCATCGTAATTATTTTTACGTTCAAACCTAACCTTAAATTTAACAGCGAAACTGTTTTTTATTTTTTAACACGTTCCCTCTTTATGGCATTCTTTTTTGGACCCCACAAAAATGCCTAACCAATTTTGGCTGTACATACCGAAAGGAACTAAATATATTTGCCAGCCGTGTGATCTCGGGCTCTTCTGACAACTAAAATGTTTACTCCATCAAATGGAAAATACTTGCTGAGTAAGAAATTTACCCAGTCAGTCAAAATTACACCCTAAAACAGATTTTTGCTCATAACTAGTCAAACGCTAGAGCATAACCAATTACAAGCTTACTGTTTTGTACCAGTGTTGAAACATGCTTGAAAAGCAGATGATTATGCAATTATTGACAATATGCCAAAATTTGACACAGTCTTACAAACTAATTTTCATGATTTGACTGATAACATGTATGCTAGAAATTATTGTACCAATTTCTTGTTTAAAAGGATTGTGTTAACGAGATAATGCTAAGATAAAGGTCACTGTCAGACTTCTTGAAAATAACTATATAATCTTATTGAAAGATATTACTTAAGTTTATGAATACATACACATGTGATTGGTAAATAGAAGGGCGGATCAAATCAGGAATTATTTTTTAAAATTCATTGCATCAACCAAAAAAATACACATATAGAGATCACTTTTCTAAATAGTGTCCTGCCTTTGATACACATTTTCTCTATCGGATTGGTTTAGTTTTTGATGCCGTTCTGATAGAAGGAAGAGGGACGTGCGTGGAGCCAGCTGCGTATAAACTCTCCTCCACTTGCATCATCATCATCATCATCATCATCATCATCATCATCATCATCATCGAACCGTTGTCCTCCTAGTTCTTGTTTGAGTGTTCTAAACAAATGGTAGTTTCAGGGCAATAAATCTGGACTGTAGGTAGGGTGTTCCAGAGGTGTCCAGTGAATTGCCTCCAGTTTTTCCTGCGTTAAAGCGGCAGTATGCGCCCTAGCATTGTCAATGAGAAGAATGATGTTTCGGATAGGTTGCCGGCGTTGCTTGTTACAATATGCAGGTTTTGCTTCATCCAAAAGGCGACGGTAATATGCTGCATTAATTGTTCTTTGGTTGTGAAGAAAATTCACCAGCAAAACACCCACGGATATCCCAGAAAATGGTGCAAGCACCTTTCCAGCAGATGGGTGTGTTTTGGCCTTGACCGGACATGCGTCGTCTCTTCACCGCCACTCCATGCTCGCTTGCTTTGACTTTAGGGGGTAATGATGCACCCAAGTTACATCACAAGTCACAATATGATGCAAGGAATCCCCTCCTTCCTCCTTGTAGAGACATAGGTGTCTGACAAACTTCCTGGCGTGAAGTTTTTTGTTCCTGATTGACTAGGAACCCACCTGGCAGACAATTTTCTGAAATGGAGTTCATCTCTGATGAAGGTTTGAACACTTGCGTAACTTATTTCTAGGCCTAAATTTGTAAAATTTTTATTCGCCTAGCTTCGCCAATGCCACGAATGGCAACATTGTTGTCTGCAGTGATGCTTGTCTGGTCTACTATCATGAGGTTCATTTTCCACAGCTTCTCTTCCCGCCACAAATTTTTTATCCCATTCATTCACTCGAGCCTGCGAAAGTGTTTATTTCCCAAACTGTGTGCAGAGCCGTCTCAAAATTTTGCAACGTTTGGTGTCCTCTTTTGCGAGAAATTTGATCATGATGCATTGCGCAGCAGACGTGTGCACCTCTCGCAGATTCATGGGATACTGAAGCAGCCCAGCTCTCCACGTCATTTGCGCGCGCAAACCCCTTCTCCAAACACCCCCACCAACATCCTGGCAAAGCCCCGCCTCAGAATTATTACTAACAGCAGAGGTACATTCAAATTCCCGCTTATATTTGATCTGCCTTCATAGGATAACTCCAAATAAATAACAAAGTAACAATTAATGAACGTAAGTTTTCGTGGCTCATTGTATTAACACAAAGAAATAAATGAACTGGATTAAAGCCACTATATATATATTTATTAATAATAAAGCCAAGCTTTCTGCCAAATTACATTGGCCTTCATCAGGGCATGTGAAGTTTTGCCTCCGACAGTGAGCAAAGAAATTATCTGAAGGAACATGGAAGTCATGCACGTACCATCCATGGCCTACCCTATTAACTGGACTCAAGGATCGTGGCGCTGTGCTGTGGTGGTTGGGAGGGAAGTTACTGATGCACCGCCCTCTGTCGACAGTTTGAGTGCGTCCCGCTGTGCCATGGTGGTGTTATGCATGTATTTCTGCAGTACAGGTCTCCATGTATTTGATAACTTGAAGCCGTCTTCCCTGTTGATGTTATTTGGGCGCAGCTCTATCTCTATGGCTTCCCTCACAAGACGACTGGGTGTATGTGTCATCTTCGTCATCATTTCATCCTCATCACAGCACGCAGGTTACCTACGGGTGTCAAATCAAAAGACCTGAACCTGGCGAGTCGAACATGTTCTCTGACACTTCCGGCACTAAAAGCCGTACGCCATTTCATTTACTAGCTTGCAATGAATATACATAATATCTAACATACTGCCCACCAAAAGGCATCTTGCCTTTTCTATTTAACAGTCGGTAAGAGACAGAGCTTGTGAATAGGCCTTTTACATTCACCGTTGTTCGTCTGCACAGTCACTACACGAATTAATCCGTCACTACCGAGATGTACATTGGTGATTACTACCATCTTCCACTGCATAGAAGGTACGTTATCTACTTTCAGTGTGACTATGTCTCCAGGCTGAAGATTGGGATTTTTTTGTCCATTTATTTCTTTGCTGTATGTTAGTGAGGTATTCAGTTGACTATCTCCTCCAGAAGTTCTGAGTGAGCTGCTGAATATATTGCCATCTGGACAAGGTGATGATGGGAGAAGTAATATAATCATGATCAGGGAGTGTAGTAATTGCCTCTCCTATACGGAAGTGGGACAGAGTGAAGTAAAAAGAGTCAAAAGGATCATCATTTAACTTGGTGGAGGAAAAGAGATTAGGAAAGCTTCAATTTGTGTTGTAAGAGTGCTCAATTCTGTGTAGGTGAAGCAGTGAGAACCCATCACTCTTCTGATGTGATATTTCAGACTCTTGACGGCTGCCTCCCAGATTCTACTGAAGTGTGGCACTGCAGGAGGGATAAAATGCCATGTCAATCCCATGCCTGCAGCTGCAATCAAGAGTTGGTTTCTTTCAGCGTTGTTTTGTAGAAAGGCCTTGATTTCTTTGGCTGCTCCGATGAAGTTCTTGCCATTATCGCTGCAAATATTCAGAGGTTGACCTCTACAAGACCTAAATCGATGAAGAGCAGCGAGAAATTCAGTTGTTGCAGGTTATAATGTATTGAATAGGGGGTCTATAATAAAATTATAATAAAATTATAATAATTTTGTATCACAAATGGAGTTGTGGTGAGATTAGATATCACCTCTATGTGAACAGCCTTGGGAGCTACACAAACGAATATTCCAATATATGCCTTCAGTCTAGTTTTGTTTGGTCTCACACCAGAGAACTGGGCCAGCTTAGTCTATTCCATTGTTAAGGAATGGGTGTAATAATAAAAAAGGAATGGGCTTGTCGGGGTTACACGCATCCTTGGCATATTTCCCATTAATTGCTTGGCAGTATCAGCATTCAACTTCCAACACGTAAGACATGCATGAATGAGCTTTATGATTTGTCTTACTGGTGTAATCCAAACCTTTTCTCTCAGAGATGTGATTAAGAGCCGAGTGCCAACATGAAGTAGTTGAAGATGTTCTGCTATTATGATTAGCTTTGTCAGATGACGATCCGGATGCAGAATGATCTCATGCTTTTACTCTTCCGTAATTTGGGCGTTATGCAGTCTTCTGCCGACATGAAGAATGAATGCCCTCTTGATCTATGATTGGGTTTAAAGTCTCAATATGAGTTGATAACTTAGATATTTCTCTTCAGCGATGGAAGTTCTTGAGGATATGTGACTTCTTGCATGATTTTGATGCAACATTTGAGGGCGGAGTTCAACTCTAATACGGACAGTGGACCTAATTTCGCTCCATGGATTGTTTACAACAATTTGAGATAAATCGTAAACAATATGTAACTACTCTTTGTAATTTGTGTAATTTTGAACATTTTGTTATGAACAGATCATTGTGCATGGTGGTAAGAAGAGTTAGTGGAGTTCTTTGTTCTAGGAGATTAGTTTGAACATCATGTTTTGATTGTGGTGGTGATTGAGGCCACTTCGAGGAATCGTGACTCAACCATCTAGGACGATGCCACCAAAGTGTATTGTTGATAATTACTTTGATTTGTAGTCCTCTAGTTACTAAGTCAGCAGGACTGTCCTTGGACGACACATGGCATCACTTGGTAATCAGTGCAGTTTCCTGGATTTTAGAAACCTGTTGGTGACGAATGTTTTCCATTTGGTAGGCCAGAAAGATAGTCATGACAATACTAATGTAGAGTCCGTCCACAGCTGGATCCTTGTCAAGTTCAAACTCAGAGCCCTTAATGTTTCCTTGAGTAGTCTTGTCAGGAGAAGGGCCGTGTTAAGCTCGAGATGTGGGAGACAGATTTGTTTTAGCGGTGCACCATAGGCCTTCTCAGAAGCATAAAAAAAGCCAAGGATTTGGATGTTTGATGGTATACCTCCGCCGAAAACAAGTCACAGTACACTAACTTTATATATAGAAAGAAGTTGAAGATACAGAGTCTGCCACTGACCGGTGAGGTCTGTGTCCAATGGATCGTCCCATGAGTGACTTGATTGCCATAGACATTGCATGAATATCTTAGTATAATAACTGGAGCTAGAATACCTAATGGATTGAAGCTGGAAGAAATTACGGATAGAACCACGCATTTTGTCAAAGTGGCTGTATGTTGTTCGTGTTCTTTTCTTAGGTTACTTATGACTTGAAACTGATCCTGAGCTGGTGTCCAGATGAACCCCAATGTTATTATTATTGTCACCATCTATGAGTTGATTTGGTTGTCTCTATTGTCTCTATCTGAGATGAGCAGGAATTGAATTCAACAAGTCTGGGCAGTTAGAGCTCCATTTCCTTAGATTGAAACCTCCACGATTGAGAAGGATTTGTAGTTCTTCACAAATTTTGATTGCTTCCTGTAATTTATCCACACTGGATATACAGTTGTCTACGTAGAAGTCTTGATTTATAACCTTTGCTGCATGAGCGAAGTCAGTACCTTCTTCTTCGGTGCGTTTCTTCATGCATCTTATGGCGAGGAATGCTGAAGATGGTATTCTGTAGGTCACAGTTGTGAGAGCATATGTTTTAATTGGCTCTTGTGGCCTTTCTCTCCAGAGTATACATTGAAAGTTGTAATTCTTAGGATTGATGTTCACCTGACGATACATTTCTTCTACATCCGCTGTGAATGCTATTTGTCGAGTTTGAAATTGGATGATTATAGAGAAGAGATCTTGAATAGCTGGCTGTACGAGAAGGATATCACTGAAACGCTGTTGTCAGTCTTGGCCCATGCATCGAAAACAATGCGTGCTCTTGTTGTTAACCCCATAACTGTCGCATGAGTTTTGGGTTTGACGCCTTTAGGCGTTCTTGTAATTCTAAATGTATTCTTACATGGGGTTAGCTTCTGCCATCTACTATCGTAATTTAAAACTAATTCCATTCATATTAGATGTGATTATTGCTGGCCTGTTCATTTTTATCCGATCTCACGCCAGTCGGGTAGTTTGCGCCTAGGCGGTAGTCCGCCAGCTGTCTCGTGTTGCCGCGTGCGGTCTGCGCCAAAGAATTTATTTGTGCATATGTAGATTGAAATTACTAAATTTGCGAATGGTTGTCGTCGTTGTTGTTACGATACAGTTGTTCTACAAACTCCATTGTCCATGTTCTGATAACTTTTTGTAAATTGGTCTGTGTATTGTAATAAAATGTTCCAAGTGACGTGAACATGGCTTGGTTAGAAAAGACGTTGAATTATCTGAGAACCTGCCAACCGGAAGTAGGAATCACTCAAGAAAACGTGTTGTGTGCCTGTCAAACCAGTGGCAACGGGAAACTGTCTACTGCTGTGAGGAATGTGACGTGGCACTTTGTGCTTGCCTGTGCTTCCGTATTTACCACACTGTGCGCAATTTCCGAATGACCTATAAACCCGAAGTATGTAGAACCTATTGATGCATATCTGAAAACTTGAAAAATGTCATAATAATGAAAGGAACACTTTTTATATTCACTTTTGTATGAACACACTGCGAATATATGTATATATTTACGGATTTACAAGAAAAATGGTAGTAACATAATGCTATTGAATTTCTACTACAGGGTCTTTTTTATGGCTTGCTTCATGAGTCAGGGGAACACGCACGGAAGGAGATAGCCAGGTGACTCGTTTGCCGAGAGATATATTGCTCTGAGTGGTGCTGTGGAACCAGCTAAGAAAAATACCCTGTATATCACTAATAATTCAAGTAATTCAAGTAAAATATATTTTTCTGTTGAGTATTTACATCTGCCGCACGCTAATGTACCCATTCCAAAAGTGCACGTTGCGCTGAATAATTATCCACTGACTGGTTGACGTTATGAAACTATTCCCCAGTTAAGGGGTTAAACTTAAGTGCTTTACAACAGTGTGATGTGGAATGTAATAGTGATTTTCTTCCTCTAATGGTTTCACAGTAACTTCTTTCATGTGGCCAAGGGACTCATATTGTCGCATGAACTTAATGTATTCCTGACAAAGCCTTTCATTGTGTTTCAGTCTTCTATCCAAGGACAAGAAACGCTTGAACTGCCATTTGTTTAGATCTACCAAGTTTTTGAGAGTTTGTTTTTAATAGGGAGTTCTACACTATATCTTTCTGATGAGTCTCTTGTTGTTTTGTTGGAAGTGTGCTTCACACTCCTCCTGTAGTGAATGCACAATATTGTACACTTTTTCTTTCCAAAATCATTGAAGTTGGTTTTCTAGGTTGCAGTCAGTGCGTAGGAATAGACACTGATGAACTGTTGTTCCTTCATCTTCCTTTCTTGTTTATACATAGCTATCATTGAGGATCCATCCCAGTTTTGGAGAACTGGGTAGTTTTCATGAGTTTTCTGTTCCATTATTAACAGCTGCATAAAAACTTGAGCTTTTAACAAAAGGTCTGTTGTTTGAGGAGTGTGGAACATAGGATCAGCAAGCATTAAGTTTCCAGGAATGTTCTAGCCTTGCTGATAGATGTACTGAGGAGGACTTGGTCTGTAAGTGCCCTGAGGACATGGTAGCTGGATTGCTGTGCTTCTCCGTTTGGTGTTTTCTGACTGACTTGGGTGTCACTGTTGTTTTGAGAGTGTGTATTAGACCTTGTGTCATCATGAATAAGGCTGTGCTGGTATTTCCTACATTCTCTGCATGTTCCTCTTGACATGCATGTTTTCCAGGTATGTGCTAGACTCAGACAGTTGTTACATGGTTTATTTTCTTTTACAATGTTGAATCTTGCACTGATATCTGTCTCTAGGAATTCGGGGCATTTGAAGACTCGATGCTCACCAGTACATTAGCAACATTGTTCGAACGTTGCTAGGTATGTTTAATTGTTTGCTTGTACTTACGCTTGAACTGGGAAGTTTGATGTGACTTCTTTACAATGTTTGGCATTTTCTGTCTAGGAATTGAATTAACTCTTTAAATGACAACTTGTTGAGAAAATTTGTTTTCAAACTCCAGTCTGATTTTTTTATTTTGACAGAAGTAGTTCATTTAAGATAGCATCAAGAGTGTTTACTTCATTGTTCAGTAACTGCAGAGCATTTAAATTTCCCTGGAATTTGTTTATTAAATGGCGTAGTTCTCGTCCAATGGAGCACGGCTTATCTGTGAGTTCGAGGATATGCTTCACATAATTTGATACAATCAGTTTAGGGGAATGATAGCAATTATGAAGTAAGTTATACACTACAGTAAAACTGGCTTCGGTCATTGCAATGCTTTTTATGGTGTTCTTTGCCTCACCTCAGGGACGAGGTGAGAAAATAACATTTTTCGATTCCAGTTAGATCTTCATTTTTAGTGATCAGATTTTCAAAGGTGTCCTTGAAATGTAGCCAAGACGTTAGGTCTCTGTCGAAAGTTGGTAAATTTATTTTCAGAAGCGACAGTTTTCTTACTGACTGACTCCAGTTATATGAAAGCCCGTCTTTAGTTCAGTTATTATTAGGTACTGGTATCAGATTTATGGTGGTTAAATTTTTGTCTTCAGTAAGTCATAAAAATCTTTGAAGTCTTCCCAATATATGTCGTGTCCAACTTCATCGATTATTTCCAATTCTGTCTGTACTGAGTTAAATTCTTCCTTTTTAATTTCACTTCTGCAGCAGTTTTGAGTTCATTCTTTACAAAGGTGTCAATATGGGTTCAGCCTGCCTTCAGTTTGCCTTTTTTCTTGATTAATTTCCATTTTACCATTTCATTCATTTTGTTGTTGTTTCGTCTATTTGTAAGTACTATAGAATGTAACGAGTAGCGCTATCTAGTGAGTTTTACAAGTGATAAAATTCATTTTTGGGTCCGTATTGAAAGTATTTGTATTAAATAACACTAGTATGTTTTTATTGTTCTCCCACCTATTCAATACAATCTTAAAAGTTAGGACTTTGTCCTTATCAAAATGTTAACATAAAATTAAAACATTGGATGGTACATGTTTTTCCCATCAATAGTAGGAATCATCGGCCATTTTTTACCTTAGGAATAGATCAGGTATCTGACTGGGAATGACTTATGAATACTGTTAAAAACTATGTCTTGTAAAATGGATAGTTGTTTAAGGATCTCCAATCCATTTTACAAGACATAGTTTTGAACAGTATTAATGTTATTCCCAATCAGGTACCTGAATCTATTCCTAAGGTAAAAAATGGCTGATGATACCTACTATTGATAGACATGTACCATCCAATGTTTTAATTTTATGTTAACATTTTGATAAGGACAAACTTTTAAGATTGTATTGAATAGGTGGGAGAACAATAAGAACATACTAGTGTTATTTAATCTAGTGAGTTTGCGTGAACTATTTGTGGTTAAAGGACGCTAGCATTCCTGGCGACCTCTTGGAAAAGTAAAGTTTGTGCAGTGGATGTTGGATTCACCTGGCCATGGTAACTTACGCTTAGCTTCTAACCATAAATATAGCTGGTGATACTGAGGGCCAGAGGATCATGTGTTAAGAAGATAATGCTAAGATCACTGGCAGCCTTTCTAATAAATAACTATTTAATTGAAAAATATTACTGAAATTTATGAATACATTATGTTAGTTGAACACATGTAATTGTTATATAAGAGAGTTCAAAATAACTAACACAGTTTAGGAGCCATCATGTCAATAATGTAGTATGGACACCTGTAACTAATGTGGTCTGTGGCACTAAATCAGTCCATGGCGATCATACAAATTACTAGGTTGCAATGAATAAATATGTAATATCTAACAGTATGCACCTTGTTCTCATGTGTCTTGTTATTCACTTTTTCTGCTAGATTTTCACCACCATGCTATGAACAATGAACTAATGCCAGACAGTGTTAGAATAAAGTCATTTCTTAAACAGTTTGAATGTGATGGAGATGGCATTTGATTATATATTGTTTTTGTGTTAAGTAGTGTTTTGATAAAACCATTATTTATTGTTTATTCATTCCATAATGAAATAATCTTTGTAAATAAGACACTCCAAATTAGGTCTGACAGTCTTAACTTACCGTCCCATATACACAACTGTAAGCAGCAGTACGTGGTGGGAGACAGAGAAGAACAAAACATGCGAAGAGGGAAGCCAAGACAAGATAGCCACTGTGAGTGCTGACATATACCGGCATGTACAGTACTATTCAGAGCGTGCACCGCAAACTTGGAGCTCCCAAATTCCCCCCAAAAAGGACTAGCAAAAAACTAGACCCAAGCTACCTGTTCTAGGTTAAAAGGATCTCATGAATATGTAAAGAATAAAATTGAAATTCACCATTCAACTTCATACCGGTCCCCTGAAAGGCTAACAAGGGATTCCCTATTCGTCACCACCGATTTCGCTCAAATTTATAGAACATGAAGAGCTTGGCTAGAAATGAAAGTACCCGAAGTGGGAACTCCAGATGGGCAAGCATATAGAAAATAAAAATAAAAATGTTGACGCGGCTCTCGCACCGTATAAGCCACTTACAAAGCATGTTACAAGTGTTATTTTTCATATCCACCTATTCAATACAAAGAGATCTAGTAAATTAAGAAAAATCTTATCATAAAAAGTTACAAGGGACATGTTTCGCCCATATTAAGGGCATCATCAGCCTCAAACTCAAACCTGTAAGGTGAATAATCAGGATCCTGATTGTTCTTACAAATTGTAAAATGAGGATTACAATGTAGGCGTTTGTTTAACATAAAATGATTAGAATGTCCTTGGTTAAAATTGTTTGAGTTTGAGGCTGATGATGCCCTTAATATGGGCGAAACATGTCCCTTGTAACTTTTTATGATAAGATTTAATTCTTAATTTACTGGATCCCTTTGTATTGAATAGGTGAATATTAAAAATAACACTTGTAACATACTTTGTATTTACGTACATTTCAATACAAATCTAACATGAGGATTATAATGCATATGCCACTTACATTAGTGCACACACCGAGCAGTAGTTGGCAAAGCGGTAAGAGCTCGGACTAGTAATTTGATGGTCATGAGTTTGACACCCCGTGAGGAGACTATTGTTTTCTCAATTTGTATACGAGGTTAATCCCAAAAATAAGGTCTCCTTCTTTTTATAAATACAGAACTCTGTTTGCGTGGCTGCTGGTCACAATATTGTGAAGAGTGTTTCCCGCGTTTGCATATAAACATGAGCACGCCATGCTGAGGCACTCAGTCTTAGCTTGGCAGCCGTTGAAAATGGAACTCCCGTTGGATGTTACCGCCAAGTGCAAAGTGCACGCAGTTATTCAGTTTTCGAATGCAAAAGGTACTGAACCGATTGAAATCCATCGCCAACTGACGGAAGTGTATGGCGAGTCGTGCATGGATTCACAATTAAGTATTTATTTATTTTCCACCTAGTCGATACAATGATTGCTTAAGGCAATTTTTAATGGTCAAAAGTGGTACATGTTTCGTATATTATCAACATCTTCAGCCACATAACACTGTTTAGATGAAAAATATATAAAATTGACAAAGTAATGCTTTAGAGGAAGTGACCTTAAAATTAACATAAGATTGACAAGATGAAAACAAACAAATAACTCAAGAGAAGTGCGATACGGACCATGAAGCTGATTTTATGTAATCGTGCATGGATGACGAAACATGGGCGTTCCACTTTACACATAAGACCAAGCAACAATCACGCCAGTGGTATCATCCCTCTTTGCCAAAGCCGCGGAAATTCAAGCAAACACAGTCTGCCGGTAAAGTCACGACTGTGTTTTGGGATTGAAAAGGGGTATTGTTGGTTGACTTTAGCCCTCTGGAAAGCGATGCAGCACCGACGACGAGGTGAAAGATCAGGTTCACAACTTCCTGAACAGCATGGCGGCGAGCTGATAGGACATAAGCGGTGTCACAGCGTCTACAAAAATGCATCGACCGAAATGGTGATGATGTAGAAAAATAGCTAAATGTCAAGCTGTAAAATGATGTAAACTATTGTAGAAAAAAAAAATATGGGACCATATTTTTGGGATTACCTTCGTATTATCCATTTTCCCATTAAGCAAAGAGGTGAATAATTTATTTTATTTATTTATATGCAAAAGGCATATAGGACATCCTTTTTTAATGAGCGCATAAGTGTAGAAAACTTGGAGTTGCGAACTTTCCCGACGTGTTCAAACAGAAATTCTTATTTTTTCTCCTTTATTGGCTTATCTCCCCTCCTTGGGAAATGTGCCATAAACGTGAAATTTGTTTCACAATAAGATTCGTTTCACCTGAAGGTTGCTCCTGGCGGCTGTACATGAACTATAGATTCTTGGCGCAGGTAGTAAAAAGGTGTTCCTAACCGTTAGGGATGACGCTAGCTAGGGGCTCATTTGTATGCTAGCTCTTGGTCAAGTAACTTGGAATTGTGCGAGAATAATGTTAGAATATTCTAGAAGATATTGAAATTTTTGTGAAATAAAATTCTGAGGAAAATATTGCGGAAAAATCAACAATGCCGGACAAAAGTGAAACTTTTGATATGCCTGGAACATCGATGGAAAAAGAACAGGTGCCAGACGATAGCACCAACAGCGAAGCGTTGAACCAACAATGGATTATAGTTTACATCTTTTGGCCGAAGAAAATCTAATCTCATCAGAAAGTTCTGAAGTGATAACCGAAAAACACATTCAAATGGGAAATAAAATACACGAGAAAGTAGTGGAAGTTTTATCAGAGTATCAGTTTATATGCGACGAAGAGTTGAACTGGCGCGAAGAAATGTGGTTAATAATGGTTAATAATGGTGGTTAATCTAGCCAAAGTGCATCCAACGTGGAGTTTAAAAAGTTTCCAAACGAAAGGAGCATCTTGCTTGAAGCACATGCGAGATTTGAAAATTTGGGAACAACGTATTAAAAATGGTAGAACTCGAAAGATGAATACAATACAATTGACTCGTGGACATATGACGCTTCGTGGAAGCATGATGTTGTAACCAGCAAGTCACCACAAGAAACTTGCAACAAAGGGCACTTGCTGCTTCAAGTCAATTTCCAGAGCTGAATTTCAAAGCCTCCGATTCGTGGGTCATCGACTTTAAACAAAGGCATAAGATTCGTCAGATAAAAATTACAAGATTTGTGTCAGAAAAAAAGACAGCTACACAACAGGAAATCCTTGCTGCGGCAGATATGTTCCGACTCCAAACTCGAGCTCTCATTCCTCAATATAACAAGGATTTTGTTATCAACACTGATCAAATGGGTAAGTCAAGAGTTCTTATTTCTCTACCTCAAATGAAATATTTTTAACGGCGCATATAATAATATTACATTCGTATATTCTCTTTCCAGGTTGCCAGTACCAGTCGACGTATAACCAAACCCTTGAACAGTTAGGGGTAAAAATGGTTTTTGTAAAAAGAAAGGATATGAACAAAGTAATCCACTCATATACAGCGAATATGCTATGAGCCTTTCCGGAAAGCTATTGTTGAAAGTTTACGTATGCTTACAAGAGAATACTGGTTCTTCTGGACCGAGGATTCAAAAACGGTGGATGAATACGCAGCAAAATACAAGAATGTCGTCATCACTTCTTCAAAATCAGCAAAACTTACAAGAGCATTGTATACAACATTTTTAACAGATGTGATGAAGCCGTACGTACAAGAGAACAAATTTCTTCTGCTGACTGACTTGTGGGGAGGATAAACAAATCCGCAATTATACGACAAACTCTTCCTAGATGAAGGAGGATTGCCAACATGTAGCATCAAAATAATTCCCCCTAAATGCGATGTATATTTTTATAGTCATGTCAAAAACCTGATTTAAAAAATACAAAATTGCTCTCATCGCATAGAGCAAGAAAAGGAAATAACTTCCCGAGAAGACTGCATTAAAATACGAGGAATGGGACAAAAGTCATGGCAGCTATTTTTTTTTATAGATATGCGAACGGATCACAAACGTATGTGTCGTGTGGAAGTTCTGCAGGCATAGTGTGTATACAGAACAACAGATGGCTCTGTGATAGCTGGTAGTAGCGCAGCGAGGGCTGTGAAATCAGTCAGTTGGTGAGTGTCATGCGAGATGGAAGTAACCCGTGTTGAGCAGCGCGCTTACATCAATGCGATGCATGTCATAGTAAATTAGTGGAAGCCCTTGGGAATAATGCCCTACCATACCGTACAGTAGCACGGTGGGTAGGAGAGTTTCAGCAAGGACATGGGTCCACCAGTGATGAGCAACGTTCGGGACGACCTGTCAGTGTGCGGACCAACGTGGCACATGCCGTCATCGAGCAGCTCCTGGATGAAGACAGATGATGGACACTACTGGAGTTAGAGAGGGCAAATGGCATCGAGAAATGCACCATCCACAGGATATTGCATAATGAACTGCAACTGTGCAAAATCGCATCATGGTAGATACCATATGCACTGACGGAGGTTCAAAGGTGGGTGCGCTATGCAATATGCACGCTGGCAACAGGACGGCAATCAATTCTTGTCACGAATAATCGCCATCGATGAATTTTAGGCCAGGGCATACGAACCAGAACTGAAACGTCAGTCCGCGGAGTGGCGACATGCTGGATCACCAAGGAGGCAGAAGGTCTGCCAGAATCCTTCCCCAGTCAAATTAATGGTGATCGTCGCGTATGATGTCAGGGTGTCATTGTTTGCCACTTTGTTCCACATGGCAGAACAGTGACTGCACAGTACTACAGGGACTTCCTGGTGCGACAGGTACAATGTGGCGTTCGGGAGAAACGTCCGGATCTTGTGGACAGTGCAATAATCCTGCATGACAATTCAAAACCACATAAAGCAGAGTGTGTAGGGTAGCTACTGCGACGTGGGGATGGGAAGAATTGGAGCACCCACCGTACTCTCCCAACATTTCGCCCTGTGACTTTGATTTCATTAGAAAGATTAAGGAACCACTACGTGGTAGGCGGTTTGCAACAAGAGAGGACATTGCTACTGCTGTGCGCCAACAGGTGACCCGATTCACACATGGTGTGGCAAATGCTGAGGCAGATGGTATTCAGCACCTCCCACATCGTTGGCAGCATGTGGTGTCAGTAGCAGGGGACTACTTTGAGGGTCTTTAGGCCCAGGTTTGTCATGTCAACTTTATGTGTACTGTGTTGTAATTCTTTTGCACTGGGAAGGCCACATTGCCCTGTATACCACCATAATAAATTAGTTGTGTTACGATATTTCAGTGCTATTCATTGTCCATACATGTAGTAAACACCTTGTCCTTTCGTCTGTAGATAGCACATTTTCCAACCGGACTGGTATCTTCAAGGGAAAAAAAAGAGTTGCCATAACTTTTGCCCCAACCCTCGTACATTCGATTGTTCATAATAAATTATTGGTGCCAATATTCGGTAACATGTTACGTTACGCGTGGTTCGCTTCTAAACTTTGTGATGAGAGAGAATGCTTTATGAATGTCAATCAAGCATGTTTTTCTATGGAGACGTTGAAACAACGATGTGGTTGTAAAAATGTGGTGTTTATAACTTGTGCTAGATGTAGAAATAATTATTGTTTCCCCTATTTCTACTATAAATATCATCCCAACACATTTAAATCATCGAATGCAATTAATAAAGTTTTGAATTTTCATGTACGAAGTCTTTTGGTACGCGCTTTAATTACAATCCCTTGTTGAAAAGTCTGACAATGAAATCCCAATTTTTTACCTTTTCTATGCCTTTTGCGTATACATAAAATGACTTATTCACCTCTTTGCTTAATTGGAAAATGCATAATATAAAAGTTGAGAGAAAAACAGAAAAAGTCTCCACACGGGGAGTCGAACCCACGATTATTGAATTACTAGTCCGAGCTCTGACTGCTATGCCAACTACTGCTCGGCGTGCGCACTAATGTAAGTGGTTTATATGGTGCGAGAGCTGCATCAACATTTTTATTTTCTATACGCTTGGCCATCTGGAGTTCCAACTTCGGGTACTTTCATTTCTCGCCAAGCCCTGTATGTTCTATAAATTTGAGCGAAATCGGTGGTGACGAGTAGGGAACGTCCTCTTGCAAAACAGAAGCAATGAACGTGGTAGAGATTTTGTACAGTGCTGGATTGTTATGCAAGCAGCATGAAATTATCAGTGGTTTGAGTCCTAAATGAGTAAAATACATTCACCTGGATTGATTTACCATAATAGTATCAGCCTAATGGATGATTAGTATTGAAATGAGCCAAACAGCTCTGATTTGGAGTAAACTTCAGTGATATGACAGACACGTCATTTCCTGCCACAATGCTGCACTAAATACAGCTCAGAGAACATGTAATTTGATTTATGTCCCACCAACACAGATAGGTCATATGGTGGCGATCGGATAGCAAAGGGCTAGGAATGGGAAGGAAGCAACCATGGCCTTAATTAAGGTATAGCCTGGTGCGAAAATCGGAAACCATGGAAAGCTATCTTCAGGGCTGCCGACAGTGGGGTTTGAACCCATCTTCCGAATGCAAGCTTATAGTTACGCCACCCAAACCACGCACCCACTTGCTTGGTACACTGGCAATGCATTCTAGCTCTTGTTCAGCAAGATGGATGCACATGAAGTAGCATTTGGATGCAATAACTTGCTGGTTCCTATCCAGAGGAGAATCTATTTTTTAAATGTAGTCCAGCTTAAGAAAGTCACCGTTTTCCTAGAATATGCTCAGACTGTCAGCAACCAATTGCATAATACCAGTCTTGTTTACCACAGGACTATAAAGAAGGAGGTTTTCTCTGATGACATTAAGCTCTAACAGATCTCTTAACAATCAGAAGAAAAGCCTGGCTGAGTGGCTCAGATGGTTTGAGGCGCTGGCCTTCTGACCCCAACTTGGCAGGTTCGATCCTGGCACAGTCTGGTGGTATTTGAAGGTGCTCAAATACACCAGCCTCGAGTCGGTAGATTTACTGGCACGTAAAAGAATTCCTGTGAGACAAAATTCTGGCACCTCGGCATCTCCGAAAACCATAAAAGTAGTTAGTGGGACGTAAAATAAATCACATCATTATTATTATTAAACTGGAATAAGTATGACCCATCAAAGAATGAAGGTATCAGAAATAGAAAGGGAAGGGTGTGAAAATGAAAGACTCGCAAGACCTTGTAAACCTAACACCATCGGGTTTTGAAGAGAAAAAGAGTTAAACAAAAAGGAAAGGAAAGTGAGGAGTCTGACACAAGCAAGAAGAAGCAATGTTAGACTCAGCTGGGGGCTCCATGGTTGCCAAACCATACGCCAAAGCTAAGAGCCCCTGATATTCTTAGTCATGTTTTATAATTGGCAGGAGATATCATGGATGTATTCTACTGTCCCCATCCACTGATGAAGGATCCAAATATGAGAATGAGCAATCCCAATAGGGTAATTCAATTTCAGCAGCATTTCTCTCAATGAGACATACCAGTCATATTGTCGTTTTGTTTGCTCAACAGTGCCACATTAAACTTATCAATAGGCCTGCTTAAATTTCAGACTTAAATTTCTATGAACGCATCTGGGGCGATGTGAAACATCATACATGATCAAACTAACTGCAATGGTTTCCATGAACACCAGACCAACTATGAAACTACACATCTGACACATGGGTTAAGAAGCTGGACGAGGAAATTTTCCACAAAATAGTAGACTACACCCCTCAATAGATGAAGGAAATAATGGGCACTCACAGAAGTACGAATTCTTGCTAACTCATTTTCATAAACACCAATAATAAAAATACAGAATACTTCCCTGAGAATAGATACAGAGAAGTGAGATAATAGAAATTTTAAAATACTGAGAGACGAGAATAAAACTGGAGTAGGGCTCGTTTTTCAACCACATTTCATCACTTGAGAGCATTAAATAACACCACTGCACTGTTCGAAACATGTTGGTTACTGCTGAAGTAACAGATTGTTATTAACAGTCATTGAATATTATTACTTGTTTGTATGATTCTTGTTGCACTGTTGCAGTTGTTACGGTTTAGAGATGTTGAAGAATGAATCCATTTGAGATTTAGAGACAGCAGGTAGTTAATCATAAAAATTCAAAAGTATTATACAAGAAATTTTAAAATTAAAAAAAAAAAAAAAATTAAAAAATACTGCGTTACCAATATTTGAATTACAAACAGTGTAAATGGCAGGTGCAAATGTTAATTCCGACCAACAAGCAATACTGTGTTAACCATCGGACCATGCTGGACATCTTTATACTACTCTACAGCTATGTTTAGCAGCCACATTACAGATTTATGATTTAACAATACCTATTTTAGTTCTAGTCATGTATTTGTATTCATTCAAAATGTAATGAACAACATGCTATCCTGCAATTTCATATCTGAATATACCATTCAGTAAAGACTATTGCATATCATCACAAATTTTGTTGCAGGGGCTGATGACCTACACATTGAACCCTCTCAAAACAGCAATTGTCAGTTTTATAGCAGCTGATCGAGTCAAAGATACACGATTTCAGCTCAAAGATTATCTGTGCAAGTTTTATCTTTGTCTAATTGTAAAGTCGCTCAAAAAAGGAATGAGCACATGGTATTGTATGTCCCTCGGATTGAAAATTTCATCAGACTTTTGTGCAAGTAGTTTCAAAGGATATATATATATTTTTTTTTTACAAGTCACTTTACGTCGCACTGACACAGATAGGCCTTATGGCGATGATGGGACAGGAAAGGGCTAGGAGAGGGAGGGAAGCAGCCACGGCCTTAATTAAGGTACAGACCCAGCATTTGCCTGATGTGAAAATGGGAAACCACAGAAAACCATCTTCAGGGCTGCCGACTGTGGGGTTCGATCCCACTATCTCCCAAATACTGGATACTGCCCGCACTTAAGCGACTGCAGCTATCGAGCTCGGTCAAAGGATTCTTATTCTTATGATATTTGTGTTGCAGGTCAGTATTTCGACCGGCCCCGTGGTGTAGGGTCAGCATAACTGCCTCTTACCTGGAGGCCCCGGGTTTGATTCCCAGTCAGGTCGAAGATTTTTACCTGGATCTGAGGGCTGATTCGAAGTTCGCTCAGCCTACGTGATTACAATTGAGGAGCTATCTGACGGTGAGATGGTGGCCCCGGCCTAGAAAGCCAAGAATAACGCATTATCCTCAGAAGATGTAGAATTGGATATATTCAAGGCCTTACTCCTGAATATTACAATCAATTTGCCACAGATCCTTTCAGCGATGAAACTATATATGTGGACAGCAGGTTATCACGTCCATTTCAACATCCAAGCAAGAACAGTGGTTAAAATTAATGGAAGAACTGAATATAGGAAGAAGTAGTTATAATGCCTGGAGACTGCTATACCGCCTGAGCAATGCTCTCGCTAAGGCCACATTATACAGCAATGTGACAGCAGACCAAATCGCACATCAACTTATAGAAAATGGATTCTTCGTGCTGACCACGAGACCTCATAAACTGCAGGCCTTCGGGCTCAGCAGCGGTCATTTGGTAGGCCATAAACCTTTGGGGCTGTTGCCCCATGGGGTTTGGTCTGGTCAGTATTTCTCCAGCATCACCGTCACTAAGTCGTTTTTGCAGGCACAAAGACTATATCTACAGGTTCAACTGTGTCTGAGAAAATTTAAGTATAGGAAAGGAACAAGTGTCAAAGAGAGAAAGAGAGGAGGGGATAAGAAAGGAACACACATAGTAGGTCGAACTCAATGGCAGGTCAGTATGTTCGTCCTATTATATGTGATTATTTCTTATTCCCCTTTCCCCCTCCCTCTCTCTCTCTCCGACTTGTTTCTGATTAAAGTGTACCAGTGAGAGCTTATACAATACCATGCACTCATTCCCTTTTTGAGCGATTGAAGAGTTAAAAATTAATTATTATCGAATGAAGAATACTTACGCTTCTTTCCATTAATATGGTCTAGAAAATTAATGGAGTCCTTCACTACACAGTCACAAACATTACAGTAATACCTGAAAAAAAGTAAGATATTTCTAACTATAGCAAATAATCTGGTAGTAACCTCAATTAAACAAACATATCATTTGAGTTAGTTTTAACACCTAATTCAAAATACATTAACTTTTGAGATTTTCACCTCATTTTCATTAGAATATTTTTACCTTTGATTGTAAATACTAACTATGCACCAGCAGTGAACCTAAAATCTAGACTATTATTTATCACTCTCTGCAATTATTGTCCTATCCTGTCAGTTACAAGCTGCTTATTGCCCGCACTGTGTTCCATTTATGTAGATGTACAATTTAAAAAACTGGCAAGTACAACCACCACCAAACACATGATGAGTCTGTTGATCTCGTAAAAGTCTGCTCTCAGTGTACTATTCTCAGAGGATGCAGAGCTAGATATATTCAAGGCCTTACTCCTAAATACTTCTACTCTCATGGAAGAACATTACAATCAATTTGCCACAGATCCTTTCAGCAATGAAACTATTACATGTGGACAGAAGGTTATCTTGTCCATTTCAACATCAACATAAAGAATCATTGTACGCTCTTAGACAAACTGTATGAAATGACTAACGATTCCATGATATTCAGTTTATTGGATGTCTTCTCCAAAATCTGAGATTCTTCATGGACTATCAAGGATGCCATAGCAGATGGAGGAACTTGAACAATGGCCTCCTATAAGAGTGTTAGCTCCAATACTCTTCAACATTTACACCAATGAGCGGCCCTTCTCAGAAGGAACAAAGAGTTTTATATACGCAAATTATCACGCCATTGCTGTTCAGGGCAATTGTTTCAAAACTTGGAACAAAAGCTGTTCACCAGCTTTTAAGACCTTTGCAAATATTATAAGGAAAACCAGCTGAGACCGAACCCTGCAAAGACACAAACTTGTGCATTTCATCATCTCAGGAACCAACAAGCAACTACACAACTAAATGTATTATGGGAAAGAATTCAACTTGAGCATTCCTCCACTACTAAATACCTTGGGGTTACTCTAGATTGAAGTCCTACCTATAAAGCTCGCTGTTTGGAAATGAAACGAAGTATCAGCAAAAAACAATATCCTGCGTAAACTGTCTGGTACCGGTTGGGGGACAAAACCTAACACACTCAGAACAACTGCCTCGGCCCTCCGCTACTCCACTGTAGAATATGCATGCCCTGTCTGGTATACATCTAGTCATTCGGAGCAAACAGACATCACTCTGAATAATACCTGCCTACTTATCGATGGTTGCCTAAGACTTATGCCTGTAGGAAATGTTTACTGCTTAGCCAGGATTTCTTCACCTGATATCAAACATGAAGTGGCAGCTAGAATTGAAAGAACAATGGTAGACAACTTAGAAAATCATCCTTTATACAGATACAAACCATCAAATCAAAGGCTCAAGTCGAGGAAAAGTTTCTTACATTCTACAAAAAGCTTTACAGAACCGCAGTTTCTTAAATGTTCTTAAAAAATGAAAGTAGACCACTATTTGTGCAATCTGAAGGGTGTACTCCTTATGTTATTGAGTGTTTCAATATGACTTCAGCTTCTAAGATTTTGAAGACTGGTTTATTCCTTGTGAAAATTTAACTTTAGGACATGACAATGGATGGGTTTAGTGGGAAACGTTGAACAGGGTGTGATGTGGGATAGATAGGTCCAAGGTGAGTTTGAAGAAATGGGGATACACTTCCGACACCACCATGTACAAGTGCAGGAAAGAACAAATCATGAATCACCTTCTTGCCTGCAGATTATGTCTAGTTAAGTCTAAAATGAAGGACTTGATGAGAGCAACACATGAAGCATATTATGTGGCAAAATACTGGTCACAAAGTAATATTTAATGCAGGTTGTCTGTATACCGTTTTTATAACCTATCATTGATAGTTTTAATGTGACTTTTCATAGTACCAACTAAATATTTACGTTTTATATTGTTCTTATTATGGTAATCTTGTACTTTTAAGACTGGCATAACTCCTGAAACGATTAAATAAATCAAAGACAACACTGGTCACTTTGAAAGATGAACCATCACACTGTACGTCTGATTCAATCCTTCCTTAATTTGAGGGTTTATTGCATTTAACATAATCAGAAAACAGAACAATAGAATTCCATGAATTGTAGGTACAGTAAAATTTAAATGTTCTTCAAAAATGAAAGTAGACCACTATTTGTGCCATCTGAAGGGTGTACTCCTTATGTTATTGAGTGTTTCAATATGGCTTCACCTTATGATAAACAAGTAAATTTACATCAGAAATGTTAAAACTGAACAAATAAACAGGGGATTGAAGCAAAAAAGTAGCCATTTCAGTCAATAGTTCCAATATTTCTAGAGAAAATAAAGAAGACTAACAAAGCTATAACTTAAAATACTGGAGATCCTAATATGAAATGCATAAAAAATGCAATTTACAGCCATATTGGTGCTGCAATGCTGATGTATCACAAAGAACAGGGGGGAAAAAATAAAGCCCTAAGCATTCTAATCAGTGGACTGTTACTTTGTGCTCAAGCAAAGAAAGAAGTTTGTTAGTATGCCGAGTATTAGCGACTAAGGAGAGCAATGACTGACTGATTCAATTCATAACTTTCAGAGCAGCACCTTGAAGAGAAAAATCTTTGGTAACAGACAAAGCAAACCTATATCGTAACAAAGTAATGCAAGATACTGCACCGCAAGACATTTATAATTGTGATGAAAAAGGGTTATTTTTCATCAGCTTCTTGTCGAAATGTTCAGAAAGTTCAAATGTACTTCTCTGTATGAATCTGACAGGAAATTACAAGCTATTGCCCTTGGTCCTCAGGAAGTCTAAAGCCAAGATGGTTCACAAACATTCAAAGTTTACTACGTAAAACAATTCAATCATATTTCACCGGACTGACCACTTTTCAAATGAAAACTTCTCTCATGCTGTGGCCTTCAGGGTAATCCAATCTGGTTATATGACTTTTTCCTGTGGGGTTTAGTTAAAGATCATATATATATGACCCCCATTTACCACAGGATTTACCAGTGCTTTGACAAAGAATTGCTGAAGCAGATGCTACTATTGACTTCAGTATGTTATAACTTATGTGGTAGGAACTCAATTATAGGATTGATGTCTGTCACATAACCAATGGTGCACAAATCGATCATCTGTGAGGTAGGGTAAAAACTTGTGCAGTTCCTCTTGTCTGCTGAAACTGATTCACTCCTTAACACTCAGGTGTTTTTTGTTATGACAAATTGTAAAACCCTGAAGGGGCTTGGTACACCTCAACGCTACGCATTCAAAATAAGCGCCTAATAAACTCCTCTATTGATCAAAAGGTGAAACTGATAACACAACAAGTTGGAACTTTAATCAGAAGATGTCACTACTAAAATAGAGTAATTTTGTTATTGTGAAGTTTCCTAAAATGATTGAATTTCTACTGATTTTTTTTTTGCTATACAAGAAGTTAGAACATCTTTCTACAGATGACACTACCAAAAACTATGATCATGCACTCTGGTGCAAGGTGGAAGAACTTAAAACTTAAAGAAGTTTTGTATTCCTAGGTTTTCCATAACTGAATCTATGTTAATTTATTTTCGGGTTGGCAATACTTCCTTTTCTTTCCGCCAGTTTTGAATCTAGCCAATCACAAATTTTTGTAATTCATTTTCAACTAATCCCGCATTTCTTGTCCACTTTGAATCTGCCAATAAAAATTAAGAGGGTGTGTCCTGATTAGTCTTGAATGCTCTTGAACCTTCCCTGAGGGTATATAAACTGCGGCTTATTACGTTTCCTAGTCAATTGATCATCGTCTTTCTGTGTGTGTGTTAAGGCAGGAGGCGGGGCTGCCTCTTTCTTCGGTCAGCAGAACATCTATAAGGTAATGGCCACGTAAAATCTATCTTTCTTGCTACCTCCGCAGCTTTATTTGAGGGGAAGGTCCGAATCTTTAATTATGTAACAATACTTTTCTAAAATTTAACTTTTCTTTCGGCTCATGTAAAAACATAAAATCTTTAACTGTAAATTGGCGATAGAGAGTGAGTTACCCTCTCGAGCTCCCCTTCATCTTGCTTTGAGGTGACTACATTTTGCAACCTTTCTGTAATATGTTAAAGATATTTCCATGCGAGCCACCTCAGTAGTTTGGGAACAGCCCTTGTTTCATCGGCCGAGAGCCCTATAGGTTTTAATATTTCATTATCTGGAGCGCAGTGTTCGCCTCCATTCAGTTTGTGTTCGGGCCATTTTATTTAACCTGTTCTTTTTTTGCAAAGGCCCTGTAGGTTGGGTACTAGATACCCCTGTATTAAGCAATTTCCATTTGTAATTCATGCCTTGTGAGGCCAGAGATTGTAATAGTTTGATGTAATATTGCCTTCTGGCCATAAGAAACTGAGAGCCTGTTAGCTCTTTTCAAGTTTTTGTAATAGTAAAGAGTGCCTCTGGAAGGCTAGATATTGTATTTTGGGAGCAAGTACTCTTGAATTAGGGGATTTCTGCCCTTGAGTAAATGATTCCTTGTTTGAATTAAAGTTGTAAACTGGATCCGGTATCTCTGGAATTGTAACCTAGGGGCTTGTAGCCCAGAATTGTCAAGGTCTGATTCTTGAATTTTCCAATTTCTTAAATTGTCATTGTACCTGATGTTTCATAGTTATGAAAAATGGTTAAGTTTGAAGTTCTAAAAGAAATATAACTTTTAGTTCAAGTTTTAAATTAATGTTGATATTGTAGATAAACCCATTCACTCCGGCACCTCCTTTAACCTTTTTCTGCTCCAGGGGTACCCCCGTAACAAGTGGTAGCAGAGCGTGGTTGAATGGGTCTAAAGTAAACCCTTTTGTCGGCTAGAATCGAAACCAATCCGACCTCTAAGAATTTTTCTCAGTCGCTAGATTTTTTTTTTTCTAAATTTGTAAGTTTGCTATTATCATGTCTGGCCCTCCCGAAGTCCTCCATCCCGGGTACTTGCGCAAGGAGGAATTGATTTATGAGTTACTCATTAGAAATGTTCAATCTGGAGGCACGGTTGCAGCAAATACTGCCAAACTTAAAGAATCCCTAGAATTGCCTATTTGTATCCCAATTTTGGGAGAAAAGGAAATTGATGAGGCTCTCTCCACTATCACTGACAATACCACCAAATTAGCATCTATAGTAAGTTTTCTTGAAGTAAGCGATCCGTCTACTAACCAACTTAAAAGAGTACAGGCTAGATTGTTCCATTTTTATAATAGGGCTAGGGACCTATTGTCTCTCAAATTAAAAGAAGATCATGCTAAGGAGGCTAGTAATTTAATTGACCACCTATCAGGAATGTCAAATAAAGTTAGTCAATTGTTGACCGGGGGCAGCTGCTCCCAAAACTGATCAAGCCCCTTTAATCAACTTGCCTGCTGAGGAGGATTCTTCCAAAGGTGTAGAAAGTAGGATATCTGTGGCAACTCAACAAACTTCTGCCCGACTAGAAAAATGAGTTTGATCATCGTACACAAATTCCACCTTTCTTTTTAAATAATGCGGTGTTAGAGACTTCTCAACCTTCTAGGCCGTTACCTATTATGTCACCTGGGTTTAGTAGTTTGCCTCATCCATTGGCTATGTTACTTAGGGGAATTTCAAAATTTTCCACTGTCATTTCATTTCTAAGATTCTTAGTTAAATTTCAGAATCACTCACTAGTGTTTTACCTCTCTCACTCTCAAATTCTTCAAATTATATACCCTTACTCTATACGTGCCTTCTTGGACAAAATAGTTGAAGCAATAGCTGAGCGATCTTCCATAGAAGACTTCCACGCCCATTTGCTGGCTAACTTCATTCCGGCTCAAGCCATGTCATCATTAATCCAAAAGTACTATTTCAGAGTACAGCGACTGGATGAAAATCTTGCAGACTTCATCCAAGATATTAAGTTTTACACCAGAGTATTCGGTCTTCATTTCCCTGAAGATCAAATTGTGCAGACGATTGTTGAAGGTATTTCCCCACCCTATAGGTCATATCTGTGTTTCGCGTCGCGCCCTCAAAACTTTTCAGAATTAGAGGCTATGGCGGTCTCAGCTGAAGGGGTAAGGTATGCCGACACCTTATGAGTTGCGAAGGGACCCCCTCCGCCTTCTAATAGTTTTCGGCCTTCACCTCGCCGAACTTTCACCACCCGTAAATGCTACGCTTGTGGGTTGACAGAACATCTACGTAACAAGTGCCCAGTGATAAAATCAAGTGGGACAAAGAAAGGAGCAGGATCATCTCACGGATGTTTCAAATGTGGCTCGTTTACTCATCTAGCCAAGAATTGCCCTAATGTTAATAGCAACCCCTCCTGTTCAACTTCTGGTGCAACCTCCGCAAACCCCAATAATTTAAAGTGACTAGTGTCATCGGCTGAGTCGGCATGTTCATCTTCCCAAGGCTCAGCCCCTGTTCAACCCAGTGAAAGCTCTGATAAGTATAAAGGTTCTTCTAATCTATCATTTGAATGTCCTAAAGAATGCCTCAGAATTGCGGCGGAGACCCCCGCACTCGTACCATTTCTTAAAATTGAATTGAACAGTGAACCTGTCACTGCTCTATTAGACTCTAGGAGTGTTTGTTCTATAATTTTGCCTGAATGGTATTCTAAATTAACGACTGTTTGTAAGTTTTCTGATTATTGTTCGTCTTCAGTCAAATGCGATTCAGCTAATTCCTCTCCATTAGAAATTTTAGGTTTCATCTTTGCCAAAATTCCTATTTCCAAATTCACTTGGAAAATAAAATTGTTTGTGGCTAAGCACTTGTCTTGCCCTGTAATACTGGGAGCGGATTTCACGTCTTATATCGGTCTGGTGCTCGACATTCTTAAAAAAGATCTCTTTGTACTGAAAAGGTGGATATTAAAAACAAAATATTAAATTAACACTTGTAACATACTTTGTATTCAGAGCAAGTCGTGCACCTTCTAATATGCTAATAATTGTAAAATTCCTTTGCTCAAGTGTAATTCTGTATCATGTTCATTTGTTTCACCTACCCAGGATGAGATGTTGTTATACCTTAGACATCTACCTGAGGAGCAGGCTGAAAGTATTCGTAAATTGTGTCAGTCGTTTCCTGATGTATTTTCCGATACTCTTGGTGTTACTGACCTTATCGAATCTAAGATTGAGGTTACGGATTCGATCCCAGTTAGGTTTCCACCTTATAAGCTGTCTCCACCTAAAATGAAGGCTCTTAAAGAGATCATCGATCACATGTTAAAAGATGGTATTATTCGACCCTCTAAGTCGGCGTATTCATCGCCTATTTTTCTGGTGCTGAAACCCCAAGGTGGTGATACAATCTGTGCCCCTTCCTGATGTTCATTCTTGTTTTTCATGGTTTCAAAAAGCCAAGTTCTTCACCATCTTAGACCTTAATCAGGTGTACAACTACTCCCTCTAACTGAAGAATCGAAACATCTAACTGCTTTTGCCATGGATTGGAACTTGCGTGCCTCTCGGGCTCCCCACGGGGGCAGCTGTGCTCACTAGACTGCTAGATAGGGTCTTCTCCGACATCAAATTTGAATGTTTGTATCACTATCTTGATGATGTTGTTGTATTTTCTGAGACATTCGAAGAACACCTTGATCATCTAAAAGAAGTACTTGATCACCTTCGTAAAGCTGGGTTAACTGTTAAGTTATCCAAGGTAGCGTTTGCTAAACCTTCTATGTCATTCCTAGGGTACATTGTGTTGCCCGATGGTGTTTCTATTGATCATTCCAGAACACAGGCCATCCATGATTTTAAACGTCCTAAGGACATCAAAGGTATTGCCAGGTTCATCGGCATGGTGAATTTCTTCAGAAAATTTATTCCTAACTTCACTAACAGAGCGGCGCCCTTGAACTTACTCCATAGGAAAGGCGTCAAATTTGAGTGGGGACCGTCTCAACAAGCCGCTTTTGAAGATCTAAAATTAGCTCTTTGCAACGCCCCTGTTCTTGCTATGCCAGACTTTTCGAAGAAATTCATTGTTCAAAACCGATGCCTCGTCATCGGCGGTGGCTGCTGTCCTTCTTCAGGAAACAGAACTCGGAAGGCGACCCACTGCCTATGCGTCTAGGACATTATCGGCTCAAGAGGCCAAATATTCCATCTATGAACTTGAGGGTTTGGCTGTTTTATTTGCACCAGAGAAGTTCCGACTCTATCTGGAACATGTCAAGCCTTAAGTTGGGTATTAGCTAGGCCGGGTCGTACTGGTCGTATAGCCCGATGGGCCATCAGGATTTCTGCCTTCCAGTTTGATGTAAGGCATATCAGAGGATCTGAAAATGTTGTTGCGGATGGACTAAGCCGCATGTTTTCTCATGATGTAGAGACCACCGAACAGGAAGACAGAGATAGTTCTTCTCTTCCCACGCCCATACCTTCGGGTATTAATGTCATTCTAACTGATGCCCCCATATTGATTTGGGATATTGAAAAAATCAACGTGAAGATCCTGTGCTGGCCCCTATTATTGAAACCCTTTCTTCTGGGGAACATGTCATCCCTTACGTATTGAAAAATGGGATTTTGTGTTGCCTGTCGAGGCATGGCCAAAAAATGAAAGTAGTGGTTCCAGCTGTTCTTGTGCCTATGATCTTCAAGTACTATCATGAGACCTCATTAGGGGGGCATTTAGGCATCTTCAAAACTCGGGAAAAGATCTGAGAGATGTTCATTTGGAAAGGTATGGACAGCGAAATTCGTGAATTGGTAAAAGCGTGTAAATCTTGCTTGCTTAGTAGGCCCACCTTCTCCACTAAACTAGGTCTATTATCTTCTCATCAAGCGTAGCTCCCCATGGAGCGCCTATATATAGACTACGTCGGACCCTTCCCCCAATCAAAGGGGAACGCCAATAATTTCATTCTTGTGTGTGTAGATGGTTTCACTAGATTTTCTTGATTATTTCCGACTAAGCTGGCAACCGCTCAGTCCAACATTTCTTGTTTAAATACTATATTTGCGTCTTTTGGCCCCTGTCAGTATATAGTTTCTGATAATGCTAAGGCATTCACATCCAATTTATTCCGCAAATTCTGTTTTGATCTGTCTATATCACATGTAACTACTCCGGTGTATTATCCTCAACCATCTCTGGCTGAGCGGGTCAATCGTAATCTTAGATCGGCTCTCATCGCATTTCATCATGAAGATCATTCCAGGTGGGATACGTCCCTGCATTGGTTGGCCTTTGCTTTAAATTCAGCGGTTCACAAGTCCCGTAAGCTTACTCCAGCTTCTCTTATGTTTAAATTTGTTCCTAACACGCCGCTCTCTAACCTTTGGTCTCTTAATGATATCTTACCAGAGACAATAGATCCCGATGATATTAGAGATCTATGGAAGAAGGCTAAAGCCAATCTCAAGGTTTCCCATGAAAAGGTTAGGGAAAGATATGATCGTGGACGGAGGCCCACCAATTTAAAAGTCGGAGATCAAGTCATGGTTAGGAATTTTGTTCGTGCGGGCAAGCTTGCCCCCAGATTTCATGGGCCGTGCAATATTTTAGATTTTTTGACGCCAGTTACATTATTAGTAAGCAAACCAGCCACAGAGAGAATCTCTAGGGTTCACCTCTCCCAGGTGAAACCTGTATAATTGCATTGCTATTTTCGTTAGCCACTCAATTTGGCAGGAGTAGAAGGTTATATGTCTTTAATTCTTTAATTCGAGGCCTTCTGCCCCAACTGTTTTATTTAATTATGTATATGATCTGTTATGTACGATCTTCCCCTCTGGTTTTCCTGCTGTCAATTAGTTGGTGGCCATTACCAAAGCCCCTGTCTTCTCCCCTCCAGACCTACCACATATAACATTTTATCTAGATACCAGAATCTCAAAGTCAGAGTTTAGCAAAATCTTAAAAGAGACTGACTTCTTGAAAGAGTGCTTGAAAAGTGGATTAGTTCCTAAATTTCTGAAACACTTACAAAGAAAAAACATTCCCCTTTCAAATACCAACAATACTGAACAAAAGATTAACGAAATCTGGTTAAAGAGCGAGATCAAGTCTCATTATAAAAAGAAATCGCTCTTGAACCTGCAACTATACAAAATTCATCTAGAAGTCGCCCAAAGTATGCCCCCATTACAATGGGATTCATATCTAAGATTCGTGAACAACAAAGTGTTAGATGTTATAAACAAAAAACAAGAAACACTATACAGAAAACTAGCTACTTTAAAAGACACTAAACACAAATCAACCAACCTCCCAAAAAAATGAACACGCATACCCCGCAACTAGGCAATACGCCTACAACTATAAACTTAACAAACACTTGTTTCACGAGTTGAGTTGGCCGTGTGGTTAGTAGCGCGCAGCTGTGACTTTGCATCCGGGAGATCGTGGGTTCGAACCCCACTGTCGGCAGCCATGAAGATGGTTTTCTGTGGTTTCCCATTTTCACATCAGGCAAATGCTGTGGCTGTACCTTAATTAAGGCCATGGCCACTTCCTTCCTCTTCCTAGGCCTTTCCTGTCCCATCGTCGCCATAAGACCCATCTGTGATGGTGCGACGCAAAGGAAAAAAACCACTTGTTTCTCAGACAAAGAACTGGATCTTCGTAACAATGGCATGAAATTCAACTGGCCAAATCTCAACAAAGCGGACGACCTGATTACCATAGCTACCAAAATTGAATCTAATAAACTCCCTACCAACAAACGTAACAACGTTAGATTTGAAATTAAAAAGAAACTACCCTCTTTAGTCAATGAATTGAAAAATAATCCAAAACCAAGTCTCAAAAAACAAATAGTAGAATTCAAAAACAAATCTTTATAATCTTTATGACAGCTGATAAAGGATCCACCACTGTTTTATTAAACAACGTCGACTACATCAATAAAACAGAACTTTTCTTCTCCGATAATACCTACACTATAGTAAATAAAGACTCCACGCCAAAAATTCAACGAGACTTAAAGATTTTGTTGAAAAGTTTATCTTTTCTCTTGCAAGAGCAAGAACATCAAAGACTTACTTTCATGAATCTTAAACTACTAACTGCAAAAGTATTACCCAAAATCCATAAAAAGGAAGTTCCAGTGCACCCTACTATAAATAGTAGAAACAGTCCCACATATAAAGTTTCACGATTTTTACATTATTTTCTTAACAAACCCTTTAAATTCAACAATGCAGCTTACATAAGAAATTCCATTGATTTCTGCGAAAAATTAACAATTTAAACTACAATCTAACAATATAATGGTCTCGAATGACATCAAGAATATGTACTCAAGCATCCTATCATTTTTTAAACATTAATCTTCTTTATCATCCCTCAAAATTGTTATTGTGTGTTATTCTGTGTCTTATGGCAAATCTAGGGTGTCCTGGATCAGACTAAATAAATAAATAAATAAAGTAAAATAAATATTATTAAAACGGACCTTTCCAAATACAGTAATTTAGCAAATTTAAAAATAAGTGACTTCATTAAATTATTGAGCTTTGTTTTGAACAATAACTATTTCACCTTCAACAACAAAATCTACCATCAAAAAGGACTGGCAATGGGAGATCCTGTTTTGGGTATTTTAGCTAACATTTTTATGGACAATCTAGAGGCTAATAAAATAGTACACAAAATCAACGTCCTCCACCTACGGATAAGATTCGTAGATGATACGTTTGCCATCATTGATAAACAGCAAAACAACAGCAACAACATTTTAAAGTTCCTTAATGGACTCAATAATAACATTACCTTCAAAAAGGAAGATGAAACCAACAATTCTTTACATCTCCTAGATGTAACCATAAATAAAGCCAGTAATAAATTCAAATTTCAAATCTACAGAAAACCCACCTTTGCCCCTCTGACTGTAAGACAAGAATTTTAACACCCATATTCTCACAAATGAACAACTTTCTATAGCTTAATTCATAGTGTTCAAAATTCCTCTTTCCAACGACAGCCGAGAAAACGGAACTACAATATATTAAAGAACTGGCTAAGCTTAACGGCTACAAACCAAACATGGTTAATAAAATTATAAACAAAATCAAATTAAAAACTGCTACTAATTTAAATGCTGAAGGACCTAAAAAAAAGAAACCAGTTTTGCTGCTTTTACCTTCACAAATTCGACTCTATATCAGATCACCAACCCAATCAAGAAACATGACGTCAATATTGCTTTCAAAACCCGTATTACACTCCCATACAGTAAATTCAACACACAACCGATAATCAAATTCAGGGATTTATAAACTCAAATGCGCCCAATGTGAGTTTTCTTATGTTCGGCAAACTGGACACAGCTTTCAAACGAGATACTTAGAGCATTACAACGCATCTAAGCACAACAAACACTCTGCTATGAGTATTCATATGAAAGAAATGGGGCATAGCTTCACCACTATAGACCAGGACCTTCAGATCTTAAATATTATTAATAAAGGTAGTTTAATGACTGAATTCAAAAACACCTACATCTTTTTAGACCAATACTTCAATAAGAATCAAAATCTAAATGACATCCTAGAAACAAAGAGCTCGCTGTCACGGAACAAATTCGTAACTTATTGTCATCTCTTAACATAAACAGTAATAATTTTTTTTAAATCTTCAACTATAAATCCAGCATTAATACCCCTATATCAACAGCAGCCAATGTCCCTTCTCCACACCACTTCCCCCACTCGTACCTCTCCCCAGACAATACACGACGGACATCCTCGGAAAGTTCCACAACAGCACTGAAGCCTAGCTTTCCCAGATCAAGTTCCTTCTTGATGGTCATAAGGACAGGTTCCTTGGGCTCACTCTGTACTTTCATGGGAACTCCCTCTCGACAATGGTGCTCATAGCTTCAGGTTCCATCGCCGGGTGCCTAGATAAACTGTCTGCTCCTACGTTCGGCAGTCCTGGGACGTGACACACATCAAAATGAAATTCTGCGATTAAAAGAGCCCATTGCATCAATTTAGATTTTGAGCCAGAGATCGAATTCAACCATTTGAGAGCAGCGTTATCGGTGCAGAGCTGGAACTTCCTTCCCTCCAAGTAGCCTCTGAATTTGCCCATGGCACACACCATGGCTAAGGCTTCCTTCTTGGCAGTGCAGTAGTGTTGTTCGGTGGGAGATAGTTTCCTGCTGGCATACTCGATGATGTCCCTCCCTCCGTCACTCATCTCCTGAAATAACACTGCTCCTAAGCCAGAGTCACTGGTGTCCATATGAAGGCACATCTTCTGTTAAGGGTCGGGATGAGCTAGACCAGGAGTGTTGCATATAGCAGCCTAAATGCCTTGAAATGATGCTCTTCCTTGCTGGTCCATCGGAACGGGCGGTTGTTAGGGAGTAGATCGGTGAGTGGTATTGCCTTCTCTTCAGAAGTGTGGCACAAAGTTGCTATAGCATCCACACAAGCCAAGGAAGTGACGAACTTGTCGCTTGGTCCACGGGCGTTCAGCTTCTTCGATAGCTCGATTCTTCTCCGGTTGCCTTTCTAAGCCTTCAGATGTTAGGACATGGCCAAGATATTCTACGCGGGACTGGGCGAAGTGGCACTTCTCCAGTCGGCAAGTCTGCTCATGAATCTTCAACATACAGTTGATAAGGGTGTTCATCTTTAGCTACATCCTACTGCTATCTTGATGTTAGTTTCCTTAATATGATTTCATGAATTGTAACTTGGGACTTAGTGCCACTGTGAACAGATCGATTTTCCAAGAAACTGTTCCTTTGCCAATGTCTGATTTTTTTCTTTCATATCTAATAATGAATCCATTTTCCTCTGCTGATGTCATTTACAAAGTCAGTGTATCAATATACAGGGTGATCAGATATGCTTTACTCTGGCACGCAGTGTTTTTACTACGGGTGAGTATGTGTTCATATGCTGCAAGCAGGTCGGGGTCAGTATTGGGAAGGTAAACCATACAACAATAACACAAACAATTTTAACAAGTTCATTACTTACCAAATTATAAAAGGAGTTGTTGAAACTCTCTCTTTACATTCTAGACACCCTGTTAGGGAATTACTTATCACTCATTGTAGTTCACATTGAAGAATCCTGACAATTTCCTGATAAATATTATGTTTCAGCTCTTGTATGGTGTGCAGGTTCATCTTGTACATGGCATTTTTTAATTTACCCCAAAGAAAATAATAACAGGCAGATAAATCGGAGTACCGAGGTGACCACAAATCCCTTCTAATAACTCTATTCTGTGGAAACACTTTGTGAATGTTTCAAAGTGCAAAATGTGGCAAAGTAATGTTGAAAGAATGCAAAATCATGCTCCCTGTCAGTTAATTCTCTGAAAAGGAGGGTTAGTATGATATTCACATAAATAACAGAATCAACTATATTCCCAAAAAATTGGTTCTATGATTTTTGCAGCAATGATGGCATACCATGCACCAAATTGTGTGTCATGGAGGGGCATTTCATGAAGTCAGGTTTAACAGCACTCCAGTTATGATTGTCTTGCACAGGCGTCGTCAAGTGAGAGCAAAATGCCTTCGGAGCCAGTTTGCTCCCTGCTTTCGAGGAACGAGCGCAGCTTAGCGAGCATGTAGGGGAGGAAGTAGGGAAAGTGAATGACGTAATGCGTACTGAAGGCCAGTGGCGCAAAGGTATAGCTAGGAATGGGCTTGAGCGCAGCTCGAGCTGGTGACGTCACAGCTCCATGTAGGTCGAGCAGTACTTGAGCAGGAGTATGGCCCGCCATCGATGAGCGATATCCTTGTACTAAATCAGTTGCATGGCAATCTTCTTTGCTCTTTGGTGTCAAATAACGCATGTTCGTGGTCATAAAATAAGTTTATATCGAAATATGTTAAATTATTAATGACTAATCCACTAGAATTACAAGAACATAATACCAGCTGTATGTGTCCAGTGATGCATTTTCACAACATGCAATATCTACGGACTGAGAGATGTAATTTTAAAAAGTCCTGAAAGTTCAGTTATGTTCTATCGGACTCAGGACTTATATAAACAGCCTACAACACGTACAATTGCTTTGGCACCAGCGGAATACTATTAAAATTCATGCCTGGCACCAGTGGAATAGTGTGCTACAATCGGCTCGGCACTGAACGTGTTAATATAGTCAGATGAGACCTGGTTCCACCTCCATGATTGTGTGTGTATGCAAGACCAGACGTCATCACATAGTTGCTCTAGGGAGTGGGTGTTACTTGCTCTGCTGTGGACAGCTGCTGTCACGTGACAAGAGAGCAGCGGTCGGGTGGGTTGCATACGAACGCTTGGAAATGTTACCATATGAACAACCACTATCATAATAATAATAATAATAATAATAATAATAATTTGGAGCATGTATCATGTTATACGAGCAGGACACAGATTACAGAGTATAACGGGACAAAAAATTATTCAATTACAAAGGAATATACAGCAGTGTGCAATATGTCCTGAATAAATACATTTTCACAATTAACTGAAACGTTGGGACACGTACATTTACCGAAAGAAAATACAATTTTTGTGATTTGTACACATTCTTTGCACTCTCATTAACATACATTTCAATATTTGTATGGCATTTATGACTATGACAACAAATTAAACACAGGAACCATTGGGCTCATTTAGATAGTATTGTATCAATGTTTGGCACTATCGTTCGCGTACTGGCAAGTCGCAAAGCACATTTCAAGTTTTCATCGGTGAGTCTACTTCTGTGTCTAGATTTACAAATCTGCATTAATGGAAACATCTTTTGACATAAGTTGACGCGAATATACTTAAAATGTGCATTAAATTTGTGCAATCTAGGAAATCTCTCCCGTGGAAAACGAACATAAAATTCAGTCAAACTGTTCGTGTTTGTAAACTTACCTTTAATTTCAGTATCTCACTCTAAGTAAATCAGCTCCTTTCACTTGAATTACACTGTTTACTCCAGGCTAAAAGCAAAATGGTCACCGTAAATAATGCATCGGATGCAGAATTGATTTATTTAGGGATGTTAAATGGTGTCCCTAACAGAAATAGGCCTGTACTAAGAAAGAACAATTTTCAAAATCTATTTGACAATTTCTGAATAGCATGTGCCATAGTTTCATGATACATACATAGTTACTTGTTACGATAGTTACATTGGTACATGACAGTCCTATTTTCACAAACACTCATATTAGAGCACAGTTTGAAACAGGAACAAATAACGAAGGCATGCTGCTTGGGGATAGTTGGTGCCCACTAAGGAAATATTCATTACAGTAACACCATACACACAGCCTGAAACAAGAGCACAGTATAACTACAAAGCAGCTATTGTCAGTAAAGTCATCGATGAAATTTATAAAAGGTTAGAATACACAACACACAAAAACAAGCCTCTCTCTCCCCTATACTGCAGGTATTCATTTCGTTAAGGTTTTACGCCACAGAGTCGTTTCATATTATGGTCGGAGTCAATGTTGGGGTATCCAGTAGAATGGTCTCTAAAGTGGCTGCAGCTATACCATCAATGAGACCAAGAAACAAAAAAATTTCCAGCAGGTGAAGAACGCTCACATGTTATTTATGATTTATACCAAATGTACCACTTTCCTAGTGTTTTAGGTGCAATAGATTGCACCCATGTGACAATCCAATCCCCTGGAAACAGTAGAGGTGAAATATACTGCAACTTTTTAAGAGTCATTTTTCTATCAATTTTCAAGCAATCAGTGATGCTAACCTCCAAATTCATGATACAGTAGCAAAATGGCCCGGATGAGTACACGATAGTACTATTTTCACTAACACTCATATTAGAGCAAAATTCGAAATAGGAACAATTAATGAAAGAATACTGCTTGGGGATAGTGGGTGCCCACTAAGGAAACATTTATTACAGTAACACTATACGTACATCTGAAACAACAGCACAGAACAACTACAAAGCAGCTCACATCAGGACAGAGAATTGTGTGGAAAGAATGATTGGGAGTTTGGAAAAGAAGGTTCCCAGTTCTGAGCTTGGGCTTGCAAACAAAACTATGTAGGCAAGTCAATAAGTACCTGCAATTTTGCTCTAATTGTCTTTAGGTTGGCTCTATGACGTGTGCTCACCAGCCCCGCTAAATGGCTCCGCTACCTACGTCTATCATAGGTTTTAGCGTTATCAGATCAGTACAGCTTGCACTGTTGTGACATACTGATGGCCACGCCACTCTCTGTTTGCACCAAGGAAGTGCAGCATTCTGTAATCCATTTTTTATGGTCTGAGGGTGAACCAAGAGCAGAAATTCATAGAAGATTTTCAACACAATACGGGGACAATCTTTTGCCACTGCGAAGTGTTTACCGGTGCAATGAACCGTTCAAAAGGGGTCGCACGAGCGTGAAGGATGAGGAAACATCCGGGTGTCCATCTGCACACGTAACTGATGCCAATATTGAACAAATGCATGATATTATTGTTCTGCGATTCGATTTTATTTTACGTAAATAAATATCACACGAGAACACGTTCACTTCCTTGTATAAATGACTTTATTTACACGGTAAGTCACAACACACAATTATACACAGTAGCAAATGACACTCCCGGGGCGAGCCTCAGCTACCAGGCGGGTCGCAGGTGGCAGATAGCGAACGGCCCTCAAATATGGGCGTTAGCTGCAAATAACGGGAAACCCGAATAAGCAGTCCCGGACCAAGGCAAAACGGCTGCCTTGCAGAGAGGGAGGTACCTCAAAGGCTACGGGAAGGAACCCTGACAGAAAATCTGGCAGGCCGAGGGCTATGAGGGAGGCAGCGCCTCCCACAAGGCTTTGGAACTAGGGCTGATAACCCAAGCATCTGAGAAACAATTATTAAAAGAAATTACAGAGAGGAAACTGGATTGATTAAACTGTTGACGACCAAGCGAAGAAAAATTACTATGAACATGGCAACCTGGAACGTACAGGGTCTAGCTGGCAAGGAGTTCGAACTGTTGTCGGAAATGCTAAGAGCAAGGCTGAACATACTGGCAGTAACAGAGACCAAGAAGAAAGGCATTGGGTGTGAACAGCTAATGGAACCGAACAGTGGTGAAAGGTTTTTAATGTTTCATTCAGGCGTGGACAAGGAACAGAGAGCAAAGGGAGGAGTCGCCATAGTTATCCCCGAAGGCTACAGACATTACGTCAAGTGCTGGAAATTCATCAACGAAAGAATGATGTCGGTGAGTTTATCTCTCAACAGAAGCACTAATGAAGACACTACTTTCATTGCCATATATGCACCAAATGAAGATGACATCTCAGAAGAGAAAGACAGGTTTTATGATTAACTGCAAAGAACAGTAGACGACACCATGGGAACCATTTTCGTCTTTGGTGACTTCAATGGCAGGGTTGGAAACAACACAGCGATTGGAGGGCCTGCTTGGGAAATACGGACAGGTTCACCAGCATGACAGTGGGAGAAGACTCCTGGACATGTGTGCAGGCAATGACTTTTTAATAGCAAATACTATGTTCCCACACAAAGAAGCACAGCACTACACAAGAGAAGTCATCAGCCACAATGAGAAATCCATCACTGACTACATCCTAGCACCACGTAGCCAGTGGAGATATATCTTGGATGCCAGAGCATACAGAGGTTATGAGATTAGAAGCGCTCACTATTTGTTAGTTATGCGGCTTCACATTAACATCAAGACCAACAACTCACTTACCAGGAGGAAACCTAAAGAAAGAATAAAGGTGCATAAATTGAGAGAAGAGGCCAGCCAGCAAGCATACCAAGATGCTGTGAAACAACGGATTGATCTACTGGAATTGCCACCTGAGGGAGAAGACCAACTGGAAGAGAAATGGTGCCTGTTCAAGGAGGTAATCTTTGAAGCTGCAGCTGAGGCCTGTGAAAGTCTAGGGGAGGGCAACATGAGAAGAGGACACCATGGTGGACAGAAGAGGTGAAGGAACTAGTCACGGAGAAGAAGAAATTGTGGAAGAAATACTTACTCACTAAACACCCAAGTGATTATGAGGTCTACAAAAAACAAAGGATTGCAGTGAAGAATGCAGTGAAAGATTCAAAACAACAGTCGTGGGAAAAGTTCGGAGAAACAATGGAAGGAAACCTACAAAATAACCAAAAGCTGTTTTACAGGGTACTGAAATCTTTGCGAACAGAGAAGCAGTGTCCTCTCAAGTTCATAAAGGACAAAAGCGGAAACCTCCTCCTAAGTGAAAATTACAGCATGGAACGGTGGAAAGAACACTTTCAAGAACTGCTCGGAGGAAATATGGAAATTGAGGATAACGATCAAGCAGGAGGAAAACAGCAGCACCAAGAGGAAGATGGGACCTGCGAGGAATTACGTACTGAGGAACTAAAGCGTGCACTAATAAAAATGAGACTAGGCAAAGCTGCAGGCCACGACCAGATAGCACCTGATGTGCTCAAATTTATGGGCAAAAGTGGTGAAGATTTGTTTCACCGTATTATCAACCTGGCCTGGAAAACAAAGAAGGTACCAACAGACTGGAAGCACAGTGTCATTGTTCCAATATTCAAGAAAGGGGACAACACAGATTGCACAAACCATCGTGGCATGTCGCTCCTGAGCGTGCCGGGAAAAATATATGCAAGGATCCTGGAAGATAGATTAAGGCAAGTTGTAGAACCACAGTTCGATGAAGCGCAGTGTGGGTTTCGGCCAGGAAGAAGCACCCAAGACCTCATTTTCACCATCAGACAGATCAGCGAAAAACTGATGAGGTATGGAAAAGAGGCACATCTCGCCTTCATCGACCTAGAGAAAGCCTTTTGACACGATTCTGAGAGCTGAAATTTGGAAGACACTAAAGAAAAGAAATGTTGACCAACAGCTAACAGCAGCAATACAAAGCCTGTACAGTCGATGTCAGAATTATGTTTGAACCTGCAATGCTGAGTCTCAGGTGTTTTGAGACCTCAGTAGGACTCAAACAAGGCTGCATCCACAGCTCACTTCTCTTCATTACCTTAATGGATGATGTGATCAAATTGTGTAATGGGAAAGTGCAGAAATTCAAGCTCGGCCGTAAGTTTCTGAGGCCGGTGTATATCACCCATTGTGCCTTTGCTGACAACATATTGCTGCTGGGAGATTCAGAAAGGAATCTACAAAAGAACTTGTTAATCTGAGAAGAAGAGCTGGAAAAGAGGGGCATGAAAATCAATGCAAGAAAAACTCGGACCATGATGTCACGGCAGCGTACCTCACAGCAGATTGCAATGAATGACGGTACAATATTAGAGCAGACCACCCATTGTAAATACCTTGGAGCCACATTGCAGGAAGATGGCAGAATAGATGGAGAAATTATAGCTCGATCCAAAGCCTCCAGGCGTCTCTTCAATGCACTGAAGAGAAATTTTCTTAACAACCCTTCTGTGTCTAAATCCACGAAACTCTGTGTGTACAAGGTGATATATCTACCAACCTTGCTCTATGGCTGTGAAACCTGGACATTAACCAGCAAACACCGGAGTAGAATTCAGGCATCAGAAATGCGATTTCTCCGCAAAATTGAAGGGAAAACGAGAAGGGACAGAATCAGGAATCAGACCAACAGAACCAGTCTTGACGTCTCACCTGTTCTCGAGAAAATTGAACAGAGCTAACTACGATGGTTTGGACATGTCCAAAGAATGCAGGATAAGAGAATGGCTAAACAAGCTTTGGACGCCAGAATGCAAGGAGCTAGACCGCGCGGCAAACCCAGAAGAATGTGGGAAGAAGATGTAAAGGCAGTTGTGGAAGCCAGGGGTGGGGAATGGAGGAAAGTGAAGGAGCTGGCCCGAGACAGAACCCGCTGGAGGACCCTCTGGAAAACCTCAACACTGCAAGGTAGAAGAGGACTTATTAAATAAGTAAGTAAGCAAATGACACTACAACACTTAATAGCGTAGTACCCTGCAGTCGATTCTGACAAGTACAGATATCAACAACACTGACTCGCGCACTACAACATCCACTCTCTTGAACTCACCGACTCCACCTCGGAGCCCAACAGTCACTCGCAGTCCATCACTTGCCTTTGAGTCCAACCTGACTCCGAGTCCAACACTTGACTGAGTCCTAACAACTGACCTCTCACTGACTGACAGCTCGGTATATATATATAATCCGATCAACCATCTAGAATTATCAATTTCTGGAAGAGTTCTTACAACACTCTAATGGAACACACTCGAAACATCGATCGACCAGGTAGTCGAATGCGTACTCAAACTTTCGTTTACTGTTTACCAGTACACATGGAAATCTCTACAACATTCGTAATGTCTCTACATGTATCTAGATAATAAAACCTTACAGTAAGTTTCCAGAACCCTTCATATATACCAAATTATAGTACAATAAGTCGAACATACGAACATTATGGAATTTTCTACCGCTTTCGACTATATAGATTTTGAGGTTAAACTTATACACAATACATATTTGAGGTTAAACGAAGTTTATAATACATATTTACAGGGAAACCATGTGCTAGTCATGTTTAACATTTAATAAAAGATAATTTAGCATTAATTAAACTACAGTATAATTAAAATACATTAAACATAATAATTGAAGGTTTTTCACTGGTTACGATGTCGTACCTACGACAATATGATCCTGAATAACAGACAAGTGAGCGTTCTATGAATTTCCGCTCCTGGTACACCCTCAGACCACAAAAACTGATTACAGAACACTGTTCTTCCTTGGTACAAACAGTGTGTGGCGTGGCCATTTTTACCTTGCAACAGCGCAAGCTGTACTGATCTGACAACGCTGAAACCTACTACAGATGTAGACAACGGTGCCATCTAGTGGCTGGTGAACACACAACTCCATAGAGCCAACCTAAGACGATTAGAGCAAAAATGCAGATACTTATTGACTTGCCCTCGTAAAAAGGTTGTACAGACCCGAGATGAACTTCCTCCACAGGACTTAGACTCTGCATCAGTATGTCACAGAGAGAAGAACGAACAGGAATATTGGAGATGGGAGTGACATCATTCTTCACTTCACACTGATAACGGCAGCACTGCAGGGGGCATATTAGAATGCAGTTGCATGACACCGTATCAGTCAAGTACAAGACTTATGAACATTATAGTATTATGAAGTGGTGATAATATACTTTGTAATACACTTTGAAACTAAACTGTATATTTACTTTTGTAAATAAGGTACTGTCAACTTTCAAAAAAAAAAAAAAAACTCTTGGCACAGAGAAGCTCAAATTCATTATCAGAAAACTAATAGCAATATAAGCAATTTACAACTTTTCAATCTAAAACTGCCATTGATCTAGCCAGAATCGCCATAGTAATATTTAAGGAAATTGGTCTGGACATCAGCGCATCAGCTGTCTTTTTATCAAGAAAGGTCAACTTATGTAGGGGAATATCATCATAAATGATGACTGAGAAATTAAATCACTGTGCAATGGAAACGCAATCCGCTACTTAGGGGTGAACTTCATCAATGAACTTAAAATTCTATCCACAAAATGCGAAACAAGATTGATGCCCTTGTTAGCTTACCATTGTTGCAATCCGATCAGAAATTTTCAGTTTTAAATACGTCAATATTATCTACTCTTATTTACACACTCCAAGTTACTTCCCTAAACAAGATTCCTCGAACTTTTTTGATAGAGGCAGATAAAATGTTAAATAGTGGAAATAAAGAAATATTACAACTACCAGCAGATGTTAAGGATCATGTGGTCTGTACCGAAAGTATAAATATTTTTATATTGTTTCACGCTATTTGGGAAGCTAAAAGGCAACATATTAACATTTTTAATAAATTAACACATGGAATTAATGGCTACATCAATGCAACTAGAAACTTGGAGCAAGAATGATTTGTTTGCAAGATCTAGGTGTAGATACGAACGATCAAGTTATGTTCAAAAGTAACCATCATCCCAATGTACGAAAAGTCCAGCACATACCATGAGACAAAGAAGTTCAGTCATGGATGAAGCTGTCGCACAAAGGAAAGGGCATTGGGGTCATCCAGGAACACACGCCAGGGAACAAATGGATAAGAGATCACCGAGGCTTATCCTGTATGGAATGGAGAGAGAGGCCATCAAGATGACTGCGAATGTTTGCTCTATTCGCTCCGTGCCAGGAAGGCCCTAGGACAGCACCCTCTGTCGGCACTGCCACAGAGAGCACAAAATCCTTGCCCATGTTCTGGGTGCCTGTCCTCATGGAGAGGTATTACAAAATTTCTGCCATAATTTGATACGGCACATGATCACAAACTTGCCGAGAGATCATAATTTCACAGTGCATGAAGAGGTTCCTGGCCTGGCTACCAATGGGAGTAACAGTTGTACTGACATAATAGCCTTTCAACCAGGTAGCAAGCAATCTGATCTTAGATACCACAGTATGCTTCAAGTTGCACGTTGGCCAGCCTAAAGAGGTGGACGCCGAGAAGTCAATTTACCACCATCCATAAACTAAAAGCAAATATCACCAAGACATCATCTCCATCCATGGACTCACGATTGATGCTCAAGGGACAATCCCTAAATTTCTCGTACAGCTGTAGGATTCTCTTGGTCTCAACTGGACACGACTTCACGACATTGCTATCGCTGCAATATGATGTTCAATAACCATACTCCGCAATCATTTATATAGAAATTGACAAACTGTACATCATACTATCATACTGAACCTTGTGTTCTTTGCTATCTTTTCTATCTGACACATTCTAGAAAATTCACCAATGACTTTGAAGACATACAATATTTTGTATCAATATATTTTGTCCTTGTTGCATCATCCTCATGAGGGAAGGTGTATTTATTAATTAAGTAATTATTCATCAACAACAATAATAAACTAATTATAAGGTGCATACAAAACCCATGAGTCCATATAACTAACTAAATTCTAACTATTATCCAACATTTAGGGATCTTTTCTTTTCTCTGTAATATTGTATTTTTCCTCTTGCAGGTTCCTGATTAAATTTTTCTGTTTCCATTCTCACTCACAGCTTCTTGATGTAGCTTTTCTGTTTCTATTTCCATTTTAATATCTGTTTTGCAGAGTTCTGATCATTCCTCAGCAAGTAAAGCAATGTCTTCATGGCAGATGCTCACCTGGAAACAAAAACCATGAATGTTGGTACTCCTGCTAGATTGTTACGTTCGACCTGCAACATGGATCACATAATAACACTAACCTTGTTGAGGCATGGAGCCTTTCTCCCTCTGCTTTTCAACATCTCTGTTGATTCTTTAGCCTGCAAGTAAAAAACTTGGTTAAAATACTACTCGAGGCAAACAAATACAATAACAAAGACTTTCGGATTTTATATCAAAGACCTGTAATAAAATAGCGTGCAGTGAACTAATGTAGTACTTGACAATCATTAATAATTATGCCTTCATTGATCAGTATTCATATAAAATAGTACAGTAGAAGTCCGTTATAGCGAGAATTCGTAACGGTGAAAAATTTACTTGCTATAATGGATTATCGTTACATCAGATTTTCACAAAAGTCGGGGAAAAGCCCATACACATTGAAGTCGGTATGAAACAGTGATCAGTTTGTTCAAAACTTGTGCTTTCGCGGATGATATCCACACTATGGCTTGCTAGTTTATTTTTTTCGAAATCCAGTACATGAAAGTGCATGTTTAGTTTCATTCTGAAAAAATTATAGTATCACTCCAGAGGCTTCTGTGGACAAAGTTCCAGTTTTCTTCTTCAAACAGCGTCACCTAACCCTATATGTATTGTGAAAACAAATTTCAAGCGCACGTAGAGAAATTATAACCTTCTCGCTACAAAACTACATGGGAACAACCTTGCCAAAATTTAACTAGTCACGAGAAAATATAAACTATCCTCTGAATCGGTGATGTACTCTGCCATATCTTGAGGTGTATCACATTCTTGCTAGATTTCAGTACTTAACATTAAAAATTAAGCGATCGTTTTCTTCAGCCTTTATTTCTAATGAGTTAACATCTGCTATCGGCCACGTTATTTACGCATTTATTACGCAAATGTGTTATCTTCTTCATTCTGAATTTTCTTTTAGAGTATAGCAGTCGACGGGCAACACTAATCGACTGTGCATCGCCTTTAAATGTCGAGGAGAGAGTTCACAAGCGTACATAGAGAGAAAACGATATGGTACCAAAGATGACCGATCGCATATTGTGGCAAACGTTTCAGTTTTCTTATTCAAAATGCGACACCAACTGTTCTATATGTCTCATGAAAACATATTCCAATGCCAGTAGAAAAATGGTAACATTCTCGCTATAAACTTATATAAGTAATAATAATAATAACTTAAATGTTTCCACCTTTTCAATACAATATATTCACAAATTTACAAAATTATACGGTACTAGTTTCGACCCATCTAGGGGTCATCATCAGCCGTATTGGAGCAAAGATCATTTGTGGCGAAATCCTAAGACAATATTATTTTAAACTTATATGGGAATAGCCCTCTCCGAAATTTAACCAGACGCGAGAAAATATAAACTAACCTCTGAAATCAGTGATGCGATCATTACTTAGCCTTTATTTCTAAAAAGTAAAAACGGCTATCGACCAAGTTATTTACATATTTGTTATGAAAACATGTTCTCTTCTTTCATTTATAATTCTCTTTATGGAACAGCAGTTGACAAAACTAACTGACTCCAATCGACTCCAACATCGTCTTCGAATGTCGACGAGAGAGCTCGCAAGTGCACATAGCGAGGAAACGATACCGAAGGTCGCATTTTGTTGAAAAAGTTTGTTTTCTTATTAAAACAGCATCACCTAACTTAACCGTGCTATATACATCATGAAAACATATTTCAAGCGCCAGTAGAGAAATTATAACCTTCTTGCTATAAATTTACATGATAATAGCCTTTCCAAAATTAACCAGATGGGAGAAAATATAAAACTAACCTCTGAAATCATTGATGCACTCTGCCTTATCTTGAGGTGTATCTCATTCCTACTTAATTGTAGTATTTACCATTAAAATTAAGCGATTGTTTACTTCAGCTTTTATTTTTTAAGAGATAACAACTGCTATCGGACACATTTACGCATTTATTAAGAAAACATGTTCTCTTTCATTTCCACTTTTCTTTACGGAACAGCAATCGATGGGTATTACTAATCGACTCCGACATCGTCTTGAATGTCGATGAGAGAGCTTGCTAGTGGACATAGCAAGGAAACGATACCGAAGATGATCGATCGCACGCAATATAATCGCTGGCTGCATAAATGTCAGTAACACGCATGCTTAATTGCTCGTAATAACGGATTTGTCAGTGATAGGGCTCTTGCTGTATGTAAAGGATAAAACACAGTTTAATATAGGAATTTTGAAGGGACAGACAAAAACTGTCGTTGTAACGGGGTTCTTGTTGTATGTCATAGTCGTTATAGTGGACTTCTAGTGCAGATCTATTCTATTTTCAACAGACATAACTCCTACATTTTTATAAGGAAGAATCAGCTGAATAATGAGCACAATGGTTAAGAAATTTTATGTTAAAATCAATTAACTTACACATGGCTTGGATTTCTCAAATGAAGCTGAGGTAACCTGAAGAGATGTATTTCATGTTTTGCATAGTGTTTCTTCCTTATTTGATGATTTGCTGGCCTGCTGTGATGTTGAGGTTGGTGGCCGTTCTACAGAAATGTCAATACTGACTTCCTGTAACTCAACTTCTAAATTCTGACAATTTCCACTGTCTTCAAGTTTTATTTCCATGTCTCCTAAAATAAAACAAATATTAATTAATAGTATTATAATTAAAAGTTCATATAACAATCTTATCTGTTGAAAAATTAAATTTCCATTACATATAATACAACTGAGATGTAATGAAATTAATGTATTACTCACCATAATACTCTGCATCACAGTCATATGGGTCGGCATTAGGCTCAATCTGGTCCTTTGTTAGGCAGAGAACACTTTTTTCAATTTTTGTGGTGGAATAAGGACCTCCACCTTTAAATCTTTCCAGATGTTCCTCGCTTTTCACTTTTTTTGCCGTCTTTTTAATATTTTCGTAGAACTGTTTAAGCTGCTTGCTAGATCACACTGTCACGTGAGCAATGCTATTAAATTCCCTTGTTATTTTTTCCCATGTGTCCTCCTTTTTCTTTTAATTTCACACCATCAGTCTTCTTGCACTCTATAGTGCTTTGGTACGTACTTGGTGACTAAAGAAGCAATGTTTTGTCTAAAGCAGAAAAAACAATTTGTGCCCCTGTTACTCTTCTGAACTTCTTCCATTTCTCTTGATCATTGCAATCAGTTCTATCACAATCACAAAAGAATTATACCTACCACAGAACTGAGGAAAAGAATGAAATACTGTACAAAAAAGAAACAAAAGAACCATGTCAGAAGTGTGTTCATAACCTCTGATTTTCAGTCACTGCCTCCTTGATTTTTATGGTAGCTGTTTTCCGTGAAGGTTAATATGCTGTTAGTAAACATCTCTGCCGAAATAGCTTGGTGAAATGTGTAACTAGTAAGAATGACTTAAAAATATAAACCCACAGTTAACAAACCCAGGATTCAGTAACTTATATTTAACACACTTGATGAAACCAGACCTAAGTGTAATAATTTAGTAGCCTTCTGAACAGATTCATATGAAATTCTCACTTGCTGTACAAGATGACAAAAGTAATTTTTTTAGGAGAATTTTCCAAACGATGACCAATGTCATTTCTTCAATAATAACACTACGCTGTTCTTTTGGTTTTCTTAAGCTGGATACTTCCTGTTTCCTGACATTTATTATACAGATTAAGGACTGTTTTCACACTTGGAAGCTTTCTCGAAACCATCTTCGAACTTCGCAAGCTGACTGAGTTAACACGTATAAATCGTACATAAAGACCAGCTGTGGTGATAAAAACAAGGAGCTATAATGACTAATTACAGAATTAAGAAAGGAACAATACACATGCACACACACCTAAGAAGAGCTGAAATACAATTGTGACATTGGACATGTGTACAAGAACAGGGATGCGCACGCACACAAAACAAAGTCAGGGTCAGGGAAATAAACATGTGATAGTATACTGCGCTATTCCCTTCCCGCGCACAGTGAACAAACGGGGAGCTCACCCATACAGGAAACACTGTACATATGCCGGTGTAAAGCGTATCTGATAACTCTGTGTTAAAATAATTTACATATAAATGTTACATTTTAAAACCTGTTATTTTATTATTATTGCTAAACCAGGAATATCTTTGATTGAAATTGAAATAATTAAGAAAAAAAAAAAAAGGACGAATTACTAAAAGTCTCCCTCCAGTGCAATCCACACAAACAGAAATACTGTCAAAAGGATTTTAAACATTTTTCTGAGGAGAAAACTTAAAATGTGTATTTAGAAAACAGCCATATTTTGCAGAAAACTGAAAAATATTACTGAACATTTATTTTGAAAATGAATAATTACATATTGTGATTTAATATTGCAATTTATCATTAATTCAAAACTAGTACAAGTCACAAGCAAAGATCATATATTCTAATATTTTGGACATAATTCAAGCTGCAAACCAGTACTTTCTTATACCTACCCTCCAGTTTGTGAAGATGGAGTATTTTTTGTAATAACAACACTCTTGCCCAATTTGGATTCTAAATCAACACGATAGTCCCTCTGCCGTAAAAGTTCCCTCTTTATTGGTGGTTGCTTCTGTTTTGCCTTTTCCTGTGCCTCCAGCTCCTCTTGAATCCTTTCAGCTGCAAGCCGTTCATACTCATCCCGATCCCATTTGCGCCGATGATCTTCTGGTCTCTAAAATGAAACAGGCAAATAGCATTAACATTTTTAAATATGCTAGGACCACATGACTATTGTTATTTTTTAGATACTGTATGTACTATAATCAATGGGCCAGTAGTGTGGCATAGGAGTAGCATGCCTGCCTCTTCCTCAGAGGCCCTGGGTTCAAATTCTAGGGAGTAAAGGGAATTTAATTCCAGTGCTAAAGGGCAAGCCTCTCCACACAATTGACACTTGCAGGTATCGCTCGAGATGTAATAGCGAGCTGTTGTACAGATCATACTGTTGAATCCATGGGTGGCAAACCTTGCATGAAGGTGGTGCAGCTGAATGCTGGGACCTTTCCAGACATCTGTCCTCATGGCTTCAGCGTTGTATACATTCCCTGGTATTTGGGTTGCCTTTCTTGTTCTCCCCTTTAGTGCTGGGACAGGGTTCACTCAACCTCATGAGAACTAATGAGGAACTCTCTGATGCTTATTATCTATTCAGAATTAAGCACAATGTGCACCAACACGGTAGAGGATGTATACATCTATTTTATTAATATACATTACATACATGTTTGATCATATTGCACTATACCTAACTGGTAGTGTCCTGTTCACACAGTCTTTGACATGGAAGCGAAGGCAAGCTTCTCCCCATAGTTAGCACTATCAGGTATCGCTTGGGGTGTACAGATCTTACTGTAGAACCCATGAACAGCAAATCTTTTGTAAATGTGGCACAGCTGAAAGTTGGGACCCTTCTGTACGTCTGTCCTCGTGACTTCGGTGTTGTATTTATCCCTTGGTATTTCGGTTGCCTTTCTTGTTCTCTCCTCTAGTGCTGTACGGGATGTCAGGGTGTCTTGAAGGCAAAAGGCTAACTTTATGGGCCAATTGCAGAAACGATCACTAGTTTTAAGCCTTAGACAACGTCTAAATCAAGCACTATCTTCCAATGCATAAACAATGTTCAGCCAATGTTTAACTAGACATCGTTTAAAGTTTCAATACTGGTTCAAAAATGGAGACAGAAGTATCTTTCATGCAACTCTTTGCTTGTCACAACCAATGAAATTTGGAAATTAAAACTCATATTATCAACCATAAAGCGACACGCCAACGTACGGGAAGTGTGGCTTTGATTATAGCGTTGTTATGGTGAGTGTCATCTATCACTAAATTTTTTTTTTTACAATATTTAAAATTCTTCCACCGTTTTGATACTTTTTTTGCCTTTTGGCAAATTTATTTGTCAACAGTACATGTTTTGTTCCTTATTTAGGAACATTCTCAGCTGTTATTGTAGCTTAGGTTAATTGCTAAGGTTTTAAACACGTTAATTTGCAGGTACATTGATTCACTTAAAAACTACTAAAAATACCAATTAAATTAAATGATATTAAAAACAATGTAGGGGTTAGTGTGTTAATGATATGAGAACGGATGATTACATAGTTGGTCAGCTTAAAAACTATGTCTATTCATTTGAATAGTTGTTAAAAATCTGTTTGCGGTTAAAAGTTTTAAAATGTTTGACTTCGTAACACTGTTCAAATTATTGAATGTTTTATCTTCTGTTCCTTCCAGGTAACTTGTTATATATTATGAGTTTGCTTATGGTGCCTTTGATTGAGTCTAATGTGGAACTTTGAAGCTGATTGCTGATCAATTTTTGTGAAGGGAGCTTCGTTTCAATTTCTTGCTATTGTTAGACTCCAATTCTACTGTGACCCTGAAGGGACATTTGTTGCTGCTTTGCGTCTTGTATAGTATAAGCAACAAACGTCCCTCCAGGGTCACAGTAGAATTGGAGTCTAACAATAGCAAGAAATTGAAACGAAGCTCCCTTCACAAAAATTGATCAGCAATCAGCTTCAAAGTTCCACATTAGACTCAATCAAAGGCACCATAAGCAAACTCATAATATATAACAACTTACCTGGAAGGAACAGAAGATAAAGCAACAAATGTCCCTTCAGGGTCACAGTAGAATTGGAGTCTAACAATAGCAAGAAATTGAAACGAAGCTCCCTTCACAAAAATTGATCAGCAATCAGCTTCAAAGTTCCACATTAGACTCAATCAAAGGCACCATAAGCAAACTCATAATATATAACAAGTTACCTGGAAGGAACAGAAGATAAAACATTCAATAATTTGAACAGTGTTACGAAGTCAAACATTTTAAAACTTTTAACCGCAAACAGATTTTTAACAACTATTCAAATGAATAGACATAGTTTTTAAGCTGACCAACTATGTAATCATCCGTTCTCATATCATTAACACACTAACCCCTACATTGTTTTTAATATCATTTAATTTAATTGGTATTTTTAGTAGTTTTTAAGTGAATCAATGTACCTGCAAATTAACGTGTTTAAAATCTTAGCAATTCACCTAAGCTACAAGAACAGCTGAGGATTACACTGCCAGCTCTGTGTTGTAACTTATGTTTTTAACCTCTGGCAACACGATTACATGTTTTTTCTAACTCAGCCATGATGAACACTCTTATATATTTTCACTCTTGTTTTTATGTTTGAACATTCTGATTGACTGACTGGTAACAATGATATCCTAATGATTTTAATTATTTCACTACCAGCTCCGTATTGTAGCCTACTTTCTGTTCTTATCCTCTGTCTCAACTCGATTGTGTTTTCTCTCTTAGCCATGTTGTAACATTCCATGTTTTTTCACACTAGTTTTAAGCCTATTTTCATTTTATAAATATAAATGTTGATTCTTAGGGTGCCATATATGTTAAGGACACTAGGTTCAGGGCCCTGACCTAACTTTAGGCTAAGATTTATTTTTGGCCGATGATGCTTATGACTGTTAAGCGAAACATGTCCCATCTTACAACGCCTGTTGTAATGTTTATTTCCTAAAGATAGGAAAGATAAGTATTGGAAAGGTGGTGTTAACTATTATTCTTGTTTTAATGTTCATAGCTGAGGATGTTCCTAAATAAGGAACGAAACATGTACTGTTGACAAATAAATTTGCCAAAAGGCAAAAAAAGTATCAAAACGGTGGAAGAATTTTAAATATTGTAAAATTTAGTGATTAAATTTTGATACGGAAAATGAAGTTGATTACTTGCGAGTGTCATCTAGTCGTAAATAGCTTCGATGAAGGGAAGATGAAACAATAGCAATGTGTAACTGAATGTGTTGTACAGGCCATATAGATGGAGATCGTAGGTTCGAAAGGCATCATCGGCCACCCTGAAGATTGTTTTCCGTAGTTCCCCTATTTTTTACACCAGGTAAATACTAGGGCTGTTATTATGGCCACGGCTGTTCTTCTCCAGTCCTCCTCTTTAAACAATAATCACCACCACTTGCCTTTTCCTATCTCATAGTTTCAGAAAACTTATCTGAATTAGCACGATTATATATATAAACCACATACCTGCAATCGGCCCTATGGCATCTAGGACAAAAGTTTTATTGGCCATTGTACAGTGTTATTCATCTAAGATGTTACACCAAAATAACTTCTAATCCTCTGAAGAATCAATATTCAGTGTTCATATTCTTAAAAGGTAATAAAGGGCTCATAACATTTTGAGATGCCTTTGCTGTCAACACCTAGTGTTTACAATGCATTATGTCTTTAGGTGTGGGCTAGAACAATTTTGTTATTTTCACTGATCTGTCTCAGTCTCTGATGCTTGATGTTTAAAGGGGCCTAACATCTAGGTCATCAGCCCCTAATGGTACGAAATGAGACAAAATGTAATGACAATAATAAGTGCAAAATCATCCACTGATCAGAATTCAAAACGTGTCAATGAAGAATGAATGGATGAACATGAATTTAAAACAATCAGTGGATCCGACCCACAATGCCTCACATTCCCAGAAACTATCGTAAAATAATAGTATTACTGACCAAGAAACTGCTTCTAAAGCACAATACTGAATCAATGATGCTTGTTGTCTAAAGGGGTCCAAAATCCAAGTCATTGGCCCCTCATAATGGTACTTATCGTTAGAAAAGTAGAACCATGGTATTTTTCATGTTGCGGTACTAATCAAAAGTAACGTAAACTTGCGGTATTCCACACATTATGGTACTACTCACAGGTAATGTAATATGCACATGTAACGCAGACCTATGGCGTTTCTCACATAACGACACCACTTACAGACGATATAGATGTTGATTCCCATAGGGAATCTGAAATATTTGTCCTGAATGAGCAAATTTATAATACCAATATAAATGGTCCGTTATTGGACATTATAAATTTTCCAGCTAGCTCATTCTTGGTTGCCAGCGTTTCGCCCTCGTGTGCTAGGGTGGGCTCGTCAGTTGGTACCTAGCACACCTACCAATACGCTGGCTAGTGCATACCGTGGAGGCCACTGCGTAGGGCAACCAAGAATGAGCTAGCTGGAAAATTTATAATGTCCAATAACGGACCATTTATATTGGTATTATAAATTTGCTCATTCAGGACAAATATTTCAGATTCCCTATGGGAATCAACATCTATATCATCTGATGGCCAAGCAGGCATCAATTTTTAGTGATGAGACAAAGTCTCTTAGTGCATTGGCACTGCCGGTGGCTCCAGTTACCCTACGCAGTGGCCTCCACGGTATGCACTAGCCAGTGTATTGGTAGGTGTGCTAGGTACCAACTGACGAGCCCACCCTAGCACACGAGGGCGAAACGCTGGCAACCAAGAATGAGCTAGCTGGAAAATTTATAATGTCCAATAACAGACCATTTATATTGGTATTACCACTTACAGACAACGCAAACCTATAGTGTTCCTCACATAGGTATATAAATCACAGGGACTCGTAGTATTCCGTGGTGTTCCTCACATAGTGGGTACTAATCACAGGCAACGTCCAGACCCGTGGCGTTTCTCACATAATGGTACTAATTACAGGCAACATAAGCCCGTGGTGTTCTGCATGTAGTGGTACTAATCAGGGTACTGTAAAACCCATCCTGATTCACACACTGTTGCTACTAATCACAAACCTATTATGTACCCAACATAGTGGTATTACTCGCAAGTAAAGGCGACCCATGGTGTTGCCCGCATGATAGTACTAATTATAAGTAGTCTCATGGTTCTAATTCGATCATCCCTTGTCGCCCCTTTTAGTCGTCTCTTACTACTACTACTACAAATAATAATAATAATAATAATAATAATAATAATAATAATAATAATAATAATAATGTTATTGGCTTTACGTCATACTAACTACTTTTCCAGTTTTCGGAGACGCCGAGGTGCCAGAATTTTGTTCCGCAGGAGGTCTTTTATGTGCCAGTAAATCTACTGACACGAGGCTGGCATATTAGAGCACCTTCAAATACCACCGGACTGAGCCAGGATCGAACCTGTCAAGTTGAGGTCAGAAGGCCAGTGCCTCAACCGTCTGAGCCACTCAGCCCCGCGTCATCTCTTACGACAGGCAGGGGATACAGTGGGTGTCTTCTTCGTCTGCATCCCCCACCCAAAGGGGGTTGTGTGTTTGGTCCGTGAGAGCTATTTTATTTCGCTCAAGTCCGTCGGCAAGCTGGTTAGGACCCCCCTATCCGCCACCTGGGAGTATCACCTCTCCCCCTGCTACACCAGCGTAGTAGGTCCGTGGTGTCTCAGTCTCATCCTTGGCTTTGACAAAATGAAAGTGACTGAGGTATGAGTGATGCTAGTAATGCCATCCCTAATGCAGCCAGTCCCTGTTATGAATGGTGTGAGAATGGCGCTCATAGGGTCGGCTAGTGTATACATTTCAGTGGGCTTGGCAAACTGATATGTAATGGCAACTTCTGGGTCAGTGTGAAAAGCAACAAGAAACTACCTCACTCTTCATTTCCTTAGTATGCCTCTTCAGCGATGCCTGGCCACCTATGACGGCTGATGACGGAGCAGCTGAGGTCCGAACCAACCTCCGGGCTGAACACTCAACATACATACATGATTCTGAGCTATACTTAAGGGATTATTAATAACGGACAAGTCGACTCTAAATTTCATTTTCTTTAAAATGGAACTATAGAAAAGTTTGTACTATTATGACTTTGGACATGACATTAATTAATATATCGGATGATTGCTTTTTGAAATATCAATATTTAAGTGGCTGACTGTGGGCTCTGCTCTTGCCGTATCAGACTATTCAATGGTACAAGGTCATATTGACATTCTTCCAACCGCACAACTGGTACTCTGTTTACAAGCTTGTCTCAGAAATACAAAGTGATGTATCCCTTGGATTTGCAGTAATTTTATAACAGACAAAGGAAGAAAAAGGAAGGTTTATGTTTTTAAAAGAAATAAAATAATAATGTTAGTTGCACAGGAACATTACTAAAGTTTTATTGTCTCTGTTTTGAGAATACAGTACATTTGCATTGGGAAATAAAGAAACTGCTAAATGAACCAAATGCAGGCATCAAAGGATTACTTTTTGTAGTAATAACTCCTCACATGATGGAGGTAAGGAAACCTGCACTTGAAGACAAAAAGACGTGCTCAGAAATGAAAGAAGGCATTGAGGAAGTAATGAATTAAGATCAACCATTGATGAGTGTTGTAACCAACACTATTATTTTATTTCTTCAAAAAAAAAAACATAAACCTCCCAATCCTGTCTTTAGTTTGTCTGTCATTAAAAAGGTAGCAAATCCCCAGAGATACATCATATTGTATTTAAAAGACATGCTTGTGCAAAGTTACCATTTGTATGGCTGGAAGCGTGTCACTACAACCTTGCGCCAGCGAATGGCCTGATATAGCAAGGTCAGAGCCTGGCGTCGGCCACCAGAATCGCAAGTATTACTGATATTTCAAACAGTAGCTGCCCAATGTATGAATTACATGTATGAAATCATGGTAGTACAACTTTTTCTACTAGTGACAGAAATTACTATAGTTCTATTTAACAAAAGAGGCGATGTCGATATACCTGTTATGTTTTAAAGTTAAAAATTTCATGATTGTTCTGAATATCTGTTATGGGTATCATCTCCCTGATGTCGCTCACACTATTTTCTTTCAGGTGAGCTCTAAGGTCCTGTTGAGCAATGCAGTTTTCCAATGTTATTCCATGCCAGTTGCTCTGCAGCTCTTAAGTTGCTACATTTCCTTCTCTGTTTCGGTGTTGTATTGCTTGCGTTTGGTCTCCAGCCAGTAAGCATACTATCTTTTGCTGCTCTAGGGGTTGATTTTCAGGTTCAACAGAATTGTTGTGGTCTTCCAAGGAAGATTCCTAGATTTCAATGGCTCCAGCTCTTGATGGGAGGTTCCCTGTGGTTGCTTGTTTGACTATTGAATGTTGCGTTTTCTTTACTTTCCTTAAATGTGCAGCCAAAATGTCCAACAGCTTTACATGCACCTTTTCTCTACTTTCCTTAAATGCACCCCGCACCCACAGGGGGTTGTGTGTTCGGTCCGTGAAAGCTATTTTATTTCGCTCAAGTCCGCCGGCAAGCTGGTTAGGACCCCCCTATCCGCCACCTGGGACGCGCCACGTGGGAGACAAGCCTGATTGCTTTACTTGCTCTTTTAACATAAGTGAGAGCTTTGTGAGGAGTGCTTCGCTTAGCTCATCAATGGTTGATCTTAATTCATTACATCCTTAATGCCTTCTTTCATTTCGGAGCACGTCGTTTTGTCTTCAAGTACAGCCTTCCTTACCTCCGACATTACTACAAAAAGTAATCCTTTGTGCCTGCATTTGCTGCACAGTGAACACAGGTTGTATTTCTTTGATTACAGCATATTAAAAGCTGAAAATTAAGAGTCCTACACAACTGAGATGGAATTTATTCTTGCAGTTCATTACAGACCACTCACTGTCTTTTCACTGTCCACTATCAGCCTGCTCCATTTTGAACAGCCATTATTGTTGTCTTTCTTGCTCATTGTGTTGAATTATTTCTTCTGTAAACTTTGTGTTATGTTTAGTTACAGTAAGTGAAACACAACTGCTTGTGCTGAACACAGATAACAGTTTCATCCCAGTATGAACAAGTACACTCACGAGCAACTGAATTAGAGATAGCTGCCATAGTGGGGGAATGGCACTGTGCTCGCCCTGGCGAATGTTAAATGAGGGTGTGCATGAAACAGTGGTGGTGGTGGTTATTGTTTTAAGAGAAAGTACAACTGGGCAACCATCCTCTATTAACAATAATCAAAGGGCAAAAGTGGAAGGGGTCCAACTCTTCAAAAAATCAAGGTTACTAGTCATTAATCTCATATTTGGTCCGTATTGACGACAGTGATTACATATAATTTTTAAAAAAATATTTGTTTAATGTCAACCTAGTCAATACTTACAATTACCACTATTGTGGTTAAATGATCATAAATAGGCCTAATTGAAAAATCGTGAACACGTTTCGCCCTTCTTAACGGGCATCATCAGCACTATGAACAACTTGAAAAATAATAGTTACATTTAAGACTGTCTTACAATAATCAATCATATAAGATTGGAATAAAATGTGACATTAAAAGTTGTTTTTGATACCATTATTAAAAAGTTATAAGTAAATCTTATAAACAACAAGTGAAAACAATTGTAGGTCAATCTCATAATCTAGTCTAAAAATATATATATGTTAATGTTGGTAGGAAGATTGTCAAAAGGCATTCGTCTGAAATTGAAATGGATCCATTTTCTTTAACATTTGGTGAAGGTCCATATTAAACTGTATTTATCAGCAAGTAGAAATTCGAAGAACAAAATATATACAAAACAAGGGCTCTAATTAATCATGCCGTTTGACAATCTTCCTACCAACATTAACATATATATTTTTTAGAATAGATTATGAGATTGACCTACAATTGTTTTAACTTGTTGTTTATAAGATTTACTTATAACTTTTTAATAATGGTATCAAAAACAACTTTTAACGTCACATTTTATTCCAATCTTATACGATTGATTATTGTAAGACAGTCTTACATGTAACTATTATTTTTAAAGTTGTTCATAGTGCTGATGATGCCCGTTAAGAAGGGCGAAACATGTTCACGATTTTTCAATTATTTATGATCATTTAACCACAATAGTGGTAATTGTAAGTATTGACTAGGTTGACATTAAACAAATATTTTTTTAAAATTATATGTAATCACTGTCGTCAATACGGACCAAATATGAGATTAATGACTTGTAACATAGTGGCCGACCAGGCAAAACACCTAAAGAACAAATTTCTTAATATTAAGACAAAAATTTGTAAATTGAGTAAGGACATAACTTTTTTTAAAAATTGCCTGAAATTGAAATTGATCCCAAAATTCTTAAAATCGACACAAAGGAAGAATTTAAATAGTAAAACCGCACATAGGGTACAAAACAAGGTAAACGACATTTGGTTGAGGAATTAAATTAAAATAAGATACCAAAAGAAGGCCCATTTGAATCTTCAACTATATAAATTACACTTATTAGTATCCCAAGAATTGGTCCCATTGGAATGGAAGTCATTCCAGCAGTATGTAAATGACAAACTAACGCGACTAATGGATATAAAACAGACAACACTCGACAAAAAACTTATGCTACTAGAAACAAACCATACTCAACCCCCCAGGCCAAAAATAAATAAACAGAATATAAATCTAATGCATAACTTCACACCAACAGTAATAAATTTGACGAACACACAGTTTTCGAATGAAGAGATAGAACTTTTACACAAAGGTCCTAAACATAATTGGCCTAATAAAAATAAGGAGGTTGGTATTATAAATACCATAGCCGAAATAGAGAGTAACATTTCCAAATTACCTTGTGATGTACAAAATGATTTAAGAACTGATATAAAGAAGAAACTTCCAAAGTTAGCCGAAGACCTGAACACCAATTTTGACCCAGACCAACAAAAATTAATACAGAACATGAAAACAAAAATAGATAAGAACAATATCATTGTAACCAAGGCTGATAAAGGAGGCTCAATAGTTCTGTTAGATAAACATGCTTATATCCAAAAAACAGATTTTTTTCTTAATGATAATAATTATACAATAGTAAACAAAGACCCAATAGTAAGAATACAACGAAACTTAAAATCATTATTAAAAAAATCAACATTTCTTTTTAATGACCAAGAACAACAAAATCTCATTAACATGAATCCTAGCCTCCCTAAAGCTAAAGCCCTCCACAAAATTCATAAGAAGGATGTCCCTATACGTCCAATTATTAACTGTCGTAACAGCCCAACCTACAAAATTTCTAAATATATCCATAACTTTCTCAAAAGACACTATACCTTTAACAACAAGCATCCAATAAAAAATTCTATTGATTTTTGCGAAACCCTTAACGAATTTAACGTACAGTCCCATCATATAATGTGCTCTTTCGATATAGTCAACATGTATCCAAATATTCCGATTAAAGGCACCACTAATATTATTTACAATAATATCAGTAAATACAGTAATCTCAGTAAAATGGAGAGCGAAGAATTTATGACTATACTAAAATTTACATTGGATAATAATTATTTCACCTTTAATGGTAAAATCTACAAACAGAATGGATTAGCGATGGGAGATCCCATTTCAGGCATCCTAGCCGATATCTATATGGATACGATAGAACACACGAAAATTAAAACCTACATAAAAGGAATTACTTTATGGTTGAGGTTTGTGGATGACACATTTGTCATAATTGACAAGAATGCCACCAAATAGTAATGATATATTGGACGAATTAAACAAGATTAACCCCAATGTAAAATTTACGAAAGAGGATGAAGATGAAAACTCTTTAAACTTTTTGGATATAAAAGTTACACGATCTAATAATTCCTTTGAATATCAAATTCACAGAAAACCTACACACTCGTCAATTACAATAAATAATTCTTCGCTACATCCTGGAACACAAAAACAGACATCTTTTTACAGCCTAATATATCGAGCCTTAAGAATCCCCTTATCTCCCAAAAATTTGAGAACTGGATTGAATTACATAAGAAACCTTGCAGTAACCAATGGATACAAAATTGAAATGATAAACCGTCTGATATATAAGATAAAAAACAAACCGTCCACTAACCTCAAACCGGATAAACCTAGCAAAAATAAATATGCCGTTTTCACTTATAATAGCCCAATGATCCACCAAATTACCAATAATTTCAACAAACATAATGTAAACATAGCTTACAGAACAACCAATACTGCGCAGAACATATTTTTAAATTATAATAAAATAAATAATAATAATAACAGCAAATCCTGTGTGGGGATTTACCGGTTACCTCCATCGGGCGCGTCCCATTGGAATTGGGGAAGCTCGCTGGCTCTGCCGCCAGCAGAGTCAGAGGGTAGTAGGGAAATAAAATACCACCGTGAAAAAAAAACTGGTCCCTTGCCAGGGTTACGGCGAAGACTGGTAAATGACCAGAAGCCAGAAAACATCTTGAGGCAACCTCTAGGGCTAACAACCCTAGTTGTAAAAGGATGGGTACCCTTCCAAAGCAAAGTCAAGTCAAAACGCATGATGGCACAACATTTCAAGAAACATACCCCAGGGGGTAAATCTTCGGATAAATCCCTCGTCGTGAATGCCACGGCGCACGAGTCTCGTTCGGATTCTGGGGGAGACTCGACATCATGCAAGAGACGAGTCGGAGTGTCTCGGTGTACCCCGAAGAGTCAAAAACTCAGGCCAAAATCTAAAACCTTTCTAGCAACTTTCAACATAAATTCACCTACACAAACTGGCAAGCTGAAAACCCTCACCAAAGCTCTTCACGAAAATCAGATATCCATAATGGCCCTACAGGAAACAAGGTACCCAGATGAAGAGATTTTTGAATCCGAAGGCTACCGATTTTTCAAGAGCAAAGCGCAAAGAGGAATCCTCAATGGAGCTGTGATGCTTGGAACCGCGTTTGCTGTTAGAACCAAGATCCTTAAATCGGTTGCAAATTTCGAACCTGTGAATGACAGATTGTCTATACTCACAATTAAATGCGCGAACAAAACCTACGCCCTAGTTAACGCACATGCTCCTACAAACGATAAGAACAAGTCAGATCCAGACGAAGTTGATAATTTCTGGGACCTACTGGATGAAAAATTAAACAAAATCCCCAAACACCATGTCACGCTTCTTTTAGGTGACTTCAATGCCCAACTAGGTTGTGAACAGAAGTACAAGAAAGTTATAGGAAATTACCCTGCTCACAAAAGAACCAATCCCAACGGCAAAAGACTGGTGTCCATTTGCGAAAATCACAACCTGCAGGTCATGTCGACCCACTTTCGCCATCTACCCAGAAAGCAAATGACTTGGCGTTCTCCCGTCCAAGCTCTCGGAGAGTTCCAAATTGATCATGTTGCAATCTCCAGGAGAAACAGCCCTGAGATTATGAATGTCAAGGTAAAGAAAGGCATCAATGTGGCCTCAGATCATTATATGTCTCTTATCAAATTCAAACCAATTCCCGCAAACACAAGGAAGACAGCCAAACAGATCACACGCTTCGACAATGATAAACTTCGGCAAAGGGTCGAGGAGTTCCAGGAGAAGGCTAGACCAAATGACTGTGACTTTAACAATGCCAAAAGTCGCCTTGTTGAGGCCGCCAAAGACGTTGCAGAAATCAAGAGAAGCAAAAAGCATGCCTGGTGGAATAGTACCTGCGAATCAGTTCTCCAAGAAAGACTCAATGCGTGGAAACAGTACTACTCTACGAAATCAAAAAATGATTGGGAAACCTACAAAACCCAACGTGCTCAAGCAGGGTGTTCAGAACTGAGAAACGTAAATTCGAAAAATCTCTCATTGAAAAGATAGAACAAAACTTTAGGAAGAATGAAAGCAGAGAGTACTACAGAGCCTTCAAACGCAAAGTCACTGGCTATAAACCACCATCTCTATGCTTTGAGCGAAAGGACGGCACACTGGCGATGTCAAATGAAGAAAATTGCAGCATTCTGGCAGATTACTTCAAGAATTTACTTAATTGCTCTAAACCGCAAAGCGCAATTGAGACCAAGGAACCCTTACTCAGGTACCCAGATTCCAGACCACCCGACAGAGATGAAATCAAGCGCCACATTGCCCATCTCAAAAATAACAAAGCACCAGGGGAAGACTCAGTAGTAGCAGAACTATGGAAATATGCCCCAGAGGAATCACTTGATATCTTGCAAAAGCAAATAGAAGAAATTTGGAACAAGGAGACCCTACCCGAAGATTGGAAAATAGCTTTGATCCATCCATTACACAAAAAAGGCAGCATGAAGAACATCAACAACTACAGAGGAATATCTTTGCTACCCGTGACTTACAAAATTCTATCACTTGCCATCCTGGAGCGTTTGGAAGCACAAGTCGAACATCAAATAGGTGAATACCAAGGAGGGTTCAGAAAAGGTCGCTCAACAGCTGAACGGATCCAAAATCTCAAAACGATCATCAGATATTGTACACTAAGGTCCAAGCAGCATGTGTCTGTCTTTGTGGACTTTAAGAAAGCGTACGACTCCACTGACCGGGAAGTCCTGCTAAACATCTTAAATGAATTTGGAGTTGATTTGAAACTGCTGGCATTAATTAGAGCCACCCTGACCGATACAAAATCCAAGGTGAAGTTCCACGGATGTCTCTCGCATTGCTTTGACATCAAAACAGGAGTCCGACAAGGTGATGGGCTATCCCCGATACTCTTCAACTGTGTTCTTGAAAAGATCATCAGAATCTGGCGGGTGAGATTACAGGAAACCAACTACAGTCCGTTGAGAATAGGAACCAAATCCAAGGGGACCGCAACAGACTGCTTAGCATTTGCCGATGATATTGCTGTTCTCTCAAACGACATAGAAACTGCTAGAGCTCAAGTTGAAATTTTAAAGGTAATTACCGAACAAACTGGTTTGCAGATATCGTTTGAGAAAACAGAAGTAATGACTAACATCAAAGAGGCTCCACCAAAACTCCATACAAAATACGGGGACATCGCCCGAGTTGACAAATTCAAATACCTGGGTGAGATCATCATGAAAAATGGACTGGACAAAGAAGCACTTCAGGAGCGAGTACGCAAACTGGAAATAGCCTACCAAACATCCCGCACAATCTACAACAAAAAATGCCTTTCCCAAAACACCAAGATACGTCACTATGAAACAGTTCTGAAGCCAGTAGTTCTATATGCTGCCGAAACCCTGTCTCTAAACGCCAACATAGGACTCCTTGAAGAACTGGAGAAAAGAGAACGCAAAATTGTGAGAGGAATCTTGGGATCAAAATACAGAAATGGAATCCATCAAAAGAGATCCAACAAGGAAGTCTACAGCAAAATAGAGAAAATTACCGACACAATCAGAAAAAGACGGGCACGATTTTACGGTCATCTGAAAAGAATGGACGGAAGAAAGTTAACTAAAGAAATCTTTCACTTTTTTGATTCAAACCCCAAAACCACAATTCCCTGGTTTAGAAATACCAAAGAAGATCTGCAAATGCTACATATCTCAGCTGAAGACGCTTTTAACAGAGATCTCTTCCGCAAGAAAATATTGATGAACGGGCTAAACCGAGACGAGCAACCGAAGAGAAGACACGGTGCCCCTTGGACAGAGGAGCGTAAGCAGGCCCACTCACAAAGAATGAGGGAAATTTGGGCTCTAAAGAAGGCCAAGTTCAGTGTCAAATGCAACAAGATTTAACGTGGTCCTTGATGCCCCCAGCGAATTATATATATATATATATATATATATATATAAAACAGCAAATATCAGAATTCAGGAGTTTATAGGTTGACTTGTTCACGTTGGTCAAACTAGGCAAAGTTTTATTACAAGGTATTTGGAACATTTCAATGCCGAAAAACATAACAAATATTCCGCTATGAGTACACACATGAAGGAAACAGGCCACCATTTTACCACAATAGAAAAAGATCTAACAATAATAAAGAATACTAACAAGGGAAAACTGCTAAACGAATTTGAAAATATCTATATTTATTTGGACAAAACGTTTAATAAGGATTATAACCTTAATGACGACACGGAAATTAAGAGTCCTTTGTACACATTAATACCTAAGTTGTTGAAAACAGTTATCCCAAATCAGAAGAGAATCCCGCATATTTTAAAAATTACCAATACAACAACTCCAAATACGCCCCCAGATACCATACCTATAATTCCCCCTCCGAATAATCCCCCTCCCATATCGACACCAGTATGTACCAATCCACCCAGTTCTTCCCTCCCTCAACTTGTCCCCCTCCCTCCGCCACACCCATACAATACACGTAGTAGAAACGCCAGTCAGATTACCGCTAGCAACAGAACAAGTTAGACACTCTACGGCATTCGAGTAAGTACGCATTTTTACGTAACCCATAACCGTATACAACTGTTATTTTTGTTCATACACTTTAAATGCATTTTTTTATATTTTTCTTTACAGTCTACCCAACATTGTAATCATTGAAAATTTACACAACAGAGGGGATACTACAATTATATTGATAAATATCTTCAATCCAGTGCATTGTCGTGAATTTACGACGTGTATTTTTAATTCATCGTATTCTTATTCGACTGGTTACATAACCAATTTAACTCAAGAAGAATTACCATGATCATCCCTGATCTAATCTTCTACTACATGATTAATTAGAGCCCTTGTTTTGTATATATTTTGTTCTTCGAATTTCTACTTGCTGATAAATACAGTTTAATATGGACCTTCACCAAATGTTAAAGAAAATGGATCCATTTCAATTTCAGACGAATGCCATTTGACAATCTTCCTACCAACATTAACATATATATATTTTTAGACTAGATTATGAGATTGACCTACAATTGTTTTCACTTGTTGTTTATAAGATTTACTTATAACTTTTTAATAATGGTATCAAAAACAACTTTTAATGTCACATTTTATTCCAATCTTATATGATTGATTATTGTAAGACAGTCTTAAATGTAACTATTATTTTTAAAGTTGTTCATAGTGCTGATGATGCCCGTTAAGAAGGGCGAAACATGTTCACGATTTTTCAATTATTTATGATCATTTAACCACAATAGTGGTAATTGTAAGTATTGACTAGGTTAACATTAAACAAATATTTTTTTTAAATTATATGTAATGGAGTCTTACATTTCCATGGCCACTGTGGCCCTACAGATGGATAAGACACAAAACCTCAGCATATTTGATTGCAGCCAGATGTCGGTGACAGATGTATGGGCCACTCCATCTCTGAAGTTCTGCAGGGCTTTACCACAGCCACAGCTTCAAGAGTGTAACTCTTCCATTTTCACATCTGATTAGGGTTAAGAGGGGGTGGTTGCCTAGTCGTACTTCTTCTTAAAACAATAATTAGCACCACCACCTCCACCGCAGCCGCCACCAACCCATGAAGAACAATAGTTCTCAAATCAGCTAATTCAATTAGGCAATGAAGCTCACCTGTTTTACCCTCGCACCATACGTAGGTGGTTTGAAAAGTTCACGGAATATACTAGAATTAAGTATCTTACCTCGGTGGAACTGCTTTTATTTTTCAACATAGTCTCCCTGTAGACTAATGCATTTGGTCCAGCGATGTTCCAATGCCTTGATCCCATCTCGAAAATGAGATTCCTCCAGGCCTGCAAAATACCTCTCCAATTCGGCTATCAGTTCTTCCCTTGTAGAAAATCTCCGTCCACCGAGGAAAATTTTCAGCTTGGGAAATAGATGAAAGTCTGATGGTGCCAAATCAGGTGAATAAGGTGGATGTGGCAACAATTCGTACCCCAGTTCATGAAGTTTTGCCATGGCAGTAACACTTGTGTGCGGCAGAGCACTGTCCTGATGAAAGATGACCTTTTTCCTTGCCAAACCAGGCCTTGTTTCGCGTATCTTTTCCTGTAGTTGGTCTAGGAGGTTTGCATAGTATTGCCCCGTAATTGTTTGGCCAGTAGGAAGATAATCTATCAGCAGAATGCCTTTTGCATCCCAGAAAACTGAGGCCATGACCTTTCCGGCTGAACGCACTGCCTTTGCTTTCTTTGGTGGTGGTGAATCAGCATGTTTCCACTGCTTTGACTGCTGTTTTGTCTAGGGGTATAGTAGTGGACCCAAGTTTTTTATCTGTAGTCACAAACCAGCGCAAAAAATCTTGCTGGTTGCACTGAAAACGGGCCAGACTTTGTTCGGACATTTCCAATCTGGTGCGTTTATTGTCCAATGTCAAGAGCCGCGGCACCCATCTTGCGGATAATTTTTTCATACCCAATTCTTCGGTTAAAATATAATATACTCATTCAGAAGACATCCCTACAGCTTCAGCAATCTCCCGCACTTTCAGTCGACGATCCTCCATGACCATTTTATGCACTTTTGCGATAAATTCTGGGGTCGTCCACTAAGCGGATCATCATCCAAGCTCTCCCGACCAAATTTAAACTCGCTGGTCCACTTGGAAACAGTTGAAAATGAAGAAGCAGAGTCCCCCAGTGTGTTCTGAAAGTCGGCATGAATTTCCTTTGCTTTCATACCTTTCTTTACAAAGTATTTAATCACTGCTCGAATCTCAGTTTTTTCCATTGTCACAAATCACTATGCGGGAACAACAACAAAGAGTCGTCACTACCACACTCCTGCAGCTAGAGCACTGACGCGCCACGTGTTCACTCACAAAGGATGTGTAATTATTGTGCGGGAACCTCGTTGCTCCAGTACTGACATCTAGCGGTGATTCCGAGAACTTTTCAAACCGTCCTCGTATCTGTCTTGTTCTTTCCCATGAATACCATAAGAGGTATGATACTGAAAGTGTGCAAGTTCCTATCCAACCGCTCTTGGTCAACTCTTGTTCTCTTCTGAATCTGATGGTATTACGTTTGTAAAGCCTAGGGAGGCTTTCATTTTCATGCCCATTGTGGCCCTTCAAATGGGTAAGACACGATGCCTCAGTAAATTTGATCATGGCCAGATGTTGGTGCCAGATTTATGGGTCACTCCATCTCTGAAATCGCTCAGGCATAAGTCCAAAAGTACCATAAATACGTGGATTCGGGCAAAACCACTGTTGCCAGGGTCAAAAGTCAGAGCATACAACGCATTGATGACAGAAGTCGCCATCGGCTAATTTGGATCATAAGAGCGGATAGCAGGGCTAGAGTGCAGCATATCACTCATCAATTCAGTGCTGGATGACGTGCGAGTAGCCGTACCATCCCGAACTATCTCCTCACCATAGGGTACAGAAGTAAGCATCCCACAAGGGTATTTCTGCTCAACATCCGTCACAAGGCATAACAACTGATATGGGCAGAGGAACGCCACCATTGGACACCCAAAGCGCGGAAAACAGTTGCTTGGGCAGATGAGTCAAGATACCTGCTGGTACATGCCAATGGCCAGGCTCGAGTACCTCATCAACCCCATACACCCACAGTCCATTGCTCCCGAATTTTGGCTGACTGGTTCGATGAGCACTCCACAGATGTGAAGATACTTGCCTGGCCCTACAAGAAATTCTGACCTCAATCCCTTTCAGCATATCTGGGATGCTGTCAAGAGGGATGAGCAAGCCCTAAACATTGCTCCGAACAATCTTCGTAGATTATGGGAGGTTGGGGAGTGATCATGGATCACTATGGCTCCATAAAGCTTCTGGTGTCTTGTCGAGTCCATGCCATACTGAGTTGCCGCCGCCAGCAAGGCAATAGGGGGTGCTACACTCTACTAGCCAGGTATATCTAATTTTAACTATTCTTTGGTCTTGGAAAGGAATAACCAAGTGTCAAAACAAATCATATACTGAAAGAGGAACAAGAAAAGGAACACATAATATGACAAACACAATGGCAGGTCAGTGTGGGAAGAAGGAGCAACAGAACGATGAGACAAGTATGAACATGAGAACACAAAAGGACAAGGACAGGTACCCCACTTACAGCAGAGGTACTCTCCTTGTCCTCTTGTGTAGAATGTTTCTCTCTTGCCCAATTATATGTTGACTAATCCAGATTAAATAGTTCAGATATTCATGCAACTAAAAATATATGGCATAAAGAATAATTATAATGTATTGGATTATGTCCCACTAATTACTTTTTTCTGGTTTTCAGAGATGCCAAGGTGCCAGAATTTTGACCCACACATGTAGGATTCTTTTTTACTTGCCGGTAATTCCACCTACACAAGCCTGACCTTTTTGAGCACCTCAAATACCACTGGGCTGAGTTAGAATCAAACTCGTCCACTTGAGCTCAGATGATCAGCAGTTCTAGCATCTGAGCCACTCAGCCCAACAGTATACAGAAGCACTCTACTTCATTTTAACTCTTGAAAGGCTCCATCCCTGCACAGTGTGTATCTGCATGTTGTACAGTTTCAGAAAAGCTACTGCACACAATGATACAATTTCCCATGCTCATCAATTCTATACATGGGCACAAAAACAAATTCTGTATCGACAAAGCTGCAGATTAAAGATAGCATGGTTATAATGGGAGCTGCTCATAGAGAGGCCTTGAAATCACCCTCCCAACGAGTGATCTCCTCTGGCTTTAGTATCCAGATAAAATTTTTAGACCCGGTGATTCAAAAGCAATTGTACGAATGTACGAATGGTCTGAAATGCTTATTCTTCTGTGCTGTAGTGTTCAGGTATTTTTGCTTTTCAACTAGCGAGACTCAACAGTGCTCCACCTTTTATCCCTGAGGTGAGAAATACAAATGTCTTCTTTATTAACCCACTTCATAACAAGTAACCGTTATGTATTTAAGTGGGTAATGCAGTGCTGTGACTATTCATTTAATTCAATTGTGATTTTGTAATCTGATTCTGTGTGTGCAGGTAGCAGTGCAGGCCTCGCCAGATGGCCACTGCTCACTGATAATATAGTCCACATGTCAGGAGGTAGGCCTGCCACCATGGCAGATCAAATTTGGGAACTAAAACCAACCCCATCCTTCCAGGTTGGAACTATAAATGTTGTCAATCCCCACCGAGATGACACAGAAGAGTTACATAAAACAGGTATCCGAACTTTCCATTCAAGGGTCAGATTTAAGCAGACAACTCCAGTCTTGTTCCCGTCAATGGTACAGATCAAATTCGAGCAGGAGATCCAACAGCCATAATTCATGTGCAACTCCAAACCTGTGTTATTTATTACCACTCAAAGTTTCAGTGAACGTGCTCATAAGCGTTTGCAGCCATGCAGTATGAGTGCAGTATTCCAAGCCCAGCTAGATAATCCAGAAAACTAACTGCCCGTCTCTCCATGGCGACAGAGAGCCAGGGGACCCAGTCGAGTCACCTTATACTGTATGTAAGACACACGGAATCAGCAGCCCTCTTTCCGATAGATAATGGAGCAATGTTTCAGTTGTTCCACCTTCAACCAACGAAAAGCACACTGTAAGGAGCCAAGATCTTTTCATCTATTGACTTTCAAGGATTTAGAAGATGTGTTTTTAATTTTTAACCCTCTCCTCACCCTCATTCTTTGAGGAATGGTAAGATATGTTTTTAATTTTTGACCCCTTCCTCATCCTTCAAGGAGCAGTAAGATGTTTTTTTTTTTTTTCCTAATTTTTGATCCCCTCACTATCCTAATTCTTTCCAGAGTTGTGTTTTTCCGCCCTTCATTCTTCGAGGATTGTCTCTATTAACTGACTGTGTCAATTGTTGTGCTTTTTCAATTTTAGTACTTACAGTGAGAATTTTTATGTATCATATTTTCTGGCTTGAGAGCGCTGAGTAATGGCATTTGGTCTCAGGCCTCTACCTCCCCTTGGGACTATTCTTCTGTGGGGAACAGACAACATTCATTGAGTGAATAAACAGGACAGAACCATGGGAAAGCCACGAGAAGCTTCCAACTCCATCCCGGTGGTGGAAAAGGCCCCTCTCTTGTCCTTCAGATAAAAAATTGCCCCTAAAGGCAGATGAACCTGCAATGATTTGGTCAACAGCATAGGTTGCAAAAGACAATGAGAAATCACTGCATTACTATTCCCAAGAAAAATCTATGAGGAGTTAAATAATGAATATTGATGTAGCTGGCAACTGTAAGATCACATGTCTGAGGAGTGATGCTGGGTCAAGCAGGGGAAGAAATAGGACCTCTCAGATCATCATCAAGCAAAATCTGTATTTAAGAATTGGGATATGGAATGTGAAAAGTATGCTAGAGGTTGGAAAATTCGATAACCTCAAAAGAGGGAGATAGAAAGACATAGTTTAGATACTTCAGAATTAGCATATGTTGGAGAGAAGAGGGTGAACTGATGTGTGGAGAATACAAGGTTTTACATTCTGGAAGTGATCATGACCTGGTGGGGCAGGACTGGTACTTAAAATAGTACTTTGTGGAAAGCCCTCCTTAGTGTTGAGATTTGCACATTTCTCAGCAACACCAGTAAACCTGATTGTGGTGCCTATGTCAACGTCCAACAATGATGATGGCACTGAAGAAATGTATGAGAAACAAGAAGAATTACTCAGAAATACAAAGTCTAGTGACAACGTCAGTCATCGTAATGGAGAACTGGAATGCTCTGACTGGCGAGGAAAAAGAAGGTCTTGTTGCAGGTTAATCTGGACTTGGTAACATAAATAACAGAAACACACAAAGACATCATCTCAAATTTTGTGAAAAAGATCATTTTGTTGTAATACCTGGGTTTCAGCACCAAGAGTAGTTACACATAGAAGACACCAGGTGACAAATACAGGTTTCAGACTGACTATAACCTTGTTAAACAAAGGTACAGAAATAAAGGGAAGAAATCCATGGCTTATCCTGGTGCAGACATCTACTCCTATCATTAACTTGTAATGACGAACAGGATACTGAAAATAAAGCGCAAGTAACATGGAAAACCATAAGAGACCTTGAAGCTCTAAAAAGTGATATAAAAAGATATAAGATAAAAGATATAAAGTAGCTACTGATGAACAACCAACAAAACATGCAAATAAACCTAATATGGCAGATCAGTTACGGGCATCAGTTAAATTCTCCATTGAAAATGCTGCTAGAGATAAGGAGCGAACTTTGCAAAGAGTAAATCAAAGGCCGTGGATAACCTAGGAGATTCTCCGAGAGATGGATGCAAATAGACAATTTAAAAACAACCCTTCAGAACTAGGCAAAAGAAAGTACAGAGTATTGAAGAACAAAACTGACAGGCTCTGTAAACGAAAGGAGGAGGAATGGTGACAGTCAAATCAATAATGGTATTTTGACATACTGATTCAATACCGTACAATAAAACTTTCAGCAAAGGAATAATAATTACACAGGTTTTACAATTAAATAGAAGTATGGCGTGAATATACAGAAAATAAAGGAAGAACAGACTTATCCTACAGGAAAGTCAAATAAACAACAACAAAAATATCAAAGATTCTGTACCAGATTAATAAAAAACACTCAAGGTAAACCAATATTAGATCAGAATTACAAGAAAGAACTTTGGAGAAAACATCTCAAAGATCTATACATAGAACCAGCTCAATCAGTTTGGTCAGCATCCGTTGAACAAGAAAGATCATTTGAAGAGAAGGCAATACTCAGAGAGAGAAGAGTCTGAAGCTACTATGAAGTCAATTTCTGTGCATAAATCACTGGGACTAACAACATTTCTGTTGAATTAATCAAGAATAGTGGGAAGATTACTCTTGAATGCAGAAGCAGTGATTGGAAATTACAGGGGGGGGGGGGACAAAAATTTGTAGACAACAAAGTACCCGGGTCCTTGAGATATTGCGGCAGTGGGGGAAGACATCAAAATTTTTAAAAGAAGCTATAAAATTGTACGTTTTTTTTATGCTCTCTGTGTGAATTTTGTTAGACGTAAAGGTTGACAGTCTACCAACTTAGCATAAATGCAGTAATAATAGTTTTTTGACGTATTAATTCAATACAATACAATAAAACATTCACCAAAGAAATAATAATTACGCATGCATTACAATGAAATAGAAGTACGGTGTGAATATACAATTAAAAAGTCATTTAGTATCTGACTACACCCTAAGACAGTAACAGACACACTGACTGAGTGAGACTGCTCGACTGACGAATGCGCACGGCAAGCAGGTAACTCATACCTGTGTCCATAACCTTGACAAAAATATACCCCTGGTAGCCTTCATCAAAGCACGTGCTACACATCGCTGTGCGGGCCTCCACTACGTGCTGTGGTGCTGTAAAAATCGGGTAGCTGCGATGAACGACATTTTGTGTGTATTTCCTCAAAGTACTTTTCTTAACCCTCCGTCGGTCGCGCCGTATCCAGAAGGCAAAAGTGCTAGTTTCTCGCGCCCTACTTCACAGCGCATGCGTCTGGTTAACCTGCACTCACAGTATCTTCATAACTCCCAGTGTCTTACAATACAGTTGAGAAGTTGTCATTGTTGATAACATTAGTGTTGGAATACCTGAACGTTGGCGCCTACCGGATGCCATGCGACCTAAACCTTCCGTGTGTTTAGTATGGCCGGTAACCACCAGTTTTTCAATATGAACAATCCTAGTGACTTGAAATTAATGCACATTTTATTTACTAATGATAATTTTGACGAAAACCAACAGAATGAAGAGGACAGTGATACTGGCGCTGAAGATCTTCCGGCTGAGAGCAGAGAAGACAACTCCGATACTGAGAAAAGTGGAGCAGAAGATGAACCTCTTCCCATGGACATCCTGTTTTATGCAGCGAAGGATGGAAACACACCATGGGATAAGCACCCTGAATCTAATCATAGGAAGAAAACACCCCCACATAATTTGCTCACCAAACTGCCAAGAGTTATTTGTGATGCACGTCACATAAAAGACAAAGGTGAGTGTTGGAAACTGTTCATAACTGACGATATGTTACATAATGTCGTTCAATATACAAATCAGTATATTTATTATTTAGCGTATGATGCTTCATTTGACAATCAGTATATACAGTAGAAAACATAAAAGGACATTTTCAAAGGGAAAGAGATGCGAAAGTGACAGATATTATTGAAATAAAGGCATTCTTAGGATTTTTATATTTGGCTGGTACTTTACATACTAACAAAATAATGCTGGAGGACTTGTGGGGCACGGACGGCAATGGAGTGGAAAAATTCCATCTTGTTATGAATTTGAAGCGTTTTAAATTTTGCTTTGTTGCTTTCGTTTTGATGACAGAGTTACAAGAAAGGAGCGTAAGAAGTTAGACAACTTGGCAGCTATCGGGAAGTATTTCAATCATTTGTTGACAACTGTAAGAAGAACTACTCTCTTGGGGCGTTCATAACAATAAATGAAAAGCTTGAACCCTTTCGTGTAAGATGCTGGTTTAAGCAGTATATCGCATCAAAACCAGCCAAATATGGGATAAAAATATACACCCTAGTGGATCCAAAAACTTTCTATTGTCATAATTTGGAAATTTACCCAGGGAAACAGCCAGAGGGGCCGTTTCATATCAGTCATAAACCATCAGATGTTGTTAAGCGGTTGGCACAGCCTATCTATAACACACGTCGTAATATTACGGCGGATGATTGGTTCACAGACTTTGACTTCATAGTTGACTTGAAGAAGATGAAATTATCTTACGTCGGCACAATTAGAAAGAATAAAAGATGTCTGCCAGCTGAGCTTACAAATGTGAAACAAAGGACAGTAAAGTCATCAATGTTTGGTTTCAATGAACATGCCACTTTAGTCTCCTATGTTCTTGAGAGAAACAGAATTGTCCTGCTCGTTTCCAGTCACCATTTAGATGACGACTCGATTGATGACGAAACTGGAGAAAATGCCAAACCTATAATTATGACATGCTACAACGGGACAGAGGGTGGAGTAGATGTCATGGAGTTACAACGTAGACTGAAATACCACACGTTGGCCACTAGTTATTTTCTTTGCTATGTTGAATGTAGCTAGCATAAATGCTCAAGTAGTGGCTGTTGGGAACAGAATGAATGTCGGTAGAAGGAGACTGTTTCTGAGAACACTATCTGAGCAGTTGGTGTCAGAAGAGATGAGGCGAAGGAGCATGAATCCAACAGGTGTCCATTCGACACTGCGTTTCCAACTTGAAAAGTACCGACCTGCAGAGCAAGACAAAGAAGCAATAGCCACTGGAACTACCCTTCCTCCACTTGCTGAAAAGAAACGATGTGACACTTGCAAGCTCGCTAAACTGAAGAGGATCATTAGAATGACAAGGCACAGCTGCAGGAAGTGTAAGAAACATTTTTGCCTTGAACACGGAAGAATGATTTGTCATGAATGCTTCAATAATCTGGGCTTGGGAAAACAAAAGGAGAGATGAATAGTTCATTCTGTATTTTTTCTTTAGTTCTATACTACATTGCATACTTTTCTGTTTATACGTTATAATTACCTACTTCAAAATTCTGTGAACAAGGTTATGGTATATCACGCTATAGTTCTTATTGTTGAGTATATTATTGTGTGTGAAATAAATACTACCTAAAGGTTATGACACTGAGCATTCTTGTAATATTTGAAACGAGATAAAACAACCTGCAGGACTTTATTGTTGCTGTTAACAATAGAAATAAGAGTAAAAGGAATGTCAACATTATTTAACTCAATTATATCCAAACATGTCTATAGGAAATGTATTTTTAAAACTAATAACACAATGGCGCCTCCTAGATACCGTGCGACTTATCGTGTCGAAAATAGAGCACGACCGACGAAGGGTTAATAATTAAAGAAATTAAAGGACAGAATTAGCTGAAAAGACAATAGTGTTTGTACAAATTGATGCTTTTATAATTCCCTGCTTCAAGCAGCAAAAATGGAATTTAAAAATTTAAAGCTGCTACTGCTTGAATGAATAATAAAATTAGTAGCAAAATGTTTTGAAGAAGGCAAATGGCCAAATGAGTTTTATACCTCAGTTATAACTGCAATTCCAAAGAAAACTGTGTCAGTTTATTGCAGTGATTCCCGGTCCACTACCCTTATCCCTCACGCATCTAAAATCCTGCTGCGCATGCTTAAAAAATGAATTAAGTTCTATATTGAGCAGTATATGGTTCAATTCAACTTTTGTAAGAGCATGTCAACTTGTGCCATTCGCTCCTCTATGTATGTGAGAATTCAGTGAGGTAAACTGGCAAAAGTTGTTTCGCCTTCTTGAACTAATTGGCTGCCCCCAACGAATACTGTAATTAATATACTTTTAGATCTGTATCAAGGTTAGACAGTTGTCATCTAGCTTGGAAATGAACTTACAGATTGTGAAAAGATTTGTAATGGTATGAGACAAAGATGTTTGTTTTCTCCAGGACCATTTTATGCTTTTGCCGAGCTTACCTATATTGAATCAGTCCTTAAAGGATTCCAATATGGGAGTAACAGTTGGTGGAAGAGTAATAATATTAAACTTGCTTGATCTAGCACTGACAGCAGGAAACCCAAAGACTCTTACAAAATTGTTACAGTGCTTGATTGATAAAGTTACAGACTCTGGTATGAAAGTAAACCTCAAAATGACAAAAATTCTGATAAATCAATACCCACAGATATTGCAGGTTAGTATTACCGTAAATGGAGGAGTAGTACAACACATAAGACAGTTTAAATACCTTGGAAAAATTCTGACACAAGCTCTTTGTTATAAAACTAAAAATTGCAGCCCCACAGCCATGGCAAACAGGCATCTCATGACAAATAGTCTCTGATATCTCAACAAAAATGTCCCTCAGTTTAAAGAAACATCTTGTAAAGATTTGTGTGGCCAGCTGTATATCGTGGAGAAAATGGACACTGAACAAAGGTGACACATAGACACTACAAGCCCTTGAGATAGGGTGCTGGCGACATTTGGAAATAAGCTTGGTGGAAAGATGACCGATGTGGATGTAAGTTAATCAAGCAAGTTAACGACAAGCAAGAGCTAACCAATAAAATCAACAAAAGAAGATCAACATGGCTGGAGCACAGATTGCAACATGGCAGTTAAATAAAGATATAGGTCTACTTGAGGGCAAAATACTTGGGAAATACCTTCATGAGAGGCTAAGAAACACATTTATGGAGACATTCTTCAGTTGTACTGGTCTTATATTTTTCTTTATACTGGTGATTTACCATCACACTAACACTTTGAAGGTTTTTGGTGACGAGAGGATGGGAAAGGACTAGGTTTGGGAAGGTAGCGGTTGCGGCCTTAATTAAGGTACCTCCCTAGCATTTGCCTGGTGGCAAAAAGGGAAACCATCTTCAGGACTGCTGACGGTGGAATACAAACTCGCCATCTCCCGAATGCAAGCTCACAGCTATGCGACCCTAAACGCACGCCCAACTTGCTCCGTTTGAACAATTTATGAAGAAGCTAAAAGAACAGTCCAAGACAGACTCATTGTAGGGACAAACCACAGAGAGTTGTAAGACTCAATACATGATGGTGATGTATGTTCCAAGAGGGGAATAATAATAAAAATAATCGTATGGCCTCAGCTACCCTGTGCAGACAGTTCGATCTGACACCATCTGGCTGTCTGCTCGTCAATTTCGACGTTCCGTTTTACTCTAGGCCTACTAGATGGCAGACCGAGTAAACCGAAACTCTCTTAGGCGTCTATGGCTGAGATTTAATGAATTTTGTTGGGTAAACACCAAATGTGTCACCAGAGTTCTTTTACATGCCAACATCGTACGACATGGAGTGTCCAATGGACTTTTTTCCGCCCTTCAAAAATCCAACTACCTCTACCAGGTTTGAACCCGCTATCTTGGGATCTGGAGGCCGACACTCTACCACTGATCCACAGAGGCAGCTTCCAAGAGGGATTCAGGCTAATCAAACGGTAGATAGGGTGGCCAAAGAGGGCTCTTGCAACTTATTCATATGACCTGCAGCCTGCATTTGGTCTTTCACATGGGCCAATTAAGGTGAAGCAGTCATAAAAAGTTCTAGAAATCAACTGAGCGACTAGCACACACTATAGTTGTGCTACTCATTGTGTCAGAACTGTAAATCAGATACCTAACAACACAATAAGAATGACCGAGGCTACTTCAACTAAAAAGACAAAGCATCGGATATGAGTTGCATTGGTCGTGGATTCAGTTGCCACCCGTATCCGGTTGGCTATTCTTGTTCTGTACTACACATCTCTTCAGCATGTACCATATACATTTAAAATAACCTAGAAAGCTGAGATCACCAGGCGAGTTGGCCATGCGATTAGGGGCGCACAGCCGTGAGTTTGCATCCGGGAGATAGTGGGTTCGAAACCCCACTGTCGACAGCCCTGAAGATGGTTTTCTGTGGTCTCCCATTTTCACACCAGGCAAATTCTGGGACTGTACCTTGATTAAGGCCACAGCCGCTTCCTTCCCACTCCTAGCCCTTTCCTATCCCATCGTCGCAATAAGACTTATCTGTGTCAATGCGACGTAAAGCAACTAGCAAAAAGAAAAAGAAAGAAAGAAAGAAAGCTGAAAGTCTATTTCAACTACTAAACACATTGTGAATATAAAACCCTAACCCTAACCACTCTTGTAAGTCATATTGTTTAGATCCTCTTAGAATATTAGTCATATTATTGATTTAAGTGAACACTTTAATATTTCTCTCAGTAGTCTCATGGCATTAACTGCTGTCAAGTTCTAAGGGAATACTCAAACGATGAAAGCACAATAGAGTTAACTGTTCATATAGCAAGGTCATACAGCGTCATCCACCTTGTGAACCAACCTACCCTAACAGTAAACAAAAACTCGTTTCATCGTGTCAGCTTTTTAGGCTATTCAACTCTCTTTATTTATTGTTATTCTGTAAGCAGGTATTAGATCAAGAGACTCTTCTAGAAACAGGCTATCCAAATCTAAAAAATTCATGACCTTGTCAACATATACAAGACATGTAGAATCTGTTAAATGTTTCTTCTTCTTCCTGGCTCTTTCCCAATTATCTAGCACTGCATGGATTTTACCCAGTTTCACAGTCGGATCCACTTCTTGATGCAAACCGTAAATGTAGAGATGTATTCACAGTTGGCTGTTTCCGTGGTGTTTGTAGTGTAATGCATTGTATGAAAATGAAGATGTATATTGAGACAAAAACCCTGCCCCTGAGCTAGAGAAATTAACTAAACGTGTTTAATATTCATGTCCTGGAATCGAACCCAGAGCCGTAATAACCGAAGACTAGTATGCTAACATTTCAGCCAAGAAGCTGGATAATCTGTTGAATGATACAGATCCTTCAATGAATCTTGAATACTAGCTTACAGATCAATAAAGATAAAACAGTACACATAATCTCCAGATAAGAAGGTAGACTAGCATTGATGATCACCTTATCATGCAAGGAGATATGCTAACGATTGTGAACAAATTCAGGTACTTAGGAGGTCGTGGTGGTGGTGGTGGTGATTATTGTTTTAAGAGGAAGTACAACTGGGCAACCATCCTCTATATAACACTAATCAGAGAGAAAAATGGAAGGGGTCCAACACTTCGAAAAATGAAGGTATCGGCCAAAGGAAGACAAGGGCCACGAAGGGCGTGAAAATGAAAGACTCCCTAGCCCTCGCAAACCTAATAGCGTCGGGGTCGGAAAAGAACAAGTGTTGACCAAGAGAGGTCGGATAGGATAGGTGAAAGTGAGGAGCCTGGCACAAGTAAGTGGAAGCAATGCCAGGACTCGGCTAAGGGCCCCGTGGTCGCCAACCCACGCTCCAAAGTTCAGAGCCCCTGGGGCCCCTTTTAGTCGCCTCTTACGACAGGCAGGGGATACTGTGGGTGTTATTCTACCGCCCCCACCCACAGAGGGATCTTAGGAGTGTACCTGCAAATGACTTGTCTTCCTACAGGATACATATTCAAGAGAGAGTAGCAGCAGCCATGAAAGCCATAGGTAGAATTAAAAATATCACTAAATTCTCTTTGCCTACTGCAAGTGAGATTATTTAAGGCAGTCATAATACCAATTGTCTCATATGGAATAGAATTAATATAGGAGCAACCAATAAAGAGCGACCTCACACGATTAGAAAGTGTAAAAGCAAGAAAACTGAAGAGAACTCTAGGAGTTGCGATACAAGGATCCATAAGGATTGTTTACCTCTTCTTCTTCTCCTCCTCCTTCTGGTCATTTATAGGGCTTTGTGTTGGCTCTTTACCCAGTAACCACATTTGTTGTTCTTATTTTGGTAGTCTTGTATATCTGTGAACTTGTGATTAGGTTATGAATTTAGGACTCTAGTTATTTGGTTGGGTTCCTGCGAGATGATTAAGGCGACACTCCAGAGATAAAAATCGATATTTTAGTCATTTTGGGAATTTTTTTTTAATGACTGACATTGAAAAGATTGAGTTTCTTCTTTCTTGTCACAAAGTTTATTTTGGTGAACTGAAACAATTTATCACTTTAATAATACTTTGTTTGCAAGTCTGCACACAGCAGAAATGGGCGTGGCATCTGCTGAACTGCTTTGTTAGGTAATGATGTCATTACCATGTTTCCATTCAATCAAATATGCCTGTTCTCTGCAATTATGCAACCATGGGATGGGCCAACAGTCCCCCCCCCCCACCCCCTCTCCCAATATATTTATACAGACTCAAGCTCTAAGATCTAGGCCTACCATATTTCTGAGTGAATTTATAAAAACTGTTATGAACTAATTTGTCAGTACTTGCCTGTCATTGAGCAATATTTTATGCTTGTATTGGAATTCCTGATGGTACTATAATAGTGCAATAGTTATTCTTGTATGTTTAATTTTTTTTTCTGGGTTCTGTGGTGGTAGCCAGTCTGTTTACTTTTGTGAAGTACCCGCGCAAGTAACGCCTTGTAGTTGCGTATCAAGATAGGCTACTGTTATTATTGAAAGAGTGTGCTGTAATAATCGATAGATTGTATCCAAGGGAATAAACAATATGCATAAACATAAACCAGCCTTAGCTAAGAGAAGAATTGCTGAATGTTTGATAGGAAAGAGATGGGGATCAGCTATTACCGAACAGGAGTCTCCACTGAAGAAATCAGGGACAAAAGGTCATGAAATGTTATCGGAATCTGATTGTTCTCATCAGAAAAGTGTCGCATCAACTTCAAGCCATGTAAGTCCTGCACCTATAGCCAACAATCATGACATGACAGAAACTACAATCCCCATAACTTCCGACTCAGGAAAAGTTGCATTGTGAAAAACAAAATGCAGGTGAATCATTTTCCGTTTTTTGGAGAAAGAGAAGAAGAAGAGACAAGCTTCCACAGTTACCAGTATTCGTACAGAAGCTGCTAAGAAAGGAAGGGAAAAACATACGGTTCTGGTGACTTTTAGGTAATGAATCAGGAAGAAAACATCACTTAAACTTGCTTTAATTTTCCCGCCAATTGTAATTTTTACACATAAATCCCATTTTCTTCCATAATATTCAGCCAATGTAACAAAATTTGTATGGTATATGTATCACAGCTATATTACGAAACCTGTATACGAAATTTTTGATTGCAGAATTTTTTCAAGTAGTAGAGATTTTTAAGTACAAAATTTTAGAACGTAAACATTACACAAACTTTAGTACAATATATCAACCCTATATAAATTACGTACAGAAAAATTGATACATAGTGCTTTTAAAAGAAGTATTATCTACCTAATGACAAATTTACATTAACATATTAATTAAATTTCATGAAAAAATGGAATTAAAAAATTCAAAACTATTCCAATGTTTTTTTTTGAAAAACTATTAACTGTAAATGAATGAAATGTGTGTGATATCTCTACTTTTATGCAGGTGACATTCCCACAAAGTTTCGTGATAATCCATGCATTAGGTGCAATAGTTATTCTCGTATGTTTAATCTTTTTTTGTGGGTTCTGTGGTGGTAGCCAGTCTGTTTACTTTTGTGAAGTACGCATGCAAGTAACGTCTTGTAGTTCCATATTAAGATACTTTTTATCTCCGGAGTGTCGCCTTAAAGTATATTTAATAGTCTGATAATGTATTTTAATTTTTATGTGATTTAATCAGTTTAGTCCCTCTAATTGAACATTGTGTTTCTTCTATATTCAATCCGTTGAGAATTCAGTAGGCCTACTGTTTATTTTCTTATAAAGGTTAGGGGAGTAAGCTTGAGTATCTTTTGGTCACGCGTTAATAATTGTTTTACGATATTGGGAGTATTGTGTCCATTTATGAAATTATACTATAATGCTACATTCATCAAGGAAATCGGTTATTATTTTGACTGAAGGATAGGTAGGAATGTGGGTGAGGCAAGCGACACATGTTGGTAATTGAATGTTATTGTCAATGAGTTTTTGGAGAAAAACTTTTCTTTGATTTAAATAGTTAGGGCCTGGAACACGATGGTACCAATAGTTTGTTGACATGAGCATATGTCTGTGTCAGATAAATGGGATTTGTATTTATTTATTTATTTATTTTTTGCTAGTTGTTTTACATTGCACCGACACAGATAGGTCTTATTACAAGTGATGAAAATCATCTTTCTGTCCGTATTGAAAATTTCGCAAAGTATAAAGGAAAAATTTTAAAATTTTTCCTTTAAACTTACAGATAGGTCTTACAGCGACGATGGGACAGGAAAGGGCTAGGAGTGTGAAGGAAGCGGCCGTGGCCTTAATTAAGGTACATTTGCCTGGTGTGAAAATGGGAAACCACGGAAAACCATTTTCAGGGCTGCCGACAGTGGGGTTCGAACCTACTATCTCCCGAATACTGGATACTGGCCGCACTTAAGCGACTGCAGCTATCGAGCTCGGTGATTTGTATTTATATTCAGGTGTTAGGGCGTGATTGAATCTTAATCTGATCATAGTAGTGATGTGTCTCCTTATATGTCTGATAAGAACCAAGGGGCTCTCTGTAGTTCTGGTCATATTTGATAGTATGTTTTATCCTTTTCTGCCGATTCTTTCCATAAGGAAGACCAATTTTGCGTTATGTGCTCTTTGGTGCTGAGTAAATAGTCTGTGTGAGGAATGGCTATTTGATATCTTAGTCCTATATCTTTGGCCGTTTCTTTTGCTAAAGTATCTGCCTTATTATTACCAATCATATTACACTGGCCCGGTATGCAAACCAGTATTATATCTTGGTTGTTTAGTGCTAGGTTATGTAATTACGTATGTTCCAAATAAACCTACAGTTAAGATTCCGCTGGAGATTGTAGGCTTTGTAAAACACTTAATGAATCAGTGCATATGAATGCATTTGAGATTTTATTTGTTTTATAGATAAGTGTTTGGCAGACAGCGAATGTTTCTGCTGTGAAAATTGAGACATCAAGTGGTACAGTGCGGTATGAAGAAAGCAGCTCGATCCCGACTTTATGCCATGAGTGCAATAATAGAACGGCAATGGACAGAGACTGGGCAGAACCAAAGGCATGTTGTAACTAGACTTGCGGTTCACGGCTTTCACCACAAAATATGGAAAAGCAAAGGTTTCATCAACATAACGGAGACTGCGTATGTTCGTTGTGTAACGGGAAATGTGACCACTATCACTTAATAACAAGTGCGAAAATAACAGAAACCATCAGAGACTAGAGTGAAAACTAAATGATATTGTATGACTCAGTTTTTTGCATTTTGTAGGTTACGCATCTTAATTGTATACTACTAGCTTATTCAGTAATTTTACTTAAAAACTTACTTCCTTAGAAGCCATGATTGACACTTGATGTATCACAGAATTGATGTATCTTATGATTTAAGAAATACCCTTCGTGAAAACGAAACACTAACACGAAAATCACACCTAATATAAAACATAAACATGCTCAAATACATGACATTCCCATTCCTGCGGTGCTGCCTCTTCTTTTGTTTGTTGTTCTTGAAGTTGATTTGGGCTCGTTATTTCACTTGTCTTGCCAGTTCCCTCTTGGCAGTGCTCGTGTGCAGTTGAGTTGACAGTCGCTGTGAGGAGGTAGCGTGGACGGTATAGAGTAGTGATTCTACGAGTGTAATAAGTACGTTATGGGGGAGCAAAGTGGTGGTGAGGAGTCTCCTGATCCTTCAACCCTCCCAGTTGCTCGGGAAGAGACAGTTCAAATGGACCAGGATGAGGATGATAGTCTAAGTGAGAATAGTAGTACCGTGAGTACATCGATTCCACCCAATGAGATAGTGCATAAAGAGACTGATGCTTCGATTTCGAAGACTGAGTCGCAGGAACTTTATCCTAGTACTCATTATGGACCTTTCATTATTTTTGTGGAGTCCATAGCAACAGGCAATGTCGGTAACATGCATCCTATGACACTGGGTAGAATTTTCTATGAGAAAAATATTCCAGGCATAAAATCAGTGGCCCGCAAGGGACGAAATAGGGTGCAAATAGAATTTGTGTATGCCGTACAGGCAAATTCATTTTTGAAACACCCTATATTAGTTGAGCTTAAGTTACGGGCATATATACCTAGCTCTAATGTATTGCGGGTAGGAGTTATCAGGGGGGTAGAGAAGACCTTGACCGAGGATGCTATATTAAAGCACTTAAAGTCTCCTGCTACTATAAAATCTGTAAAGCGTTTGAACCGTCGAATTGTTAACGAAAAAGGCACACAGTATGTACCTACTAGATCTATAAAAGTGGTTTTTCGTGCGCAGAAACTTCCACAGTACGTGTCATTATATCAGGTGCATTTAGAGGTGGAGCCATATGTTTTTGCTCCCATCATCTGTAAAAAATGCCAACGGTACGGTCACGTTGATAAGCATTGCAGAGCAACGAGTCCCAGGTGTGGGAAATGTGCATTGCACCATACTACGGCGAACTGTACGGAAACTTTCTTGCAATGCGTGCATTGTCGCGGCTCCCATTCAACTGGCAATGTTGACTGTCCAACTCACCAACAGCAAGTCCACATTAAAAAGATCATGAGCCATCAGAACTTATCTTTCAAGGACGCTGTACAAAAAGTCCAACCTAGTGAATATAATCTAGTGGACACTTCCCAAAATTTTCCCCCTTTAACTGGGGAGGGGCAGACTCCTACACAGTCGAATCCCCGTAAAAGAAAATTCACACAAGTAATTTTAAAATCACCGAGGCCAGTACCAGCCGCGGGATATGATAAGGAAGGTTATCAAAATTTGGTTCGAGAGATTCCCCGCATGGAGATGGCAGCTTCAAGAAGTACACCTGTTTACGGCGGCGCAAGCCGTCGGATGGAGGCACCTTTGGACGAACGTGTTGCCACGAGTAGCGCCTCCATGGCGCAACCGCTTTCGTCATTTCATAGGCAAAGTGAATATCTTCAAAGTGGTCTTTATCAATCTATTCAGCAATTGGTACAATTATTGGGTGATCACCCCGCGTTAGCTCATAATGTATTCCAGTTAAGGGATAGGATTTGTAGTTTTATTCAATTCTATGATCAGAATCACTCGATGGAATGCTAGAAGTCTCATGAACAAGCGTCATGAGCTATTTAAATTAATACAGGAAACAGTACCTCACTTTTTAGCTATACAAGAAACTTGGTTTCATCTAGAGACTCGCATTAAGTATCCAAATTACAAAGTTTTACGTAATGATGGACCCGGTTACGGTGGGGTTGCCTTTTTGGTCCACTCGTCCGTGACATATCGCATCCATTCGAATATCCAGGCCATACCCCATACATATGTTATAGGATTATATTATATGCATTTTTTACTTGTGAATATATACTTTCCTCCTGAATTTTCCATTACTGAGAGACAATGGAACCAATTCTTTCAACAATTTACTACCGAACCATATGTTTTTATCTTTGGGGACTTTAATCTTCATCACACACTGTGGGGAGGACATTTGGATACACTTCAAGGTACACAGTTCCTTAATGAAGTAAATAACCATGCTTTTGCTATTTTGAATGATGGCTCTCCTACGCGTTTGACTGCGCCTGCTGCCCCTCCTAGCGCAGTAGATTTAACATTGTGTAAGCGAAATATGGTGTCTATCGCTACATGGCATACTTTGAGTGATACTTATTCCAGTGATCATTTCCCTATTGTTATTTCTTATGGTGTAGGCAGACCCTTTTCTCCACCGCACCACACATTTCAACATAACATGATTCGATCTTTGAGAAGATTTATACCACAAATATATACCGCTTACATTGAGGATGCGTTACAAAAAATACCGGAAAATACTTTTTCATATCAAGCTTTACTGCAGATTTTAACAGATTATATTAACCTTCACCACCCCATCAGCGCTTCACCTCCTTTATCTTCTAGGAAACCTGTGCATGTTAAGTGGTGGGATGACAGATGTCATTTGCTGATTCAAACTCGTAAAGTACTGTTTAGACAATATAGGCAGCACGCAACACCTGAAAATTACTTCCGGCTCAAACGACACATGGCACAAACCCGCCGAATTTTCCATCAAAAACGTCGTGTCGCTTGGAGGGAGTTTATATCGTCCTTCAAGCGTCAGGTTCCAATTGCAGACTTGTGGAATGCCATCACGGCAATTACACGAGTTACGCAGCACTCCCCTGCCAAGACCATCCCAGGTCAAGTATTATCAGATTTTCTTGTTAGAGAGACGCCAGATTTTGTAGTGCCACAGTATGTTCATTCCCAAGACCCACTAGACGCACGTTTTTCCGTATTGCTACAACCCTGCGACTATCAGGAATTAGAGGCAGTACTCCAATCATGCTCAAATTCTTCCCCAGGTCCAGATAATGTATCCTATCAAATGCTCCAATTATTATCTATTCGAGCAAAGAAGGCATTACTAAATAGGTATAATGATATTTTTCGCAATCACAGTACACCGGTTAGTTGGAATGAATTTTTCCTAATTCCCATTCTTAAAAATAAGCAGTTACCCACTGAGGTAAGTAATTATCGCGGTATAGTCCTCGGTTCGTGCATCCGTAAAGTCTTTCTAAAGATCTTACTTCGAAGAATCCTATGGGTATTAGCATACTATAACTTGACGCCTCGATATCAATATGCCTTTTTTAAGGGACGCAGTACATCTGATGCATTTAATAGTTTTGTTATCGATTTACTATTAGCTCGTCATAGAAAACATAGTACCATAGCGGTTTTTCTTGATATTCAACGGGCTTATGATTCCGTACCTTTGAACATATTATGGGAAAAACTTGCAACTCTTAAGATTCCTGAGGGATTTATTAGCATTCTCAGACAACTTCTGACTTATCGAACACTCCGATTTAAATCGACACCTTGTACACTCCAGCCCCGGCAGGTAAGTAATGGGTTGCCACAGGGCGATATTCTGAGTGGTATTCTTTTCGCTCTTTTTATGAAAGATTTTGAAACGGTCATTTTACGTCATGCTCGAATACAGGCGTATGCTGATGATTTTTTGATTTATTGTACACATGAAGATTTACAGCTCTGTAGACAACATATTAGTTTCACGCTTCATGAAGCTAGAACATGGTTAGAGGCCCATGGGTTAAATCTTTCCATAGCGAAATGTCGAGCAATGATATTTACACATCACCGAACCTATAACCGATCGCCACTTGCTTTTGATCAGTATGAAATACCAGTGGTTAGTCACCATAAATATCTTGGGTTATTTATCGATCAAAAACTTACATGGAAACATCATTTTTTATATTTGCGTTCGAAGAGTGAACGGTATATTCAGGTCATACAGGCCGTAACCCGGAGGCAATGGGGGGCAGATCCCGTTCAATCAATCAATCAATCAATACTGATCTGCATTTAGGGCAGTCGCCCAGGTGGCAGATTCCCTATCTGTTGCTTTCCTAGCCTTTTCCTAAATGATTTCAAAGAAATTGGAAATTGTGGTGCTAGCTTTGTACAAAACCACTATTAGGACGATATTGGACTACGGATCACATATTTTTGACGTAGCCTCTTCTACTAACTTGAATGTTCTTAACACTTGTCAATATAAAGCAATACGCTCCTGTATTGGAGCTTTAAAGTCCACACCTACCAATGCCCTTTTAGTTGAAGCCTGCGAAGCTCCCTTACAAGTACGTAGAAAAATACTTGCGACGAAATATTTACTTAAAAAGTTTTCTTTCACAAGTCATCCTTTAATTCCGAAGTTACAGTTACTCTCGGAGTATTATTCCGTTCGGCGCCAGGGTTTACGCAGATTGCCTGTACTGTTTCATGCATTTAATACATTGAAGTTGAAACAGTGTACCTTAATACACAGTGTTACTTTACTACCCTATACCTTACCCTATCCTGTTTCTTATTTTAAGCCTCATATAATTTGGCCAATGCGTAATGGCTCTACTAATGTTCCTTGTCTGCAGGAGACCGAGATATGTCCTGTTAAAAGAGTGAAATTTTCTCATATTCCACGAAGCATAAACATTTTTACAGATGGGGCAAAGAACATTAATGGAGTTGGTTCCGCTTATTATATACCTTCTCTAAATGTTAAAGAACAATATGGTTTGCCTCGTGACTGTTCGATTTTTACGGCGGAGCTATTCGCCATACAGCAAGCTTTACTTTTTGTTCAGCGACAGGGATATACGCGAGCTACAATCTATACGGATTCGCTGAGTGCATTACAATCTTTGGTTTCGTATGAGTTATCTTATAATTGGTATATTTACAATGTCAAGAGTCTCCTTTATATGCTGGACAACGTCGGTATTTCCATAACTTTAGTATGGGTACCAGGTCATGTGGGTATCAACGGTAATGGAAAAGCAGATTGTTTTGCAAAACAAGCTTCTCATCTTCCTGTTCCGAATACTAACAATATTGTTCCAGCTTCTGATTATGTAGTTGTTATCCGACAGGAGGGGCATCAAGACTGGCAGAATCTTTCGTCAGACTGCACAAGTCAAAGGTAACTTCTATTATCATTTACAACCAACACTTTTAGTTAAACCTTGGTTTATACGAGGATCTTATACTAGACGACGTATTATTAACATCATTCGGTTACGGTTTAATCATGCCCTTACACCACAATATCGATCACGTTTCCATTTAACGCAGGATACACACTGTTTGTGTGGTACAGATATCCGTAATGGCGACTCTAACCACATTTTCTTTGAATGTTCTTTATATGCTAACCCCCGTAAAAAACTTCTGAATAACCTCAAGCGACTCAAGCAGGTTTTTCCTACCAGTGTTTCTTGTTTGCTCTGTACTCCTACAGTCGAGATTATTCGAGTGTTAAATTTGTTTCTAGATGAAGCCAATATCGTGTTATAATTCTGTCTGTAATGTAGGGTGAGAACTACTCTTGCTTTTAAGGTTCCATTTGAGTGATTCCTCATATCATTAGTGTATTACTTGTGAGTGCTATTTTGGATTTTTCGTGTGGGTGAAGCTTTAGACGCAGTGTGCTTGCAAGATTGGAAGTTTCCCGTATGACAACAGGCTACTATAGCAAAATGGGGTTGTTATGTGATATAGTGAAGTGCAGTGTTTTGTGTTTTTCTACTTGCCAGCGCAAGCATCAATTATTGAACTGACATTTTTCATTTATACTAGTGTGTTTACATGAGTAAGCGAGTATTGACTGGGTGAAATGTCGTAGACACAGACCATAAGCATCAGTAAGCAAGCAAGCACTTGTCTTGCCTTATCTTGCGGATATTTATTTGGGATTCAATAAATTCTTTCCCGTTATTTCACTTCGGTATTGCACATAGGAAATACAAGCAGTGCAAGTGTACAGTGAATTGAACTGCAGTGCAATGGATTCTTGATAACAGGTTTGCTATGCATGTGAAGTCAGAATATTCGCCATCTGGAGTGCTATTAAATAGTGCCTTATAAAGTGGAGCAATACGATAGTTTTAATGTTGACATTAGTGGACAAATTTTGCGGGCAACGGCCATGTCATTAACGTAAAATATTTTTAGTAAATACGAAAATAACATGATAGAATCAGCGCTTCAGACGTGAGTAGTGTTGTCAAGACATTTCCTTTTTACCCAAGTGAAGGTGAGGTGAGATTCGCTATGCTTCATAGTGAAAAACTACTCAACGTATCTGCAATTCAAGTGAGCTAGAACTCAACTACGGAAATAGGAAATTGGACGAAGACTTCAGCCCATCGCACAGTTCGACAGAAAGCTACATTTTATTAGCGCAACACTTAGACACTTTATTGGACACTCTATGTTAATTTATCCGATAATACCTGATAATGCTTGATAGTGCCTGAAGATAAATTCTCAGGATCAGTGAACATTAAGTTATGCCGTTATTAGTTATTTAAATATGACAGTAGATGTTCCGTAATAAACATATCTTCATCGTGCGTATTACCGGGTGTAATTCTTTACGAATGAATTATGAATCAGTGTTCACAAGATTTTAATTAATCCTGTTCAAGGTGAATTGTAGTTTTGAGGTAGGCATAGTGATTGGAATAGCATTACCTTATGCATCACGTGTAGTGTAGTAGGTAAGGTATTTACACATATCACTCACACAGGTGAGGAATATACTCATGTATGTACTGTGGTGAGACTTTCACACACGTAGGGGATGAACGTCTGGCAGATGCGCTAAATGAGAATACGCATTCAGACATCGATAAGACAAATTTATGTAGTTAGTTAGAGAACACGTTGGCAGATATTTATACGTGGATACGAAGACGGTGATTTGTGTGATAGGAATCTAATTCAAGAAGACAAACCGACGAACGTCTACAATTGACAGGTAAAATATAATTTAGCTCATATTGCAAGTGATTGTTCCTTCGGAAGAGTGGGCCACAATCTGTCTCTGAGAGCGATCGTGGCATCCTTTGCAACTGGACGCCCTATCGTGAGAGTGGGTCACAGTTTTGTTGTGTGTAACCTTGAAATGAACTGTTTAAGACGCTGTTTAAGTGTCTTAGCCGCGCCTTGTTGCTCTCATACAGGGGAGGAAATATACTCTTGCATGTACTGTGGTGAAACTTTCACACACATAGGGGATGAACGTTTGGCAGAAGCGCTAAATGAATTATGAATCAGTGTTCACAAGATTTTAATTATTCCTGTTCAAGGTGAATTGTAGATTTGAGGTAGGCATAGTGATTGGAATAGTATTACCTTATGCAGGTATTTACACATATCACTCACACAGGAGAGGAAATATAGTCATGCATGTACTGTGGTGAGACTTTGACACACACAGGAGATGAACGCTAAATGAGGATACGCATTCAGACACCGAAAAGACAAATTTATGTAGTTAGTTAGAGAACATGTTGGCACGTGGATACGAACGGTGAATAATGTGATAGGAATCTAATTCAAGAAGACAAACAGACGAACGTTCGCAATTGACAGGTAAAATACTGCTAACATCTGACATCCAGCAGATACATCATGCCAACCAACAACTACCAAACAGATGAAGAATGCTTTACCTGTACAAAAGCGATCACTACTGACGAAATTACGATGGAATGCGACCGCTGCAACACACACGTACACAAAGACTGCTCAACCCTAACACAAGGAGAGTATGACATTCTGAAAAGGAGGAACCGGAAACTCATGTGGTTCTGCACCGCCTGTAAGCGTGCTGCCCAGGTAAAAGAACACGGCTGCATAAACCTAATCGAAGATCTCCAAAAGAGGCTCGACAATTTGAGGGAATACTTGACCCAGCAAATGGAAACCGAGCTAGAAAAGCGTATCAGTAATGCCGTCAGGGCTGAGCTGGAAAACACGATGGGGGCCCACCGCCTATACCAAAAAGAACCAAATGAACCAGAAGTAACCAAAAAGGGAAGGGAAGGAAGTGGAACCAACACCCAAATCAGCCATGGAAGAGTCACAACTGCAGTCACAAGGCACAACGAAGCGGAGGAGACAATGCAACAAACCATGCCAGGGGACAAAGTGGTGCGCCACCAGATGGACCAGATGGAGGATATGAACAACAACGGCCAGGAGGACAACGGACACAACAATGCGAATAGTGCAAAAGAAATAAATGACATCTCGCCAGCGGAACAGATAATAATGAATTCGTTCGTTACAGCAGCCAAAATGAGCACGAATTGAGAGAAAGGGAATGGCGATCGCGATAACACGTGGAAGAATGGTGGGAAAAGAAGAATGCAGAAAATGGACGAAGATAGTCTTGTACACAAAACCTCAGACAACAGCGGGCTAGACAAGTATAATACTCAGATTACATGGAAGCCTAGACCAACGCCTCCACAAAGGAGTAATATGCAAATCCGCCGTCCTAACGAAGCACAAGCAGAAACACCGCCGAGAAAGGAATATGACTTGGTGCAGGTAAAAACTCCAGACCTAGAATATGCCAATTTTCCGGAGCAAGTTGCCAGCAAATCAAGTAGAAAGCAAACTAGACAGCAATACGCAATGATAAGCACAGGTCCAAGAGTTGAAGAACTGCAAGCGGCAAAGAAGAAAACTGGGCTCTTTATGGGGCGTTTGAGCCCGCACACAACCTCCGATGTCATAAAGAAATACCTAGAAAACAGAGGAATCAAAGACGACGTTACATGTGAAGAAATAATAACCAATTACGACACGAAAGCTTTCAACGTGGGGATTCCATTTGATCTAATGGACAGGGTATATGAAGAGGAATTCTGGCCGAAAGGGATTACTATCAAACGTTTTCAATTTCGATCCTTTCGCCCCATACGAGACAATGGACGCTCCTTCGAATAATTCGGAAAAGAAAATAGTTGAAAGAAGGAACCAAAACTTAAAAGACGCTTCAAGAAGTCGAAGAATCATGATGTGGAATATAGAAGGGCTAAAAGGTGCAATGAATATGAGCCCGGAAAACTTTCTATTAGGGTACGATATAGCAATTTTATTGGAAACATTCGTCACTGACGATTGGCAACACCCAGACTTCTATGGTTTTCATCTTACAGCTAGATAGGGAGAAAAAGGAAGACCTTCTGGGGGGATAACTATCCTCATAAAACCACACCCAACCCCAATATTATCAAAAAGGCAACAGAACCATACCCTACTACTGGAAATAGGCGGCCTCGTAATTATAGCCGCCTACTTCCAACCGAACATAACAGCGATCGACATAATGGACGAGCTAGGCCAAATGATCACTCAGACCAAGCAAGATAAACCAATATTTATAGCAGGTGACCTTAACTGCAGACTGGACATTCCGAATTACAAAGCAAAGCTAGTTCTCGAGAAACTGGAAGAAGAAGGCTTCATCCTGCTAAAACAACCCCACTGTCCCTAGATACATCTCACATAATGGAAAGAGCACAATAGATATTGCACTTACGAAAGGGCTTATAACAGGCATCATGACTACAATATGGACAACAAACCAAGCCGTGATTAGGAAACACTCACCAATTGAAATACGTATCCAAGGGGAGTGGGAAAAACTATAGAAAAAGACAATTCACCCCCTTTCAAGGAAAAATGATGTTGAGAAAGTTAAAGATATGCTAGATTCAACTACGCATCTAGACACATTAATAGATAATTCAAGATTGGATGATGCAACAGGAATAATAGAAGAAATCCTACAAAAGGCCGCCATTCCGCGGGCCACAAGAAGAACAAAGATATGGTTTGATAGTGAGTGCTATAGGCTGAGGAGGGAGACCCTAGATAAATTGCAACAGTTAAGGCATAACTTGAATAATCAAAGTCTAATATACATATACTGTACAATTAGAATTTGTTGACATCATCTGTATATTAATTCTTGTTTTTTTCCCTGAAAGAGATTAGCAACGAAGTCTCCATAAATGCCTGTAATTACAGGCTCTCCTACCAAGCAGAACCTCTTGGACAACCCTTTCATTCCTTGTTCTTATGACTATTTTTGAATGGTGTCTTTTCACATTTTGTTTGGATAATTTTAGATTCCATTGCAGTAAATGACATTTGGACTCCAAATGTACAACTGTTTTCGCCATATTATAGGGACTTTGAAGAATCTAACTGTCACTTGTAACTGTATCAAATGTTTCTACAAGGTTATTACTTTATTAGATTCCTTTTCACAGGTGACTTCCTCGTGTTAGGTGATAATTTCCTTAGATGTAAAGGGTAGTCATACTTCGAGGATGCAATATTATCCTTCAGGTATTTTCTAACATTAGCATAAATGAAAACATTGATTTGAATTAGTAATGATCAGATCCTGTAATTTATTAAGCTTTAATGTCAGTTGGAGTAATCATGAAAGAAAAAGATCATGGCACTTCGTTTCTATCCCTGCTGGAACTTCAATTTACTGGTTTCCGTAATCACAACTGAAGTAGCCACTGTGGTGACTAAATAGCTAAAATGCCCCTGTCAAGCCTAGTTATCAGGTTGAGGTTTTCCTCTACCCCTTATGGACAAGTTTCTGGTAAGTAACAGGTGAACTATTCTTTGAATTCATTCCACCAATAAATCATTCATCTCATTATCACTGACTGTCACGCTGTGAAAGACCTAGCTCCTGCATAGTCATGCGGAAGATTTCTATCTCCTTTCTTCTTTTAGACTGTGTATATAATTCCCTTTTGCCATTCTCTTGGAAATCTTCCATTCTCAAATACCGTATTAAATAACTTTACTATACCCTCCCTCATGTGCCTATTTTTCACTATTTCTTTCCAAAATACGCTATTTGTCCCGTTTCTACCTCCTGACGACTTGTTATTCATTTTTCCTGACACTTCCGTGATCTCATCCCCTGTTATCTGTTTATGCATCTGATATATATCCACCACAATTCCCCTCTGCATGACCAAATTTCCTGTTGTTTTTCTCCATCTGCCCCCAGGTAATAATTTATGAATGCATTCCACCCAATCTTCGCAGTTTATCTTCGTTTTTACACACACTCTAACCCTCTGCTAATTTTATTTACTCTTTCCCTATTTATTTACTTGATTCATTTCACATTCTAAATTTATCGCCTGCGTCTGCTTTCTCGACCTTGATTTTTTCTCAACAATTCTCGTCGTATGTTCTTTACTTAATTCACAAAGCTGCTTTCTTTCTTGCTCCCTCCATATCTTCTGAACACCTTTCGCGCTTTCATATCAACTACCCTCAGATACTTACATTCCTTGTTATACAAAATTCATCAATCAATCAATCAATCAATCAATCAATCAATCAATCAATCACTACTGATCTGCATTTAGGGCGGTCGCCCAGGTGGCAGATTCCCTATCTCTTGTATTCCTAGCCTTTTCTTAAATGATCGCAAAGAAATTGGAAATTTATTGAACATCTCCCTTGGTAAGTTATTCAAATCCCTAACTCCCCTTCCTATAAATGAATATTTTCCCCAGTTTGTTCTCTTGAATTCCAACTTTATCTTCACATTGTGATCTTTCCTACTTTTATAAACGCCACTCAAACTTATTCGTCTACTAATGTCATTCCACGCCATCTCTCCGCTGTCAGCTCGCAACATACCACTTAGTCGAGCAGCTCGTCTCCTTTCTCCCAAGTCTTCCCAGCCCAAACTTTGAAACATTTTTGTAACGCTACTCTTCTGTCAAAAATCACCCAGAACAAATCGAGCTGCTTTACATTGTGTTTTTTCCATCTCTTGAATCAGGTAATGCTGGTGATGGTCCCATACATTGGAACCATACACTGGATCGCCTTGATCGACAGCAATGGCGTCATTCATCATGAATTTGTATCTCAGGGTACACCTGTCAACGCGGAATCTTACGAAGGAGTTTTGAAACGGCCACTGCAAAGCATCAGACAGGTTCGGCCTGAACTGTACTGGAGTGGATAGTGGAAGCTCCTCCACGACAATGCCCGTCCACACACCGCGGTCCGCGTGACCCAGTTTCTCGCTGAACGCCAGATGAATATTCTTCCACACCCTCCGTATTCTCTGGATTTGGTGCCGGCAGATTTTTTTCTTCCTCCGTCTTAAATTAGCCCTGCAAGGCCACCGGTTCGACAGTGTAGCAGGTATCCAACAACGCGAGACACGGTTTCTCCGGGAGATTCCAAAAGAAGCGTTTGCTGCCAGATTCCAGCAGCTTCACAGTCGATGTTAAAAGTGTGTTGTAGCAACGGAGATTACTTTGAAGGCCAGTAAAGGAGTTTTGTGTGTTACTTACGATGTCTTTATTTGATGAGACCATTCACTGAACTTTTCAGACACAGGTTGTACTTTGTATTAATGAACATGTGTTGGACAAAACAGAAGTGGAATTTATTCCCCTTCATGGCTGACGCATTTTGTCGAACCAAGCGCTATATTTCTATCCTTTCATTTGTCACATGAAGTTATTGATGTGTCTCAGTTTTCTGTTGAATCAAGTTGTGAACCAGTAGTTCTTTTGCTTGCTGAATGTATCCTACACCTTACCGTCTCCTTCCTGCAGTATAAATATCTTTCTTGAAAATATAGAGCATTATTAGAAAATATATTAAAGTCTAGGCCTAAAATAAATATAATAATCAGTGGGAACCGTAATGTAGATGTTAGATTTTCTTATTAAGAAAGTGGCATAGTTTGTAATCTTTTAAAGTATTATGTATTATACCATACTGTCGATGAACAAACACGGGACCGTCCTGCTTAGACAATATCTTCACTGATTTTAGCCCTCAATGTTTTCAAGTCAGTTTTGTTAATCATTGTCTATCTGATCGTGCTGGTGTAATATTTAATGTACGGTACCTCAAACTGGGAAAACAAAGGGGAATCGAAACTAACTGATCTTGATCAATGTACTAAATTTACACAACAGAATATCGAGTTACTTAAGAGTATTTTAGTGCATGTGTTCCCAAAAAATTAGGATAAAGGACAATATTCAGTTATAGAGTGTTGTGATATGTTTATCAGTATCATTATTGAAGCGTTCAATATTATTGCCCCGTTATATGGACAAGGATACCTACTGATGGCAATCGAGCTAAGCAACGAAGGAAGGTCGACGTGCGGAGCAGCAAGTGCGAGAGATGGGTAGGTCCTAGGCGCAATATCGAGCAGGTATTTGAGAATGGCAGAGATGCAGAAATATGCAAATGGTAGGACGAATGAAAAGCAAACTTCTTCTGGATAAGAGGATGATTGTGTCATCGATGTCAGTGGTGGTAGCAATTTTACTAATTATTGGGGACGTTGAATTGAATCCAGGCCCGGTCCAGGACGACACATTGGTTGGAGGGAAGTCGAGGCTATTAAAGTAATTGTGACGGAGGCGTGTCAAATAGACCAAGTAAAGGAGCTTATAAATGTGCAGTCGATCGAAATTAAGGATATGAGGATGTCCCTGGAGGAGAAAATGGAGACGTTGAGACTGAAGTCGAAAGATAATGCTGAAGAAGTAGTGCTTTTGAGAAAGAAGGTGAAATCTTTGGAAGAGGACCTGGAGAAAGTGAAGAGAGGATAGGCAATCAGCTGCCAGGACCTCACGAGGAAAAATATCTTCCCCTATGGTATACAGGAGTAAGTGAAGGAAAATAAAGTGGATATAGTGTATAAGGTAGTTGACGTGATACAGAACAAATTGAGAATTAATTTTAGTGAAGTGGATATAGACGATGTGGAAAGAGTGGGTAAAGTGAAAGGGAATAGAGCAATAAAAGTTAAGTTACTATCCACTTTGATTGGGGGTATTGTGGTTAGAAGTACTGGAAACCTACAATGCGAGAGTGTGTGGGTGAGAGGAGACATGGGGAGTGACTGAAGCAGAATTATTAGAATTTTAAATAACCACTCAATGAGAGGCAAAAACCAAGGTCTGAGGGATTTCATTAGGGGACAACACCCGGAGATAGGGAATGGTAGATGGTTTAGAACGTGGGTAGTAGCTGAAGGAAATGGATGATACTCATAAACAGGAAGGGTGTTTGGTGTCAAATCAAGGGGAAAAGAAAGTTGCAGAGAGATCGAATTGCGATGATCAAACAGGCAACGGCAGCTCTATTGAGTCCAAAGTACGCGAAGGCGTTTTAGGAGACAGCAGATACCAACAGGCACACGTGGTAGGGAGAAACGGAGAAGAAGCTAATGGAGTCTACAGAGGGGAGGACCATTAAAGAAGAGAGGGGAACGAGGTGAAAAGGGAAGTGAACTTCTGAATCTAACCCTGAATCTAAAAGTCCTGTGGGGTAAGAATAGAAGATGACTGGGTGAGAAGGTAAATAAAGAGTGTTAATGACCAAACATGATGGTATGGATTCGGAAACTGAATGTGCGATAACAAGAGGTAGGGCAAGTAACGTGAGCGAAGGAGATAAAATCATGGAAGGAAGAGGGTCGGTAGTGGCGGGAAACTGATAACTAGAATGGAAAATATGCTTTGTAAGTACATGGTGTGTTAATTAAGCAAGATGGGGACGAGGAAATAATTAAATTAGTACAGAGTTTTGAAATTGTACCCCTACTGGAGAGGTGCCTAGGTGAAGCTGAGACGTTTATATGGAGAGGGTGTGTGGTGAAGAATAAAACAAAAAGAATGGAGAGGGTGATGGTGGAACCCTGGAGGTATTGTTGCCATGATAAAGGATGTGATTAGTGAACGAATAGCAGCCATTGAAAATGAAATAGAGGAAATGATTTGGATCAGATTAAAAATAGGGGACCTTGAGAGATAAAGAGAAGAATGTATGCTTGGCCTTCCTGTACAACCATCCAAAAAATTCGCCCTACGCGAATGACAAATTTGTCGAGGACATTTTATTTGAAATAAGCGCGATCTATGAGAAGATGGATTGCTTCTGTTTGGAGATTGGAATGCAAGTGTAGGGAGCTTAATCCCTACCTATAATAAAATGGGAGGTAGGGGGATGAAGGGATCGATGTGTAGTGAAGGCAGTGTCATAGTTATGGTTTCAATTTGCTTGAATTCTGTGGGACAGGTAATTTGTACATTTTAAACGCTTGGTGAGATGGAGATAGTGAAGGGGAAATTACGCATATTAAGCCAGTGGGGGAGGGTGGTAGATTTGGTTGTCAGCACGTTTTTTTGCTAGTTGTTTTACGCCGCACCGACACAGATAGGTCTTACGGCGACGATGGGACAGGAAAGGGCTAGGAGTGGGAAGGAAGCGGCCGTGGCCTTAATTAAGGTACAGCCCCAGCATTTGCCTGGTGTGAAAATGGTTTTCCATTTTCAGGGCTGCCGACAGTGGGGTTCGAACCTACTATCTCCCGAATACTGGATACTGAGCGCACTTAAGCGACTGCAGCTATCGAGCTCGGTGGTTGTCAGCACGGAGGATATGCTTGTTACAATTAAAACCCTTGAATTAGGGGATTGGACTGAATCTCATTATAGTCCGGCATATGTTAGCGACCTGGGCCCTAAATGCAGATCAGTATTGATTGATTGATTGATTGATTGATTGATTGATTGATTGATTGATTGATTGATCGATCAATCTTGGACTTTGTGCGCCGACTTTTCTAGGGAGGCGGACAAGACGCTGAACACTACGCCATTGGCTGTCTCTTGGTCTCCGGATCATCCTGGTAGCACCACGTCTCGTCTCCTGTAATGATGGTTTTCAACACCTCCGGATTTTGGTCACAAACGTCAATGAAATCTCCCGACGTTTCGATCCGAGTTTGCTTCTGCTCGTCTGTCAGGTTGTGCGGTACAAACCGGGCATAAATCTTACGCTTTTTCAAATGTTCGTGAACAATGGTCCTTAAACTGTCCTTGCCTACACCCACTGCATCTGCTATCATTCGTGAGGACAGTCGCCAATCATTCTCAAGCATCTGTCGCACTCATTCGATGTTGTCTGGAGATGTGCTTGCGGTTGGTCGACCCGAACGCGCCTCGTCCTCAACACCTTCCTTTCCATCTCGAAAGCGTTTAAACCAGTCAAAAACGCACTTTTTACTCCTGCTTGAGCGTGGTAAACTTGCACTAACATTGCGAGCTTTTCTGTTGTCGTTTTGCCTGGGTGGAAGCAAAACTTCATATTAACGCGTTGCTCCGTTTTCCACTCCATTGTGCAATGACACGAGTCCTCAAACTGACTCCGTGCGATGTGTTGCAGCGTTCAACTACGTTTAACTGTGTTGAGTTGGCCGGTAGGGGGGACTTGGTGTCATATCTCCCACGGTGTACAAATTAGGCGAACAATCACCGAACTTTTCAGACGCAGGTTGTATATAAAACTATACTCCTTTAAGAATGCATTTAGTTCTAGAGTTTTATTTCTTAAGCTAGGATTATTCTGGAAAATGCTCAAACTTATAGTTCTTTCACTGTGATTAAACATGTATCCTATAACTCTACTATATTCTCCACATTTAATTTGAAATAGATGATTATGACTGATATTATAATTAGTATGAAAAGTAGTCTGCTTATCATCACAGTCGCCATTACCTTCGTTATTGCAACCACTATAATGATTGGTATTGTTTTTATTATTATTATTATATTATTTTTAACGTTGTCATTAAACATACTTAACGTTATTACATTGAGAAATATCTACTGGCCCACTTACCTTGCGAATTTTCTCAGCGTTTGTGGTTGTGTTCTGCTTCACATGGCCACCGCTCTGCTGCCTTACTCGTTTACCGTCTAGAGGCTGTCCGATACTCAGTTTAATAGGCTGGCGAAATGTGAAGATCCCCTTCTGTTGAAACATAGGCCATCTCTTCCAATTTCCTATCTCCTATCCATGAATTGCCATCAAATAATTGCAAGTCCATCTCCTCACAAATCCAGTCAAGGCACGAAATAATTGCATAAATATATCTTTTTGTTATTGGCTTTACGTCACACCGCCACAGATAGGTCTTATGGCGACGATATTATTCATATATCTGTAATGAACGTTACGTCTAATATCACTTACGTACACTTTCGTGCCTATGGAATTATCCTTCACCTACCCTACATTCTGTTTCATGTCTTCCATTATGTGAGATGCTGTTGAGGAGTCGTTAATATTACCTGTACCCGCATGAATCACTACAATATCTGCCTCTTATTTTGCATCACCAAGTTTTCGCGTAAGTTGACTAACCTGGATCTCTAGATATCAGTACACAATCGAATTTTTCACATACCTACTCACAATCCTGACCACAGTCTCTCCATGCACAACAACACGGCCATTTTGCTTAACATTCTTCTGTTTACTCTCCCGTATAGTGAACTAATATTCCTTCTTCTTCATCTCCTTCCGAATCAGCAAAACTTTCTAAACGGTTTGCCGTCGTTATGGGTGAAGCGTAACTTAAGTCGCGTGCTTTCATTGTGGCGGCTTTCACTTGAGATAATTGCCTAACTGACCTATATTCTTCTTTATCTTATTCTGGGACGATTTCTTGATCCCGAAAACAACTGATTTCTAATGATTTCGACCTTACTAGTGATATCCGACTAAATTTGGCGAACTGTAGTAGACACTTCATCGACGGTCAATGTCCATCTTGATTTTGCTTCTTCGACAGTGTAATAATCACATTATCATTGTAATTCTTGTCACCGCATGCATGAAACATGACTACATCACTAACTTTTCTCTTTTTTACAATCCACACATTTTTCTCGGGCTACTGCTACACACACAAATTTACGGTCAGCCATATTTACGGAGACATTTTTCCGTTTGCTCCAGCTGCTCTGTCTCTGATGCGTTTGGTAAAATCTCTTTCTTTTGTGTAAATAATCACGCCTGAGTACTTGTAGGAATTGATGCAGGCAAGTTCACTATTCCTGTACGGTACTTGATGTTCTCTCCAGCTAGGTGTTTCCCACCCCTTCTAAGTGTCATCTGAGCTGTTTTTCCTGCATCAAGTCGTACACTCTTTATATCTGGCAATGTATTGAGTTTATCAAACGCTTCCTGGAGCTGTTTATGTGACGTTGAAGCTAAAAGCATGTCGTTAGCATACATAGAAGAAGACAACTTCACTGATGACATATTCAAGTATGTCCCTTGTGGCAATGTTGAGCAATTACGGACTTAAAGCATCTCTCTGCAGCACTCCTGCCGCCAGTCGAATTGCCTCTGATCTATAATAATAATAATAATAATAATAATAATAATAATAATAATAATAATAATAATAATAATAATAATAATAATAATAATAATAAGCAGGTACGGACCCTCTTCGGAGGCAGCCCCACCCAGGGAGTGGCGTCCCTACCTATGCGAGTCCCACACCACACTGAACCGTTGTTTATCATCTGGTAAGGGCTCCCGCTCAAGGTTAAGAGTGAAGACCTCAATGGTAGTGAAGGCGGAGATGAAGACCATTGGTAAGGCGGAACTGGCTGAAAAGGCATCCTTGCTTTTTTGGATAGTTATAAAAAAGCCTGTTTAAAATCCAAGTGCGTCTGAGTGGTATCCCCCGGTTTCCTGGTCCACGTCTGACACCTTGTGAGTGCGGTGGTAATACCAAGCTCCAGCAAATAACAATCTCTGGTTTTAAGCACCCATCACTGCTGGAACTCCCATTTCAAGCCAAACATGATTCGTGAGCGTATTAACAACATTAGCCCTATCCACCCGTCGCATTGAGACGGCAACCAGGCTTTCGGATTCTGGGGAGCCTGGATGACCACGAAAATATGGGAGAGAGTCGGAGCTCTCTGGTAAAATGTCCCACAAAACTCCCATATATTTTGGTACATTCAATATCAACACTTTGATTCAACCGGAAAATTACTAAATTTAGTCACAGAAGTTGATCGGCAAAAATTGTTTATCCTTGCTCTGCAGGAACCACGATTTACTGATGATTCCTTCTTGGATTATGGAAATAACCGTATATTCAACAGTGAAACAGAACAAAAGATACTGAATACGACCCCTTTATTTGGTATGAGCTTCGTAGTATATAAAATTATACTAAACTCGATCCAAGAAGTTAATTCCATTAACAATCATCTAATGACCATGAAGATTCAGTGTGCCAATGAAAAATACACATCAATAAATGCACACGCCCCTACAAATATAGATAACTAGAAAAAACCAAAACGTTGACAAATTTTGGAACAAAGTTGAAAATGTAATGTCAAAATTACAACGGATGACGTCAAAATCCTCTTAGGCGATTTCAGTGCACAAATCGGCCGAGAAAAGGAACACAGGAAAACCGTAGGATTCTACCCGGCGCACAAATTTACCAACAAAAACGGTTCAAGACTCATTGAACTATGTCAACAGTGCAAACTAAAATCATGTCCACATCCCTCAGGAAGCATCCCAAGAAACAAAAAATCTGGAGGTCCTCTATTGAATCCATTGGCAAATATCTGATTGATCATGCAGCTATCTCATATCCGCTACAGAAAGAGGTACGAGATATAAAAGTGAGAAGAGGGGCAAACATCGACTCTGATCACTATCTGACAAGAGTTAGAGTAAAATGTTCTTCAAGAAAAAACCACCCGAAAAAATCCAACAACAGGGATTTGACAAAAAGGATTCCTGTTACGGATCTAAAAGAAGCATAGGAAAATCAACCAGCAAAAACATGGGAGGAATTCCACAAAGGAATCATACAGAAGGCACGAGAAACGGCACCCTTAAGAAACACCCCTGGTGAAACTCAACATGCGACCAAGACCTAGAGATAATAATATCTGCATTTCAGAACTACAACAGTAGAAAAAACCGGAAAACTCAACAAGAATTTTATGACGCCAGAAAACATGTATCCAAAACCATCAATAAATCAGTGCAGTACAATAGAGTGTGAGTGAAAACCAAGTGTGCAGGCGCAGGAAGTGTTTGCAGATGGTGTTCCTAAAGAAAAATTGGATACAGTGATTGTAGACCTGATGGGGGACAAGAAAGTGAGAGACCTTATTACCAAGGGGAGAAGCAAGAGCCTTAAGGACCTGTGCGGAAAAAGAAATAAAGGCTTAGAAGATAAGGAGAGGAAGGATAACAATAAAACGCCAAATAATGATGGAGAGAGGTAGAAGTTGAGAGTGAGAGGGTGTCGAAAAGCAAGAATAAAGATGACAGTTTGGAAGGTAGGGAAAAAGGCTGTAACTAGACTGGAAGATAGGATTTTTTAATATAGATGATGATGATGATGATGCTTGTTGTTTTAAAGGGCCTAACATCGAATGTCATCGGTCCTATTTTAATATAGAAGTTGTATTGAGTAAAATAGTTATAACAGGAGTGAAAAATTTAATAGGAAGTTTTGATGTCGTAGCACTCTTGGAAACATGGCTAGAAGTAGGCAGGGAGATAACTTGGGGGGATTCACGGTGAGGCAAAAGTTAAGAAAAAGATTAAGTAAAATGGGCCGTTCGCCCGGAGGAATAGCGGCGCTAGTTAAAGAAGTGATGAATGAATGTATAGATGATATTGAGAGCGACACTGAAGGGGTTTTGTGGATAAGATTTAACATGGGGAGAGAGGCAGGGAGAGAGAAACATGTGTGTTGGCTTTTGCCTACTGTCACCCCAAGGAATCTGCATATGCAAATGATAAGTTATTTGAGGGATTATTAGTAGAATTTTGTTTGTATCATTGGAGGGAGGTATGAGGAGGACGGAATATTGTTACTTGGAGACTGGAATGCCAGTAAAGGCGAGCGAAATCCGAGGTCGAGTAAAGTAGGCGAGATGACAGTAGGGTCAGGAAGAAGTGGTAATGATAATGGAATTAATAGTTACAGTAGAAAAATTTAGAATTATCTGAAGTCGAGTATTTCTTCATCCTGAGCGGCTATTCTGAGGGGGACAGAGAAGGCAAAATGAACTATATTACTGAACAAAGGGGGAGCGTTATTGACATAGTAATGAGTTCAGAGGACTTGCTAGAGTACATTAAAAGCATAGGGGTGGAGGACTGGTCCGAATCGCACAACGCTCCGATATGGGATAGATTGGAGAGAAGGAGAGAGGAAGGCAAAGAGGAAGATATAAAACGTCCTGTAGGGTGGGATAGTGCTTATACTAAATATATATGTACAAAGAATTCAAAAGAGAGCTAGACACTTAGAATTGACTGGGAAAGGGCGCTGGAGGAAAATAATACAGATAGAGCGCTGGGGTTATTAGAATATCCTGTAAGGAGAGTGGCACGAGCAGTCGAACGCAGCAGAAGGAAAAAATAGAAGGTGATGGTTGGTACGGGAAGGAATGTGAGATCAGCAGAAAGGCAGGTTAAGAGCATTGAAAGAATATAGAGAAAAAGGAGGGAGCAAAGTTCGAGAATTACTTCGCAGGCTGAGGAAAGCGTACAAAAGCAAAATCGGGGAGAGGAAGAACCAGTAGTTGAAGGTCCAATCAGAGCTAACAAACAGGGAATGCAGAAAGAATCGAATTGAAAGAATATGGGAGAAAATAAATATGATTAATAAAGGAGGGAAGGGACTGACGAAAATGAATATTGATTATGTACAATGGGTGGCATATTTTAGCGAGCTATTAGGAGGAAGGGACGAATGGGTGTATAAGGAAAGAAGGTAGGCTTTGTGGTCTAACATGGAAGTAAGTATACACGAACTAGATAGGGACTTCACGCTAGAAGAAGTCGAGGGGGTGATTGGGAAACTGAAGATGAAATCAGCGGGGGTAGGATTGGTATTAGTAATGTACACTGGAAACAAATAAGTAAATTCAGTAAGATGGGAGAGGGAATTGTAAAACTATTTCACAGTATTTTCAATGTGGCGAAGGTACCGAAGGAATGGGAATATGGGATCATATGCCCAATATATGAAAAGGAAGGGAATAGAAATCTACCTAACAACTACCGAGGAATAACATTTAGATTTATTGAGCCAAGTTTATACGGAAGTCTTAGCTAATAGACTAAGGGATTGGGCTGAAAATAACGGCGAAATATCCAAATACCAAGGAAGATTCAGGAAGGGGAGGCAAACAATAGATAATATCATTATTGTGAAGTTGATAACGGAAAAATACATGGTGCGGCTAAGAGGCAGCGTATTTTTGGCAGCGGTCGATTTTGAGAAAGCCTTGGAAACCGTGAGTAGAAGAGAATTAATAGAAAAATTAGGGAGGCTGAGAGTATCTGGAAAATGATACGTGCGATAGAGCCGCTGTATCAGAGAGTATATAGTAGCGTCAGACTAGAGGATAATGTAATAAGCAAACCGATAGAATGCAAGCTGGTCCTTAAACAAGGCTGCAAATTATAGCCCATATTATTTGTATTATTTATAAATGTTATACTGGACGGGCACAGACGGGCTAGCTGGGTGAGCAATATAGAGATCCCAGGCCTGATATTCGCAGATGATATTTTATAAAAATGTTATTTGCTTTACGCCCCACTATCTACTTTTACGGTTTTCGGACACGCCGAGGTGCCGGAATTTAATCCCGCAGGAGTTCCTTTACGTGCCATTAAATCTACCGACACGAGGCTGTCGTATTTGAGCACCTTCACGATCGAACCTGCCAAGTTGGGGTCAGAAGGCCAGAGCCTCAACCGTCTGAGCCACTCAGCCCGGCAGATGATATTTTGTTCTTGACGCTGACAAGAGGTGGATTGCAGAAAAGTTTTTTATAAATTAGCAGATTACGCAAATAATTGGTCGTTGAAAATTAACAGTAAGAAATCGAAGGTGATGGTTATAATTAAGAAGAAGAGGGCAAAAAGTGAGGGAATGGAGGATTCAGGGGTAAGAATAGAGGAAGTAGATAGATTTAAATACTTAGAAGTGCTACTAAATAGCAAAGGAGGTTTGGATGACCACATCAAGAGATGCAATTTGAGAGAGGTTTCAGTTCTCGCTGCAATAAAAATCTAGTCGCCAAATACCCAGAGGAAAGCTATAAAATACTAAAGCTAGTGCTAACCACATTGTTCCTAAGCAGAGCTTTATATGGGGTTGAATTATGAGTATTAGAAAAGAAAAATGTTAGCCTGAACCAAATAATACATAAATTCAGTGAGGCTGTTATGAGATTACCGCAGTGTACAGCCAATGTGGGGGCATTAATCCTATGTGGAGGGTTTATCGAGGTAGATTGCGTTAAAAGGGTATTAAATTATTGGTCTAAACTGAAAAGGGGCAGAGGTGGTACTTTGCTGCAGGAAGCATATAGACATGAACTGTAAGGAATGCATGATGAGTGTTGGCTAGCAAAAATTAAAAGTTATGTTGAGAATTTGGGTATCGAATATATTTGGAGGGAGGGTTGGAAGGGGAAAAATAGCAGAATGCAGAGGGCCCTGACAGTGAGAATTAAGGACATACAAATGCAGATTTGTTTGGAAGAAAGTAGAGAAAGTCCTTCGCTCAGCCTATTCTACCAGATCACTAATTTACGTATAAGATTCAGTGAAGGAAGAATAACGTGTGGGATATCATTGTGGCTGATGTGCCTGCATAGAAATAAGGGATGGATTATGAGCAAAGAGAGCTCACAATGCATCCTCTGCGAGAATAAGTATGAAGATCTGCACTTACTTTGTGATTGAATAGGGACAGAGAAACTAAGGGCAAACTTTCTAAATGTGAAGAAGCAAAAAATGTGTACGCTATAATTTTAGTATGGATAGCAAGCCAGTGGAGAAATGCCAGCGGCCTGAATAAGTTCCTATACGCAGTTAAAAAACTATGTCTAAGGAAAGTGAGAGGCAGTAAATGATGTAATAACCTGGAATGTAAACAGTGGAGAAGCCAGCATAAGTAGGTCCGTGGGAGATTTGCATCAGCACTTTAAATGTTATGATAACGTCGGCGTGTAGAGGTAATTCTACCAGACATGATGACAGGGTAGGATGCAGAAGTAGGTCTTACATGGTTGCTCCATCGTTCCTCTTTAACTACCGGTACCTTTTGTCTTAACTTTAATTTAAGGTTTATACTGGTTTGTTAAGTACAGTAGCCTTAGCATATTACATAACCTTCCCAAGTCATCTGGTTAGCACCAGTTCTTACCCAGAAGGATATACAGATGAAGAATTGTTTGGAAGAGAGTAGTGAAAGGCTTTCGCTCAACCTATTCTGCAAAGTCTACCAGATCTCTAATTTATGTATAAGATTAGGGGAAGAAAGAATAAAGTGTGGGATATCATGGTGCCTGATGTGGCTGCGTAGAAATAAGGGATGGATTATGAGAATCGGTTTTCATTTTACTATCATCCTAATAGTGCATAGTTAGGCCCGTGAGAAGCCTTACGTTGGCCGGGAATTCCTCCGTTGTTTCAAAATCCATACTATCTTGTGAGAAGCCTCACATCTCCTGGTAATCATAGTTCATAGTTATTTAGGGCTAAGCGGCTCTCCAGTAGTGAGTGATCGTGTGCCATTCTATCTACAAATCAACTCTAATTATAACCATCTTCTTGGTTAAAATTCAGTCCTGGCTTGGTTGCATGAATTTGAACATTGTAATGGGCGAAGGCCAGTAAGTTCAAATATTAAATAAATATATAAATAAATACGACTGGATACCGAGGGAAACGATGTTCACCATACTGGGGGACTATGTGAACAAGGGTAGGTTATTAAAATCATTCAATGCATTTATGATGACAATTGGGCTGCAATGAGATTTTATGGTAGAAAGAGTTCTTGCTTCAGGGTACTTACAGAGGTTAGAGAAGGCTATAATCTCTCACCTTTGTTGTTCGTAGTTTACATGGATCATCTGATGAGAGGTATAAAGTGGCAGGGAGGGATTGAGTTAGGGAGAAATATATTAAGCAGTCTGGTCTATGCTGACGTCTTGGCATTAATGGCAGATTGTGCTGAAAACCTTCAGTCTAATATCTTGGACTTGAAAATACGTGCAATGGGTATTGTATGAAAATTAGCTTTTCGAAGACTAAATTGATGTCAGTAGGTAAGTAATTCAACAGGACTGAATGTCAGATTGGTGATACAAAGCTGAAACAGGTAGATAATTTAAAGTATATAGGATGTGTGTTCTCCCAAGATAGTAATATAGTAAGTGAGATTAGATCAAGTTGCAGTAAAGCTAATGCAGTGAGCTGGCAGTTGCGATCAACAGTATTCCGTAAGAAGAAAGCCAGCTCCCGGACAAAGTAATCTTTACGTCGGTCTGTTTTCAGACTAACTTTGATTTACGGGAGTGAAATCTGGGTGGACTCTGGATATCTTATTCATAAGTTAAAAGTAACAGACATGAAAGTAGCGAGAATGATTGCTGGAACACGTAGGTGGGAACAATGGCAGGAGGGTACTCGTAATGAGGCAGTGAAGGCTAAGTTAGCAATGAATTCGATGGATGAAGATGTGTGCATGAACCGGCTTCGATGATGGGCTCATGTGAGGCGAATGGAGGAGGATAGGTTACGTAGGAGAATAATAGAATCTGTGGTGGGTAAGAAAAGTAGAGGGAGACCAGGACGACGAATGTTAGATTCAGTTTCTAACGATTATAGATAAGATGTATACAACTAGATGAGGTCACAGCAGTAATTGCAAATAGAGGATTGTGGCGACATTTTGTACATTCACAGGGGCTTGCAGACTGAACGCATAATGGTCTATAATGATGAATGTGTAATAATAAGAATATTGGCTTTCTGTCAAATTAACGTTTTACGGTTTTCGGAGACGCCGAGTCGCCGGAATTTTGGTCCCACAATTGCTTTCAAGTCCCAGTAAATCTACCGGCACTAGGCTGACGTATTTGAGCACCTTCAGATACCACCGGACGTAGCCAGGATCGAACCTGCTAAGTTGCGGTCAGAAGGCCAGTGTGTCAACCGTCTGGGTCTCACAGCCTGGCCCTCTCATCTAATCTGGCGAATTATCCTGCATAGAAAGTGATCCTGAACTAGAATTGGCTCCAGTTTACTTCTTAATACAATCCGTTCTTATGAGTCAAATGCTTTAGCATAGGTTATAAACTTTATATGAAGTCAAGGCCGTACCAAGGATTTTTTTAAATTTTCAAATAGATTTTAGAGAAGTAAAAGTTCGACATAGCTTTTGAGCAGTACCTTTTTAAATTCAATGGGCGAAGTAGGAGGGTAAATTCATATCGATCTGACGGGCAAAATATGCTTTTAACACGTGCGTCTAGTGCGACACAAAGATTTCTGTCATTTGTTTACAAATGGAATTAACAATATGTCTCACTGTAAGTAAAACCATATTTAAAGGTGTGAGTCGTCTTTTAAAGGTTCTTGTGGCTCTATAACATGAAAGTTTCTATATGTTTATTGAAATTGATTTTTGTGGTTCAAAATGTATTAGGAATGTTGAAAACAAACAATATGTACGAGGGGTGTACTATATTGTTTTACACTTTATTTCTTGTACGTCCGTCTATGCTTCATATTTCACTTTTGAAGGCGGTAACTTGTAACTAGTGTCTTGTTCCAACGTTTGGTGAAAGCTCACGCACAGGGGCTAACGAATGCACTCGTCATTGCCATTTCATAACAACACTATCAGCGGAGGAGCAGACAACATGTAAAGCAACCGTCAGGGACAGCGCTGTACGACTTGGTTCTTATGGAAAGATGGCGTGACCACTGCAGAAATTCATCGGTGCTTGGTGGCAGTCTGTGGAGAACATGAGCCGTCACGGAAAACAGTTAACAACCGGGTGGAAGGTTGGAAAACTGGCCGCACATGTCTCATCAGCAGTCACACAAAACCTTGCCATGAAGTTGGCTGGATCTTGATCATGGCGTTGCAAAATTCTCTGCATACGTCCACACGATTTTGCTTTTCGTCTGGAGGCAAGAGTCTAGGCACCCACGTGGATGACACCTACCCCAACTGTAAGAGGCCGTGCACGATCCGCTGCACGGTGCTTCGCCTAATTCCCGTGGATGTCTCCATTTCCGTACATGTGATGCATTTGTTTCCTTGGATGGCCTGTTCAACCCAGTCAGTGTTGGCTGGTGTTGACGCTGTCACATTCCTTCCAGAACTGGTTCTCTTGTCCACCGATGTGCGCCCTGTTTTTAACCTTCCATCCAGTTTTAAACTGTTTTCCGTGACGGCGCATGTTATCCACAGACTGCCACCAAGCGCCGATGATTTTCTGCAGTGGTCATACCTTATTTCCATAGGAACCAAGTCGTATAGTGCTGTCCCTGAGGGCTCATTTCCAAGTTGTCTGCTCTTACGCTGACAGTGTTATTATGAAATGGCTATGACGAGTGTATTCGTTGGCACAAGTGCATATGCTGCTACCAAACGGTGCAACAAGACACAAGTTACACGTCACCACCTTCAAAAGTGAAATGTGAACCTTACCCGTGCTTACAAAAAAGTGTAAAACAATATCGTACGCCCCTCGTATGTCTCACAAAAATTAACATATCCATTTATGTTCTTTTAGTAAATTTGTTAACTATGTTCGTACAGAAATGTTTAAAGATGGCACAGTTTTTATAGTTTAAATTCAATTGTTTATTTTACAAACGATTTCTTGTATAATATTTATAATTTATTGTAGGCTATTTCAAAATCATTAAATGTTGTTTAAATTTGTCAAGTTCACTTTTATTTCGGAGGGGATTTGAACCCCCATAACATCCTTCCTGAGTGCGGCCATGCATGAAGATTTCCTCTTGGATAGTGGACAGTTTCTGTATAGTTTCCCATTATGCACTGGATAGCATGGGTGGTTGAGTGCCCTTTCCGAATGGCAAATTGTTCATCTGGTACCAATGAGTCGGTTAAGGCTCTTAGTCGTTTGAGTATTAGAGTGGACAGGAGTTCAAGATCCATAACATCCAAAGCTATTCCGCGATAAGAATTTTGATCATCCATCTTGCTTTTGCCCTTGTATAGGGATTTGGTGATACAATATCTCCATTTCTCAGGTAAAACTCTCCATGTCCCCGCAAGAAATCCGCTACTTGCTTTCAGTATTTTGTTAAATATGCCTTCTTGTCCATATGTTTTGTCTTTTTCATCTGGTTAGTTCCTTCATTTACTTCTTCGATTGCAAAGGGTTCTAAATTTATTGTAGCGTGAAATGTCGTCTGAGAGACGAATGAGTGCATGGCTTTGGTCTGTAATATAGAAGTGAACTGCGTTGTCCATTTATTCGTGGGTATTTCTCTATTGAGCAATGTGTCCTCCGTTGGAGGGGATTTTATGGTTTTTCCTTGGCTTGTTCCAAAAATGTTCTTTTTTGTTTTGAGATATTTGCTCCTATCAACCTTAAGGATTTCATCGTATTGGTTATTCTTGTCTGCATATTCAAATTTCGATTTTGCTGTGTTTTCCCTCAAAATTTTTTGTAAGGCGTGCAAAGCGATTTTTCTAGCCTTACACAGGTTGCGTTAAACCATGGTTAGATCTTCGGGAATTTGGTTTGATATGTTCTATTGTTTCCATTAGAGTTGTCTTTAGTCAGGGGAGTGTAACCTCTGGATCAGGGCGTGGTTCTTTTACAGTGCCTTGTATTATGTCTTTCTCCTTTTTAACTTCGTAACTTCCGCTTCCTAGAAAACATATTTTGTGGCGGAGGTGGATTTTTTGTGGCAATTGTTGTCAAGGTAGACTCTACAGGTAAATGCTTCCATTTGGGGAAGCTTTTCTCCCTTCCAGAATGTATTACCTGAATGTTATTGCACTTCCACAATATGAGAGATGTATGTAAATTCCATTAATGCGAGTAAGACCTTCATCTTCTAAATACTCTGGGTTTGGGAACATTTTTATCGAGTCTGTACATCTGATCTCCGTCAAAACGAATGGGACCATTTCCTTTATTCCACTAAATGCATTAATTCATCAATGATGTAAATTTCTTTGAATTATATTTGAAAGTAAACGACGAATATGGTTAGCATATTCAATTCTAGTACTATGGTATTGCTTGTTTTCACTGACATACTACACGAGCCGAAGGTTGGGTTCACCAGTAGCGTAGCCAGGATCAACCGATGGATGGGTTATATTTACAAAATAATGTTAGAACATAATGAAGATACTTGTGAGAGTGCGGTGCGCGCATACATGAGTATTTATAAGGATATTGATACAAGTGAATTATATTAATATTCAGATTTTGGCAACTACAAAATCTTATATTATTGGCAGTACAATTTTACAATTTATTTGCTAAGTTATTTCAATCCCTAACTCCCCTTCCTATAAACGAACATTTTCCCAATTTGTGCCATTGAATTCCAACTTCATATTCAAATTGTGATCTTTCTTTCTTTTAAAGACACCACTCAAACTTATCGTGTACTAATGTCATTCCACGACATCTCTCCAATGACATTTCGGAACATACCACTTATGCAAGCAGCTCTCCTTCTTTCTCCCATGTCTTCTCAACCCAAACTTTGCAACATATTTGTAACACTACTCTTTTGTCGGAAATCACCCAGAACAAATCCCAATCCATTCATTTCTTTCAAGAATAGAGGTGTAATCTGGACGTTCCTAAGAAAGATGTTGTTTATGTGTGCAAACTTGCTGAGTAGAGAGAATAAATGTAATGATTTAAGCTGAGTCGTGAAAGGGAACATACTTAATGAAGTCACAGCTCAGCTGTATGAACATTTTTAAGCTCACATACTTTAGATCTAAACCCAAATTGCACGCACGTTTAAAGCCTTATTAGTGTAATTTCATTAAAATGCTTGAAAATATGTGTGAATCATGCTGTAAGAGACTTGAATGGAAACAGATTTGACCATAGATTGGTCTAAAACAGGTGGCTACATTTAAATATTTATTCCAGTGTTTCTTTTTCTTAACAGTAAAATAAAGGATTTAATAAGTCTAATTTATCAGAATTTTAGATATTATTTCTAAGTGCTTTTAATTATTTGAATTAACTCCTGTCCAATATTCACTACTATTTTACATTATAAATTCGGGGAAGTGTAGTGACGTAAGATAGCGGCGGTCGCACGATTCCGGCTTAAAAATCCTGCTGATCATTGCCAGTCTAAATCTATATGCCTGTGGCTTAGTCGGAAAGCACATAACTTACAACACTCCGTGCTTATGGTGGTTATATGTGCATAAACCATGACGTCATCGGCATGTGCGTGCGTATAATCTTCAGGCTCATAACCAACACCTCCTAGATATAAGGCCTCACAACCGTTCTGGAAGTATACTCGGACGTCAGCATCGGGAGGGAAGCTTGAACCTTTTCAGTAATAACACAGAAATGAGTTTGGCCATGTAGCGCTGAAATTAGAAGAGTTTTAATTCGTTTAAGGTAATCAAATGGCGTATGGCTTTTAGTGCCGGGAGTGTTCGGCTCGCCAGGTACAGGTCTTTCAGTTTGACTCCCGTAGGCGACCTGCGCGTCGTGATGAGGATGAAATGATGATGAAGACGACACATACACCCAGCCCCCGTGCCAGCGAAATTAACCAATGATGGTTAAAATTTCAGACCCTGCCGGGAATCGAACGCGGTACCTCTGCGATTAAAGGCCACCACGCTAACCGTTTAGCCATGGAGCCGGACCGTTTAATGGTGCCAATTGCTAATACTATTGTTCGTAACTGTACTGATTTGTTGCGTACTCAACTGTAAGGAGAATTGTCACAGTGATAACGAAGTGCATAAATTAAATTTCCAAAAGACGAGGTTATGCGGCAGATATGTTCACGTGCAATTCAAGACAAGACTACAGATTTACGAATAACTCAATTTGAGTATGTATTGTACCGGGAAATGATTATGGGGTTTGAGCATGGGAAGGGTCTCAGGTAGTGTTCGGTGAATTTTGGAGCAGGTAAAGAGACGGATAGTATCGCAGGTCGAATAATAGATGGTAATTTTTTTAAATTTATTAACAATATCCACAGATATAGGCTATCACCCTGCAATCGGAATGGAAAACTCAAATTTATAGATAATATTTGCCAAAAATTTAAAACAAAAGGTTTATGTTGTGATATACTTGACGTCTGTTTGCTTGAGAATATCAAAATAATTATTGCTCTTCCATAAATCATGAACAACCTACAGTCTTTCTAATTTAAATGTAAACACAAGATATCACTTTGCACCTGGGATCAGTTCAATATTTATGGTGTTGACCTACAGTCTTTCTCATTTTTAAACCACAAAATTGAACAAACACTTGTCATGGAAAGTTTGATAAATTAATAAAATATTTGGTCTCTTGCTGAATATCTTTCAGTTCGTTTGAATTGCAAAAATGAAATTAATAAATCACTTGAAAATCCTAAAGTTCATTTAGGTAATGTGAATTAAAATTAATTAATGACTTAGAACGGAATTTATAGCAAAATATGAACTTCTTTTAAATGACGATAAAATTATGCATTGATATCCACACAAAGCACTTGTAATAGCACTGTACTGGACTAAGTGCTTTGTAAAAGGTCAGTCACTTGTGATTACTCACACAGGATACGAGAAGATCTGCTTACGAGTGTTTGAGTTGGAGACTTGGTGTCTGAAACGTACCGCGGAGTGCGGGCGAAGACTCGAAATCAGCACTGGCGATGTTCAGTGAAGATACCACGTCAATCTCGTCGACGTCCCTCGATGGGTACCATAACTGAAGAAACCATGAAAATCCCTCGTTGGAAGCGACGTTTGATGTAGCAGGATCTCGTACCACTTTTGCCAAGATTTCCGTTGTTCTTGGTGGAAATATCGGAACACGGAAAGTGCAATTGGCACTATTGAATTCACAAATATCACGGATATTAATACGACACTCCGTCGTAATGCACAGTTCTTATATACACAGTTCATAATCGTCACTAATTATGTCTGAAATACGATTGTAAAGTAGTTCACACAGTCCATAAGCACTTGAAAATGTGATTTGTAACGGTCTCTATCACAGTCTCTGAACGAATATTATTCACAAATTTAAGGCGATTTTATGGTTGTATTTGCACCAAACTAATCTGTTCTACTTAATATTATTGTAAAAAGTCCTTAATGTTCACTGGGTTTCTCACAGTGGTGATCGAAATATCGAGAAAGTGCACAAGAAAAATAGTTAATTTTTGCCCTGTTATGGGATGAATATCGAGTAAATAAAGTTACACGCAGTTCACTGATATATCATCGTAAGAGAAATATGTCTTAGACTGGTTGAAGTGGTTTTAAGTTATGATTTCAGTTGACCACACGTAATGATGTAGGATATTATAAAAGTTTTAGAAATATATGTAATTAGCAAAGTTCACGATGTCGTGTACTAGTCCGTAAAATATTGGACACTTAAGTTCTCACTTCAAATTATAGCTTTACACTGTTAATAAATTCACAAGTATTATATTACGATAATTCACCTTGAGAAACGTCTAGAATCTTACCGTCGTCGCGGCGCGGCGGAACTTCACGTACGGTACGATGTTCTTTTACTATTTCAACAGCTTTCGAGTACGGCCATGATTATGCCCTCGCGAATTGCGACGGAACATACTTTCTGCACACACTGTGCACACACCGTCTGTACACGGGACTGGTTATGGCCTGGCCCAGTGGCCTATAAATGCAGGTCTGGCGAGCAGCGCTGATATCAGGTGATGAAGGGGAGAGTATTCCTCCCAAACTTTAAATTATCATATTTCGGAAACCACTGGATGGATTGATTTCGAATTTGCAGAGTTTTACTTCCAGAATATTAGCTACAATTCAGCGTTGGTCTCGTATTAATCGGTCCAGGCATTGAAAAGTTCATAAAAATAGCCGAGAAACTTCTGTAGGGGAAGTAAGGTACCGGCGGCGGTGACGTCACTTGACCTTGCTTGACTGGCGTTCTCCCTCGTGGAGTGCAGTAGGTATGAGAACATTCTCTCACACAGCTTTTCATGCATCGGAACTGAATTATATGTTAAAAATATAAATTTATAATTTATATGTGCCAGGGCCCATGCCTTCCTGGTACAGTATGTATATACAGTCCGTCAGCGATTCCGCTGATGGGATCCTCAACAGCTCTGTCATCAGCTGCCATAGATGGCCTGGGCATTACTGAAGAGGCGTACTAGGGAAATGAGGAATGGGGTAGTTTCCCGTTGCTTTTCTCACCGAGCCAGAATTGCTATTACATATCAGTCTGCCAAGCCCACTGAAATGCATACACCAACCAACACTATGAGCAACATTTTCACACCATTCATAGCACGGACTGGCTGCATAAGGAACGGCATTACTAGCATCGCTCATACCTCAGTCACTTTCATATTGTCAAAGCCAAGGATAAGACAGAGGCAGATCTATAAAAGTAACAAAATTGCTCTAGCCTATACGAGAAGACATAGTGCACTGTAAACACTAGGTCCTGCCAGCAAAGGAATCAATTGTATCTATTATTAATACATTCTCACACAATGATAATGAGCATAGGCCTATGACGTATTTAACTACACGAAACAGCTGGTGATATGCAGGCATATTTACTCTTCAATGATATAAGGTTATGTTAGATCACAATTATGGGATACATTATTTCAACGGTGTTATTTTTATTATTATTATACGCATTAAAAATACCACCTACAATAGCTGCTGGTGTAGGCCGATTCACCCTGGAAATGAACGAGTTACGGTCACGGTGATACATTATTTTACAGTTATGCCACAGACATTTAAAGTCGGTAATATTTTATGGGAAGTAACTGGTACTGATCCTCAGGTAAAACTTTTAACTACTCCTCTTCCAAGACCATGACTGTCAGAGACTGCAGTGCATTATATCTTTCCCAACTGAACATCATATCTATCGTCACATTCTGGCAGGTGAAAAGAAGAACCAGGCAAGAAAAATTAATAGAAAGAAGAGCAATAAACAGAGCCATTGAAGATAGTACATATCTCATACACAGAATTTCAATCCACAATCTTACACAGCTGAAAGTACAATATACATGTTGTTGCCTGACGGTTGTTGTACTGTGATGAAGTGAACGTAAGTAATTTCTCCGTACGTCGATACATCAAGGAAACCACACTGCAAAGCATATGTAATCATCTAATAGGACATGGCCTTTATTCTAAAAGGGTTTTATTAAAGAAAAAATATTTCTAATATATATGTGGACAAAATTACTAATACAAATGCGGTTTATTCTTTAGTTACAAAACATCATAGCTGCATTACAAGGAATGAGTGTAACAATGTGTAGAAAGATTCAAGAAATAAGTTAATTCTAGTTCTAGTTGGTAAAATGAACACCGAGGATGATGTCCCCACAGTAATTTAATAGTCATAGTTAAAACATTCTTTAGGAGTATGTGTATGACTTTCTTGTTCTTTGTTCAACTCTCTGTCCGATATCTCCTCATGTTTACAAATGTATGGCCGACCCCGTGGTGAAGGGATATAATGCCTGCCTCTTACTCGGAATCCCGGGTTCTATTCCCGGCCAAGACAGGGATTTTTACCTAAATCTGAGGGCTGGTTCTAGGTCCACTCAGCCTACGTGATTACATTTTCGAGCTATCAGACGGTGAGATAGCGACCCCGCTCCAGAAAGCCAATAATAACGGCCGAGAGGATTCGTCCTGCCGAACACAAGGAACGTCGTAATCTGCAGGCCTTCGGGCTGAGCAGAGCCAAGGCCAAGCCTTTCAGGGCTGTTGCGCCGTGCGATTTTTACAAATTTATGAGACATAGTAGCAATTTAAAGTTGCCACATGTCATTACTTTTAAAGGAGTAGGCTCCAGTCCGAATGCTAGTCCAATATTAGGACAGAAACTTACATACTTTCTGGAATACATAAAACATACATTTCAAAGTTTCGAACAGAATGACAAATTGGTAACATCGATGGTAGGTGAAATTCTCATTAAACCATACATTAACTTCAAGGGAGGAAACATTGTAGAATCATGTGCAAATACTGCCAGTGATGCTACATCAGCTTAGATGTTAGGCCTATGCTAATATTATACGTGCTAGTTTTCTTTCAAGATCACGTAATGCCTATTTAAATTGAAATATATTTGTAACATCTTGTTGTGCTGTTAGCAATTCGGCCTAAGTAAGTTAACATTACAAAATGCTGTCGTGTTTTACAACTGTTTGCTGTTTATATTTAATGGCAGTCACTAAAATACGGTAATAACGACAGTATAATTCAATATATTTTAAAATGTAAACGCTATTTGTTAGTAAATAAATTATTCCATTGACAAAAAATATTAAAATCATGTCTGTGTTTAACCATGTTCAGCTTACTCTACATTGCCATCGTCTCCTTAGCGTGACGTCACCACACTGTGGTTAGGCCTTATTATCTAGAAGGTGTTGGCATAACACAACAACCAGTGTGCTTTCTGAATTGTCAGTCGAAATCACCGCCGACTCTATCCTCCTTTACTATCTGCTTTTTGCGAGGCCTTTTGCGAATAGTCTGTGACAAAGTTCTCCTGTAGATGGCAGGCATAGACGCACAAAGTTCTTAACGCATTATTATGACTACAGCCTACAAACCACTATGCAGTTTAGTCATATATTTACTGAAGCTCGTAAATTACATCAGTAATATTAAATATCCGTATAAAATCGTAGTTGGCTTTTTCATGTCACAATACAAAGATTTTCCTGGACGAAGACTTGTAGTGATACACCGGGAGGTTAACGCTTTGTGTTCTTGCCAATGTAATATCAGTTAATGGAGGTCTTACGAACTTGGTTAGGTGAATACCACCATCAGTTTGCCGATATTCTTTGACCTCATACTGTAACAGAACACATTCTGAAAGAGAAGTAGCAAATCCTCGTATTACGGTTATATGTCCCACAGTAGGACACAACAGCTTCAACAAATTCCTCCAGATGTTTCATCAGAGCAATAAAACAACGTTTTGGGTATCGAAGTTCTCCACTGTCCTGATGTTCAATCAGTTCCATTTACTGGTGCCGAAACCCTAGGCAGGGAGCTGTTTCTGACGCAAATGTTACATTCCATCCTCTCTTCAACAACATGTACCAAATACTCGCAAATTAGGATTTAACTTACCATTATTCTAGATTGGTTGGGACATTATTGTTTGGTTGTTTGTGGTTGTCCAAAATGTCTAAACACGAAGACGTTTGTTTTGGGATTGTCCATCACAATTCTCATTGCAAGGTACGCACTATCCTATACGGCTTTAATCACCTTCTGTAATATGGTGTAGAGGTGTAAGGACCATAGATGCGAGAGTAATCTGAGGATATCCAAGTACTTCCTCTTTTTAGAACCTTGCGTAGATATTACCGACAGCCTCTTTTCTCTTAATTCCCTTCTAGACGGTATTATATGGAATCGTATCTCTGGTGGCTGCGAATCAACTTGTCAAGGTTTGCAAAATGGTATAGAAGAGTTGCATATTTCGAGGAAAAAATCTGGTTTCATTTCTACAAAAAATATAACTTGCACAAACGGAAGGAAACAAGTACACTTTAAAATATCTATAACCATAACATAAATAATCCATTTTACAGTTCGATAAAAAAAATATCATTTGTACAAACGGAAGTGAACAGCTTAAGTTTACACATTGACGAAATAACTCAGATAAATACGTGTATTAATATCACAATGCTACAACAACACTGACTGCAAGGATTGTGCGCCTACCACTGCACACTTACGACGACTTGAAGATACATTGGTATTCGCGCCTGCCTGTGTGAAACCAGTGACACAGAGAAAAGACCGACGTATGTAAAATGTATTAAAAACCGTTATTCGCCGATACTAGGGTGCCGATCCAGTTGTGTCCATATCATTGTATAGAGCAACAATTAGGGCGTACCTGGATTACGGGGCACACATATTTGACACAGTTTCCGTCACCACTCATGCACAACTCAATACTTTACAGTATCAAGCCCTGTGAATCTCTTTGGATGCGCTTAAATCTACTCCTACAATTTCTCTCTTAGTAGAATCGGGCGAACCTCCGTTGGCTATACGGCACAAAATGCTGGCAAAAAAATCTCTCAAAAATTAGAATCACAGCCAACACGTTTGTACCCAAGTTGCAGCTATTTTATGAATATCACTTAACGAGACATTATAGATCCCACCGAATGCCAGCGTTATATTACGCCTATGACTCGCTATATCTGTATCGAGACTCCTTTGTGAGATGTCTGATACTTCCTCCTTATATATTTCCTTTTCCCATCCTATTTTAGAAGCCCTACATCATTATTCCCTCTGCTACTAACTACATCAGAGTGAGAGGTGCTCACGATCGTACAACGATGGTTACAAAAGAAAATGCGGGCGGCATCGATATATATACGAATGGCTCAAAGACCAAGCATGGTGCTGGAGCGGCATCATTTGTGCCAAACTTTCATGCCTCTGAGGATTACAGATTACTGCTGAATTATTTGCCATACGGCAAGCACTCCTATTTACCAAAGAACATGCTTTCCCTAAAGCTACCATTTATACAGATGCACTGAGTGTCCTACAATCCATATCTTTCCTAACCCTATATCCAAATTGGTACATTTATAATGTTTAACACCTTATCTCTAAGCTGGAACAATCGGGAGTTTATCTAACCTTAGTTTGCGTACCTGGGAATACTGGCATACTTGGTAATGAATAGGCAGATTGTTTAGCAACGCACGCTGCTAGGCTTCCTACACCTCCCCTTAATGTGGCAACTCCCCCAACAGATTATACTCCAAACATAAAAGATGGAGCATATAGTGCTTGGCAAGAGGAGTGGCAAAATACAGCCAAAGTTAAAGGACGATTTTATTACAATTTACAACCTCATATCCCTCTAAAATCTTGATACATGAAAGGATCTTAATCCCACCGACATTAAACTGATATCATTGGCTTACGCTTCAATCATCATCTTACACCCCAATATTAGAATATGTTTCATATTACCAACTCGCCTAACTGCAAATGTGGTGAAAGTGATGGAGATACTTAACATTTATTTTTTCAATGTCCATTCACCTATTTCGTTCGTCAGAAACTTTTTCAAAGTCTCGTGCATCTTAAACGCCCTTTTTCTACCCGAGTTTCCGGTTTGTTATATAATCCTACACCTAATTTGATTGCTGTAATCAATAAGCACCTTGATACTTCTAAACATGCTTTATGACAAAATGTACCGTTATAACATTTTCTTACGACTATACACTTCTGCTTCCACTGGTGTTTTCTGTACAAGACTTGTTTATCCGATACACAAATTGTAGTGTTTACGTGAGTGACCATCTTGATTAAAAAGTGTCGAGTAGACTTTCGTATAAACATATTGCGAATGTTTTTCCAATAAACCAGGATTATTTACTCGGCAAAATATAGGAGCCCATAACCATCAAGAAGAAGAAGTGGCATAGAACAGGCAGTATATGAGGATTGAAACCGCGGTTGTCGAGACGAACAACTGTCAGTGTAGCAGAGCTTCGATATAAGTCGAATGCTTGTAATCGATTGATTCAATCAGTTCGAAACAACGGAAACAATTTTTAATTATCCACGAATGCGTGAATATTCATTAGAATTGGGTGTTCACGTGCCCATGTGTTCCTGAGAACTCACCGCTACTGAATACGACCACTCAAATACAATGGTAAATAAACACAAAACCTATAAGGTACCACGTTCAAACACGAAATAATTAACCTACACGTAATTTGAGCTTCCACGCAATAGCAACTGGTGACAAAAATACTTCCTTATCAGTATTGATAATCACGAAGTTCGATCACATGCACACTCGAAATATCTATCTCACTAACAATACTCATTTCCACGATCACATTTAACCTACGCTTAGGCCGCCTGGTGGCCATGATCGTTAAGGCGCTGAAGTCTAAACGGTCTGACACCGAGGTTGGCCGGTTCGCGTCGTGTAGGACGAAAAATATTTTCACCATCAGAATGTTTGCCGGCAGGGAAGGGGGGGGGGTGGTGGCACACAATTTCTAATAACTAGATTACGTGCTAAAATCCTGGATTAAATTCCAAACCTCTCCGCAGTGCCCGTATGGAGTGTGTTTATATGACGCTGTTGATGGTGATTCATCCGTCGCATGGTGACGTTAAGCCTTGAGCAGACACCTTGGTGCTATTCGACAGGAGTAGGCTATGTGCCGGCACCGGGTTTCACTCTCCCCCTACTATCATATATGATGTCGTTCATTTCATCTCATTAACTCCTCTGATGATGTTGACATCAGAAAAGACATCCTGTCATAAAAATTTGCCATGACAGATTCATCTCACCTCATACCCGACCCCGTAGGGAAACGGGACGAGGGTTGGACAAACAACAAACACATTTATCCTACGCCTGGCCCGCTCCGTGGATTGTAGTTGGTCTTGGTTGGACGTAGATCTCTGACTAGAGCTAGGAGTGGAGCGAGTAATACCGATGAGTTTTCCCGTTGTAGCGTTAGAGCGCACCACTGTTCCCCTCCGCTTACAACTGCAAGTACTCGCAGAGGACCAGAAACAGGGTGCAGTGCACACGACCCTACCTGTTCACTGGTGCAACGACATTTGGTTTATACGTCTGTAGATAAGTAGAGTGTTTTGCACTTCTTCCCTTTTAGTTGTTTCGGCTATCGCATAGTGTAATCACCTTTCGTGAACAATGTCTATGGATAGTGGAGGAGGACTTTAGGAAGACCTCCCGATATTGGAAATGCTCCCACTAATGAGACTTACGAATGGACGATCATTATATTGATTCTCACCGAGAGACTCCACAATATCCTGTACATAACACGGATCAAATTCATCAAGTTCCGTTACATAAATACTCTATAACTCATCTTGGTCCCTACATAGTACACGTAGAATCGATCGAATCTAACAAAACATAGGACATCTTCATCTTATGGCCCTGGGCCGGCTGTTCTATGTGCGGCACATAGGTGAAATAAAGGCCATCCTTAGAAAGGGTAGAAACAGGATACAGCTTACCTCCCTGTTTAGTAAGGCTGCAAACGCCTTTCTTAATCATCCTATCGTTATGAAAAACCTGGAAAGCATTTAATCCGTCCTCGAATATTCATCGAGTAGGGGTAGTACGGGAGTTGATACTACTCTTTCAGAATCAGACGTCCTAACTTATTTATAATCTCCATACACTGTTGTGAATGGTCAACGTCTCAATAGACGATCATCGAAAGATGGCAAAACTGAATATATCCCTACAGGTACTGTGAAGGTCATATTTGAAAGCCAACATCTCCCGAAATGTGTTCCCATTTTTAGTGTCATTTTTCAGGTAGGTTCAGGCATTTATTTTTCCACCCTTAATATATAAACGCTGTCAGAGGTATGGCCATACTGCAACAAATTGTCGCTTAAGGGGGCATAGGTGTGGTAAATTTTACCTCATTCACACTTCCGAAGAATGCACACAAAATCTCTTTAAATGCGTCAATTGTGCAGGAAATCATCCAGCGGGAGCTGAACGATGTGAAATTCACAAACAACAAAAAGAAATCAAAAAGATTATGAGATTGAAATGAAATCACATTTAGAAGTAAAAACATATTTTGCTCCATTATAGTCAATATCCAATCCACTCATGATGCCTAACATTACCCCACGTTACCAAATAGAAATTCACAACAATCAGAAGAAACTTTCCCACGAAAGCGAAAATACTATGGTGGTTAGCAATCCTTCCCGCCCACCGACGAAACCAGGTTATGACAGTACAGCGTCTCTTAACCTTTTAAGTAATCTGAAAGTAGTTAGAGAAAATTCTGGAACTTCAGTAGTAAGATTGTTAAATGCTAATACCAACGAGGCTGTATCAACCTCATGGAGGCCCAGTCAACAGAGGCAAACTGCAGACCTGGGTGCACGTACTTCAGCATCCACCTCCTAGGAGGAGGCTCTAAATTGTAGAAAAAAAATGATAATGCCAATGACAAATGTCAACTCGTTTCTAAGAAATTGGAATTATTAATGGAACTCATAGGGCAAAACGTTAAATGGAGACGTTTTTTAATGTCCTCACAGGACGAGGTTCTTCTTTTATTGCGAAATTCCGATATCTCAAAGTAAAACATACGGTTATTGGAACGGATCTGTCGGAGTATTCTGAACAAGAAACATGAATTAGTGAGTCTGTTAAATACTTTCACTCCCAGTTAATTTTATTGAGTGAAACTAGGTTGAAATATCGTTTTCATATGAAAGGTTTTCTTCAATAATGCATGATGCAACCATCTCCCCAGGAACATGTATTCTAATCAAACAGGACATCTATTTAAGGAAATTCCATTCAATTATATGTTACCGGGAACTGAAGCCATCGCAGTTCAAATTAAAGGTCGATATGTGGTTTCAATATACTTTCCACCGTTGATAAAAAGCAATTATACTCAATGGGACATCTTTCTTGCAGTTTTCAAAAAAACGATTATAGCTGGATATTTTTAATGCCCGCGACCCTCATTGGCGGAGCATAACCAGTTGCTCAAAAGGGGGGATTTCGAAGAAAACACCGTAAAATGGGAATTGGTTATCTTAAACGATGGGTCTCCTACCCGACTAAGAGTCCCCAACATAAATAAAAGTGCTGTAGACTAAACGATTTACGCAGTTGATTTAGCATATAAAACAAATTGGAGTGTAGTTCATGATACACGTCAAAGTGACCATTTTCCAATAATAATAGATATGGGCCCACAAGCTTAAAGGAATGTCTCTAATTATACTACAACCCGTAAACTCCGTTATTTTGATCGTGACTTATTCACAACCTTTTTAGGTGATAAAATATGCTCTACATTTCAAAATAAACATTTGCTCGACTATAATATTCTATTACATTTTATTCATTCCTATTTAAATACCTACCATCCCATCGAAACAAGCCGATATTTGAACAGCAGAAAAATTTCAGTAGATGGTGGGATACCGATTGCGCTCCCTTAGTCCAACGAAGAAAAGAAGCCCTAAAAGCATACCGAAAACATGGAATATACCATCACTATATTCGGTATAAAAATAGTCGCTTCTATACAGTATATTTTCAATGAAAACGACGAACTGCGTGGAAGGTTTTTGTCATATCTCTCAATTGACAAACTGCTATCCAAGATATATGGGTGGCCATCAAAAATCTAAGCCATGCTCACATAAATCTTGTGAATAAATCGGACACCATCGGAATTTCTCTATTTTATCACCAACTGACACCAGAATACGTGGAACCCTCCTACGAATATATTTCATACACTCCTACGCGAAATTCTCTAATCACCTTCGAAATGTCTCCCTAAATGAACTCGATATGGCACTCGACCCTCGAAAATATACTAGTCCGAGTAGAGATTATAAAACTTATAAAATGTTGAAGTATCTACCGTACCACGCTAAGCATACGCTACTAAAATTTAACAACATACTGTAGCCTAATCGACAGCAATACAATTCCTATCGATTGGAATGATTTTCAAATCCTATCAATATTAAAAAATGTAAATATCCTCAAGATGCAAATGGGTATAGAGGGATCGCGTTGGTATCATGTCTTCGTAAAACATTCCAACGAATTCCCTTACACCGTCTCATATGGTGTTTGGAATATAATATACTTCCAATCTATCAGTATGGTTTTTTGAAAGACAGAAGTACGGCCGATGCCATTCTTCTTCTTCTCCTTCTCCTTTAGAATAACTAATTTGGAGGGTACGATGAATCACCTTTGGTTACTTTTCATTGTGTTCGATTTCCTTAACATATTATTTACTGACTTATTACTCGCTAGAAGTCGAGGTGACGTTTTGACCGCTCTGTTTCTTGATATCAAAGGGGCATATGATAATGTGGATAACGGAGTACTCCTCGTCAAAGTACATAAATGGCGATTTCTTATCCAGTTTCTTCTTCTTCTTCTTCTGCTTCTTTAGAATAACTCATTTGGAGGGTACGATGAATAACCTTTGGTTACTTTTCATTGTGTTCGATTTCCGTTGCTTCCAAATTTCCTTCATCCTTCGAGAATGCCATTCCTTCTCTTCTTGAGTCCACTTTCTTCTAGTTGTTGGTTCCTTCCACTCCTGAAACGCTGCCTTTTGAACTGATTCTATAAAAAGTGTTCTGTTTTTTATTGTGTCTGTTTTAATTCCAGCATTTTTCATGTCTTTCTCAATTTCAATGAACCATGTGTGTTTAGATTTGTAACTATTCAAAAGGTTGAATGTGCGCTTAGTTAGTCTGTTGTCATCCATTATGTAAACGTGTCCTAAAAATTGTAGTCTTCTTTTCCTCATTACGTCAGTTAGTTTTTCAAATTTCAAATGTAGCTCCCTGTTTGGTCCTAACCTATATTCTGTATTATCATTTCGTTTAGCTCCCAGTATTTTTCTCAAAATTCTTCTTTCAACCTTCTTTTTCGAGATCTCCAGTTCTTTTCAGTTTAAGTTTTTCTGCCGCATATAAATTTTCAGGTCTGACTACTGTTTGGTAATGTCTCAATTTTGTGTTCCAGGATAAGGATTCTTTGTTATATACTTTTCTTTGTCATGTGAAGAATCCATTACATTTTGTGCACACTAGATTCTATCGCTGTTATTCTCTTGTGTCATTCGTTATCCACTCTCCTAAGTATTTAAAGCAATTTGTTTTACATATTGTGTTGTCATGAATTGTCATATTTTGCCATGCATCACTGATGTTTACCATGAACTTCGTTTTTTCAAATTATATTTGTAGTCCTATTTTAGCTGCTTGCTTGTTTTCGTAATTCTCTGATTTGTTCTTGAGGATTATCCAGTAATTAACGCCTATGTTTGCTCATATAGCTCCGCAGGGAAAACCCCAGTCCTCACATTTTTATAGTTTTATTGAAACAATACTCGTTGGCTGAATGGTCAGCGTACTGGCCTTCGGTTCAGAGGGTCCCGGTTTCGATTCCCGGGGGGTCGGGGATTTTAACCATCATTGGTTAATTCCAATGGCCCGGAGGCTGGGTGTTTGTGCTGTCCCCAACATCCCTGCAGCTCACACACCACCCATAACACTATCCTCCACCACAACAACACGCAGTTATCTACACATGGCAGATGCCGCCCAACTTCATCGGAGGGTCTGCCTTACACGGGCTGCACTCGGCTAGAAATAGCCACACGAAAATAATAATCTAAACAATTAGTAATATCATTCGAACCATGTGTGTTTGAGTCATCAGTCCATAGACTGTTTTGAAGCAGCGCTATATGCCACCCTATTCTGTGCTAACCTTTTCATTTCTACGTAACTATTGCATCCTACATCTGCTCTAATCTTCTTGCAATATTCATACCTTGGTCTACCCCTACCGTTCTTACCACCTACACTTCCTTCAAAAACCAACTGAACAAGTCCTGGGTGTCTTACGATGTGTCCTATCATTCTACCTCTTCCTCTCGTCAAATTGAGCCAAATCGATTTCCTCTCACCAATTTGATTCAGTATCTCTTCATTCGTGATTCGATCTATCCATCTAGTCTTCAGCATTCTTCTGTAACACCACATTTCAAAAGCTTCTATTTTCGTTCTTTCTGAGCTAGTTATCGTCCATGTTTCACTTCCATACAATGCCACGCTACACACGAAAGTCTTCAAAAGCATCTTTCTAATTCCGATATCAATGTTTGAAGTGAGCAAATTTCTTTTCTTAAGAAAGCTGTTCCTAGCTTGTGCTAGTCTGCATTTTATGTCCTCCTTACTTCTGCCATCGTTAGTTATTTTACTACCCAAGTAACAATATCCATCTACCCCATATCATCGGCAAAATCTAGACATTCTACAGTGATTTTGTTTGGATTTCTTCCTAGTTGAACACGTTTAGTATTGATGGCTTTCATTCATTCTCGAATATTTTCTAATGCGCAGTTGGAAAGCAGAGGTGACAAACCATCTCCCTGTCTTACACCTAACTTCAGTTCAAAAAGTTTTTAGAGTTCGCCCCTAAATTTTACTTTGGATGTTGTGTTATATATGTGGTCTCTCATATGTTGCATTTTGATTTTTTGAGGGCGTTTGATGCAAGCTTTGGGGCTTATTTAAGGTTCTTTCTATTCTCATCATTTTTATTTGCATTCCAGATGTTCCAAGCTCGTTGTCTTTTTAAGATTAATTCATCACACTCATCATTCCACCAGGCATGTTTCCGTTTTTGTTAAGGAGTATAGTTTCTTCTGCTGTCTATACTATGCTTTTTTAAATTGCTCCCATGCTTCAGGTGTCATTTTTTCCAGAAGTGCTTTGAAATCATATTCCTTGGCGAATATGTGTGTGTCGAACTTTTTGAGTTTATATTGACTCTTTGTTCTATTTATTGGCCCAATTTGGAATTTAACTAATATATATATATTATGAATCCAAACCTGCACTCTAAGCAACTTTTAAAATAAGTATCTCCAGTACAGACTTTCTGCTTATAACAATATGGTCAAGTTGTTTCTCCCCACAGATTGGATTTTGAGATACCCATGTAGTTTGTCTCTTAGTTATTTTTTGAAGAGTGTAGATTTTAGGACTATGTTTGCTCTCTGCATAGACTAATGAGTCTTTCTCCATTTGGGTTTGTTCTTTTGTGTGCAGGGAATATGCCTACTATCGATCGATGATGATGTTCTTTGCCAATAACTTTGAGTTTGTTCTTTCTGCGTACTGTTTTTCTCATTTGTTTCTGCATGTGTACCGTATTTATAATAGAGTAAACTTTGCTTACTGACTTAAAGGTTAGTTTTGAAACTCTATTGCTAATGGAATTACATTTTAGTATTGAGTTTAAAATGTTTTTGTTTACAACGAACCCTCTTCCAAATTGTGGTACATTCTTCATTGCTCTTTTTACGGGCTTTCACTTAAATATTCTGAATTCTTCTAAATCGAAATGATGTTCGTCAGTGTATCTTGTTTCTCGAAGGGCTGTTATCAAAATATTTTTCCTATGTAAAACGTACTACAGTTTCGAGTTTTCCTGTTTTCTAAAGCGAATTTACATTAAAGGTAGCCAGATAATTTATGCTTTTGTGTTTAATTTTGCATCTTTCCTGCTTAAGGCAAGTTTCAGGATGCTCTGACTCATCCTCCGCACATTTCTGTAGGACCCCAGAATCCGAATGCCTACTTTTCATTTCCTCACCAGTTTATTAATATCATAAGACAATTATTAACTAACCGTCACATTTTTGTAAAGAACAACGGAAAAATTCTATATCCAGGTACACTTCCAATGGACTTCGACAAGTCCATATTTTGAGCCCGATCTTGTATCTGTTATATTCCTCACAATTAGAGCAGGTGATCACTCAACAATCTAGAATCATACAATACGCCGACGGCATCGTTATTTATTGCATTAAGGAATCGGTAATAGAATCACGTACTACCGTAGCAAATATATTAACGATTGTCCATAGGTGGCTTTTACATCATGGTTTACAAATGGAATATAAAAAATCTACTGCAATTATTTTTACGAGGAAACGTAATTATGATCATACGCCAATAAAATCAGGCCCCCATGATATTAGTGTAAAAATTCGACCAAATATCTGGGAATTAAAATTGATAATAAGTTACTCTCGAAAGAATATACCGATTATGTTATTTCCACATTAGAAACTATATTTAATATTATTAAATTTCTCACTAAACGCACATTGGGATCGGATCCATATTAGCTTCGTACGGTATATAAAATTTTAATCCGATCAGTATTAGAATATGGTTGCCACTTTATTGGTGTAGATTACTCTTGCGACATACGCAAACTTGATACCTTTCCGTTTAAAATAATCCGATTAATAATGGGAGTCAAAATATGCACCGCCCCGTGTCGGCACGAGCATTCTACATTCAGGGTCTTTGATTGGTTCTTCTCGTTATGGGGTTACTTCCGATAATTACCACGCCACAGCTAGCTAGGATGACTGATTAGTGTATAATTATGTTGGTTCACCCCCTAATATAGAATAATGATGAAACACATCGATTATGAGATGTTGAGCTGGGAAACCTATTGGGCGATCCAAAGTGTGAGGTCGAAAATATGACACATCAAATCTATGAAATCAATTGCTTATTTTATATGGTTTGAAGTCCATCGATGTACTGTTAATATTCCCCACAATCGCAAATCATCTGATATTTACGATGAAGTTGATGTTACTAAAGTTGACATTACCTTATAGCTTAGTATGAACATAAGGTTGGAACGATTCCACAAATATGGTTGATTACATCTAAATAATATTGATAAGATCTGAGATACTCTGGATTGGAACAATTGATTCAAAATAAAGTCCCTAACTAAATTAAGACGAAACCAAAGCGTGTCTGGACATCCCAAATAGGCCTATATAAATGTTGAAATCTCAACCAGTTATTTATTCATATTCAAATCAATGTAATACAGTGATAGCGTTGCGTAATTTTCATATTTCAAAAGGCTAATCGTTGATACGAACACCAGTTCACAATGATAATTAAAATTATCCTAAAGATTGTTAAATCATTTTGTGGCTTCTTCGAGTATAATCTGCCTGAGTATAATAACCTGCGTCATAATAATCATTGCCTGATTGTATTATCATTCAACCGTATATGTCAGACTGAATATTTCGTATGTTACATATTTTTGATGGTTTACATTCATTTTCGTGTATCTGGTCCTGATAATATTGCTTTTTCATGGTTAAAATGAAATAAAATTAAATCAAATATTGACGACTATACCCTAAATAAACTAAGTTGTCCAGAAGACGCTCCCATAAAAGCAAAAATAAACACATTACAATCCTCACACATGCCTTCGAAAATCTATCTAACGTAACGAAACGATGTGTGACATGAATGATGAAATGACGTGACACAGTTCAATATTACACAATCACACTCAAATAACAAAGCCAAAATGTCACATGATATCTAATCTACATACTAAATAATTACTATGTCCATGAAGTGCTACTCTTAACCTATATAAGATATCATGGTACACATCCTCGTAGCTGTGTGTGTGATGAATAACACAAATATCGAATGTTTACCGTTTCAAAATTAGTCATAAAGCATAAAAGAACGTGGTGGTAATCTCAGATACGGTAATCGTGACGTCGTGAGACTAAATAATTCCAAAACAGCCGACGTTACTTCGTGGATAATAATCATCACCGTTATAAGGCCGATATTAAAGCCTACATATATGACATATATACATTGGACCCGCCTGTGGTCTAAGATATGTACCACACAAATGAATAATAAGTGCTTCGTAGTGGACTATTCAGTAAATGTCACTAAACCTCATATGAATTTCTATCACTTAAATGCACAGCATGTCTCATAACCATAACGAATTAGGTACACTCAAACTCATTACAAGCTTCGGTTTCATATCACAGTGTAATTGAACACAGACCTATCGTCTATCACAACTGGTACCAACATCACCGTTAATTAATATTCACTCATCACTCATATTATCATTACACTTTAAATCATATAATATCGTTCCTCATATCCATTATCAGTCATAAATTCACATCAAGTACACTACTTACCTGCGTACTATCCCATTGAAACACCACGATATGCAGCATTTGCCTAATTATAATTAGAAACCATGCCGTGATCAATACTCAACCGTTAATCCAATCAATCAATCAATCAATCAATCAATCAATCAATCAATCAATCAATCAATCAATCAATCAATCAATCAATCAATCAATCAATCAATCAATCAATACTGATCTCCATTTAGGGCAGTCGCCCAGGTGGCAGATTCCCTATCTGTTGCTTTCCTAGCCTTTTCCTAAATGATTTCAAATAAAATGGAAATTTATTGAACATCTCCCTTGGTAAGTTATTCCAATCCCTAACTCCCCTTCCTATAAATGAATATTTGCTCCAGTTTGTCCTCTTGAATTCCAACTTTATCTTCATATTGTGATCTTTCCTACTTTTATAAACGCCATTCAAACTTATTCGTCTACTAATGTCATTCCAAGCCATCTCTCCGCTGACAGCTCGGAACATACCACTTAGTCGAGCAGCTCTTCTTCTTTCTCTCAATTCTTCCCAACCCAAACATTGCAACATTTTTGTACGCTACTCTTTTGTCGGAAATCACCCAGAACAAACCGAGCTGCATTTCTTTGGATTTTTTCCAGTTTTTGAATCAGGTAATCCTGGTGAGTGTCCCATACACTGGAACCATACTCTAGTTGGGGTCTTACCAGAGACTTATATGCACTCTCCTTTGCATCCTTACTACAACCCCTAAACACCTCATAACCATGTGCAGGGATCTGTAGCCTTTATTTACAATCCCATTTATGTGATTACCCCAATGAAGATCTTTCCTTATATTAACACCTAGATACTTACAATGATCCCCAAAAGGAGCTTTCACCCCATCAACGCAATAATTAAAACTGAGAGGACTTTTCCTATTTGTGAAACTCACAACCTGACTTTTAACCCCGTTTATCATCATACCATAGTCCACCGTCCATCTCAAAACACTATCGAGGTCACGTTGCAGTTGCTCACAATCTTGTAACTTATTTATCACTCTATAGAGAATAACATCATCCGCAAAAAGCCCTACCTCCGATTCCACTCCTTTACTCATATCATTTATATATATAAGAAAATATAAAGGTCCGATAATACTGTCTTGAGGAATTCCCCTCTTACTTATTACAGGGTCAGATAAAGCTTCACCTACTCTAATTCTCTGAGATCTATTTTCTAGAAATATAGCAACCTATTCAGTCACTCTTTTGTCTAGTCAAATTGCACTCATTTCTGCCAGTAGTCTCCCATGATCCACCCTATCAAATGCTATAGACAGGTCAATCGCGATAGAGTCCATTTGACCTCCAGAATCCAAGATATCTGCTATACCTTGCTGGAATCCTACAAGTTGAGCTTCAGTGGAATAACATTTCCTAAAACCGAATTGCCTTCTATCGAACCAGTTATTAATTTCACAAACATGTCTAATATAATCTGAAAGAATGCCTTCCCAAAGCTTACATACAATGTATGTCAAACTTACTGGCCTGTAATTAATTTTAAGCTTTATGTCTATCACCCTTTCCTTTATACACAGGGGCTACTATAGCAACTCTCCATTCATCTGGTATAGCTCCTCCGACCAAACAATAATCAAATAAGTACTTCAGATATGGTACTATATCCCAACCCATTGTCTTTAGTATATCCCCAGAAATCTGATCTATTCCGGCCGCTTTTCTAGTTTTCAACTTTTGTATTTTATTGTAAATGTCATTGTTATCATATGTAAATTTTATTACTTCCTTGGCGTTAGTCTCCTCCTCTATCTCGACATTATCCTTGTAACCGACAATCTTTACATACTGCTGACTGAATACTTCTGCCTTATGAAGATCCTCACATACACACACCCCTTGTTCATTAATTATTCCTGGAATGTCCTTCTTGGAACCTGTTTCTGCCTTAAAATACCTATACATACCCTTCCATTTTTCACTAAAATTCGTATGACTGCCAATTATGCTTGCCATCATGTTATCCTTAGCTGCCTTCTTTGCTAGATTCAATTTTCTAGTAATTTCCTTCAATTTCTCCTTACTTCCACAGCCATTTCTAACTCTATTTCTTTCCAGTCTGCACCTCCTTCTTAGTCTCTTTATTTCTCTATTATAATAAGGTGGGTCTTTACCATTCCTTACCACCCTTAATGGTACAAACATGTTTTCGCATTCCTCAACAATCCTTTAAACCCATCCCAGAGTCTGTTTACATTTTTATTTACCGTTTTCCACCGACCATAGTTACTTTTTAGAAACTGCCTCATGCCTGCTTTATCAGCCATATGGTACTGCTTAACAGTCCTACTTTTAAGACCTTCCTTTCTATCACATTTATTTTTAACTACCCCAAAAACAGCTTCATGATCACTAATACCATCTATTACTTCAGTTTCCCTATAGAGCTCATCTGGTTTTATCAACACCACATCCAGGATATTTTTCCTTCTGGTTGGTTCCATCACTTTCTGAATCAGCTGTCCTTCCCATATTAACTTATTTGCCATTTGTTGGTCATGCTTCCTGTCGTTCGCATTACCCTCCCAATTGACATCTGGCAAATTCAGATCTCCCGCTACAATCACATTTCTTTCCATGTCGTTTCCCGCATAGCTGATTATCCTATCAAATAACTCCGAATCCGCGTCAGTGCTACCCTTTCCCGATCTGTACACTCCAAATACACTGACTGACGGAGCAAATGCAACACCAAGAAGGAGTGGTCAGAACTTTATGCCAATTGCAGGGTAGACTGACGTCACTGAGGTATGCTCATGATGTGAAATGCGCCGCTGTGCTGCGCACGTAGCGAACGATAAATGGGACACGGCGTTGGCGAATGGCCCACTTCGTACCGTGATTTCTCAGCCGACAGTCATTGTAGATCGTGTTGTCGTGTGCCACAGGACACGTGTATAGCTAAGAATGCCAGGCCGCCGTCAACGGAGGCATTTCCTGCAGACAGACGACTTTACGAGTGGTATGGTGATCGGGCTGAGAAGGGCAGGTTTGTCGCTTCGTCAAATCGCAGCCGATACCCATAGGGATGTGTCCACGGTGCAGCGCCTGTGGCGAATATGGTTGGCGCAGGGACATGTGGCACGTGCGAGGGGTCCAGGCGCAGCCCGAGTGACGTTAGCACGCGAGGATCGGCGCATCCGCCGCCAAGCGGTGGCAGCCCCGCACGCCACGTCAACCGCCATTCTTCAGCATGTGCAAGACACCCTGGCTGTTCCAATATCGACCAGAACAATTTCCCGTCGATTGGTTGAAGGAGGCCTGCACTCCCGGCGTCTGCTCAGAAGACTACCATTGACTCCACAGCATAGACGTGCACGCCTGGCATGGTGCCGGGCTAGAGCGACTTGGATGAGGGAATGGCGGAACGTCGTGTTCTCCGATGAGTCACGCTTCTGTTCTGTCAGTGATAGTCACCGCAGACGAGTGTGGCGTCGGCGTGGACAAAGGTCAAATCCGGCAGTAACTGTGGAGCGCCCTACCGCTAGACATCGCGGCATCATGGTTTGGGGCGCTATTGCGTATGATTCCACGTCACCTCTAGTGCGTATTCAAGGCACGTTAAATGCCCACCGCTACGTGCAGCATCTGCTGCGGCCGGTGGCACTCCCGTACCTTCAGGGGCTGCCCAATGCTCTGTTTCAGCAGGATAATGCCCGACCACACAATGCTCGCATCTCCCAACAGGCTCTACGAGGTGTACAGATGCTTCCGTGGCCAGCGTACTCTCCGGATCTCTCACCAATCGAACACGTGTGGGATCTCATTGGACGCCGTTTGCAAACTCTGCCCTAGCCTCGTACGGACGACCAACTGTGGCAAATGGTTGACAGAGAATGGAGAACCATCCCTCAGGACACCATCCGCACTCTTATTGACTCTGTACCTCGACGTGTTTCTGCGTGCATCGCCGCTCGCGGTGGTCCTACATCCTACTGAGACGATGCCGTGCGCATTGTGTAACCTGCACTCTACCCTGGTACCCTTTCCTCCACACACTTTCCCCACGTGTCTAACGATGGAATCCGTCATGACCAGAGCCTCAACCCTACCCACCTCATTTGATCCCCTCCCCTGCTGGTCAGCCCTATCTTTCCTAATAGCTGCAGATGCGCTCCGCAACGTTCATCTACGACATCACTAATTGGAAATCACATCACCATTTCCTGTGTGTAGCTACTATTCCTTTAGCAGTACAGATATGCATCATTTATAAGCCGATATACGTCACACATATTCACATCGCATTATTTATCAAGAAATTATAACGATATAGATTCATACAAACATAATCGAGGTCGACCTGTTTCAACAAATGTTCACACATGCACATATTACCGTATAAATTTCAATATTCTATCTTCAATCATATATACCGGTATGTATATATGGATCGTAAATTACCAAAATAACTCAATATACCCAACTACTTGTTATGTGCATACCCCACGTTCCAACGATCTACTTCAGGACATAAATTACTACTACAAAATTACATAATACTACTAAGAAAAGAAATAAAGTCTACCAGAAAGAGAATTATTATCAATAACTGATTTGCTGACTCGGGGACCAGGGTTCGGGGATGCGCGTGGTCAACGCATTCCTCCACGTAACCCCGTCATTACCGCGGCCAGAGCTCACTCTCACTTCTTAGCCTCTCATATCGATAGTACAATACATGTTCCGTACAGCCATATATTCCTTTCAAACCGATCAATCCAAAACAGAATAGAGTTAGATTAAGAAGTTCACACAGAGACATGTTACACTGAACAACACCATATACACCATGCTTGAAATAACTCTTTACAAGATACCGACTTGGAATCCTTATACGCGTAGTTGATTTCAATCTAATGGCTCGGATTTCTCATAACTTTCAAATCTTCACAATATTGGTCAGCTATAACACAGTTTTGAAAGACCTGTCTTGTATTACAATTCTTTCTCAAGACTATATCAATATCAGCTCGATTTCCTCCTAATACTATCGTGATGCTTTCTCAATTCAATTGCAATATTCTCAAGCTTCACACAATAACAATAATCAGCCTTTTGATTTTTCATTATAACAGAGACATGTAAAAGAATATTCTACGTCACATATAACGTTTCGTTTCAAAGAGTATACCTTTAATATTCGATACACAGTTCTCGCCACTGTTATACTTACGAACTATCGATATTTTATCCTACGTAATACTAACATATTTGCATTTCCCTTTGGTTTCGTCTTATACAATACATGTTATAAACTACAAAATACTTAAAATTAATCGTATATGACTAGAATAATACATTATCAAGTTTCAAATGTACGTAAAGTCCATTTCTTCACTTTCACCAGTTTACACTCGCGATATGTATAGATGAACGTATGTCTAGACCACTCCAGCGTCTTATTCTTGGATCACGACAAGCTTCAATTTCTGCATTGGCACTCGTGTTGTCGCCTTCATACCATATGGATAGGGCACACTATGTCTTCATCCAAAACGAATGCACTTTTAGCTGAAGCATCGGAACCGCCGTTCAAGTTCAGACGACGACTACTAGCAAGCAAATATATTCTAAACAAATTAAATAAATAACACCATCCTATTCTACCGAAATTACAGCTTCCACAATTTATTTATTTATTTATTTATTTATTTATTTATTTATTTATTTATTTATTTATTTATTTATTTATTTATTTATTTATTTATTTATTTATTTATTTATTTATTTATTTATTTATTTAGCGTATTAATAACACATTACATATAAATACAGTAGTAATACAGTTTAAAATGGCGTCAGCGAAGTATGTAAGTGAAGATAGCTCCCGTTTCTCTTGCGAAATAATCGAGATTAGGTGTGGTGTAAACAAAAAGCGAGTGAAGAATGGTATCCAGTGTGAAAAGTGTTTCATTTGGTACCATTTTGAGTGTAAATGTAGTGCTGGTTTTGCTAAAACTGAAGATACGTGGACTTGTGTTACCTGTGGCGAGTACAATTTGAATAGCGGTAACAAACCTAGGCCTACAACGGTCAACGAATCGTTGGCGTCTCATTCCCTGGAGGTTGGAGGTAATGATACTGTACTTGTAATTCTCTCTTTATTGCAACAGGATTTACAAGCATTAAAAGCGGAGAATAAATTTTAAAGCAGAAAGTACGTTTACTGGAATCGAAAGTACCGGTACCAGTAAACACTCAGAACACAGGTGACTTCGTGAATTCTAGCGCGTGGTGTCAAGTTGCTTCATATTCTAGGAGGAAAAGTGTACAGTTAAATAAGGACAACTTTGTAATTGACACCAAAAACATATTTTCAGCCCTGAAGGAAGTAAGAGATACGCAAGGACTTTTCCGTATGGGAAGCAGTCAAACGTATAGCGCAAACTCCGTTACGAAAAGCAGCAAAGTTAGGCCAAAAATCCAACACAGTGCACCGGCGAATGTGTCGAACATTCTTATATTTGGTAACAGCCAGGCGAGGGGTATTGCGACGAAAATGAACAATGAAGGTATTGCCGCATCGGCCGTCATCTATCCTGGGGCCCCAATCAAGAAGGTATTGGAAAACAAGGAGCAGGCAGCAAGAGATCTCGGAAGTCGTGATGCAATAGTGATTATCGGCGGGACGAACGACGTAGCTCACAACGACGCTAAGAATGCCATTTTTCAACTTAAATGTACACTAGGTAAGCTGACTCACACTAACATCTTTGTAGTGAACGTGCCCCACAGGCATGATTTGATTAGAGACTCGTGTGTGAACATTGAAGTGGACGAAGTTAATACAGATATGGTTAAATTTTGTCAACATTTTCGTAATACTCAGGTAATTGAATGTAGCCGTTTTGAGAGACGCTGTTATACAAAGTATGGCCTTCATCTAAACAATTCAGGTAAACGAAAGATAGCAAATATTGTTCTAGATTTTATTAAACGTAAGATATGTACTGTAAAAAAGGGAACTCCCTTGAGTTATAATACTGACCAGGAAAACTAGTATGTATGTATGTATTTATTCATGAACATAACAGGCGTTCAGCCCCAAATACATGTTCACAATAAAGTAATCCAACCTAAGCCCCACGTTCACAACAATAAATAAAATAATCGTAACACAAAAGGAAATAATAATAACTTAAAAACCAACTGGCCTACGGTTGATTCCCTCGAGGAACCGTTAGCCTATCACATAAAAATATAAAATACCACTTTTCTTGACCCAATTCCTCATTGCTGGTCCCATACTACCCTACATAGAAAGGGAAAAAAATCATACAATCAAGTCTCAACCCTGGTCTCTCTCCCACTTAACTTAAATACCACTTTTCTTTCAACACATTAATGCCGCTCGTATTGCAACTTATCCGTATTTACTCATGCTTGATCTCATTTAAAACCCAAGCCACACTCAGCATTAAATTTGCTATCGCAACCATCACTCATTACGTGTCCTTGTGCATTCAGCACATACGTCATCTTCATTGTTCTCTAGCTTACTCACTGTCCAAACCATAACAACCAATATTCCGCAATTGCATTCCAATCCACCATACACTACATTTACCAACCCGCATTTACTGTTACAAAATCCACCTACTATACCGAAAAGGTATAGAAAAATAATACAACACACGCCACCAAACCGAAATTTACAAAATGACACCACTTAATACAATCCCCCCTCCAACTCCAAAAATTTCAGCACTCATACCAAACACAAAGGCAATAATACCACCTCCCAACTCCAAAAATTTCAGCAATAAATAAAACCATCTCAATACCAAACCATCTTCGTCTACAAAAACCCAACACTCATATACCAACACCACATTTCATTGCAATAGATAATAAAATCATCTCTACAACTCCAAACATTCATCAATACAACTACCATTTAATACCAACACATTACCTCATATACCACCTCTCACTCTCCCTAATTCAGTAATCAATGATCCGATTACATCAACTGACCAATACCAAACACAAATACAATAATACCACTTCCCAACTCTAAAATAATTCCGCAATAAATAAACCATCTACATACCAACTCCCGGATTTAGATACCACCTCTTACCCACAATTTCCATCTCAGATCCACCTCATATACCTTCCACAAAACACCACCAATTCAAAATTTACAAAATCTAAAATTTACAAAATAACACCACTTCTCACCCCATTTCAACAACGGTCCTCAGTAACTTCAACCATTATATACCGCCACCTCTCCAACACCTCATTTCAGTAATATGACACATCATAACTTAATCATAACACATAATCATAAATACCAAGCCCTCAATATCTCTACATATCAGTTCTCCATCACCTCATTTCAACCATCTTATACCACCACTTCTCCAATATCATATTTCAGCAATAGCCCTCAATAACTTATCCATCTCCGCCCTTTCCAAGACCACATTTCTGCAATATAACACCAGTCCACCTCATATACCACCTCTCCATCAAAAAATATTTCAGGAATAAATAATCAGATTAAATACCAAACCGTCTTCACTTACAACTTACTCATGAATACATCACCACTTCTCCATACTTCTCCAACACCACATTTCAACATAAACCACCTCTACTTCTTCGACAATAACACTCACCTTCTGCCATCCACCATATTATGCCACCACTTCTCCAACACCACATTTCAGCCCTATAACACATCATAACTTACATACCACTTCTCCATCACCACATTTCAGCCTTCACAAAAAATACCATCATAACTTCCAACTCCACAAACACCACCTCTATCTCTTACTTCTTCGACAATCATGCCCTTAATTACTTACTCACTTTATTATTGTTTATACCAACTACCATTCAATACATATAACACTCAAAATACCAAACACTCATATACCATCTCTTCACCAACACCACATTTGAACGTCCACCATCCAAAACTCTGCTCCCTCTCAACACTCACTTATTTAGCATTAAATAAACATCATACCAGACACAAAAGCTATTACAACTACCATTTTATACCAACACCTCGCTTCATATACCACCTCTCAATCTCATACCACACACAAATACTGTTGCCTCCACATATTTACCAAATAACACCTCTACTCAACACTACCTTCTTACATCTAACAATCTCTATCTTCACTATTCACTAAACTATTGTTTTTTACTTCTAGTGACTACACCCCTCCCATTTCTACCTGCACCCCAAATGTCAGTCAGATTTCTATACCTTCCTGCTTCTCTACCACGTCTCTTAGCCGCCAGTTCATCACTATCTTCACTCTGTTGTGTACCTTTGCCCCCAACTTCAGCTCTCATCATCTCCGTAAATTTTCTGCCCTTGCCTCTTTCCCAACTCAGATTGAGACACCCCACGGTTGCCTCTAACGTCACCTTTTTACCCTGCCCTGCCCTTACTTCACTGCTTTCACTCCCCTTCCTTTCTTCTTCACTTCTTATGGTCACCTTTTCACTTGTCATCTCTTCCTGAACTTGGGCTTCTTCACTGTTTATGATCACATTTTCACTTGGCACCTCTCCCTGACCCTCTGCACACTGCACACTGTCGTTGCACTACTCACTTTTTCTTCGTCTTCTTTTATCCTCCTGTCTAAGTCAATCAATCTATTTACAGACCAGATTTCCTTCCAATTTCTGCCTGCTACCACTAGTTCTTGCCCTTTAATAGTCGCTCTCAGCCCTTGATTTATTGCACGAATCTTGTGTTTTCTGAGTATTTTCTCGTTCCTAATCGCCTCCCATCCCACGTCTCTCTTGATCCATATTTTCTCTCTCTGCACATTACTCGCATTTCTTATCACAGCATCAGCCATCAATGTAGAAAACCGTTCTAGTTGATAGGCCTGTTGCCCCTAATTTTTCCCACCCTCTGCACATCGTCTATATCTACTTCACTAAAATTAAGTTTCAATTTCCTCTGTATTAAGTCCAGTACTTTATAAGTTGGAAGTACCTTGTCTTCTCTCAACTCCTCAGTCACACCATATATAAATAAGCAGTTCTTTCTTCGATATAAAGTATTGGCTTCCACTTCTACTTTCAGCTTCAAGTTCTCCTCTTCTAATCGTCCTATTTTTCCCTTAATGTTACAACTTCTTAGGTGTTATGTGTCACTTGTGCTGTTATATCGTCCGTTTTTCTCTTAACCATACCTCCATTTTCCAAACTCCCTAGTTTGTTCTTTAATCATATTTTTAATTTGCTCAAAAGGGCCAACTTTTTCCACCACCTCTTTTACGGCCCTTTTGAATGTGTCCATATTTTCCCTTTCCTCATTTCTACTAGAGGTCGATCCTGGGTTCAGCTCGACCTCCCCAATGCATAGCAAAATTATAATCACCGCCGCTGATAGCAATAATTCACCTTTTCTCTCCAAATCCACTTTACACCCTCCTAATTTCATTTCTTCTTTCTTCATTTTTCCCTGCCATCTTCCTACCGTACTGCTCTACACTAATCATTTTCGGCACACTTCTCCACAACCTTCCTGCACTAGGCAATTTTACCCACACCTCCCACTCCTGGGACCCTCCACTCAATGCGACCTCACTCGTCCGTGGCATAGGCAAGACTGAGGAAAACTAGTAGAAAGAGCCAGCTGCATCTCAAGCTGGCTCAGTCAACTAGAAAATGAAACTCAGGAAAGTAAGGAATTTCAAGTTATCCAATTGCAACAGTCAAGTGTTAGGGAGGAAGGGGTCTGAGATTGCTCTTGGTAAACTGTCAGAATGTAGTAAATAAACAATTAAAATTCAGTATATTGATGGAATCTTATGGGACTGATGTGGTGATATTAGTGGAATCGTGGTTGAGAGAAGGGGTGGGTAATAGAGAAGTAATTCCAGAAGGGTATACAGTCTATCCTAGAGACCTAGGAGATAAAATGAGAGGGGGTGTTTATTCTGGTGAAGGAAACTTATTATTCACATGAATGGCTTACCGATGAAAGGGGTGAAATATTAGGGCTAAAATTAGTTTGTGATAATATGAAGGAGGTGGGAATTACAGGAACATATAGGCCTGGAAGAGAGAAAAGAGACATGGAAATATTGGAAAAGTAATAGATTATACTCATAAAAACAATAATAATGATATGCTAATAATTGGGGGCGATCTAAACTTGCATGAAGTTGAGTGGAATGGAGCTGCAAGTGAAGCCCATAAACAGACACTGCCAAATAAGTTAATTTGGGAGGGAGGATATACAAAAGTAGTACAAGAACCGACTCGTCTCAATACTAGATGTATTCTTGGTTAACCTATGGGAAAAACTCTTATGTTGTGTCTTGTATACCAAGTTCCTTGCATACAACATACGGTATTATTAGAAGTAATTACACATACTGTATATGAGTTGACTATATTTGTAAGTACAGGAGATATTATAATAGAATTTTGTAAAAAATGTAAATTTATTACGGATGAGCTGTGCGTTTAATAGAAAAAAATTGTTAGCGTAAATTGTATAATATTGTATTCTTGGAAAATGTTCTTTTCTTTTTAATTTAAACTGTAGTTCTTGACAATAATGTATTTTACTGTACCATTTGCCACAGAGGTAGACACCTCATTTGCCAAAAAAGAGATTTTGATTTGATTTACAGGTTCAGATTATTTATATAATCAACACACAAGTGTGAGAGGAGAAAAGATTATCTAGGTTTTCCCTGGTAGGCAGTGAAATGACACTGTTCCACAATGTGCCAAACTGTTTGCTTCACAGCACCACAATTGTACGCCGCAGAATTAAGTATTCCCCATTTATGGAGAGAGTCGGCACATCTGCCATGCCCAGTGCGAATCCTGTTGTTGGTTGTCCAGGTCTTCTTTGGAAGATCAAAACCCTCTGGTTTGTTTTTCAGCCATGGTAGTTTGTGATATTATGATGGAGCACTATATATCCATACTTCCTTCCAGGCCTGAAGCTGATTTAAGTTAGCGTCTGCTAGGTTTCTGGATGTTCTAACAGGTGGGTGTCTAGATTTTAGCCTGTTTATAAGAGCGTCATTCATGTCACCATGGATTGGCAACTGGCTGTAAGTTATATTCTTATAATCTCGTAGGAGAGCATTTTACCGTAGGATGTGAGGTGGTGGAATACGGGATAGAACAGGTAGTCGGAAAGTGGGAGCAGAACTATTTGTCCCTGATATCATATGCATTGTGTGATTCAGCTGAGTGTCAATTAATTTTATGTGGCTGCTGTTCAGTCATATCGACGACCAGTATTCTGCAGCAGAGTACACAAGACCAAGAGCTGAAGACCGTAGGGTAGATGCTAGTGACCCCCAGGTGGTTTCACACAGCTTCTGTAAGATGTTGTTCCTTGATCGTAGCAGCCGTATTCTGAAGATGTCTCTTGAAGGACATAGTTCTGTCAAGAGTAATCCCTAGATATTGTGGATATCTGTTGTGGGCTAGACAAGTGTTCTCAAACTGAACCTTCAGTTCACGATTGGCCATTTTGTTGCTAAGGTGAAAACATGTAACTTCAGTTTTATTTGGATTCGGTTGTAATCATCAGTTATAAAAGTACTGTCCCAAGGGGGTAAGTTCAGCTGTTAGTATTTCTTCAGTGTTTTCCATGAATTTATCTTGTACTTCCAGAGCCCAATCGTCAGCATATCCGAATTTCCTAGAGCTAGTTTCAGGTATATTGGCTATGTACAGGTTGAAAAGCAGAGGAGTTAATACAGAACATTGGGGAAGACCATTGTTTAGAGTTTTCTCACTGCTAGTGCCATTTCCAAATATTACACGAAACTTCCGCTTTGTGAGCAGGCTATCAATAAGTCGCGCAATCTTCTAACATGGCAAAACGCGTAGTAGTTTGCAGATAAGTCCTTGTTTCCACACAGTATCATAAGCTGCAGTCAAATCAATAAATGCCACAGAGGTTTTCAGTTGTTTTTGAAAGCCAGCCTCAATAAATGTTGTTAGTGACAAAATATGATCTGTACATGTACGGTATGGTTTGGTTGGAACCATGGTAGTTCAACAGGCAAATTCTAAAAAATGACGGAACTAATTCTATTATAGATTAGCCTTTCCAGAAGTTTGTATACTGTGGTCAAAAAAGCAATTGGACGGTAATTTTTGGGTTGACCGTTAGATTTTAGGATAGCAATGATTTTTGTCCGTTTCATAAGCCGAGGGATAGACCCTCTCAGCAGGATGTCAGAGCAGAATTTCCACGCTGTATTCTAGCACGTTTTCCAGAGTGTATCAAAAATTCATGGCGAATGCCATCAAACACAGGGGCTTTGCCTGACTTCACACCTTGTAAGGCATTTGATATATCTTGTGGAATAAATGGCTTGGAATAAGTACTCGCTTCTGGACTGGTTGCCCTCAATGTTTTCAGTTCACTTTTTTCCGTGTAGTATGATCCCGATCTTCTGAAGCTTGTGAAATGTTCACAATCTCTGCTGCAACCATATCAGGAGTTATTGGAGAACCAATTTGATCTACCCGACAGCCCCCTCCTAGCTTTCTTAGAATGGAACATGCTTTTCGACTTGAGCGTTTGAAGTCAAGGCTTTGAACTGTTTCTGTGCATTTCTGCCTGCGGTCAGCATCGAGACTGTGGAGTAATTCATCTGCTATGCACGGGTCACCACTTGTAAGGAACTCTTGGAAGAGAACATCACTGTTTATATTCCAACCAGGGATATATTCCTTTCGGTAGACTCTAGTTATAAATTTCTTTGTTGTGCTTTTTATAGCACCAATAAGTCTCTCGTAGTAGCCTTTTACAGGTCGATTCCATCCTAAGCACTTATCAAGGTGTTCCGCATAGCCAATACAAGTTGTTCTCTGAACGTTCCAGCTTGGATGAGGAAATGAAGTTACTATTGGAACTTTAATTCCAATTTCCACTATAACTGGTCGCTGTTGGCTATGGGGAAAATCAGGGAGAACTCTTCGCATGGGTTGGTAAAGGTATAGTGTTTTAGTCGGTAGACACATAGCATAAATCAGGATTATACTCACTCCTACAAGCAGCTGATCTGAAAGTACGCCGATTTTTAGAGTAATACAGAAGATGGAAATTGGGTTATTCAGCCCACGAAGTCAAAGCTTCCCCGTTGGAATTAGTCACAGAACATTCCTATTGCTCGTGGTGACAATAATATTATCAAAAATGTAATGTTAATGAAGAATATCAACTGGCTCTATTATGGGCATTAACCAATTTGGCCGTTTTTCGTACTAGTATGGTACAAACCTTCAACAACCCTAAACACTCCATACCTTTCCGAGCTAGTACATTTAAACCCGACATTCTTCACACTATCTTCGAAGACAGTACTTCATTACTAAGAATAAAAATTGTCACGTTACGAAAAGTCTAATTCATCTAGTTTTAAGCAATCGCGAGCAGTAATTTACTTTCAACGTGGATGGTTCAAAACATCTATCTCCAACTGGCGTAGGCGCAGCATTTTATTCGCCGCAACTGGCTGTGGAAAAAATACACTCTACCACACATAGCTTCTTCTTTTACGGCCGAAATATTTGCAATTCGTCAGGTCTTATTGTATATAAAATATTCCAGTATATTACAGCTCTGATATACACGATATGCACCGTAACAGAAGATAGAGGGGGAGAGACATATAGGGAAACAAGAAGATATTTTCAGAGAAATCCAACTGCTTCAGCAAGGAAAAGCAGCAGTAAGTGATCGATTTACTGGGGAGTTTTTAAAGACAATGGGGTGGTACATAGTGCCTTATTTAAAATTTATCTTTGACTATTCATAAATAATAGTGTTATTCCAAAGGAATGGTAGGAATCTATAATAATACCAATTTATAAAGGAAAGGGTGATAAAAGGAAACCAGAGAACTACAGACCAATCAACCCGACCAGTATAGTTTGTAAAATACTGGAGTGTTTAATAGCAAAGTACATCAGAGGGATATGTGATGATAAAAATTGGTTCAGGAGGAGCCAGTATGGATTTAGAAAGAAATTTTCTTGTGGGGCACAGCTGGTGGGATTTTAGCACGACATATCAGATCAGCTGGATTCAGGAGGCTAGTTAGATTGCATAGCCATAGATCTTTCCAAAGCCTTTGATAGAGTGAACAGGGAATATTATTAAAGAAATTGGAGGGAATAGGATTGAACGTAAGGGTTATACGTTGGATAAAAACATTTCTAAATTCAAGGGTTCAGAAAGTCAAAGTAGGAAATAATGTACCCTATCGCAAGAAGAGAAAGTTTGGAAGGGAATTGCACAGGGTAGTATAATCGGTCCGTTACTTTTCTTAACATATACAAATTATTTAGGGAATAATATAACATCAAAAATAAGATTGTATGCAGATGACATAATTGTTTATAGGGAAATAAATACCATTGACGATTGTTCAGAATTACAAAGGGACATTGAGAGTATCCAACAATGGGTTGAAGAAAATAATATGAAGGTTAATGGAGGCAAATCAACTGTTACAACATTTACAAACAGGAGTTTTAAATCTGCATTTGAATATACTTTTAATGAGGTAGTTATCCCAAAATATATAGTGCAAATACTTAGGTGTGAGGTTTGAAAGTAATTTGCACTGGAAGGGTCATATGGATGACATTGTTGGGAAAGCATACAGATCGTTACATGTCATAATGAGGCTACTTAATGGATGCAATAAAGAATTAAAGGAGAAATGTTACTTAAGTACTGTTCGTCCATTGTTGGAATATGCAATAAATGTTATGGATCTTCACCAAGAATACTTAATAAAAGAAATATACAGTGTGCAGAGGAAAGCAGGAAGATTTGTAACAGGGGATTTCAGGAGAAAAAGTAGTGTATCAGAAATGTTAGAGGAACTTGGGTGGGAAACTTTAAGTAAGAGAAGGGAGAAAACTAGACTTATAGGATTATATAGAGCCGATACAGGAGAAGAAGCATGGGGAGATATCCGTGAGAGGCTTCAGTTGGAAAATAATTATATCGACATGACTGACCACAAGTATAAAATTAGAAGGAATTTTAGCAGAAGCGATCGGGGTAAATTTTCATTCATAGGGAAGGGCGTGAAGGATTGGAACAGTTTACCAGGGGTAGTGTTTGATCTTTTTCCAAAATCTGTACAGATATTCAAGAAGAGAATAAACAACAACAGAGAAAATAAATGAAAAGTTAGAGGGCATTCGACCAGTGCAGGTTATTGTAAATAAAAAATGTATGTGAATAAATTAATTCCATCCCCTGGTCTAAGGAGTTGGTCAGCCAAAGTAGGGGACTGCCTGTCGGGGGTCAAATACAGTATGGACTTCGAGGGCCCTGGGACCGTTACGGTAGCTGTGAAGGCCCTTCAAGAACTCTGAAAAGAAGTGGCAAAAAGGGCTCTGGTTAGGATTCATCAGGTCGTTATGCTACTTAGGTTCCAAAATGTGTAAAAAATAAATAAGGAAATAAGTGCAATGTAAAATGTAATCTTATACCAGTTGTATAATATTATTTGAAGTACACTGACTGACAGAGCAAATGCAACACCAAGAAGGAGTGGTTCGAAAGGGATGAAAGTTGGGGAAAAAACAGAGACGGCACGGACGAATAATTGATGTTTATTTCAAACCGACATGCAGGTTACATAATGCGCACGGCATCGACTCAGTAGGATGTAGGACCACCGCGAGCGGCGATGCACGCAGAAACACGTCGAGGTACAGAGTCAATAAGAGTGCGGATGGTGTCCTGAGGGATGGTTCTCCATTCTCTGTCAACCATTTGCCACAGTTGGTCGTCCGTACGAGGCTGGGGCAGAGTTTGCAAACGGCGTCCAATGAGATCCCACACGTGTTCGATTGGTGAGAGATCCGGAGAGTACGCTGGCCACGGAAGCATCTGTACACCTCGTAGAGCCTGTTGGGAGATGCGAGCAGTGTGTGGGCGGACTTTATCCTGCTGAAACAGAGCATTGGGCAGCCCCTGAAGGTACGGGAGTGCCACCGGCCGCAGCACATGCTGCACGTAGCGGTGGGTATTTAACGTGCCTTGAATACGCACTAGAGGTGACGTGGAATCATACGCAATAGCGCCCCAAACCATGATGCCGCGTTGTCTAGCGGTAGGGCGCTCCACAGTTACTGCCGGATTTGACTTTCTCCACGCCGACGCCACACTCGTCTGCGGTGACTATCACTGACAGAACGGAAGCGTAACTCATCGGAGAACACGACGTTCCGCCATTCCCTCATCCAAGTCGCTCTAGCCCGGCACCATGCCAGGCGTGCACGTCTATGCTGTGGAGTCAATGTTAGTCTTCTGAGCGGACGCCGGGAATGCAGGCCTCCTTCAACCAATCGGCGGGAAATTGTTCTGGTCGATATTGGAACAGCCAGGGTGTCTTGCACATGCTGAAGAATGGCGGTTGACGTGGCGTGCGGGGCTGCCACCGCTTGGCGGCGGATGCGCCGATCCTCGCGTGCTGACGTCACTCGGGCTGCGCCTGGACCCCTCGCACGTGCCACATGTCCCTGCGCCAACCATCTTCGCCACAGGCGCTGCACCGTGGACACATCCCTATGGGTATCGGCTGCGATTTGACGAAGCGACCAACCTGCCCTTCTCAGCCCGATCACCATACCCCTCGTAAAGTCGTCTGTCTGCTGGAAATGCCTCCGTTGACGGCGGCCTGGCATTCTTAGCTATACACGTGTCCTGTGGCACACGACAACACGTTCTACAATGACTGTCGGCTGAGAAATCACGGTACGAAGTGGGCCATTCGCCAACGCCGTGTCCCATTTATCGTTCGCTACATGCGCAGCACAGCGGCGCATTTCACATCAATAGCATACCTCAGTGACGTCAGTCTACCCTGCAATTGGCATAAAGTTCTGACCACTCCTTCTTGGTGTTGCATTTGCTCTGTCAGTCAGTGTAATTCCACCTACTGTATATGAGTTGACTATATTTTTAAGTACAGGAGATATTATAAGTATAATTTTGTAAACAATATAAATTTATTAATGGTGAGCTGTGTGTTTAATAGAAAGAATTGTTAGCATAAATTGTATAATATTGTATTCTAAGAAAATTTTCTTCTTATCTTGTTAATTTAAAATTTAGTGCTTGGCAATAATGTATTTTAGTGCACCATTTGCCACCGAGGTAGACACCTCATTTGCAAATAAAGAGATTTTAATTTGATTTGATTTGATTTGATTTGATTTGATTTGATTTGATTTGATTTGATTTGATTTGATTTGATTTGATTTGATTTGATTTGATTTGATTTGATTTGATTTGATTTGATTTGATTTGATTTGATTTGATTTGATTTGATTTGATTTGATTCATTAAGCACTCTGATGGCATTAGACTACCCCGAACATACAAATAAATGGTATATTCAGAATTTACGCAAATTAAGCTATACCTTGTTCCTCCGTAATGTTAAGTTTTTCTTCACATAGATTCCAGGACATTCTGGAATCAAGGGCAACATCAAAGTAGACACACTAGCAAACGAGGCAGCGATGGGTACCGGATTAGACTATTACATAGCAGTTACATACACACAGACTTATGAGGAAACTATCGACGATTCATCGGAGACCAGTGGCATGTGAAATGGCATCGATCATCACAGACGAAAGGTAAACACCTATTCACTGTTGTGAATGACATTCCTAACAAACCGAGGTTCGCCATGTACCTAACTGCAACGCCACATACATAGGTCAAACAAAACGTAATTTTCATACAAGATACAAAGAACACAAAAACGCGATCAGATATAATCGGCATTCAGCCTTCGGGGAGCACATCTACGACTGTTCACACCATTTCACAGACATCAACACTGATCTAAAAATTTTACACTTCGAAAATAAAAGTAAATCTTTGAATATAAAAGAAGCAATAGAAATTTACGTCGCAAAAAATACTAATGCCAATAACCTGAATGAGCATACACATTTAAATAATTCCCCCCTATTCGCTCTACTCACATAATATCTAACAACACCTACTCCTTAAATTGCTTCTATCGTAAATAATAATAATAATAATAATAATAATAATAATAATAATAATAATAATAATAATAATAATAATAATAATAATAATAATACACATTTAAATAATTCCCCCTATTTGCTCTACTCGCACAATATCTGACAACACCTACTCCTTAAATTGCTTCTATCGTAAATAATAATAATAATAATAATAATAATAATAATAATAATATTAATAATAATAATAATAATAACGTCCCTTACTTTATTCAACTAAAAATTATTAATTTTCATTCATCCATATTACATAAAGGTACATTCGCATGGAAAAGGTCAATAACTTCTCTCTCCTCTCCAATGTTGACGGAAGGTGAATTGCTTTTTTTATAATAATAATAATAATAATAATAATACCGTTCCGTACTTCATTCACCTATTATAAATAATAAAAAATTATAATAATTATATTCATCCATATTACATACAGGTGCAATGAACATGAAATAGGTCAATAACACCCTTCCCCCCCCCTCCAATGTTGATGGAAAGTTCCACAGCGCTCCAGCCGCTCCGCTCTACATCTCCCCCCCCTCCACTCTATAGTCTACCCGATTTTATCATCCAATAGGAGAGATCCACATCGATCTACTAGGCCCCTCCCTGTCCTGTCCTCTCCTCTCCACGCACAGCGTGGCTCACCACAAACTTTCCATGACCACAGTCCTGAAATAGTGTTTGGTGACAACAGACTTAACATCGGCAGTCTAGATAAATACGTAAGTTTTTCACTATATTATAATTGTATATAATTTATTTTTTGTCATTACTGTTTCATGTTATCACTTATCTCTCTATCATTGACAAGTTTACGCTACGTAAACAATACTGTACATATATAAGCTTATTTTAAGTGATTTGATAGAATCTGAGGATGTTCTTGTAGAACGAAACATGTCATTCTTTGTATGTTAGTGTGTGTTTTACAGATATGCTTTTAGTGTTTTAATTTACATTGTATTTGCTATGTGTTTGACAGACTGAAAAGCCTTTGCTACATTTAACTAAGTCAACACTGGAAAACATGGCTTCATTTTTAACAAATTATTCGGCCAGTCAGGCAAATTACGAAGCCAAAAAGCTCAAATCACTTAAAATTAAAATCATGAACATTGACAAGTCAATCACATTTAATAAGAAATGTCTAGAATTAGAGCTCGTTCCTAAGTACATACCCATAAAAGCTAAACCCACAACAACTTCGGCTAAAATATCAACATCTCAATCACAGTTACTATGGATCAGAAACGAAATCAAATTCGCGTACATAAAGAAACAGCAAATCAATAAACAAATTCTACGCATCCATTTAAACCTAAGCAACTTCTGGCACCGCACACAATGGACATCCTATTCCAACTTTTTACACGATTACATTAAAATGGAAGCAATCCGGAAACAGAAGGTTATTGACAATAAAATACGTAACCTAATGATTAAACAGAAAAGTCCAGAAAACGCTAAGCACAACAAACTCGCGAAATTTCACCCTAGATTAATTAACAGATCAGATACTACCTTTTCAAAGAATGAAATAGATCTGCTAGAGAAAGGTCTCAAATTCAACTGCCAGGAACGTCATAACGAAAACAACATAAAACAGCTCATCACTGACGTAGAAATTGCCTGCGACAAAATACCCTCTCCACAAAGAGAAATAATAAAAAACGTAGCCCTAAAAATAATCGCACATGAAAATTCCACTAAGCAACCGAATTACGCCACTCAATACTCGGCAATGAAAACAGTTAAGAACAAAATTAAAAACGACAACCTTATCATCACAAAAGCGGATAAAGGTAACGCAACAGTCATAATGAAGAAAGACGAATACATAGAAAAAACAATAGAATTCATCAACAACAACGGTATTCAAGAATTGCAGCGCGACCCTACAAATAAATTTCAAAACCAAATAAAGCAAGCTATCAAGGAAACAGACTTAATTTTCACAAAACAAGAAAAAGAAAGCCTCATAATCAAAAATCCTAAACTCCCCACACTAAGAGCCCTGCCCAAAATACACAAAGAGCTTTGTCCCATTAGACCAATAGTAAATTTTAAAGGTGCGCCAAGTTACAATGTAAGCAAACAACTGAACATCATTCTAAAAGAGAAAATTTCACTCAAAGGAGACAGATCAATTAAAAACAGCCTAGAACTAATTAAAGAATTAAATAAACTTAAAATAACAGAGAGCACACGTATGATATCCTAACATGTACACCAACATACCAATAGATGAATCCATTAAAATTATTGAAAACCTTCTTAAGGAAAACACCTCTCTACAAGAAACCAAAGAAATTATTAACCTTCTTAGAACAACACTACACCAAGATTGCTTTGCATTTAACGACAAAATCTATTGCCAAACAGAAGGGCTAGCCATGGGCTCACCATTATCAGGTATAATAGCAAACATTTTTCTCAATAACTTCGAAAACATGTTCTTAATGGGCCAGCTTTCAAAAGGAATCTTACATTGGAGCAGATTTGTGGATGACGTCATATGCATATATGATAATGACGTCACTAATGCAGACCAGTTATTAAACACTCTAAATTCTTTACACAAATCCATCAGCTTCACAATGGAACCAGAAAATAACAAGAAAATAAACTATTTAGACATCACAATCAACAGGAATAATGACAACCTATCTTACAAGGTATACAGAAAGCCCACTCAGACGTCACACACTATTGACAACAACTCGAACCACCCATACACACACAAAATAGCAGGACTGAATACAATGATACATAGAGCTATTTCCATACCAATGAGCACAACAGATTTCAATGAAGAAATGCAAATAATTAAACAAATCGCGAAAGAAAACAACCATCCTCCAGGCACAGTGGATAAACTTTTAAACAAACATAAGAAAAGTCGCCGGGAAAGCACTACACACGACAAAGAAAACTACGTGGTTCTCAACTATGTTAACAATAACACATACAAAGTAGCTAACATTTTCAAGAAACAAGGTTTAAAAGTAGCTTTTCGAACGAATAACACACTACAGAGACACTTCAGCAGGTGCAACTTAAACAAAAAGGACCCTTTCTCAAAGTCAGGAGTGTATGAACTCAAGTGCCAAGTACCTAACTGCAACGCCACATACATAGGTCAAACAAAACGTAATTTTCATACAAGATACAAAGAACACAAAAACGCGATCAGATATAATCGGCATTCAGCCTTCGGGGAGCACATCTACGACTGTTCACACCATTTCACAGACATCAACACTGATCTAAAAATTTTACACTTCGAAAATAAAAGTAAATCTTTGAATATAAAGGAAGCAATAGAAATTTACGTCGCAAAAAATACTAATGCCAATAACCTGAATGAGCATACACATTTAAATAATTCCCCCCTATTCGCTCTACTCACATAATATCTAACAACACCTACTCCTTAAATTGCTTCTATCGTAAATAATAATAATAATAATAATAATAATAATAATAATAATAATAATAATAATAATAATAATAATAATAATAATAATAATAATAATAATACACATTTAAATAATTCCCCCTATTTGCTCTACTCGCACAATATCTGACAACACCTACTCCTTAAATTGCTTCTATCGTAAATAATAATAATAATAATAATAATAATAATAATAATAATAATAATAATAATAACGTCCCTTACTTTATTCAACTAAAAATTATTAATTTTCATTCATCCATATTACATAAAGGTACATTCGCATGGAAAAGGTCAATAACTTCTCTCCCCTCTCCAATGTTGACGGAAGGTGAATTGCTTTTTTCATAATAATAATAATAATAATAATAATAATAATAATAATAATAATAATAATAATAATAATAATAATAATAATAATACCGTTCCGTACTTCATTCACCTATTATAAATAATAAAAAATTATAATAATTACATTCATCCATATTACATACAGGTACAATTAACATGAAATAGGTCAATAACACCCTTCCCCCCCTCCAATGTTGATGGAAAGTTCCACAGCGCTCCAGCCGCTCCGCCCTACATCTCCCCCCCCCTCTCCACTCTATAGTCTACCCGATTTTATCATCCAATAGGAGAGATCCACATCGATCTACTAGGCCCCTCCCTGTCCTGCCCTCCCCTCTCCACGCACAGCGTGGCTCACCACAAACTTTCCATGACCACAGTCCTGAAATAGTGTTTGGTGACAACAGACTTAACATCGGCAGTCTAGATAAATACGTAAGTTTTTCACTATATTATAATTGTATATAATTTATTTTTTGTCATTACTGTTTCATGTTATCACTTATCTCTCTATCATTGACAAGTTTACGCTACGTAAACAATACTGTACATATATAAGCTTATTTTAAGTGATTTGATAGAATCTGAGGATGTTCTTGTAGAACGAAACATGTCATTCTTTGTATGTTAGTGTGTGTTTTACAGATATGCTTTTAGTGTTTTAATTTACATTGTATTTGCTATGGGTTTGACAGACTGAAAAGCCTTTGCTACATTTAACTAAGTCAACACTGGAAAACATGGCTTCATTTTTAACAAACTGTTGATCAGTTTCATGGGCTGTCTGTATTGTAGGCCCGCACATTTAGATTTCTTGCAAGTTTGTGATATTAGGGCATCTTATAAAATTATTTATAGCATAGACTGTAGTTCTTCATTCCCTGACTTTACATACCGTTTCATTAAATTCTGTTTAATAATTTTCTCGAGACTTGGCGCTGATATGGACTTAGAAAAAATACAAATTCATCAATATTTCTGTTATTACAGCAGATAAGGTAAACATGTACAAGACATAAATAACCGGAAATTTAATACTATATAACTTTATTTATGTAGTATTTATCTATAAGACCACTAATAACAGAAATATTTGAGAATTACATTTTAGGCCTTCCCTTAAACTACCATTTCACTTACCGAGATTAATATGATTTATAGCCTACATTGTAGCTACTTATTCCCCGACTTTACATACAAATTTTTATTAACTTCTCTTGAGCCGTTTTCTCGTGATGCGTGTACATACATACAGACAGACAGAAATTACAGACAATTAAAAAGTGCATTTCCTTGTTATGGTAGACATGACCGATACATAAATACTATTCTTTTTAAATTCCGAGCATGCACGGACAAAACCCTTATTATATATACCTATATGGGTACTGAAGTGTGTACAACTCTTTCCCTCATATGATATGAACGACTTACCATCACAAAATTCAGAAACATAAATTACGTGGAAACTGAACAGATGCTACTCTGTGGAAGGACATGCTTACAAACGGCAAATAGAGGAAGGGAGCATAACACAACCTTCTTGGACTCTGGCTTCGATATACAACAATGATTCAATAGTAGCTGCTACTGCATGACTGAATACTTAGGCTGCCAATATCACTCGCATGGCCGTATAACCTGTGGAGTGAATGTGTTCTTTTGTGAGCCTGTGACAAAAGCGGAACGTCCTCTGTGAGTCATATTCGAACAATCTGACTAGATGTTTCCATTCCGCTTTCTTCCCAGGTTCATAAAACACTCCATGGCAAACCAGGTTATTTAGAGTCGTGTTCAGAAGGTGGGGAGGATCAAAGATTGTAACAATCTCCTTCCCTTCCACTATCAAATCAATCACTACTGATCTGTATTTAGGACAGTAGGCCAAGGTGGCAGATTCCCTATCTGTTGTTTTCCTAGCCTTTTCTTAAATGATTGAAATTGTAAATTTATTGAACATCTCCCTTGGTAAGTTATTCCAATCCCTAACTCCCCTTCCTATAAACGAATATTTGCCCCAATTTTTCCTCTTGAATTCCAACTTTATCTTCATACTAGCTGATGTACCCGTGCTTCGCTACGGGATTCTCAGGAAGACTGGCTTTGTGGTTTTCCTAGCTGAATTCAACATGGGTCATTACAAAAACGTCAGTAGGAATGTAGCGATTGAAAGCAATGTACCCGTGCTTCGCTACGGGCTTCTCAGGAAGACTGGCTTGGTGGTTTTCCTAACTGAATTCAACATGCGTCATTACAAAAACGTCAGTAGGAATGTAGCGATTGAAAGCAATGTTATCATATAAAATACTCGAACAAATGAAAAACTGCACACTTTCTCACTTTCAACGAACAGTACTACGGTGACGATCTAACAGTCCAAAGTTCCAGAGCTGGAATAACCAGGTCGCAGTCTGCCGTGAACACCCCTCTGTCATTATTCCGTTAAATATGCACACTACTCATTCCAACCAGTGCCTAGAGTAGGGATTGAATAGCTCGAATGCTATGATGAACCAGTGTATTACGTACCAGTAATATCAGAAAATGTATAAACCAGAGGAATGGCATGCTAAAGAAGAAAGTTATCTAACTCCCCAGCTACTTCCCGCCAATATACAGGCAGGCTGTTACACTCGGTACGACCAGGCGAGTTGGCCGAGTGGTTAGAGGCGCGCAGCTGTGAGCTTGCATCCGGGAGTTAGTGGATTCGAACCCCACTGCTGGCATCCCTGAAGATGGTATTCCGTGGTTTCCCATTTCACACCAGTCACACCAGACTGTACCTTAATTAAAGCCTAGGCCGCTTCCTTCACACCCCTATTCCTTTCCTATCCCATCGTCGCCATAAGACCTACCTGTGTCGGTGCGACGTAAATCAAATTTAAAAAACCTCGGTACGCTGCAGTAAGCCTATCTATCGGGGATGAGTGGAAACAGAAGACAAAAAGCACATCACAACAAACAATGGTCAATGTAATGTTATTGTTGATAAAGTTTATGAGCTTTCTATATTGCAGGCCTTCACATTACTTTTCTTTCGACTCTGTGATATTAGGGCGTCTAACAAAATGATTTATATTGTAGACTGTAGTTACTTATTCTCAGACTTTACATACCTATTTTCACTAAATTCTGTTTACCCATTTTCTCGTGACTCGGCGCTGATATGACTTAGTAACAAAAATCCAAATTCATTAAATATCTCTGTGATTATATGCGGTACGGTAACAATGTATAAGACATAAGTGATCGGAAATTTAATAACTTCTTACATAACTACTACTAAATTACGACATAACTAAAATTATGTTAGTTATGTAGTATTTATCTATACCTACTTACCAGACATCCCTTGAGAACCTTATTTGAGAAATAAATAAATAACTTATTTGAGAATTACATTTCAGGCCTTCCCCTAAACTACCATTTCATTCAGCGTGAATAAAATAATTTATAGCCTAGATTGTAGTGGTTCATCGCCCGACTTTACATACAGATTTTCACTAAATTCTCTTCAGCCGTTTTCTCGTGATTCGTGTACATACACACAGACGGGCAGCCAGACAGAAATTACGGAAAAGTAAAAATGCATTTCATTGTTACTGTGGACATGACAGATACAGAAATACCATTATTTTCAATTTTTGAGCAATGTACAGACAAAACTCTTATTTTATACATAGATTACATTTCAGGCTTTCCCCTAAACTACCATTTCAATCAGAGTGAATAAAATTATTGATGGCCTAGATTATAGCGACTTATTCCCCGACTTTGTATACCAATTTTCGTGAAGATATGACCACTAATATAATAAATATTTGAGAATTAAATTTTAGGCCTTCCCCTAAACTACCAGTTTTATCAGAGTGAATACAATTATTTATGGTCTAGATTATATCGACTTATTACCCCGACCTTGCATACCGATTTTCATTAAGACACGGCCACTAATAACATAAATATTTGAGAATTAATTTTCAGGCCTTCACCTAAACTACCATTTCACTCGGCGTGAATAAAATAATTTATAGCCTAGATTGTAGCGGTTCATCACCCGACTTTACATTCCGATTTTCATTAAATTCTCTTCAGCCGTTTTCTCGTGATGCGTGTACATACAGACAGACAGAGACAGACAGACAGAAATTACGGAAAAGAAAAAATGCATTTCCTTGTTACTGTGGACTTGACCGATACATAAATACCATTCTTTTCAAATTCTGAGCAATGTACAGACAAAACTCTTATTTTATATATATAGATTGTGATCTTTCCTACTTTTAAAGACACCACTCAAACTTATTTGTCTACTGATGTCCTCCTATGCCATCTCTCCACTGACAGCTCGGAACATATCACTTAGTCGACGAGCTCGTCTCCTTTCTCCCAATTCTTCCCAGCCCAAACTATGCAACATTTTTGTAATGCTACTCTTTTGTCGGAAATCGCCCAGAACAAATCGAGCTGCTTTCCTTTGCATTTTTTCCAGTTCCTGAATCAAGTAATCCTGGTGAGGATCCCATACACTGGAACCATATTCTAGTTGGGGTCTCACGAGAAACAAATATGCTCTCCTAAACATCCTTACTACATCCCCTAAATACCCTCATAACCATGTGCAGGGATCTGTATCCTTTATTACTACCATATTTATGTGATTACCCCAATGAAGATCTTTTCTTATACCTAGGTATTTACAATGATCCCCAAAGGGAACTTTCACCCCATCAACGCAGTAATTAAAACTGAGAGGACTTTTCCTATTTATGAAACTCACAACCTGACTTTTATCCCTGTTTATCATCATACCATTGCCTACTGTCCATCTTACAACATTATCGAGGTAATTTGGCAGTTGCTCACAATCTTGTAACTTATTTATTACCGTACTCTGTGCAGAATAACATCATCTCCAAAAAGCCTTGTCTCTGATTCCACTTCTTTACACATATCATTGATATATATAAGAAAACATAAAGGTCCAATAATACTGCCCTGAAGAATTACATTCTTAATTATTACAGGGACAGATAAAGCTTCACCTACTTGATGAAGAACGGACCAGGACGGCCAGAGCGATTCTCACTGCACAGCTCTTATATTACCCTGCTGTTTGTGGGACCCTGGTATCACACACTTCCCACAATTTCCAAGCCAGTTTTCTGCAAAGCACAAATGACTTCCTTTAACAAAACGTTCAAGTTTCTCAGTGGATGCAGTGCCTCTTCAGGAAAAGTAAACAACAGGTTGCTTCCATTTTCTGAGGCGACTTCTAACCATGAACACCAAGGTATGATCAGCAAATCTGCTGGTACGTCCTATTTGTCAATATTCTTTTTACCCTACCCCATCCATACATCCACCCAACTCCCTATCACAGACAAATACAAAGCTGACGTTTTCGCAGACTATTTTCTACGCCTTTTTCCCCTTCTTCCGCCCCCATTATTTCCATCCTGATGAGGCTACCATTCTCCAACACTGTAATTCTTTCCTCCCACATTTTCAACCGTCCTTTCATCATTTTCGTGATGTCGATTACTCCCATCCTCTAAATGCTCCGTTCACCCCACACGAAATTCTAACATTTTTTCGTTATAAACGTAACACTGCTCCAGGCTCCGACCGTATCACCTATCGCCATATTCGTGAAGCCCCCCTTTCCCTCATTCACATTCTCTGTACCATTTATACCACCATGTTGTATACCGGCTTGTTTCCTGCTCACTGGGGTCAAGCCGTTATACTCCTCTTTCCTAAACCTAATAAACCTCTCTCCGACGTCCGATCTTACCGTCCTATTTCCCTCCTGTCTGTCCTTTCTAACATTTTCGAAGGCATTTTATGCCAGAGAATGTCTCGCTACTTACAATCTCTCCATCTTTTACCTGATTCCCAAGCCAGCTTCCGCGCTCATTTCTCCACACATGATCACCTATTCCATATCACTTCCTCCCTCGACACATTTCTTAACACCCACCGACCCGCCGCCTTAGTCTGTCTTGATGTCAACAGAGCCTTTAATACCGTTTGGCACGAAGGTCTTGTTTACAAACTCTCACACTTACCTCTACATATCACTGTCCTACGTCTATTATTTAACTATCTGAAATGTCGCACCGCTACCATTTCTATTCATGGCATCCACTCTTGCCGCTTTCCCATCACTTCTAGTGTTGCCCAAGTTTCTCCACTTTCTCCTTTGTTATATTTACTTTTCACCTACGATATTTTCCGCCCCGCTCCCCCTTTAGGTTGTATCAATATGCTGACGATCTTGCTGTTCTTGCTTTTGGACCTACCTTCACCTCTCTTTCCAATAAACTCCAATCTTATCTCAGTACTCTTCAAACATGACTAAATTCCTGGCACCTTTCCGTTAATCCTACCGAAACGCAATATATAACATTCCCTCAGTCATAGGCTCCAACTAACAATGTGTAATATTCCTCTTACCGAAACTAAACTACTAACGTACCTCGGCATCCAGTTCCAAGATAACTTTAAAAGGACCCATCGTTTAGCCACTTCTTCTTCTTCTTCTTCTTCTTCTTAATGTGCCATCTTCTAGCGAAGGCTGGCGGTCAACATGGTGATTTTGAATTTGTATGCAGCGACACGGAACAGAGCCATCGTGTCCAACCCATACTAGTCTACGAGGTTCTTCATCCATAGAGTTCGTCGTCTACCAGGACTCCTACGTCCTTCTATTCTTCCACAATTCATCGTAAAGCCCTATACCGTTACCGAGTCCTTCGCTCCCTCACAGGCCCCTCCTGGGAATTGGATCCTCACCACATCCTCTTACTTTATAAATCCTTCATCCGCCACTTACTTACTTACTTACTTACTTACTTACTTACTTACTTGCTTGCGTGCTTGCTTGGTTGCTTACTTACTTACTTACTTACGCTTCTCTGACTTGGCTCACAGCTCACCCTACGGACTACGCTAAAATTTCACGACTTGACCGACATGCTATCATAATCGCGTATCGTCTTCCTTACGATACCCCCTCTGTTCATTTTCTTCCTTACTATACTTTTCCTCATATCCTCACTCATCTTCATTCCCTACGCCTTAAATATCTCACTCAAGGTACCTTTTATCATAACCCCCTCACAACAGAAGCCCTTCCGTGGTCTCCTCTCGCTACGTCTATCCTCAACAACACTCGGACCCCTCTCACTGCCCATCTCTTTCCGTGTCCTCTTTAAGTTCCACTTATTTCATTCCGCCGCAACCAACATCATATCACGTTATCCCCTTTCTGTTTGAAGTTCAATGCTCTTGGCTTCGGTAGTACCTGCTTCAGCCACACACCGACACCCGGCGCCACCAGCGCCCTCAACAACGAGTGTAGTGCTGTGAAGTGTTGTGTTCTCACGTCTTTCCATTTTCGTTGTGTTTTCCATTTCGTTATTCTCATTTTTCATATTTTCGTGTGTTCTTATTTGGAATTATCTAACGGACTCCTATTACCAAGTACAACATGAAATGATGTTTCTCCGTGTTTCTTACATGTTATTTTTGTTGTTATTAATTCCTCACATCAAGATGAACTCTCTTTAATCGCTGAATGTGATTGTCGATTTGGTATGTGCCTTTGAATCTTTCTTCTTATTATTATTTATGCTTCTTTTTTTTTTGCTAGGGGCTTTACGTCGCGCCGACACAGATAGGTCTTATGGCGACGATGGGATAGGAAAGGCCTAGGAGTTGGAAGGAAGCGGCCGTGGCCTTAATTAAGGTACAGCCCCAGCATTTGCCTGGTGTGAAAATGGGAAACCACGGAAAACCATCTTCAGGGCTGCCGATAGTGGGATTCGAACCTACTATCTCCCGGATGCAAGCTCACAGCCGCGCGCCTCTACGCGCACGGCCAACTCGCCCGGTATTTATGCTTCTAATCCGCACTCCAAGCAGAACTTTCTTCTTGTGTGCTCAAGAAATGGACATTTACTCACGGCATATTTTCAGTTGTATACAATCCTGTACTATTATGTTTCTTTCTGTACTTGTTTTCTGTCAATAAACGGGGTGACGTGGGGGTTGTCTATCCGGGGTGGGATGTTGGGTCTCTCTCTGGGTCCACTTGTTGTCGCTGTTGTCCCTGCGCCAGACTTTCTCAGACATTCCTTCCCACTCTCTGGTGTGTACGGTACACATCCCCCTCTTATATACATTCGCAAGTCTTTTTTTCCAGTTCTACGGCCTAAGAGCTACTGGTCTAGCTGATGGCCCGCTTACCCCACATTGGCTAAGAATTGAAATAACACATTTAAGCTAAGCTTTGTACCCATCAATTTAATCCAAAGTCACATTGTAATGAAATCCAGCAGACAAAGAAATGTCATTAAAAATGAGGGACCAAACTTTTTGATCACTAGCCTACTCACAGATCTGACTCGAGATTCTAACACTTTGAAGAAAGCCTTGCCAAGGTCTGTAGGAAATGAAAAGTAATTAAGCATTTTGGTAAGGGTTCAACAGCATCACTATTGGCAGTAGTAGTAGAAACAGCAATACCGTACTACTAATGGTACTAACATTGGTAGAAGTAGCAGCAGTAGCAGCAGGAGTGGAGGCGGTGGGAGTAGCAGCAGCAGCAGAACTCGTAGCAGCTGATGGACCTGACCGAGGACCAGACTCATGTCGAGGCACATCTATATGGAGAAAAAATCACTAAGTAAGGTATGAATATTTTCCTCCCCTGCTACAGTGTATGCAGGGTATTGATTTTCAAATCTCATTATATCATCATTCATTCATAAACATGTATATTTATTTTATTTGTTATTATGGTCCCCTACAGTTCTTAAGGCAGGAAAAACAGGAATATAATTACATTGAGCACGTTGTCCACTTGACTGTATTCTTTCTTAATCTGCTTACCGTCCAGGGTTGACTTTTCCCTCGGACTCAGCGAGGGATCCCACCTCTACCATCTCAAGAGCAATGTCCTGGAGCGTGAGACATTGGGACGGGGATACAACTGGGGTGAATGACCAGTACCTCGCCCAGGCGGCCTCACCTGCTATGCTGAACAGGGTACTTGTTGGGGGATGGGATGATTGGAAGGGATAGACAAGGAAGAGGGAATGAAGCGGCCGTGGCCTTAAGTTAGGTACCACCCAGGCATTTGCCTGGAGGAGAAGTGGGAAAACACGGAAAACCACTTTCAGGATGGCTGAGGGGGAATCGAACCCACCTCTACTCAGTTGACCTCCCGAGGCTGAGTGGACCCCGTTCTAGCCCTTGTACCACTTTTCAAATTTCGTGGCAGAGCCGAGAATCGAACCCGGGCCTCCGGGGGTGGCAGCTAATCACACTAACCACTACACAACAGAGGCGGACCTTGACTGTATTGAGGGACATTAATGGATTGATTTTGCTCTGTTCATGTTTGGTTGAAATTAATTAAGAAAATCTTACTGTTATTGCAAATTTGATATTCACTGACTCCAAAAATAGATCCCTACATGCTCAGAGGAACATGGAAATTTTTTAAAAAGGTACATTCAAATGTTCGGAATTTCAGCTACAATCTGCCTCTAAGAGATGTAAGTTTACAAATTTCGACTTACTAGGTAAGGCATTACAGTAACTTACATTATGAGAAGCGCCCGGCTCCATGGCTAAATGGTAAGCGAGCTGGCTTTTGGTCCAGAGGGTCGCAGGTTCGATTACCGGCCAAGTCGGAGATTTTAACCTTAATTTGTTAATTACAATGGCTCGGGGCTGAGTGTGTGCGGCGTATTCAGTATTAGAAATCATCCTAGGTAGGGCCCTCATCTTCACAGACATGCAGGTCGCCTAACAGGCCGTCTAGGAGAAAAAGACCCGCTCCAGGCCTCTTCGGAGGCCATACGCCATTATTATTATTATTATTATTATTATTATTATTATTATTATTATTATTATTATTATTATTATTATTATTATTATGAGAAGTGAGATTCCCCCTTGTCTACCACTGATGAATTTACCATAATTACCTCTGGAGAGCAATTTGAAAAGAATCACAGAAAAAAATTGATTGGTCACAGTACTGTGAACATTAATAAAATTAATAATGATAATAATTAGTTCTATCTGGGACAGTATCTTTGAAAGAGGTCCTGGATAGCTGGAACGGCGAGAATGTCTCGAGCACATAGTACTGTTCCTCAGCTGCGAAGAAAGCTCCCGCAACCTTCCGATTCCCACAATGTCCAGTCACTCTTTGCAAATATCACGTCTAGGAACAGGGAAATGGTGAAATAAGATTCCCTGCTGCCGGACCTCTTCGCTATCGGTGTATATCCCACAAATTTGGCACTTTCCATGCATGATCTGAGGCATAAAAAGACATAGAAGAAAATAAGTAAAAGCACTGTCATCAGTTTATATTTTTACTGCAAATTTCAATACCATCAGTACAATAATGGCTTATCAGAAATAATATAACATTACATCAACTGAAGTCCCCGGCGTAGTTTTGACAAACATTATAGTAGACAACCTCTTTTTCTCAGCATTTAAGGACACATTTATTCTCCATCCCGCGTAGTAAGTAAAATAATACTAATCCACCAGCGGTAAAAGTCCATATAAACACACTTCAGCTGAAAATTGTAGTGTATATACATTGTAGTGTAGATACAGTATATTTAGATAGTGCCGTATCTTGCCTGGTATATTCGTGTGTATCTTTTAGAGTAGTATACGAGTAGCCTAATATCCTATCAGAATTTAGTGTGCTTATTTTATTATTGTAAAATATTTGTGTAGTACTGGTGTAGTAGAGGTATCCGTAGAAACTCTTACTAAAATTCTGTTGTTGTAATTAGGATAGGCTTAATTGCAGTTTGGAATTGTGTAGTTCTTGTGTATTCCTTTAGATATTCAGTAATTAACAGCAGTGTTTATCCTGTTAGGGGTTGTAGGATAAAAAATAGAGTAGTGTTATAGTGTACTCGTAATTACCTTATTGTTGTGTGATTATTGAGTACTATCCCAGACAATATATCCCTCCGTTCATTTACTGTTTTGCAAATAAGTTATTTTATTTATTTTTTTTTTCGTAAAGAATGGCTAAGGAGCGCGAGTGTAGGAACTGTGGGTGTGGCAAGGCATTGAGGGGTATGAGGGAGGAGTTGGAAGTTTGAGGGAGATAATTAGGATTCTCACAGAAGACAGGAAGGAAGATAGGACTCCCTCAAACAATGTACAGGTTACAGTAGGTGTACAAGAGGGAGGGGAAGGAAAGGGGGGAGTTGTAGAAGACAGGTGGTCTAATGTTCTAAGGGGAAGGAGATTGCAGGCTAAGGGCTCAGGACAGGTGTCTGTGCGAAATCGGTACGAGTCACTCCAGGTAGAACACCAGAGGGAAGATGAGGGACAGGGAACTGTTGCTGAGATGCGTGGAAGTAGGAGGAAGGGAAAAGGTAGGAAAGGGAAATGTAGAGTAGAGGATAGGAAAAGACAGAAAGACAGGTGGAACAGTGTCATGGGAAGGAGAAAAAGGGAGGAGGAAGTAGCTTCTGCAGCTATCAGGAGAGATAGGACTGACCAGGAGGGGAGGGGATCAAATGAGGTGGGTAGGGTTGAGGCTCTGGCCATGGGGGATTTCCATCGTTAGACACGTGGGGAAAGCGTGTGGAGGAAAGGGGACCAGGGTAGAACGTTATCCAGGAATTAGGTTGCGGCAGATGTTCAGAAAGTAGAAGAGAGGGAGGTGGGGAAGGAGAAGGTAGTAGTATTTCACGTTGGTACCAACAACGTAAGGCGAGCTGATATAAGTACCAACATAGTTGGAGATGTGTGGGATCCGGTAAATGCAGCAAGGGTGAAGTTTAAGAAAACGGAGATTGTTATTAGTGGAATAATGTGTACGAGGGATACTGACTGGAGGGTGATTGGGAATTTAAATGAGACTGTGGAGTGGGTATGTGGGAAACTGGGAGTGAAATTTCTAGATCCTTATGGGTGGGTAGGAGATTGGGATCTGCGCTCAGATGGCCTTCACTTAAACCGCAGTGGTACGTATAAGTTAGGAAATTTGTTTGGAAGGGTAATACGGAGGTACATTCAGGGAAACGGGGTGGCCTAGGGAGCGGTGATAAGGGAACAGGGAACTGGAAATCAAGTAGGGATGACATAAAATTGTTAGTGTTGAACTGTAGAAGTATTGTAAAGAAAGGAATGGAATTGAGTGATTTAATAGATATATATTTACCAGATATTGTAATAGGAGTTGAATCATGGCTGAGGAATGATATAATGGATGCAGAATTTTCTCCCGGAACTGGAGTGTTTATCGTAGAGATAGGATAGGAATGCTGGGGGGAGGAGGAGTATTCATTCTGGTGTAAGAAGAATTTGTAAGCTACGAAAAAAGATGAGACACATGAAATTCTAGGTGTAAGGCTCATTTCTAAAGATAATAGGCAACTTGATATATTTGGAGTGTACAGACCGGGAAAGGGTAGCACTGACATTGATTAAGAATTATTTGATAAGATAATCAGCTATGTAGGAAACGATAAGGAAAGAAATGTGATTGTAGGGGGAGATCTGAATTTACCAGATGTCAATTGGGAAGGAAATGCGAACGACAGGAACCATGGCCAACAAATGGAAAATAAGTTAATATGGGAAGGGCAGCTGATTCAGAAAGTGATGGAACCAACCAGAGGGAAAAATATCCTGGACGTGGTGCTGATAAAACCAGATGAGCTCTATAGAGAAACTGAAGTAATAGATGGTATTAGTGATCATGAAGCTGTTTTTATCGTAGTTAAAAATTAATGTGATAGAAAGGAAGGTTTTAAAAGTAGGACTATCAGGCAGTACCATATGGTTGATAAAGCAGGCATGTGACAGTTCCTAAAAAGTAACTATGATCGGTGGAAAACGGTAAATAAAAATGTAAACAGACTCTGGGATGGGTTTAAAGAAATTGTTGAGGAATGCGAAAACAGGTTTATACCCTTAAGGGAGGTAAGGAATGGTAAAGACCCACCTTATTATAATAGAGAAATAAAGAGACTAAGAAGGAGGTGCAGACTGGAAAGAAATAGAGTTAGAAATGGCTGTGGAAGTAAGGAGAAATTGAAGGAACTTACTAGAAAATTGAATCTAGCAAAGAAGGCAGCTAAGGATAACATGATGGCAAGCATAATTGGCAGTCATACGAATTTTAGTGAAAAATGGAAGTGTACGTATAGGTATTTAAGGCAGAAACAGGTTCCAAGAAGGACATTCCAGGAATAATTAATGAACAAGGGGAGTGTGTATGTGAGGATCTTCAAAAGGCAGAAGTATTCAGTCAGCAGTATGTAAAGATTGTTGGTTACTATGATAATGTCCAGATAGAAAAGGAGCCTAAGGCTAAAGAAGTATTAAAATTTACATATGATAAAAATGACATTTACAATAAGATACAAAAGTTGAAAACTAGAAAAGCGGCTGGAATTGATACGATTTCTGGAGATATACTAAAGACAATGGGTTGGGATATAGTACCATATCTGAAGTACATATTTGATTATTGTTTGGTTGGAGGAGCTATAACAGATGAATGGAGAGTTGCTATAGTAGCCCCTGTGTATAAAGGAAAGGGTGATAGACATAAAGCTGAAATTACAGGCCAGTAAGTTTGACATGCATTGTATGTAAGCTTTGGAAAGGCACTCTTTCTGATTATTTTAGACATGTTTGTGAAATTAATAACTGGATCGATAGAAGGCAGTTCGGTTTTAGGAAAGGTTATTCCACTGAAGCTCAACTTGTAGGATTCCAGCAATATATAACAGATATCTCGGATTCAGGAGGTCAAATGAACTGTATCGCGATTGACCTGTCTAAAGCATTTGATAAGGTGAATAATGGGAGACTACTGGCAAAAATGAGTGCAATTGGACTAGACAAAAGAGTGACTGAATGGGTTGCTATATTTCTAGAAAATACATCTCAGAGAATTAGAGTAGGTGAAGCTTTATCTGACCCTGTAATAATTAGGAGGGGAATTCCTCAAGGCAGTATTATCGGACCTTTATGTTTTCTTATATATATAAATGATATGAGTAAAGGAGTGGAATCGGAGGTAAGGCTTTATGCGGATGATATTATTCTCTATAGAGTAATAAATAAGTTACAAGATTGTGAGGAACTGCAACGTGACCTCGATAGTGTTGTGAGATGGACGGTGGACTATGGTATGATGATAAACGGGGTTAAAAGTCAGGTTGTGAGTTTCACAAATAGGAAAAGTCCTCTCAGTTTTAATTACTGCGTTGATGGGGGTGAAAGTTCCTTTTGAGGATCATTGTAAGTATCTAGGTGTTAATATAAGGAAAGATCTTCATTGGGGTAATCACGTAAATAAGATTGTAAATAAAGGGTACAGATCTCTGCACATGGTTATGAGGGTATTTAGGGGTTGTAGTAAGGATGTAAAGGAGAGTGCATATAAGTCTCTGGTAAGACCCCAACTAGAGTATGGTTCCAGTGTACGGGACCCTCACCAGGATTACCTGATTCTAGAACTGGAAAAAGTCAAAGAAAGGCAGCTCGATTTGTTCTGGGTGATTTCCGACAAAAGAGTAGCGTTACAATAATGTTGCAAAGATTGGGTTGGGAAGAATTGAGAGAAAGAAGGAGAGCTGCTCGACTAAGTGGTATGTTCAGAGCTGTCAGCGGAGAGATAGCGTGGAATGACATTAGTAGACGAATAAGTTTGAGTGGCGTTTGTAGAAGTAGAAAAGATCACAATATGAAGACAAAGTTGGAATTCAAGAGGACAACTGGGGCAAATATTCATTTATAGGAAGGGGAGTTAGGGATTGGTATAGCATACCAAGGGAGATGTTCAATAAATTTCCAATTTCTTTGAAATCGTTTAGAAAAAGGCTATTAAAACAACAGATACGGAATCTGCCACCTGGGCGACTGCCCTAAATGCAGATCAGTATTCATTATTATTATTATTATTATTATTATTATTATTATTATTATTATTATTATTATTATTATTATTATTATTATTATTATTATTATTATTATTATTATTATTATTATTATTATTATTATTATTATTATTATTATTATTATTATTATTAAATTATCGGTATTGAATTAAATTAATTAATATGTTATTGTTATTAGTAACATACTCGCATATAGAGAAATTGAAATTAAAAACGGGTTGGTAAGTTCAAAACACATAATGCAAACTATCAAAGCGATAAACCAAAGCTATAAACGGCCCAGTCGACCATGAATTCTCAACTCGAAATCGACCAATAGCAATCGTGAAATGTTTCTACCAATAGGAGCTCCCGTATTTGTCACGTGGGTTTCGGTGAGGTAACATGAGGTACAACAGCGCGCACGGCGGTTGGAGGTCTGAAGTACTCAGTTTGAGCGGGGTCCTCGGAAGCTTAGGATCTATGCGAATGACAAACCCCTGGTATAAATCACATCATCTTTCAATGCCAGACATATGAACACCAACGACACGAGTTCATATCTAACCTTCTTAAAGCGGTCTACCAACTGCCGATAAATGTTTCGTGTTTGGTGTACCATCCGACAGATCGCATTGCAGAATTAATAACCAATTTTTTAATTGTCCGTAACATTCTATTATAACATTGGGGTGCACGGACGAAGCTTCCCCGAAGATTGTATAAATTACGCTATGAAAAATCAGTACAATCGGGCGCACCCTGGGCAACGTTGCAAATTATCAGCGGCGGATTCTTCCACTACCGTTCAACACAGAAGTAGTAATCCTCCTACAGTGTCTTTTTTAAGATCACTTGTTATGGTCTCGATAATCATTCAGGGTTTTTCGTGTGCCAAAGAGACCTTATTGGCTGACTTGTGTAAGGAATGTAAATGTGACATTCTTCTAGTGCAAGAGACTCACCGGGGCTACAACAGCCATCGACTCAAAATCGCAGGAATGGAGCTTGTTCTGGAAAGGCCCCATGATAAATAGGTAGTGTCATTTTCACCAGACCAAAACTAAATATCGCATCAACCTCACTAACTGAAAGGGATGACATCGAGATTCTTTCTGTATGTACGCCACACTTTAGCGTTACTTCTGTATACAAGCCTCCTAATGTCGACTTCACGTTTGAAGAACCTACTAACTTTAAGTACCACAGCGTAAATTTCATCCTTGGCGATTACAAATGCCGGATCACATCTTGGGGATACCCAGATTCAGATACCAATGAAGATAAACTGGAAACCTGGGCAGAGATTCATGATATTCATCTAATTCATGATCCAAAGCTACCAGCATCCTTCAATAGTGGTCGGTGGAAGAGAGGCTACAACCCTGACAATATTTTCGTATCATCAAAAGTTGCTGGGAGTTGTGTGAAGATGATGGGTAAGCCCATCCCATCTACCCAACATAGACCTGTAATCTGCAAAGTGAATGCCATGGTAGTGCCAGAGGAGGTACCTTTCAAGCGAAGGTTTAATTTTCAGAAGGCCAATTGCGAAAGATTCACCAACGAGCTTGATATAGAAGTTGCCAAGATCCCACCGAAACCTGAGATGTACGAGGCATTTGTCAAATACGTCCAGACAGCCTCTAGAAGGACCATTCCAAGAGGTTGTAAAACAAATTACATACCAGGAATGACTGATGACAGCAAACAGCTGATGAACCATTACAAAGATCTTTTTGAGGCTGACCCATTTGCTGATGAAACCATCCAGGTTGGTGAGAAATTGCTGTAAACTATCTCAGCAAATCGCAAAGTTAAGTGGACCTCACTGGTGGAGAATCTGGACATGAAGTTGAACAGTAGGCGAGCCTGGAATCTCCTGAAAAACCTCAGCGGTGACCCAACAAAACCTAGAAACTTCACCACAATTACAGTAGACCAGATTGCAACCCAATTGCTCATGAACGGGAAGATTAAAGGTCGGAGTACACGGGAGCAACTGGAACGAACCCCAGGAAGTGAGAACCATAATCTCCAAGAACCCTTCACCTTGAATGAACTAGAGTCTGTCATCTCCACCTTGAAATTAAATAAGGCTGCTAGCATCGATGATATTAGAGTAGAACAGATCAAGAATTTCGGCAGGACTACTCTGCAATGGCTGCTTACAATGATTAATGAGTGTGTATCTAAGCTTTATATTCCCAAGCTCTGGAGGAAAGCTCGAGTGGTTGCACTACTTAAGCATGGTAAGGAGCCAAACGATCCTAAAAACCTTCGCCCAGTATCATTGTTATGTCATTGTTTCAAGATCTTCGAGCGCCTTATTCTTTACCGAATTAGTGGCATCATCGAAGGAAAGTTCATTCCTCAACAAGCTGGTTTTCGACCTGGAAAGTCATGCTGCAGTCAAATTTTGAACCTTACTCAACACATCGAGGATGGTTTTGAACAGCGTAAGGTAACTGGAGTTGCCTTTGTTGACTTAACAGCTGCCTATGACACCATCAACCACAGGAAGTTGCTGAGGAAAATTTACCAGCTCACTAATGATTATCAACTAACATCTCTTATTGGCATTCTCCTGCAGAATAGAAGATTCCAAGTCTCTCTCCATGGTAAGAAGAGCAGATGGCGCGTACAAAAGAACGGTTTACCTCAAGGCAGTGTGCTAGCCCCTGTGCTCTTTAACACTTACACTAATGATCAGCCCATAATGGAACATACCAGGCTTTTCATCTATGCCGACGATACTGCAGTGGCTGTCCAAGGAAAGACATTTGAAGAGGTGGAGGAAAATTTGACTTCTGCACTAGATTCTCTTGGCTCTTACTATGAAGGCAATCATCTAAAGCCAAATCCCAACAAGACTCAGGTGTGCGCATTTCACTTAAGGAATAGAGAAGCTCGGCGGGAACTGGACATTATATGGCAAGGCAAACGACTAGAACATTGTCCATCACCTGTGTATCTAGGTGTTACTCTTGACCGAACACTGTCCTTCAAGAAACATTGCCACAACACCAGGCTGAAAGTTAGTTCACGGAACAATATTTTGAGAAAGCTCACAGCCACCACCTGGGGAGCAAGCCCTCACGTCCTGAGAACCTCTGCTCTTGCTTTGTGAGTGTCCGCTGCAGAGTACGCTTCACCTGTGTGGAGTGCATCCACTCACACCAAGGAGGTTCACATTGCAATCAACGAGACCGTACGTATCTTGTCGGGATGTCTGAAGCCAACTCCAGTTGACAAACTCTACCCGATTGTTGGAATAGCTCCCCCCACCATCAGAAGGGCTGTTACTGCTGATGCAGAGAGGACAAAGCAGACTAATGATTCTCGCCACCCACTGCATGATCACCAGGCTGTAGTCTGTCGACTGAAGTCGAGAAAGAGCTTCATCACCTGGACTCAACAACTGGTAGGAACACCTGAGTCTAACCGCATCACCAGGTGGAAGAGCATGCTGCCGCCTGATACTCCTGCAAAGGAAGAGCTAGCTCCAGGAAATGACCTGCCCTACCCTATTTGGAGATCACTTAATCGTCTTAGGGTGGACGAACCTCTTTGCAAGACCAACATGCAAAAATGGGCCATACTTCCAGCTGATGGAGACACATCCTGCGAGTGTGGTGTAACACAAGATCCGAACCACCTGCTCATCTGTCCCCTGCTAGAACATCCCTGCACTACACAGGACCTGATCGAGGCGAACAACAAGGCCATCGGAGTTGCTACATTATGGAAATGCTGACCGGACATGGAATGATGATGATGATGAATTGTAACATTTTCCTTTCAACCAGGTATATACATCAATATCCCAATCCTTATTTGTGGTCCGGTCTTGTTCGTTTGTAGTACGCAGTCGTCTCCGAGCACACAGGTGTGAACATTTAGAACCTGGTGTCCCAGTATTTTGTGCTATGTCCAGCTAAGATATTCCTGTTAAAGTATTAAGTCACTAATTTAATCATTTCGCGCTGTGAAATAGCCTCATTAAAAAGGCCTCCCTTCCCTTATGTCGTGCGCCTATTTTATTTAAGTTGGCACCTTTAATAGCATATGATTAACCTGCAAACCAGTGACTGGACGTAGCGTTTTCTTACAAGGTCCAACAACTAACGACGACGAAGAAGAAGACAAGAGTACAGTGTAGCGGAAGACACATGTTTAACATGGGGATGTCACGACGTTCGGATCACGAATTATTTTCAAACTTAATACACTTTTAGTATCCATTAGGACAACATAATGTGCAAGTAGTAAGGCATACTACTTAGGCGTTTTCGAGAAAATCGCAAGATAATTTTCGCGTGAGCATGTACCTACCGGTGCGTTGCGGTCACGAACACGAGATGGCGACGGTCGAGTGGTTAGCTTTCAAGCTCCGTAATCGCTGGATCAAGTCCCATTCATAGCTTTTTTGGTCTTTAATCACTGGTCATATTCTATCATATATATTGCAGGTCAAAGCGTCCTGGTGCAAAGCAGTTCCGGGTACCTTACTCGAATTTACTATCAGGTATGAGGGATTTCGGAAATCACAACAGACATACATTTTCAGGAAAACCTTATGTTGTTGGACGTTTACTTGTTGATAATTATAACTAATATTTTACCCACCTCTGTGGTGGAGTGGTTAGTGTGATTAGCTGCCACCCTCGGAGGCCCCGGTTCGATTCCCGGCTCTGCCACGAAATTTAAAAAGTGGTACGAGGGCGGGAACGGGGTCCACTGAGCCTCTGGAGGTCAACTGAGTAGCGGGGGGTTCGTTTCCCTCCTTTGCCATCCTCGAAGTGGTTTTTCGTGGTTTCCCACGTCTCCTCCAGGCAAATGCCTACCTAACGTAAGGCCACGATCGCTTCCTTCCCTCTTCCTTGCCTATACCTTCCAATCTTCCCATCCCTCCACAAGGCCCCTGTTCAGCACAATAGGCGAGGCCGCCTGGGCGAGGTACTGGTCATGCTTCCCAGCTGTATCACTGACCCAAAGTCTTCGGCTACAGGTCACTGCTCTTGAGGTGGTTGAGGTGAGATCCGTCGCTGAGTCCGAGGGGAAAACCGACCCTGGAGGGTAAACAGATTAAGAAAGAGGAAAGAAAGATAAAAATGAGTAAAGAGTCAAATAACATTTTTTGCTAGTTGTTTTACGTCGCACCGGCACAGATAGGTCTTACGGCGACGATGGGACAGGAAAGGACTAGGAGTGGGAAGGAAGCGGCCCTGGCCTTAATTAAGGTACAGCCCCAGCATTTGGCTGGTGTGAAAATGGGAAACCACGGAGAACCATTTTCAGGGCTGCCGACAGTGGGGTTCGAACCTACTATCTTCCGAATAATATTGGAAATCAAATAAAAGTTCATGCAAATTCACCTTTTTTCCATTATATCACCTTTCAACTGTAATATATATGTAAGAAAATGACCAGTGTTGAAAAACAAACCGACAAGCGGGATTCGATCCAGCGAACGAGCGATTGCCGAGCTTGAATGCTAACCACTCGACCACCGCCATTTTGTACTCAGGATCGCAACACACCGGCACATATTCGACGTGAACACTTCTCTTGCGATTTTATGGAGGACGCCTTGGTAGTACGCCTTGCTACTTGCACATTATCTTGTCCTAATGGACTACTAAATGTGCACAAATTTGAAGATACTCCGTGATCCGAACATCGTGGCTGTAAGGGTAATGTACCTGTATTCAGTCTGTGCTTATTAAATTTACGTCTATATTTCCTCCGCTTGTTGTGTTTTGTAAATAATGCAAAGTATATTAGGTAATAATTGTGGCATTAGTTTTATACACTGACTGACAGAGCAAATGCAACACCAAGAAGGAGTGGTCAGAACTTTATGCCAATTGCACTGTAGACTGACGTCACTGAGGTATGCTCATGATGTGAAATGCGCCGCTGGGCTGCGCACGTAGCGAACGATAAATGGGACACGGCGTTGGCGAATGGCCCACTTCGTACCGTGATTTCTCAGCCGACATTCATTGTAGAACGTGTTGTCGTGTGCCACAGGACACGTGTATAGCTAAGAATGCCAGGCCGCCGTCAACGGAGGCATTTCCAGCAGACAGACGACTTTACGAGGGGTATGGTGATCGGGCTGAGAAGGGCAGGTTGGTCGCTTCGTCAAATCGCAGCCGATACCCATAGGGATGTGTCCACGGTGCAGCGCCTGTGGCGAAGATGGTTGGCGCAGGGACATGTGGCACGTGCGAGGGGTCCAGGCGCAGCCCGAGTGACGTCAGCACGCGAGGATCGGCGCATCCGCCGCCAAGCGGTGGCAGCCCCGCACGCCACGTCAACCGCCATTCTTCAGCATGTGCAAGACACCCTGGCTGTTCCAATATCGACCAGAACAATTTCCCGTCGATTGGTTGAAGGAGGCCTGCACTCCCGGCGTCCGCTCAGAAGACTACCATTGACTCCACAGCATAGACGTGCACGCCTGGCATGGTGCCGGGCTAGAGCGACTTGGATGAGGGAATGGCGGAACGTCGTGTTCTCCGATGAGTTACGCTTCCGTTCTGTCAGTGATAGTCACCGCAGACGAGTGTGGCGTCGGCGTGGAGAAAGTCAAATCCGGCAGTAACTGTGGAGCGCCCTACCGCTAGACAACGCGGCATCATGGTTTGGGGCGCTATTGCGTATGATTCCACGTCACCTCTAGTGCGTATTCAAGGCACGTTAAATGCCCACCGCTACGTGCAGCATGTGCTGCGGCCGGTGGCACTCCCGTACCTTCAGGGGCTGCCCAATGCTCTGTTTCAGCAGGATAATGCCCGCCCACACACTGCTCGCATCTCCCAACAGGCTCTACGAGGTGTACAGATGCTTCCGTGGCCAGCGTACTCTCCGGATCTCTCACCAATCGAACACGTGTGGGATCTCATTGGACGCCGTTTGCAAACTCTGCCCCAGCCTCGTACGGACGACCAACTGTGGCAAATGGTTGACAGAGAATAGAGAACCATCCCTCAGGACACCATCCGCACTCTTATTGACTCTGTACCTCGACGTGTTTCTGCGTGCATCGCCGCTCGCGGTGGTCCTACATCCTACTGAGTTGATGCCGTGCGCATTGTGTAACCTGCATATCGGTTTGAAATAAACATCAATTATTCGTCCGTGCCGTCTCTGTTTTTTCCCCAACTTTCATCCCTTTCGAACCACTCCTTCTTGGTGTTGCATTTGCTCTGTCAGTCAGTGTAATTAATCCCATTTTTAGATGGTATTCATGTTTTAGAAGCGTTAAGGAAAATTCTTCTTCTTCTTCTTAATCTGATTACCCTCCAAGGTTGGTTTTTCCCTCAGATTCAGCCAGGGATCCCACCTCTACCGGGTGATGATGTCACAACTGTTCCGCTCCGTCCCCACCAGTATCTCTGACTACATATCGAACAGAACACTATAAAAGGACGAAAATCGACGCCACCTATCCTGGAGCGTGAGACGTTGGGTCGGGGGGTACAACTGGGGAGGATGAACAGGGGCCTTGGTGGGGGATGGGAAGATTGGAAGGGATAGACAAGGAATAGGGAAGGAAGCGGCTGTGGCCTTAAGTTAGGTACCATGCCGGCATTTGCCTGGAGAAGTGGGAAACCTCGGAAAACCACTTCCAGGATGGCTGAGGTGGGAATTGAACCCACCTCTAGTCAGTTGACCTCCCGAGGCTGAGTGGACCCCATTCCAGCCTTCGTACCACTTTTCAAATTTCGTGGCAGAACTGGGAAACGAACCCGGGCCTCCGGGGGTGGCAGCTAATCACACTATCCACTACACCACAGAGGCGGAGTTAAGGGACACACTTTTACAGAAATTTGTACCACAAATGCCACGAAAACCGTCTGATGTACGACAGTTCTTTGAAATATTACTGATGATAAAAATCAGCAAAATGCTAATGTTGCGGCCTCATTTACACGACGGGTGGTGGTGTATCAAATTTGTGGGATCATATCAAAAGGCATCACAAAGGATGAAACGAGCAGGTGGGCTTCTGCAACAGAAAACAACATTGCTGTATTCAACAAAACAGTTATGTTGTGGGAAAATAGGCATTGAATAGACGGGTGACATACATTTACGTTGTCAAACTAATAACGTGTTTAAACGTACCGCTACAGTTCATTCAAGCTGTGAGCTTGCATCCGGGAGATAGTGGGTTCGAATCCCACTGTCGGCAGCCCTGAAGATGGATTTCCGTGGTTTCCCATTTTCACACGAGGCAATTAAGGCCACGGCCCCTGCCTTCCCACTCATAGCCCTTTACTATCCCATCGTCGACATACGATCTATCTGTGTCGGTGCGACGTAAAGCCACCAGCAAAAAACAACACAACCGGGTGATGGTCACAACTGTTCCGCTCCGTCCCCTCCAGTATCTCTGACTATATATCGAACAAAACACTAAGAAATGACGAAAATCAACGCCACCTGTGATACAACCCTGCTATGCTTACGCAAAACTCTTTGATCTTTAAGCTGACAAGAAACCATTGTGGGCTAGTGGAGCGATATGGAAGGTCTTTCATCGACTTCTCTAAGCAGGACTGCTAAATTCTCTGTGCAACGCCTCTTCGTTTTTTCTCGGCCGGGTGGCTCACCACCTTGAACTCTGCTACCTCGCCGACTTCAACGAAGCGAACAGGCTGACACCTAGTTGGAAGTCAGCCACCCCGACAACATGTCTATCTGTGTGATCCGTGGCGTTGATCCAGCCCTCTCCGACCCCGACATCCTCAAACAACTCCGCCTGGTGGGCGTCCCGGTTCAGAACGTATCCAGGTTACTGCAAGACTTCGTTCCTACACGTCGGGTCCTTCTTCATCTCCATACAGCGGACGCTGCTCAGCGATACATCCTCAACGGAATCTATATTGGCAGCCAATGATACCGGGTAGAACCTAGTCCTCCGTACTTTAGCGGCGCAGCGGCCGAACCACCACAGTGGACACCACTACAACAGTTTTCGTCTCATTTCTACCCTATCCCCATCACCAGCACCACCGCCGCCACTACCGTCACAACGACCGCCACGACATCCACCCATCTCTTTTCCCATGTTCCGGTCACAACCGTTGTTACATGCCATCCTTTACCACTCACGACTTCTTCCCTCCCTCTCTCCCCTTCCCCTGAAGAAACTCAACCCCAGTACCTGCCTGACGAAACATCTAGTCTACAGCCGCAACACCGTCTTCGCCATTTTCACCTCCCGACGAAGCAGCAGCCGCCGCACGACCATCGACAACGCAGACACGACCAACTCTCCACAACATGTACAGCTGTGTGATCCGCGGTGTGGATCCTGCTCTCTCATACCGAACAATTCTCTATCAACTCCAAGCTGACGGCGTCCCAATACGTCGCGTCTTCCGCATCAAGAACACCTCCGACCCAACGTATATGGTTCGCATCCACCGCCCGACCACCGGAGATATACAACAACTTATCAGCAACGGAGCATACATGTATCGCCACCGCTTCAATCTCCCCACCCCAACCTGTTCGACATCCCCCTAATAATACTCATCGTCGCCCCCGGCCAGCCACTCCTTTTCACCCTCGTCAACCCGTCTGTCCACCCCTTCCCACACCCACCTTCGACGCTCGAAATCCTCTTCCCTCTACAATCTCACTACAATCCTGCACTTCGTAACCCCCCATCTCCACCCTGGAATCCTCATCTAAACTTCACTCCTAGCGCACATCCTTTATCTTTCTCATCATCGTAGCCCTCTTCCTCATTCAACACACAACACATTTCTCTTTTCACACTGTTTAGGGGCCCGCCCGCTCCTCAGGCGGAGAATGAAACATTCGTCGTCGGTATAGAAATTTGTTTTTGTTTGTTCGCTTGATTTGGAGGAATCAATGGACACTATATTGTGATACATAATAAATACTTCTCAGCAAGTCGCACTTTAAGTTATAGAATTTTGTTTCTTTTTATATTTTGATTGAATTTTAGTAGGAATATACCAACTTATTTATTACCGTATGTTATGAATAATGTTCGTATGTTCATTTGTGTAGTGAACTGTCATCTGTGGAAATGGGTGGCGATGGAGGAGTGGTGGATATCAATGTGTAATAACAACATACTGTTATTGCTTAAATTTAAAGTATTTTGCGTACCGTAAGTATTTGCAAATAAATTCCTGATTGAACATGTTGTTTGAAATGTGCAGTGTCAGGATATGGCAACGATCCCTTTTTGATTTATACAGATAATATTGAGTGAAGTGTGGCGTAGGCGTACCCTGTATGTCTGTTCGAGACGATGTGGTCTTTAATTATTTTAGAGTTAAGAGGTCTTAAATCTTTCTCTCTTTCAGTGGATTTTATGTGCGGATAATCTCCCGGTAGCCGTTGGTTTTTAAATATATTTTCTAAATTGTTGATCGGTTGCAAAACTTCTTGCAATTCTTGGAGGTAACCGTTTGTGACTTTCCAGATTAGATCTTCGATGGATCCGTAGCTAGTTAAATATGAGCTGGCTCCGGAATAGCCCGTTAAGGGCTAGTTTTGGTCATAAACGTGGGTCTACAAGCAGTTCGCCACCAAAGGATTGTGATCCTACTGCATGCTACGAGAGCTTCAAAAAACATTGGCAGCAAACTTATGAAATCATTGAAAGAACTCAGGTAAGAGTATTTAGGGGAGTAAGTTAATCAAAATATTTTCAAGAGCATTTAACATGTTCAATTCATTTTTAGTTTATTAATGTGAAAAATTTAACTTACTTGTGAATTAACCTACATATTTTTTTCTTGATTTGGACAAGATATCATTAAGCTTTTAATTTTATTTAATTTTTCTAGCAAAAATTCAGAACAACTTACATTTTTCAGAAACGGGGTTAAAAGTCAGGTTGTGAGTTTTACAAATAGGAAACGTCCTCTCAGTTTGAATTACTGCATTGATGGGATGAACGATCCTAATGGGGATCACTGTAAGTATATAGGTGTTAATATAAGTATTGACTGATTGGGGGTAGTCACATAAATGGGATTATAAATAAAGGGTACAGATCTCTGCACATGGTTGTGAGGGTGTTTAGGGGCTGTAGTAAAGATGTAAAGGAGAGGGCATATAATTCTCTGGTAAGACCCCAACTAGAGTATGGGACCCTCACCAGAATTACTTGATTCAAGAACTGGAAGAATCCAAAGAAAATAAGCTCAATTTGTTCTGGGTGATTTCCGACAAAAGAGTAGCGCTGGAAAAATGTTGCAAAGTTTGGGCTGGGAAGACTTGGGAGAAAGAAGACGAGCTGCTTGTCTAAGTGGTATGTTCCAAGCTGTCAGTGGAGAGATGGCGTGGAATGACATTAGTAAACGAATAAGTTTGAGTGGTGTCTTTAAAACTAGGAAAGGTCACAATATAAAGATAAAAATTGGAATTCAAGAGGACAAACTGGGGCGAATTTTCGTTTGTAGGAAGGGGAGTTAGGGATTGGAACAACTTATCAAGGGAGATGTTCAATAATTATCCAATTTCTTTGAAATCTTTTAAGAAAAGACTAGGAAAACAACAGATAGGGAATCTGCCACCTGGGCGACTGTCCTAAATGCAGATCAGTTTTGACTGATTGAACTGTAAATTTTGACATTTTCTCAAATAAAGTGAAATTATAGTTTTCTGGAAACTGTTGAGATTTCCAGATAGGTAGTTGTGTGAAAGTGTTGTGTGTGGTTAAGTTGCCAAGATTCTGAAGCAACCTGAAATTTTTGAGTGAACTACTCTTGAATATCAACCTTGTATTGATGATCACTCATGATGATAATAATAATCATAATCATATGGCTTCAGCTACCATGTGCAGACATTTTAATTTGACGCCATTTGGCTGTTTGCTCTTCAATTTTGACGTCTGGTTTACTTTAGACCTACTGGATGGCAGAGTAAACCAAATATCTCGTGAGCATCTATGGCTGGGTTTTAATTAATTTTGTCAGGTAACACCAGTTGTGTTACCAGAGATCTTTTACATGTCGACATTATATGACATCACTCAGCAAAGTAATAGTGTACATGTTACTCCCTCTAGAGTGTGTCTCAGTGCTATCAAGAAGCACGCTGGCTAAGTGGTTAGCATACTGGTCCTTACAATAATAATTATTATTAAATTAATGTCGTAATGGTCCACCTTTTCAATACTGTAATATGCAGTATTCTTGAATTACATTACTAAACTAGGGACTAGTTTTGGCCTTGGCTGGCCATCTTCAGCATTAATGTAATACATCTGATAACTAAAGAAATGTACGAACACACAATTGATTTAAAAACAAATGTAAAAAAGTACAAGTGACATTCAAATCTGGGATGAACTAAGTGTAAAATTTGAAAAACAAATAAATTAGGCGGTTATGTGAATGATGTTGATCCATGAAATATCACTGTAGGCCTAGGCCTAATATTTGCTTTTACTCAAATAAAGTCTCAAATCGGAGGTTGATTAAGAAATAATAAGAGATATTTTCTTTTAGAGAATACATACTTTACTGCCTTACAACTACTATTTCTGCAGTGCTTCCGTGTTTAGTTTGTCTAACACTGTCGTGTATGATATCTTTGCTCACTGAAGTTCTTTGGTGTCGTTTTATTGATTTTTCTCATTCGATGTAATTTGATGGGCAGTCACTTCATATGCCCTAACTGATTCATTAAATGATTTCTTGTTCCAGGGATCATACTATTTTCCTTTAAAAATATGTATGTATTGGTCCAGGGATCATGCTATTTTTCTTTCAACAAAATACCCGCGCTGGACATACGGAAAAAAAAAAAATAAAATTCACAGACAGCACTCCCATTCATCGGTGCCATCCCTGAACCTCAAGAAAAAACAAGACGGCGCAAGCAGTGGAATACAAGACATATGGACAAAGATAATGAGAATTCACAGACATAGCACTCCCATTCATCGGTGCCAGCCCTGGACCTCAAGAAAGAAACAAAAGACGGTGCGAGCAGCGGAATGCAACATAATGGAGTCCTGTTTACAGCCAGTAAATACGTATATATATTTCTTGCTAGTAACGACGGTATTTCTTAATCAACCTCCGATTTGAGACTTTAATCTAGTAAAATCAATTATTATCTTCCATTTGTGACAAATATTACAGTGATATTTTGTGGATCAATATCATTCACATAACCAAATTAGGCTCTAAATTCTTAGCATCTGGATTATGCTCATCATCCAGACTCTTTCTTGCATTAATATTCATAGAACTGTTAGTTCCATCACTGCTAATCATTACAATTTCAATTGCAAAATGGGAACTGGTAAATGTTTATTCTGTGGTCAGATCATCAAATGTTCCTGTAGTGCTTGTTATCATGCTGAAATGCTGTTGGACATTGTCAGGACGGCACATGAAGATATGGTTAAAACTGACAATTCTTAATTTGTGGTTGGTATAAATTCGCAATTCATTGCATATTTTGTAAATTTGAAACACCTCCCATTTATTTATCATATCAGAACCACTAATATATACAATAAGTACCAACTGCACAACCAAAAGACAAATATATAACAGTCATAATATTACAAAAGAAAAGGTAAAAATATGATAGTCGTAAGTTATGAGTTTCATTATGATCCGTATTTTAAATTAATTTCGTGTGGCTATTTCTAGCAGAGTGCAGCCCTTGTAAGGCAGACCCTCCGATGAGGGTGGGCAGCATCTGCCATGTGTAGGTAACTGCGTGTTATTGTGGTGGAGGGTAGTGTTATGTGCGGTGTGTGAGTTGTAGGGATGTTGAGGACAGCACAAACACCCAGTCCCCAGGCCATTGGAATTAACCAGTGAAGGTTAAAACCCCCACCTCGGCCAGGAATCGAACCCGGGACCCTCTGAACCGAAGGCCAATACATTGACCATTCAGCCAACGAGTCGGACATGGTCCATATTGAAAACTGATCACTATCACTGTCTTATAAGACAGTATACAAAAATGATAGATCTGGGCTATATAAGCGATTTCCTGTTGAGCACGGTGCTTGGAAAAGTAGATACTTTATTGGTTCCTTAATGTGAAGACTTTAGAAATGACAAAACCACAATGGAAGGGTCTAAGAAGACCACAGAACATGTCAGAAGAACAAACTTATATGGTTGCTGACCAGTATGTAGCCATTTTCAGGGAGGACTCGTGTTGCTTGCATGAGGTCTGCCGTAGTGCATGTAGTTGGACACAGTTTGCATTGGAGGAGATGAGGCAGCTGTGGAGAACGACAATCACATAAGGGCGAGTCTCCGTGAAAACTCCACTTCAACAAGTTAGATGGCATCTTGTAACATCTGAGCGCAATCTGTTGAGAGTTTTCCATGTTAGCCAACCTTCTCTTTGACCAGGGTGGAGTTCGATTGTAGTCAGCCATTCTTCTGATCGTTTGAACCTCACTCGCCATTTACAAATTTGGGCTTGGTATGCAGCCCCTACGAGAGCCTCCGCTGTTCTGAGCAAATTTTTCCTTGAAGTCAGGCATGGACAGGCTGGCTGGTGATCATACGGAGGGTGAAATTCAGATGTATCAACTTTTTTCTTCTCGCTCTTTGATGCTAGAGGTGCAATTCCAGCAAGGCAGTACAATTTTTCCAAAAGCGTAGACCGCAGGCAACCAGTGATGATTCGATAAGTCTCATTAAGAGCAGCGTCCACCTGTTTGGTATGGCAGGATCTATACCACCCTGGGGACACATATTCGACAGCAGAATAACACAGCATGAGTGAAGATGTCCTCAGGGTACTTGGCTGTGTACCCCATGTGGTACTTGTCAGTTTCTGGACCACATCGTTCTGAACTGACACTTTCTGCTTGATATTGAAGCAGTGCTTCTTAAAGGTGAGAGCACAATCTAAGCTCACTCCCAAGTACTTTAGGGTTGCAGAGTGATCAAGAGCGACTCCTTCCCAGGAGATAGAGTGGTCTAGTAGCCTCTCTGTTCTTAAGATGAAAAGTGCAGACTTGAGTCTTGTTAGGATTTGGTTTCAATTGATTCTCCCTGTAATAGGGAGTAAGTTCTTCCAGAGCATCAGGCAGCTTTCACTCAACAATTTGTAACTGGCTAGCTTGTGCAGTAATAGCACGATCATTTGCATAGATGAAACATTCCGTTCCTTCTGGTAGAGGCTGGTCAGTGGTGAAAACATTAAATAGGAATGGTGTAATTCATTCATTCATTATTTATTTACCATAAACCTTTACAGTGTCTATGAAACGCCAGGGGAAAAGGACAAGCCCCCTACACATAGTGCCCCCTGACCTTTGGAATAATGACCTAAATCCTAAACTGAAACAATCATATACACTATTTACAGGTAAAGTAACCAAGTATAGCCTAATATATACATTTTTCTCATTTATACAACCTTTCACTCCCTCGTTCATTCTTCCACATATTCACATGAATTTTCTTACCGTATGTGCTTCCTAACATAACATTTAACTATATTTACATTTCTACATTTAATGTTGGTGGGTAGATCGTTCCAAAACCGCGCTGAACGAGCAAAGAAACTAGTTTGTAGGATTCACTTCGCACAAAGGGGGGTATAAGATACACCCTTTTGCCTCTACGGACGGAGCTGTAGGATAAGGAGAGTTGAGTGAAAGGTGAATGGCCCCTGTGAGGGACTTGTGTAAGAAGGTGATGTTGCTTTGTTTACACAAAGAGGCGATTGACGTGAGGGGAGACAGGCAGCTGTTCTTGTTAATCAGTTATTCCTTATAGTTTGTGAAGGTTAGCTGCAGTGGTAGGGTGCCAGGCAGGTAGACCATACATTAGTATAGGTCTCACTAATGTCAGGTAAGCCGTCCGTGTAGCATTCGACTTGCACCCACGGAGGCTTCTGTACATAAAACTGAGCACCCTGGCAGCTTGGCATCTCACTTCCTCTGTTTGTGTGTTCCATTTTAGTTGTTCAGAAATGGTTGTTTCTAACAAATCCATGGTTTTAACTCGCGCAATATGTACATTTTTAATGTTATATATACATTCTACTGGGTGTCGAGACCTACTTAACCTAATGTATTTACATTTGCCAGCATTTATGTTGAGACCGTTGACATAACACCACACCGCTATAGTGTCCAAGACCGACTGTAACTTCAGACAATCATCTGCGCATTGTATATCCCTGCACGTTACAGTGTCATCAGCGTACTGGGCTATGGTTGAGGTCACACATTTAGGTAAATCAGAGACAAATGCATTAAATAATAAAGGTCCTCAGACGGTGCCTTGACACACTCTTGAGGTTAGTTTAATGGTCGATGATCGAACTCCAACAAACACAACATGTTGAGTTCAACCCTCAAGAAATGACCGCAACCATGCCAATACACTTCCCCTAACATTCATCTGTCTTAATTTTAACAAAAGTCGTTGATGAGGGATTTGGTCAAAAGCTTTAGCCCAGTCCAAAGCCACGCAGTCTACCTGAACAATTTTAGATTTCTCCATAGAGAACTGCCACTCATCAATAACCTTTGTTAATAAAGTATTACAGGATCTTTCTGGAAGAAAACTGTGTTGGCTTTCACTTAGCAGATTACCTTCCCGGAAGTATTCCCGTATATTAGAGGCTACCGGTCGTTCCATACATTTACATACGTGGGATGTGAGAGACACTGGCCGATAGTTGTCAGTGTGTGCTTTGTCCCCTTTCTTGAACTACATCAGCACACTTCCAATCTTGAGGCAGTGATCCACAGTAAAGCGACAGGTTGAATAGTTCGCAGGGAGATAGTGCCAGTGACTCAGTGCAGTCACGGAGTATGAGGTTGGGTATTTCATCAGGGCTGCTTGCCACATGGGGTCGAATCCTCTTCAAACTTACTACTACCTCAAGTTCCGAGAAGTAGAGGCTGGTGAGAGGGAGGGGTGGTACGGGTGTGTTGGTTATATACATGTCCCTAGCTGATTGTGCCTGGGAAAAATTCTCTTTAAATTTTTCACCGAAGGGCAGTGTCTGCAGGCGTGGAGATGGATTTCCCGTTAGCTTGAAAGGAGCTTGTTGCAGCACTGCCACAGTTCCTTTTTAGTAGCTTCCACAGCTCTTTGGTATCTGAGCAAGCCTTGTGAATATACTGATCGTAAGCTTCCTTGATCCTATTCTTAGTGTCTTTCCATGCGGATTTGTACTTTTCCCACACTTGTTCCATTTGGCACTGTTTCCACTTTTTGTATAGATTGTTTCCTTATTAACTTCAAAAGTTCTTTCTTAATCCACAGAGCTTCCTTCTCTCTTTTTAAAGTGCATTTCGGTACAGTTTGGTCAATGCACCAGAAAAATGTATTTTTCCACGCGAGCCACAAAGAGTCTACGTCACAGGTTGATAAGGAGGTTGGAGTGGGTAGGTGATTCAGTAGTAAGGTGGAGAAGGATTTCCAGTCAGATTTCCTGAAGTTATATTGAGGCCTGGATTTGTGTTTGACAGGTTTTCTGCAATCTATGGTAGCTAGAGTCACTTGAATGGTGTGGTGATCATTGAAGCCGGGTATGACTTCAATTCGAGATACTGAGGAGGGATGATTGGTGAGAAATAGATCTAATATAGAAAGGGATGTTTTGGTGATATGTGTTGCTTTTAAAACAAGCTGTTGTAGAAAGAGATCGTAGAACGCTGTTAGGAATGTGTCTGCCAATGGATTTCCAGGGATGGGAGCGGAATCACGGGTCCATATTATGTCCAGGTTAAAGTCGTCTGTGAGGTACTTGTATTTGTGCTGAATGAGTTGCATTCGTCTTAGAGATTCCAGTAATCCTTCATTTATACAGGGCTTAGATTTCGGAGCCCGCTACCTATCCAGAATTTGTTGCTGCTACATTTCACCTCCACCCATAGAGCTTCACTGTCAGTCTCCAAGTATCCTAGTCGGATTGGTTGTAGTTCCAGTCGTATAGCCAGGAGAACACCCCCCTCCAGACATCCAGGTTCTATCCTTCCTGAAGACCAAGTATGGTTGTGGAAATACTTCACCGTCATAAGCAGCGCTGCTCAACCACGTTTCACAGACACGTACGATTGATGGTTCGATACTTGCCAGTAATGCTCTTATCACCTGCTGTCTCCTATAACCCATTATACTACGGGCATTAAATGAGTGAATGCGATGTTTCGGGAGCCCTGTACACTGGTAACTGAGTCATTACTATTTACAGAGTTATTTACCTAATTTACTATGTCTGGCACTTCAAAGAACGAGTCCGATGGTACCGGGATACAACACTTCCAGCACTGCCAAGACGACAAGCCACGTTTAATTTTATGGTAATCAGATGGAGAGATTTTGGCGCAGGTCTTATGCGTGGACATTTCACACGACACGCCCAGCTCATTGATGCGGCCCTTAGAACAGCAAATATGACATTCTATGTTACTCACATTTCTGTTTGGAGGTCATGGATTTGTTTCTACATCTCCACACGCAGCTATGGTCAGGAGAATGAGGTGAAATGTTGATGAGGGTGGTCTGGCAACCCTGCGCCTCGCTTGAAGCGCACTGCCAGTACCAGCGGTCACGTACACATTTTCACTGGCGCACCATGTTAAGCACGATATTTTACAATTTTTCACAATTAGCAAGTTCTCTTGGAGGATTGAACCGCTAGGACACTCACTGAACACCCGGCCGTTAAAATTCAATTTGTTCCTTCCACACGTGACATGATTTTCCACTGTAAACAACAAGAAAATACGGAACGCTTGGAACACTACATGTTGACCTGCCGCCATTTCATTACTTCCATTAATAATGCTACCCAGATATGTAAACGTTGTGCATTCTCTAACTGTTCTGAGTCTATGTTCACTTGGCTTCTCTTTTTCTCTTTTCCACAGTGCATGACTACAGTTTTCTTTTTACTAATTACCATTCCAAACTCTTTCAGATTTTCATTCCAAATGTCCAGTCTCCTTTGTAGTTCCTTTTCTCCCTTTCGCCAAATCACCACATCATCTGCAAATACCAAAGCATTCACTTCATCACTACTGATACTCTGTTTTACACGTTTTATGATTTCATCCATCAATATAATAAACAATAATGGCGACGACAGTGCATTTCCTTGCTTGAGACCTTTTTTTGTTTGAGTCACCACTCCCCACTTGTACACTGCTTTTACTCTCATAATACAAGTACATTCCTTTTCAGTAGGCATTCCCATACATGTTTTCTCTTAACTGTATAATAAGCTTTTTCCAAATCAAAAAATACAAGTATGATTTTCTTGTTCCTTTCCAGATGTTTTTCAATTATTGTTCGCACTGTAAATATCAAGTCTATTGTTGATCTATTCGGTCTAAAGCCATATTGTTCTTCCTCTAACTGTGTTTCTATTATATCCCTCAGTCTTTTGTCTATGACTTTCTCCATTATTTTTAGCCCACGTGATAATAGGGTTATACCTCTATAATTTTCACATTTCTTCCTATTTCCTTTTTTGAACAGTGGTACACTGCTTCCTTGTTGCCAATCTTCAGGTATCCTTTCATCTTTCCATATGGCATTGAGGGCTCTGTATAGTCACTGTAGTCCAATGCTTCCTACTGCCGTGATCATATCAGCATTGAATTCTTTTCCACTTACTTTACCTTTGGTCATTGCTTTCACTGCCCTTTCAAGTTCCAACTATGTTATTGGGTTCTCTTCTTTTTCTCCATCTATTATTTCAATTTCTTATCTCCTTCTTTCTCCGAGCAGTCATCCTCATTATAAAGTTTTTCAAAATACTTTGCCATCATCTCCTAAAGACCCTTTTCCTCATGTACTATGGTTCCATCTTCTCTCTCTAATGCCTTAATTTTTTCTTGATTTATTCTTTTCAGTTTTATTACTCTGTTTAATAGTTTCTGATTTCCTGGACTATCTTCCTCAATTTTGTTGGTAAAGTCTCCCCAAGATTTCTCCTTTTCTTCCTTGATACTCCTCTTTACTTGTAGTTTCAATCTTTTGTGTTCCACATGAAACCTTTCTATCTTATTCTCATCCCTCTGATACATTTATTTCTTTTCCTTATCCATTTCTTTCTTCACCTTGTTCCTTTCTTTTATTTCTTATTTTATTTTGTCTGTCCACCACCATGTCTCCTTTCCCTTAATCTTTGTATACCTCAATTGCTACTTCCACAAATGTCTGTCTTAAATTGTCTCACTCTTCTTCTCCACTTCGTATTTCCGTGTTAGGTAACTTCCATTTTATACAATCTTGGAATGCCATTCTTTTATCCTCCTCCTCCAATTCCCAAATCCTGATCTTTGTCAATACAATTTTAGGGATTTTTACTTGTTTTAATTCCACAATTAATAATCTATGATCACCCTCCATACTTTCACTGGGGATTATCTTCGTATTAATGACGTATCTTCCCCATTCTCAGTCTGTTATTATAAAATCTATGAGTGTTCCATACTGTCCATCCCAATATATTGACTGATCTTATGGCTATTCCTCTTCATAAACCATGTGTTCTTTATCATCAGGTTTTTTCTTATACAAAAGTCCAACAGTTTCTTTCCATCTTCATTTCTATTGCCATACCCATGTGGGCCTAGAACATTCCCATATCCCATTCTATCAGTTCCCACATGAGCATTCAGGTCTCCCATTATCACGATCCCATCTCCAACAATATGTGTTTCCAGTTCATTGAGGAACTCTTCATTTTCTTCCACGCTACATCCTGTCTGTGGAGCATACACCTGTTACTATCTTCAGTAATTCCTTGTTTAGATGTATGAGTATTATTATAATTCTTTCATTTACATACTCAACTTCAGCTATTGGTTCAACATTCTGATTCACTATAAATCCCACTCCATATCTTTTCTCTTTACTGTTACCCATCCAGTACAAGGTGTACCCCTTTCTTAGTTTCTTCATTCCTTTCCCTTTCTATTTTACTTCACTTAATCCCAGGATGTCGAGTTTTCGTCTCCTTAGGTCAATCAATTCATTTTCCTTCCCGTTCATTGTTCCAAATCGGGTTTTGTTCTCTGATCTAACACTTGCATGTACATCAGGATTACCATCATACTGTGCAATTGTAGTCAGAGACTTGTCAATTTCATTTCCATTTTTAAACTTCCATCTGAGGCTTGTATTATAGTTGAAAGCAAGTACAAATTTACTCATCTGCTGACCTGCTAAACCTAACGCATCTGTGGATTTTCTTTTGGGGTTTACTCCCTTAGCCTTTGAAGATCTCTCTTCTCCACAAGGTTGTGATTTCCTCTTCTAATTTTCCCCAGAGAGGATGGATTGTCTCATCCACCATCTTCACCATTCCGAAGGTCTCCTTCTCTGCCTAAGATGCTGTTAAGGTCTTCACCCGTAACCCTGGGCATGGGTTCCGCGTTATACCCCGTGAGACTGGGTTCCTCCCTGAACTTAGCTCTCCTTCACACCGGCCTACTGATTTGGAGGATACCCACCTCCGCAACGTGCATGCACCAGATAAGAATTACCCAAGTAAAGAATAGGGAAGATGACCCTATCTCCCTTGAGCCGGGTTAATGGTTGTGTATTGCCCCCTTTTTCCCTGACTAAACCAGTGAGCGAAGAGATCCCAAGGGGGAACGTTTGTTCACTGGCTGACCTTTTATTTGAGGTATTTAAAAGGAGTAGGATATACAACCATGGAAAAGGACAAATTTAAACAACATTTCTGGCATTTATTACACAAGCACTCATAAAGAAAATTTTACGAAATATTCTTGCTGTTTATACAATGACATTTTTTCATAGCGTCGGATTTTCTTTGACTAGACAGTACAAAAAAATAGATTAATTGTCATCTTCGTAGGCAAAAGGTTACGTTCTGAAAAGACATCAAAACAAAAAATTAGGCCTCCATTGGCTTTAAAAATTGAAATTAAATAAATGTGAGCCTATCCTAACTCGTTCTGACATCTACATAGTCATTGTCATAAAACCTGCTCCTTCTTTCTAAAAAAAAAAAGATCGAAATTCCACTGAACCACATGGTAACCCAACTTATTGATACCTCAATGACTCAATGAACAATTATTTAACATTATTTCAAAATAAGTGCTGTCAAATTCTCCAGTTAACGAAACTATTTCCTTCAATCGGGTGTCCTACTTTAATTATACAATTAATTATTTCTAACACTCATGTTTAATTCTGTTACCAAGTCTCTTCACTGTTTTTCGTTTCATTAATCACACGATCGTGTTATCAAATAATCATGAATTAATTTATTCCAATTATTTAACTATCAGTCACTTAGTCATTGAATTAATTAATTACTTTAATTATTATCTACTTTATTTACTCATGAGGTATTTCAACTTTACTGATCATTGAGCATTTAATCTTCAGTTGCTTTAAAATCTTTGCCTTTAAACTACATGATCTCCCTTATCTGAATTAAATCCAAAAGAGAATCCAAATATGGTCATTTAGTAAATGATATTGCAATAAATTTGTTATTAAACACTTCCTCTTAAACAACAAATCGATAAAAGCAACGCTGAAATAACCTGGATCATCATGATGACACATGACCAGATTAAAACACACTCATCATCATCATCATCATCATCATCATTTCCCTTTATCCAGCTGTAGCCGGGTAGGGGCAAATATGGTTCCTCTCCACTTTCTTCGGTCTTTCCACCACTCCTCCTCCAACACTGTGTCCCAGTCCAGGTTTCTTTCTATAATGCTGCGTTGGATGGTATCCTTCCATCTCAATCGTGGTTGTCCACGGCCTCTCCTTCCTTGGATTTGCATTTCCATCACCTTTTTTGGCATTCTTTCGTCACTCATTCGCTTTATGTGCCCAAACCATCTTAGTCGGCTCTTCTCTATTCTTTCATTTTTTTCCACTCCAATTTCTTCCCGTATTTTCTCATTCCTTATTTTGTCTCGTCTACTCTTCTGTATCATACTCCTCAAGAATTTAATTTCAGCTGCCTGTATTCAACTCTCATCCTTCTTTGTCATTGTCCAAGTTTCTGCTCCGTAAGTTGTTATGGGTACGTAATACATCTTGTACATAGTATCCTTTGCTTCCATTGGCACATCTTTGTCCCATAACATATTTCTTACACTATGATAGAAACAACTTCCAGCTTGAATCCTTTTACTAATCTCAGCATCCAGTCGAGCATTCTCCATTAATTCACTCCCCAGGTATTTAAACGTTTCCACTACTTCCAGGGGCTTGTCTGCAAGTCTAATCTGACCTTTCCCTCAGGGGCTTGTCTGCAAGTCTAATCTGACCTTTCCCTTCTTTCTCCCCTCCAGTCATAACAAGAGTTTTACTCTTTTCTACACTTATTTTCAATCCACATTCTTCAATCTTCCCATTCACCACATTCAACTGTTCTTGAACCTTCCTGTCGTCTTCTCCCCAAATCACAATATCAACTGCAAATAACATCATGTTCATTTCTCTTCCATATGCTGCTTTTGCTGTTCTCATGATGTCATCCATTACTATTGTAAACAGGATTGGTGATAGAACACTTCCCTGTCTCAGTCCACTAGTTATTTTGAACCAACTTGTCCTGCCAACTTGTGTTTGCACACAACTACAACATTCCTTATACAGTGCCATGATCATATTTATTAATCCCTGTCCAATTCCTTTTTGCACCAGTTAAAACACACTATTCACAATTAATATCAAAATGTACATCACTAACTACTACACTCACACATCATTCACACATGGTTACACGTAAATTTATATAGGGCCTACATTATTTTCAGTCTAATCCTGGGCATATTATTATTATTATTATTATTATTCTATCAACAGTCTTGGAATTAATTTGAAAGTCAGATGAGACAATCCTAATTAAACATCGGACGATGAATAGACGAAGCTCATTTCAACACTAATCAAATGGAACCATATCCAACTTCATCTCACATTATTTCAGAATGTCACACTATTAAATCAAATTCTGAGGTCAATTATTTTTAAATATCACTCTATACATACGCATGAGATTGATATAATTCAGAAGATAACTACATTAAACTGTTCTAATAGAGTTCAAATGTTACTAGTCTGCACTGCCACCATTAAGAAGAATGGAAGTCTGAAGTACGACTAAATATTCCTCAAGAACTACTAGCTAAATTAGAGAGATCATCTAGTTCTACACAGATGGATATATATATATTACAAAAGTAGTACTTAAATTTTAAGATGGGATTCAATTCCTGGCCAATGTCTTCACCTCTCCTGCGGCTCCATCATGTTCACCTTCCTGATGCTAGAATCGCCTTACATGTTTAGCAATTCATGATGGTACATCACTTGATGTCCCATGATAAAAATGGTGTTCTCCTTGATGTGGTAGGATGCATCTTGAAGTAAACGAGATCCAGTGAGTAGTAGTCTTTCCACGTGGGTTGAAAATTAGCTGCAACTAATAAAACAAGTATTAGAAAGAGCACGAACCAGACAAAACTTCACTGAAACGTTGGGTTCTACACTTAACTTGGGTTTGATGCTTGAATTAAATTACACCACAGTGTTCTATTATTGTAAGCCATCAAGTTGAATAACAATAAGCTGATGTCCGTCGTATTTCAGGCATAGTCCAGGCTGCAATTAGCTGTCGAAACGACGAAGTAATAAGAGAATAAGAGAGTGATTTGGTGTGAACACAAAGATTATTGGTTCACATGGTCACACTTTATTGGTTGGGACTGTTCTAGAATTTTGTAGTAGGTGCTCGTGCATGCACAAGTACTGAGGATACTTTGAGAAGCCGGTCGATCACGTGACTCTCCCCTACTGTTCTGGTCGCTTGCTTGCTAGCTGATCGACACTTCGCCTTGTCATAAACTTGTCAATCCAGTTCCTACTCACAAACTCACTCCCCAATGACAAAATTTAGCCCTCGACTTGTAATAAAATATTCGAGGGTGGTTCGTAATATTCAATGCCTATAATTCACCAAATTTGACGGGGACAGTATGATGCCACAATCAATGGCTTCCCAAAACCTGAGTCCCAACCAGCATTTATCTCAGGGATGTTATGGTTCAATGTATGGTGCAAACAAACATACAAAAAATGAAGATACAGAATCTCGCTTTAAATATAGGTGCAATGAATTTAGTACTACAGGGCTGAACACGGCATGCAAATTATTAACGTTGAGGATGATCATAAAAAGAAATATAATTGCACTAAAAACAGATCACTGAGCTCAATAGCTGCTGTCGCTTAAGTGCGGTCAGTATCCAGTATTCAGGAGATAATGAGCTCGAGCCCTGCTGTCGGCAGCCCTGAAAATGGTTTTCTGTGGTTTCCCATTTTCACACCTGGCAAATGCTGGGGCTGTACCTTAATTAAGGCCATGGCTGCTTCCTTCTCACTCCTTGCCTTCTTCTATCCCATCGTCGCCATAAGACCTATCTGTGTTGGTGCGACGTAAGGCAACTTAATAAATTTAACCATGATAGGTTAATATTGTGTTTGGTCCATTTTGACTAGTCTGAATGTATAATATAACTATTTAAAATAGTTTATTTGAATTCGCCTTGATCAATACACTCATTAAATGAAAGAAAAACTATTTATTAAACCAAACATGTTTCGGGAAATATCAACCACTCCATTCCTCAGTGGTCAAATCAAAGAACAAAACAATATCACACAATCTTTTGTTTTACAATTTAAAGAAGTATTGTCCTAATACACCATATCAAAGAGTAAAGAGAAATATTATAAAAATGATCAAAACATAAAAATTTTGGTTGAACTGAATGAGAATACTATATAAATTTAGGACCTTCAAGTTTTTTTGTTTTGTTCTTTGATGTGACCACTGAGGAAGGGAATGGTTGAGATTTCCTGAAACATGTTTGGTTTAATAAATAGTTTTTCTTTCATTTAATGAGTGTGTTGGTCAAGGCGGATTCAAATAAACTATTTTAAGTAGTTATATTATACGTAAAGCAACTTGTAAAAAAAAAAAAAAAAAAAAAAAAAAAAAAAAAAAAAAAAAAAAAAAAAAAAAAAAAACGGGAGACTCCGTTCTAGGTAAAAGGGATGGATATATTAAACCGTCACCAAGGGTTTACTAATGTCTACAAGAACAAGACTTGGAACTGTTTCCTTGCAAATGCTTAAGGAGCATTTTATTCAAATATTATCTGGAACACACAAAATTTGTTGACCCTTATTTGCCAATCAATCTGGCATATACATTGCTGACCCCCTGTGGGTGGGGGACGCAGTGTAGAATACACCCACGGTATCTCCTGCCTGTCGTAAGAGGCGACTAAAATGGGCAACCTAGGAATGATCGAATTAGAACCATGAAACTACTTGTGATTAGTACCACCACTCGGGGAACACCATGAGTCGCTTTTACTTGCGTGTAGTACCACCATGTTAGGTACAGAATAGGTTCGTGATTAGTAGCAGCAGAGTGTGTTGCCGGCTTTTATACTACCTGTGATTAGTACCACTTTAGGAGCGACACCATGGTTCTGGCTTGCCTATGATTAATACCCACTATATGACGAACACCATGGGATAGTGCAAGTCCCTGTGGTTAGTACACTTATGTGATGAACACCACAGGTTTGCGTTGCCTCTAAATGGCGCCGCAGTGTGCGAAACACCAAGGTCTGTATTCCATGTGCAAATTTCATTACCTGTGAGTAGTACCATAATGTGTGGAATACAGTGAGTCTACGCTACTTTTGATTAGTACCGCAACATGACAAATATCATAGTTCTACGTTCCTAGCGATAAGTACCATTATGAGGGGCCGACGAGTTGGATTTTGGACTCCTTTAGACTACAAGCATCATTGATTCAGTATTATGCTATGGAAGCAGTCCCTTTGTCAGTAATACTATTGTTTTATGTCAGTTTCTGTGAATGTGAGGCATTGCGGGTCGGATCCACTGATTGTTTTAAATTCATGTCCATTCATTCTTCGTCATCATGTTTTGAATTCTGGTCAGTGGAGGATTTTGGACTTTTAGTTTGTCATGACATTTCGTCTCATTTCGTACCATTAGGGGCCGATGACCTAGATGTTAGGCCTTTAAACAACAAGCATCATCATCATCATCATCATCATCATCATCATCATCATCATCATCATCATCAGTACATTGCTGACAATTAGACGCACAGAAAATTTTACACTTTATAGACCACCCATCCACTTGGGTGGTTGAACCTGTGATCGCCGGGGGTTGAAACGACCCTTACAACAATACCACGACCAATATGGTCGAGACCATTTACCTGTTGGAAAGGTGGGCGCGAGCACGTTATGTCATCACCTCCACCTTTCCCGAGATGAGACCCACCCGGGATTGTTCAATACCATCCCAGGTTCCTGACTCAAGACACACTACTGTTAATGGAAAGAATACGACAAAGGGACCCTAACCTAAACATCCAGATGTAGGGATTTGCCATCAGTATTATCATAAACTTAGCTTCCTATTTACAGTCTCTTGACAGTTATTACGTAATTTCGCCAGCTGACTTTCCTAGTCACCGTCAACATCATCATCCGAATTTGACACAGGTGTAGAAACTCTTGGAGGAGGAAAGTGTTTGTAGAAGATTTTATTCGTAAATCTTGTGTTTGTAGAAGATTTTATTTGTAAATCTTTTAGTAATATCTTCTGTATGATCTGGAGTGTGGTGCAAGAATATTTTATTTGTATTCCATGTAATTAACTAACCTGTACAGTGTAAATATTGTTGTAATATATTGTATTTGTAACTACTAGATTATTGTGCCATATTTACTGGAACAGTCCAGAAAGGTTGTGATGCGGATCTTTGCAACAGGGTATGTTTGCCTTTGTCTGTTAGGAATTCTAGAAACATGTCCTTTCTATTCTGGAATACGGAAGGTTTGCGATTGAGGTGTTCGAGAAAGTTGTGTAAAGATCGTGACCGCAGAAAGAGTTGTGATTGGTGAATCTGGGCAAGCTTCTGCGTTCTGTGCATTCTGATTGGCTACTCCAAGGCCAGATTTCCCTTTAAAAGGTAGCGAGGTTGCATTTTGTCTGTCTTGAGTCTGTCTTAAGCCTGTCTGTCCTTGGTCTGCTGTCTGCCGAAGTTTTGACGTCATTGGCAACTCCTCGCTTTCAGGATGGGCGGCCTTAGGGTAGGCACGGTTGTTTTCAGTCCTGTTTCAATTTGCATTTAATTGTCGTTAAGGTATCACTCGAGAGATTGCCCTAATCACCACTCTATTAACCTGATGTTTTGAAAGGTATGTTTAACTTCAATCTAAATTGTAATAGCATATTGTGTTTCTTCTTACCTTCAAGATTGTATTGTACGACTTGGTTTGTAATTAGATGTACGGTATTCGCTTGACTCTTTGAACTTATAAGAAGCTCTTGTCAAGGATGTGTCAAGGAACATGTTTTTGTTGTGTCTCAAGGAACATGTAATTTGTATTTTACAAACTGTGTATCGGTATTTTCTGCTTTGCTGAACTTGATCGTAATTTATTTTGTAAGGTCCATTTTTCCTCCCCTGCGAACCATGTGACCTTGCCGCGGTGGGGAGGCTTGCATGTCCCAATGAAGCAGATAGCCGAGCCGCAGGTGCAACCATATCAGATGGGTATCTGTTGAGAGACCAGACTAAGGAATGGTTCATCGAAAGTTGGGTAGCAGCCTTTCGAAAGTTGCAAGGGCGGCAGTCTGGATGATTGACTGATATGGCCGTGTAATAATACTCAACATGGCTTAGCTGTGTTGATTCTGCTACACGGCTGAAAGCAATGGGAAACTACAGCTGTAACTAACTCCCGAGGACATGCAGTTTTCTCTGTATGAATGATGTACTGATGATGGCTTCCTCCCGGGTAAAATATTCCGGAGGTAAACTAGTTCCTCATTCGGATCTCCTGGTGGGGACTACACGAGAGGGGGCAATCATCAGGAAGATGGATACTGACATTCTGCGAGTCGGAGCGTGGAATGTTAGAAGTTTGAATCGTTGTGGTAGATAAGAGAATCTGAAAAGGGAGCTGGATAGACTAAAGTAAGATGAAGTTGGTATGAGTGAAGTACGTTGGTAGGAAGAACAGGATTTCTGGTCAGGCGACTACCGAATTATCAACACAAAATCAAACAGAGGAAACGCAAGAGTTGGTATAATAATGAGTAAGAAAATAGGGCAGCGGGTAAGCTACTTCATTATGATTAGGCAGAGATTCAGAAACCAGGTGTTGGATTGCAAAACTTTCCCAGGAGCAGACGTGGACTCTGACCACAACTTGTTGGTCATGAAATGCCATCTGAAGTTGAAGAAATTGAAGAAAGGAAAGAATGCAAAAAGATGGGATCTAGACAAGTTGAAAGAAAAGAGTGTGAGGGATTGTTTCGAGGATAATGTTGCACAAGGACTAAATGAAAAGGCTGAAGGAAACACTATAGAGGAAGAGTGTTGAGTCATGAAAAATGAAGTCAGTAGGGCTGCTGAAGAAATGTTAGGAAATAAGAAAAGATTAACTAAGAATCAGTGGATAACTCAGGAGATACTAGACCTGATTGATGAACGACAAAAATACAAGAATGCTAGAAATGAAGAGGGCGGAAAGGAATACAGGCGATTAAAGAATGAAGTGGATAGAAAGTGCAAGGTAGCTATGGAAGACTGGCTGAAGGATTAGTGTGAGGATGTTGAAGGTTGTATGGTCCTAGGAAAGGTAGATGCTGCATACAGGAAAATTAAGGAAACCTTTGGTGAAAGGATATCTAGGTGTATGAATATTAAGAGCTCAGATGGAAAGCCACTTCTAGGGAAAGAAGACAAAGCAAACAGATGGCAGGAACATATCCCACAGTTGTATCAAGGTGTAGATAATTTTGTTCGGGAACAAGAAAAGGCTGTTGATGCTGATGAAATGAGAGACCCAATTTTGAGGTCAGAGTTTGACAGAGCTGTGAGCGACCTAAATAGGAACAAGGCACCTGGAGTTGATGACATTCCCTCTGAATTACTGACTGCCTTAGGAGAAACCAGCATGACAAGCTTATTCCATTTAGTGTGTAAGATGTATGAGACAGGAGAAGTCCCATCCGATTTTCGGCAGAATGTTGTCGTACCTATTCCCAAGAAAGCCGGTGCTGACAGGTGTGAAAACTATTGCACCATTAGCTTAGTATCTCATGCCTGCAAAATTTTAACACATGTTGTCTACAGAAGAATGGAAAAACATGTTGAAGCTGAGTTGGGAGAAGATCAGTTTGGCTTCAGAAGAAATGTAGGAACATGTGAAGCAATCCTGACTTTACATCTGATCTTAGAGGATCGAATCAAGAAGGACAAGCCCACGTACATGGCATTCGTAGATCTAGAAAAGGCATTCGATAATGTTGATTGGACCAAGCTATTTAAGATTCTGAAGGTGATTGGGATCAGATACTGAGAACGAAGAATTATCTACAATCTGTATAAAAATCAGTCTGCAGTGATAAGAATCAAGGGCTTTGAAAAAGAAGCATCAATCCAGAAAGGAGTGAGGCAAGGCTGCAGTTTGTCCACCCTCCGTTTCAATGTTTACATAGAACAGGCAGTAAAGGAAATCAAAGAGGAATTTGGAAAGGGAATCACAATCCAAGGAGAGGAAATCAAAACCTTTAGATTTGCTGATGATATTGTTATTATATCTAAGACTGCAGAAGATTTCGATAAGCTGCTGAATGGTATGGATGAAGTCTTGGATAAGAAGTACAAGATGAAAATAAATAAGTTCAAAACAAAAGTAATGGAGTGCAGTCGAACGAAGGCAGATGATGCAGGAAATATTAAATTAGGAAATGAAGTCTTACAGGAAATAGATGAATATTGTTACTTGGGTAGTAAAATAACTAACGATGGCAGAAGTAAGGCCATAAAATGCAGATTAGCACAAGCAAGGAAGAGCTTTCTTAAGAAAAGAAATTTGCTCACTTCAGACATTGATATAGGAATTAGAAAGATGTTTTTGAAGACTTTCGTGTGGAGCGTGGCATTGTATAGTGAAACATGGACGATAACTAGCTCAGAAAGAAAGAGAATAGAAGCTTTTGAAATGTGGTGTTACAGGAGAATGCTGAAGGTGAGATGGATAGATCGAATCACAAATGAAGAGATACTGAATCGAATTGATGAGAGGAGATTGATTTGGCTAAATTTGACAAGAAGAAGAGATAGCATGATAGGACACATCTTAAGACACCGAGGACTTGTTCAGTTGGTTTTTGAAGGAAGTGTAGGTGGTAAGAATGGTAGGGGTAGACCAAGGTATGAATATGACAAGCAGATTAGAGCAGATGTAGGATGCAATAGTTACGTGGAAATGAAAAAGTTTAGCACAGGATAGGGTGGCCTTGAGGGCTGCATCAAACCAGTCACTGGACTGATGACTCGAACAACAACAAGGTCCATTTGGTAAATAATATTTTAAAAAATCAAAGATCACCGTTGATTTTCCGAAAACCGCAACCTAGACATCTCCATGCCCTTGGTAGGTTCCCGGTACCGTTCCACGTTCCTTGTTCGTTATCGTCAAGTTGCCCTCTCTGATATTTACTTCTGCTGTTTTCGCCGCAGTTCTTTACATTTTTATGGTGTACGAAGCATTTTTTTAAGTAAGGTCCGTCTGAACATAAGTACACAACGAAAGGTTATTTCAAAAAAGTAAATTATTTTCAGAAAGTACATACTTCACTCTATGTTTCGACTTATTTTGCGAAGTTTGTTCAAACACTTATCATATCTCGTAACCAATTTTAAAATACCCTCTTCATAGAAACTTGCCGTCTGCTCCGATAACCAGGAGTTCACTGCTGTTTTCACATCGTCGTCATCATTGTAATGGTTGCCGCTGAAGTGATGTTTGAGGTGGAGGAACAGATGGTAATCGCTCAGCGCAAGATCAGGAGTGTAGGGTGGGTGGTCTGAAAATTCCAGCCAAAACTGTCCAATAAATCGTGGGTCTGACCTGCAATGTGAGGTCTTGCTTTGTCATAGAGAAGGACAATTCCCTTTGTCAGCATGCCACGTCTTTTGTTTTGAATCGCTCTGCGTAGCTTTCTCAGGGATTGGCATTATGCTTCTGCATTGATAGTGGTTCCTCGTTGCATGAAGTCGACCAACAAAACACCATGCCTATCCCAAAACTCCGACGCCATGATTTTGCGCTGGGACAGACTCTGTTTGGCCTTCACCTTTACAGGCAAGTGTGTGTGTCTCCATTCCATGCTTTGTTGCTTCGATTCGGGCGTGATATGTGAAACCCATGTTTCGTCTCCAGTTACGATCTGACTCAACAAGCCGTCACCTTCTTCATCATAACGAGTCAAGAACATCGCACACTCAAATCTTTGGTTTTTGTGGTTCATTATTAGGAGTTTCGGGACCCAATGGGAGCACAGTTTCCTAAACTTTAGGTGTTCAGAAACAATACTGTAAAGCATTGATCTCGACACGTCAGGAAATTCGTTTGAGAGACCTGTTATTGTGAAGTGCCTGTTCTCACGAATCTTTGCTTCAACTGAAGCCACCAAATCGTCTGTAATCAAAGAAGGGCGACTGGAGCAGTCCTCATCATGGATGTTGTCACGGCCATCTTTGAATTGTTGTACCCACTTACGCACTTTGCCTTCACTCATAACAGTATCACCGTACACTTCGCAAATCTGTCGATGAATTTCTGCAGCAGACAGGTTCCTTGCTGACAAAAACCGTATCACTGACCGAACCTCACATGCGGCGGGCGAGTTGATAGTCTTAAACATTTTGAAAGCACAGAACAGAACCGTACAGGTTACCTAGAGAGCTGAAACTTAGCACAGTTGTTCCCGAGGCATGCCAGTACACGACACACGTGCTCATTGTGATACGTGCGCGAACTACTAGTGTCTACAGCAAAAAGGACCTTAGTTAAAAAACACTCCTCGTATATAGCGTTTAAGGAGCCTTGTAATTTGATTTGCTTTCCTCCCTTTGACTGTGTTTTTGTGACCGCTGAAGTAACGGCAACAGAATTACTCCATATCTTAATTTTTGCTAGTTTCTTTACGTTGCACCAACACAGATAGGTATTATGGCGACGGTGGGATAGGAAAGGACTAGGGGTGGGAAGGAAGCGGCCGTGGCCTTAATTAAGGTACAGCCCCAGCATTTGCATGGTGTGAAAATGGGAAACAACGGAAAACCATCTTTAGGGCTTCCGACAGTGGGGCTCGAACCCACTATCTACCGGATGCAAGGTCACAGCTGCGCGCCCCTAACTGCATGGCCATTTCGCCCGGTGATTTAATTATCATCATCATTGGAGATCATTATTATCTTAACCCATAGTTACCATTGATTTATTATTTGAAAAACTTGTTCTTGTCTTGTGCCACATCACTTTTAAGGACGATCAGAAGCAGGCATGTTTAGAGGCTTCACAGGATTTTGTCGAAACGATGGATGCAACACCAAATTGGTTGAACTGTACTGTCACTGAGGATGAAACCTGGTGTCTCAGGTACGACCCTGAAGCGAAATGGCAAAGCATGGGATGGCGTTCTCCGGGATCGCCTCATTGGGAAAAGGTCAGAGCCGAAAAGTCACACATCAAAACTATGCTTTTTTGATAGTTAAAGCATTATCCACAAGGAATTTCTACCTGAGGGAACGACGTTGAATGCTGCACGGTACATGGGAATGTTGACCCATTTCATGAAATGTCTACGCAGGGTACGACCCCAGTACGCACAACAAGGTTCATGGTTTTTTGTCCATGATAACGCTCGCCCACACACAGCCAATATCGTCAAACAGTACAGGGCAAAAAAGGGTGTGATGCAACTTGAACATCCCCTATACTCGCCAGATCTCAATCCTCCAGACTTTTTCCTATTCCCACGACTCAAACTCACTTTGAAAGGAAAGAGATTTGACGATATTCCTGACATCCAACGAAACGTGACAAGGCTTTTGAACACCATCCCAAAGGAAGCCTTCTTGCAAAGTTTCCAGGACGTGTATCGCCAATCTCAGCAGTGCATAGTTATAGGAGGGGACTATTTCGAAGGACAGTAAGGTCACTGTCATGCATTGTTCATGTATTTTGATAGTACAGGACTATTCACCAAACTTTGTCGCAGGTTGTATTATCAATTTTTTCACCACAGTTAACTTATTATTAACCCACAACTTTTACGGTTCCGATATGTTTGGCACTAAGCGATCAGATAAATCACTACTTACTTGAAATATTATTATTACTAATTTTCAATTTTATTTCCCAATCTCTAGAATTTAGTCACACTTATTAAATCCCAGATGTTCAACTGAGATCCGACTTTACCTCGGTCGGGACACAATAACGGTAATCGAACTGCAACCTTTCTTCAATTCGTACTGTAATTAATTTACGGGGACACCATGTCCTCCCAAGACAAATCTCAAATCCCGTGGCATTCGCAGCTGGGTATCTCCATCCAGTCCCTGCAAGTGCTAAATTATTCTTTCCTTCTCATTTGAAGTCCACTTCTTTCTCTGGAACTCTTCAAATTATTTTATTCCTTAATCCTAGGTGCGTGGACTTTTCTGCCACTCATAACACTGGAATCTACATATAACTTCGATGTAGACCTCAGGATTCATCTATTTCATCATCAACATCAATACGATTCAATTTTATCTCATCGGATTTTTGTCCTGCACGACTTCTAAAATTAAAAATGGGCTTAACCCACTCCAGGCCTTCAACATGGTTTGGCCATCATACCCTAGTGCCTCTATCGCTTTTAAGCACATAACTTTGATTGTTATCAAATCCAAAACCATTAAATCGTCAAGCATTACAAATCCGACATACTCTAGTAAAACAAACAAGAATATGGAGAGTGCTTGCTATAATTATTTACATATTAATTTTTTCCTTTGTCTACCTACATCCGAATTAGATGAGCCGGGAAGCAGCTTGCTTAATGTTCAAGTTACCATTATCTATATATATAAAATAAGAGTTTTGTCTGTACATTACTCAGAATTTGAAAATAATGGTATTTCTGTATCGGTCATGTCCATAGTAACAAGAAAATGCACTTTTTACTTTTCCGTAATTTCTGTCTGTCTGTCTGTCTGTCTGTCTGTCTGTCTGTATGTATGTACACGCATCACGAGAAAACGGTTGAAGAGAATTTAATGAAAATCGGTATGTGAAGTCAGGGGATGAGCCTCTACAATCTAGGCTATAAATCATTTTACTCACGCTGAGTGAAATGGTAGTTTAGGGGAAGGCCTAAAATTGAATTCTCAACTATTTATGTTATTAATGGTCTAATGAAAATCGGTATGTGAAGTCGGGGGATGAGCCTCTACAATCTAGGCTATAAATCATTTTACTCACGCTGAGTGAAATGGTAGTTTAGGGGAAGGCCTAAAATTGAATTCTCAACTATTTATGTTATTAGTGTTCGTATTTTAAATAAAATGGGTATGCAAAGTTGGGGAATAAGTTGCTACAATCTAGGCTATCAATAATTGTATTCACGCTGAGAAAAATGGTAGTTTAGGGGAAGGCCTAAAATATAATTCTCAAATATTGTTGTTATTAGTAGTCCTATCTTGATGAAAATCGGTATGCAAAGTCAGGAAATAAGTCGCTATAGTCCAGGCTGTAAATTATTTTATTCACGCTGAGTGAAATGGTAGTTTAGGGGAAGGCCTAAAACGTAATTCTCAAATATTTCTTATTAGAGGTGTAATCGATGAATGCTACATAACTAGGGTTATATAGTATTACATTTCCTATTATTCATGTCTGATACATTGTTACCGTACTGGCTATGATCACAAAGATATTCATGATTCTGGATTTTTGTTACTAAGTCTATATCAGCGCCGAGTAACCAGAAATGGGTAAACAGTATTTAATGAAAATCGGTATGTTAAGTCGGAGAATAAGAAACTACAGTTTATGGTATAACATATTTTACAAATCACAGAGACGAAAGAAAACTAAATGTGAAGGCCTACAATTTAGAAAGCTCATAACATTGATCAACAATAACATTACATTGACCATTGTTTGTCGTGATGTGCTTTGTGTCATCTGTTGCCCTTCATCTCCGGTAGATAGGATTACTGCTGCGTACAGAGTATTTTTTATTTGATTTACGTCGCACCGACATAGATAGGTTTTATGGCGACGATGGGATAGGAAAGGGCTAGGAGTGCCTTAGGCCTTAATTAAGGTACAGGCCCAGCATTTGACTGGTGTGAAAGTGGGAAACCACGGAATACCATCATCAGCGCTGCCGACAATGGGGTTCGAATCCACTATCTCTCACAGCTGCGCACCGCTAACCATACGATCAACTCGCCCAGTCGTACAGAGTGTAACAGCCTGCCTGAATATTGATGGGAAGTAGCTGGGGAGTTAGATAACTTTCTTCTTTAGCATGACATTCCCCTGGTTTATAAATTTTCTGATACTACTGGTACGTAACACACTGGATCATCATAGCATTCGGGCTATTCAATCCCTGCTCTGAGGCACTGATTGGAATGAACAGTGTGCATATTTAGCGGAATAATGGCAGATGAGTGTTCATGGCAATCTGCGGCCTGGTCATCCCAGCTCTGGAACTTTGGACTATTAGATTGGTACCGCAATCTAACCGCAGCACTGTTCGTTAAAAGTGATAAAACGTGCGGCTTTCCATTTGATCGAGTATTTTATGTGATAGCATTGCTTTTAATCGCTACATTCATACTTACGTTTTTGTAATGACCTATGTTGATTTCAGGTTAAGAAAACCACAAAGTCAGTCTTTCTGAGAATCCCGTAGCAAAGCACGGGTACATCAGCTAGTTAAAGAATATGATTCACCCTGATAACGTTAGCAAATCTACATAATTAAATTGATATGGTACTCATCCCTGCCTGTAGTTTGCTAAACCAGACGAGGAGCACATGGCCCATCCAGTTTAGTGCGTCATCGTTCTGGTCTCCATGCCAGCATGTAGACGTAATCATTTACATTTATCAATTTGACACATTTTAAATTGTAATAAAAAAAAAAAAAAAAAAAAAATTAAACACTTGGAAAATTTTACACTATAAGATGGTTCATAGTGTGGGTTACTGTAGTCACGTCCTGGTTTGTGAACCATGGGCAACGACTGAGTGGCCTAGTAAGTGGTCTTGAGAGTCAGAATACCAGTTGCTATTGAATGGAAGTGGGCATCTCAGACATATTCTTAGTTATGGCCATTCTTGTGCTCATACGGCTAGGACTATACAATCCACAGTGGTCCCTAACCTGTTAGAGGAGAGATCCTTACTTGGACTATGTGTAAGTAGGGTAGCATCCTGCTTCATGAATTTACTGAACTCAGAACATTTTAAGGAAGCCTCAGACCTGTGGGAGTAACTGAGTTCCACTCCCATTTGGCAGGCGAGGGGCTCCTTGGAAACAAGCTGGCGAATGAAATGAAGTTTGATGGGGAGCTATCAATATTAATGGGGCTTATGGAAGAAAGAAAGGAGAACTGGCTGAGTCAGCAAAGAGGATATATCTGGATGTATTAGGAGTTGGTGATATTCGGGTAAGGGGAGATCATGAGGAAGACATAGGAGATTATAAAGTGTACTTATTGGGTGTTAGAAAGGGAAGGGCAGAGTCTGGGGTAGGGCTGTTTATCAGGAATAATATTGCACGCAACAGAGTTTCTGTTATGCACGTAAATGAGCGAATGATGTGGGTAGATTTGGCAGTTGCAGGAATTAGGACGAGAATTGTCTCAGTGTATTCACCATGTGAGAGTACAGATGAGGGTGAGGTTGACAAGTTTTATGAAGCATAGAGTGATATCATAGAGTGAACAGCAAGGATAGAATAGTGCTAATGGGCGATTTCAATGTGAGAGTTGGAAATAGAACTGAAGGATACGAAAGGGTGATTGGTAAATGTGGGGAAGATATGGAAGCTAATGGGAATGGGAAGCGTTTGCCAGACTTCTGTGCTAGTATGGGTTTACCAGTTACTAATACATTCTTCAAACATAAGGCTATTCACTGCTACACATGGGAGGCTAGGGATATCGGATCCATAACAGACTATATATCTTAACCTCTGTCAGGAATGTAAGAGTTTTCCAGGGATTTTTTAATGAAAGAAACCACTATGTGATCTGTAGTGAACTAAGTTTCTCTAGGTCTAGGATAGAGAAAGTGAAGTCTGATTGGAAACTGATAAGGGTGGAAAATCTCCAGGACGAGGAAATTAGACAGAAGTACATGGATATGATTAGTGAGAAGTTTCAAACAGTGGGCAGTAAGCAGGTTCAGGATATAGAAAGAGAATGGGTGGCGTACAGGGATGCTGTAGTAGAAACAGCAAAGGAATGCCTAGGAACAGCTGTGTGTAAAGATGGGAAAAAGCTTGGTGGAATGATAAAGTGAGAGCAGTTTGTAAACTTAAAAGGAAGGCTTATCAGAAATGGCTCCAAACAAGGGCCGATGCAGGCAAAGAACTGTACATAGATAAAAGAAACAAAGCAAAATAAATAGTTGTTGAATCCAAAAAGAAGTCGTGGGAAGATTTTGGTAATAACCTGGAAAAGCTAGGTCAAGCAGCAGGGAAGCCTTTCTGGACAGTAATAAAGAAAGGAAGGGAGGGAAAAAAAAAAGAAATGAACACAGTTTTGAGTAATTCAGGTGAACTCATAATAGATCCCAGGGAATCGCTGGAGAGATGGAGGGAATATTTTAAAAATCTTCTTAACGTGAAAGGAAATCTTCGTGGTGGTGTCGTGAACAACCAAACTCACGGGGAGGAGGAAAATGATGTTGGTGAAATTACGCTTGAGGAAGTGGAAAGGATGGTAAATAAACTCCATTGTCATAAGGCAGCAGGAATAGATGAAATTAGACCTGAAATAGTGAAGTATAATGGGGAGGAATGAAATGGCTTCATAGAATAGTAGGATTAGCATGGAGTGATGAAGTACTTTCAGATTGGACAAAAGCAGTAATTGCACATATTTGTAAGCAAGGGAACAGGAAGGATTGCAACAACTATCAACGTATCTCATTGGTTAGTATACCAGGCAGAGTACCACTGGCATCTTGGAAGGGAGGGTGCGATCAGTGGTTGAGAGAAGTTAAATGAACACCAGTGTGGTTTCAGGCCGTAGAGGGACTGTCAGTATCAGATTTTCAATATGTGCCAGGTAATTGAAAAATGTTATGAGAGGAATAGACAGTTGTGTTTATGTTTTGTAGATCTAGAGAAAGCATATGACAGGATACCGAGGGAAAATATGCTCTCCATACTGGGGGATTATAGGATTAAGGGCAGATTATTCAAATCAATCAAAGGCATTTATGTTAACAATTGGGCTGCTGTGAGAATTGATGGTAGAATGAGTTCTTGGTTCAGGGTACTTAGAGGGGTCAGACAAGGCTGTGATCCTTTACCTTTGCTGTTCGTAGTTTACATGGATCATCTGCTGAAAGGTATAAAGTGGCAGGGAGGGATTCAGTTAGGTTGGAAATGTAGTAAGCAGTCTTGCCTATGCTGACGACTTGGTGTTAATGGCAGATTGTGCCAAAAGCCAGCAGTCTAATATTTTGGGACTTGAAAATATGTGCAATGATTATGGTATGAAAATTACCCTTTTGAAGACTAAATTGATGGCGGTAGGTAAGAAATTCAACAGAATTGAATGTCATATTGGTGATATAAAGCTGGAACAGGTAGATAATTTCAAGTATTTAGGTTGTGTGTTCTTCCAGGATGGTAATATAGTAAGTGAGATTGAATGAAGTAAAGCTAATGCAATGAGCTCATGGTTGCGATGAATAGTGTTCTGTAAGAAGGAAGTCAGCTCCCAGACTAAATTATCTTTACGTCGGTCCGTTTTTGAATCAAAGAATGAAGGTCACTTCTAGGTTTAGTCTTGTGGTGTGGTTTATAACTAGATGTATCCAGTGCTTTTTTTCTACTCTCAGTTGTAATACCAATATAAATGGTCCGTTATTGGACATTATAAATTTTCCAGCTAACTCATTCCTCGTTGCCAGCATTTCGCCCCGTGTGCTAGGCTGGGCTCATCAGTTGGTACCTAGCACACCTACCAAGACGCATGGCTAGTGCATACCGTGGAGGCCACTACGTAGGCTAATTGTAGCCACCAGCAGTGCCAATGCACTGAGAGACTGTCTCACTACCAAAAATTGATGCCTGCTACAGATATTAATTTATATTGGTATTATAAATTTACTCATTCGGAGCAAATATTTCAGATTCCCTATGGGAATTAACATCTGTATCATCACTCTCAATTGTAGTCGACAAAACATGTTACAATTTTCGGCAATTATGCTCAATGTAGGATGCTAAAAGGTTTGTTTTGTCACCTATTCAATACATGTAAATTTTACAATTTAGGAATTTATTATTGATTCCACTTGAGACATGTTTCGCCCTTCATTGAGGGCATCATCAGTCAAATTATCCCCTCAAGGCAAAAATCGGGTACCTGGTTAGTAGTTGACATGCACAAATTAATACACATTGAAAAAATTAAGTAAGAGAAACAGTTGTACAATAGTGATGGTTGAACATATAGGTTTATAGAATAAGAAGTCAGCACCAATGCATAAAATTAAAATAGTAGAGTTAAAATGTTTACACAAGTTTCTTACTTCTGCTTCTCCATAAGTTACATCAGGATTTTGCGGCCAAGTGGTAGAGTCCAAAATTGTAGCCAGTTCTGGGATTTCAATGTCTTCTGATGTTAAAATGCCTAGACACTCGTACAGCTTCACAGCATCAGAGTGATTCCCTTTATTTCTTGCTCAGTTTTCACGATTAACGCCTTTAAACATTAACAGCGCTTCTGCTTCCAAGTCTTCAGTGTAGTACGGTCATGTTTTGTCCTTTTTTCAGAAAACACTGTAATTTGCTGGCATATCTTCTTATTGTAATGCCATGAGCTAGCAAGTCAACACTAATTTCTGCCAACTCCTGAAGAGTAGCACACATCAATGCAAGGTCTAATATAAAGTTGACACTGGTTAAATGCGTTTAAGGAGTCCTCTGTACATGGCTTGCTTAGTTTTATCTCTTTTGGGACCATCTTTGGTACTTTTGAAATACACCACTAAAACTTTAACGTTTTTCCACACAGTTGAGATTTCTCTAAAGCTAGAAGTAACCCATCTTGTATCTAGAATCCTTCCAATTTTTAAGAGTATGGTTTCAAGTTCCTCTGCATGAGCTTTCAATTCCTTGGCAAGTTTAGGTGACTGGTGCTAAACAGTATACAGTTTATCAAGAAAAGATTTGAAGTGGTTTACATGTGAGGAGAAATCTTGACTCGCAACAGCACCTACGGAAAGCTCTAGCCTGTGGTTGGCACAATGCCAGAACAAAACATTGGGAAACTGTTGCTTTATTAAAGTAATTGCACCCTTCTTCTTTCACACCATTACTGCAGCCCCATCAGTCGAGAATGCAACAATATTCTGTGTCAGAAACTCATCATTGTACCGCAGTACTCCTAAATAAGTCATCAGTGCACTAAATATACCTTTACCAAAAAAATGATAGTTGGCTGATCAATATTGGCAATTGTCCTCAGGTACACTATCAGTGATGACAGCTGACTGATGCCCGGTTTCTGGAATGATGAGATATCTTTCCGATAGCTATTGCTTTGTTACAGCTGTCGACTCGATAAATCTTCGCAGAGTTGCACAGCGGAACAGCAGCTAACTTATCGAACTGTCAACTATTGGCTCGTTGATCAAGTTTCATAAATACACACTAGATGCCACCCCTTGTACTGCTTTGTTTTTGTGCATTAGGTGTGTTCTCTAGATCGTCAGGCGCATGCGCACAAGTAATGCATCGCATTTGAGCTTTCTGTGCAGCTCCTATTATCCCCTCTTTGCCATGCAGCAAGAAATGGGTATTCGACTAGTTCTTGCAGACTTGGGTGTCAGTTTCGCGGTGTTTAAGGACTGTCAGAAGAATTTGACATTGTTTGAGGATTTCTAATGAAATATGCACACAAGTGGCACATGTCACGCGCAATCCAGTTTGCACTGAGCCTTATAAGTATACCGTATCTCTTCCCTGTTATTACAAAATACACTGACTGACAGTGACAATGCAACACCAAGGAGGAGTGGTTCGAAAGGGATGAAAGTTGGGGAGAAAACAGAGACGGCACGGACGAATAATTGATGTTTATTTCAAACCGATATGCAGGTTACACAATGCGCACGGCATCGACTCAGTAGGATATAGGACCACTGCGAGCAGCGATGCACGCAGAAACACGTCGAGGTACAGAGTCAATAAGAGTGCGGATGGTGTCCTGAGAGATGGTTCTCTATTCTCTGTCAACCATTTGCCACAGTTGGTCGTCCGTACGAGGCTGGGGCAGAGTTTGCAAACGGCGTCCAATGAGATCCCACACGTGTTCGATTGGTGAGAGATCCGGAGAGTACGCTGGCCACAGAAGCATCTGTACACCTCGTAGAGCCTGTTGGGAGATGCGAGCAGTGTGTGGGCGGGCATTATCCTGCTGAAACAGAGCATTGGGCAGCCCCTGAAGGTACGGGAGTGCCACTGGCCGCAGCACATGCTGCACGTAGCGGTGGGCATTTAACGTGCCTTGAATACGCACTAGAGGTGACGTGGAATCATACGCAATAGCGCCCCAAACCATGATGCCGCGTTGTCTAGCGGTAGGGCGCTCCACAGTTACTGCCGGATTTGACCTTTCTCCACGCCAACGCCACACTCGTCTGCGGTGACTATCACTGACAGAACAGAAGCATGACTCATCGGAGAACACGACGTTCCGCCATTCCCTCATCCAAGTCGCTCTAGCCCGGCACCATGCCAGGCGTGCACGTCTATGCTGTGGAGTCAATGGTAGTCTTCTGAGCAGACGCCGGGAGTGCAGGCCTCCTTCAACCAATCGACGGGAAATTGTTCTGGTCGATATTGGAACAGCCAGGGTGTCTTGCACATGCTGAAGAATGGCGGTTGACGTGGCGTGCATCTTCGCCACAGGCGCTGCACCGTGGACACATCCCTATGGGTATCGGCTGCGATTTGACGAAGCGACCAACCTGCCCTTCTCAGCCCGATCACCATACCCCTCGTAAAGTCGTCTGTCTGCTGGAAATGCCTCCGTTGACGGCAGCCTGGCATTCTTAGCTATACACGTGTCCTGTGGCACACGACAACACGTTCTACAATGACTGTCGGCTGAGAAATCACGGTACGAAGTGGGCCATTCGCCAACGCCGTGTCCCATTTATCGTTCGCTACGTGCGCAGCACAGCGGCGCATTTCACATCATGAGCATACCTCAGTGACGTCAGTCTACCCTGCAATTGGCATAAAGTTCTGACCACTCCTTCTTGGTGTTGCATTTGCTCTGTCAGTCAGTGTATGAACATTGTTTGATCACAGTATAACAATATATATCGGGTAATTAACATAATTGTATTCCTTGTAATGTAATATCGTTAATTAAAAACAATCCCACGATAAGAGTATATGCTCACTGTCAATGCAAGTAGGCCTGCAGTAGGCCTACTAAGATAAATGTGTAATTATCTGTTATACTCGGTTACTGGTACCAGTGCTTTTATGGACATGAATGCAGTCACAGATACAAATATGATAAGACTCAGTAGTACTGAATCTTAAAGGGTATCGTAACTAATAATCGTTCAACAGGGGACAATGGAAAATTATTTGTCACAGGACGAAAATTGTCGCCTGTAACCTCTACCAAACCTACGGCACTATATTTGTTCGGCCTCAATCTGTCTTTGAATTCATTTTCACTACTGTATACTTCATTAGAACATTATGCCGACGATGATATAATCGTGGTCGTTCTAGAATGTGGAAGAAGATGAGAAAGCCACAGAAAATTTTAACTAACACAATGTTAGCTGCTGATACTGAAGTACTGCGCATGCGCCCACCAAGATAACAAATAGATATCTCCTGCTCAGGGCCCTCTAAGTTAGCAAGCGATTTGTCGAACCGATAGATGTGTCTTACGTTCGTGCAACGCCAAAACACAAGTTAACCATTCGATACCGCTATAGGTTCGATATCTCACGTTCCAGAAACCGGGCATGAATGTGTTATTGTCATCTATATGGAAGGCAGTTTTACTATTCCCATGCACTATCAAGTTTGCTATCTTATTTCTCATTTCTGTTGCGATATGAGAAACGATATTTATGTAGGTGTTATTTGAATAAAGAATTCCACCCATATTAACGCCATTCAACTCCTCCACATCAATTTCAGCTTCGAAATCGTGGGAGGCTTGATTTTTCTTAACTACTTGATATGCTGTTCGAAATATATTGGCAATTAGTTCTTTCCTTTTTCGAAAGCCTTAGTGCATGCAATATCCAAAGTTTTCAGTTTTGCTGTTTTTAGTGTTTTAACCGCAGCCTGATGAGCTGAACTCTCTTCATGTTTAAACATTTTTTTGTGGAGAGAATGCATTTACTGATATTTATTTTCAGTCCCACCAGTTGTACAAACAGAAACTGTAATCCATTTCTGTGAAATGTTCATCCCTTGTAATGTGCTTTCAGTTCGCAAGTTGCCAAATTCTTTACAAATTTTGCAGCCAAGTTTCTTATTTTTTTACCACCAAGCATTATAAAACAGCACATATTTTCAGTGGGATCCTGCACAAGTTTGTGGATGAAAACCATACAAAGCTTAGAATAGTCGTGCCTTTGGAGATCCAAAAGGCCCTTTTAAATCACGATCACCGAGTCGTAGGCCAGGGTGGAATAGGAAAGGTGTTATCAGCGATTCAGGAAACTTTCGTATGGACTAAGATGAACAGAAATGTCAGCGATGTCTTGCAAACACGTTACATTTTTCAGCAAATTAAGCCAAATCCATACCTGCTTAAACAGTCACCACGCACATTGTTACCCATTGAGCCAAGGGAGATTTTCGCTATGGACCTGTATGGGCCCTTGCCGAAAGCCCGCAGATGAAATAAATTCATTCTAGTAAGCTTGAACGTGTTTTCAAAATTCGTGGCTCTATATCCCATGCAGAAAGCATAGTGTAGGCTAGTCTTGAGAACCGGGCTGAGTGGCTTATTTCTGGCACTCCTAAAATGATCCGCCCAGTCTTCTGGTGTTTCAGCTGCAAATTTCTGATTAATTAGTGCCATGTTTCTATCGCACTCTAAGTATGAGTGCCCAAGAATCTGAAATACTATTTTCACAGAATCGAGGCGTTTGGCATGATGTACTATAAAGCGGAGAAATCTGAAAACAGTCCAGTTTTTGTTCTGTCCACATGCAGAATCACAGAAGATTGTCAAGTGTTTTATCTTGTCCCCAAGTTCACAAAATATAAAATGATGTAACATAGAACACACTTCATCTGCTGCTTTATGTGCAACTGTCTCTGGATATGTATAGAATACCGAGTGTCCACCAGACAAAGCATGTATCTTGAGGAGAACAGTGACAGCTGTCTACGGTAATACACGTCGTTAGTGGATAAATTAGGTATGGATAAATTATTTTGGAAATCCATCGCTATTGCTTCCCTATCAAAATCTTTCTTGGAAGTGAGCCTCGCAAGTCGTTTAGCTTTTTCAAGGTGCAATTTGTTTTGAATGCCTAAGTTATATAATTGAGCCTCAATTTCCTTACGCTCTGCACAATCTTTAAGTGATTCTATTTGTGACATTCTAAGTTTAACCTCAGCTGAATAAGTGTCGCATGTACTGCACATTTCTGTGGGTGGATATCCAAAACTTATGTTAAATTTGGTACAGAATATTTTCCGGTAAGTTTCATATGACACAGGACTATTGGGATTCTTATCCATAAACATACCATGCATTTTCATAACTGATAAGCTATCTGGCAAGTACATTTTTAGTGAATCGTGGAGACTATAATGGTTCTGCGTTCCTCAATAGAACGCAGTATTAATTCTGAATGCTTCTTCAGTCGATTTGTATGTTTGCCGCATCTGTTAACCTGGGGTGCACCAGCCTTTAGATTTTTTTGTATGGTCTCTAGCCATTTTTTAGAAATATTGAAGATGGACAGAAATGCTTTGTAACATACATTTCTTTCGACCATATTCCCATCTACTGGGATTCTAACCTTATACTTGTAACTCTGATAATGAAACTGTGCTTCTAATTCGGTTTTCATAGACCTCCTTTGAGCAACTGGCTTAATGTCTATTAGACCAGATAAGTAACTACTCTGTTCGTTGCTAGTACTGAACAGATTAAAGTCAAGAAGAAGCCTTTTTTCTGTTGTCCTCAGAAATGTTTGTAAAACACTGCAACCTATTGCAATGACAGTCTTCCCCTTGTTCATGAGATTGTACCTTAAGTTTCTTTGTTACCTCACTCATTCGACCGAAACTAGGTCTCTTCTTGGTTGATGCCATCCTTGTGTTACCATTCTCTTCTTCAGATATTGTATGCAAACTACGCAATAAACGACAGTCATGAACAACTAACACACGGTAAGATGAAACAACTGACTATCAACTCAAATCAACTCAGCGTTGTGTGAAACAGTGCTGCCACATACCAAACTGACATACCCCCTTTGTTTCTTGTTCTGTGGTGACATTCCCCTTTCATCAATTGTACATGTATTCTTAAACTTGTTATATTTCCGTGACTATTCCCTTTGCTTGGTTGGACATTGGACTATTCTCCTGACCATAAAGTATATATGGATAGTGTTAATTCATTTTTTATTTTACATTGACATTCCCCTTTTTTCCCATGTACCCTTCAATTGAAGAACTGGGTGAATAATCTTCAGTCTTGGAAAAAAAGTAAAATGATGACCATCCCTCTTAGTATTTGGCTAAAAACTTAGTGGAATATTTGTTTTCTTTGCATACATCTTGTCCTGTTACCTGCCCCTGTATTTCTGTATTATCTTGCCACATTCACTTTGGTAATGCAGTGAGACCCATGGTATTATTATTATTATTGTTGTTGTTGTTGTTGTTCGATCGTTTCCTTTTGCCAGCCAATGTAAAAACATGGTACAAAAATGGAAGTAATAGATGGTATTAGTGATCACGAAACTGTTTTTGTCGTAGTTAAAACTAAATGTGAAAGAAAGGAAGGTATTAAAATTAGGACTATTAGGCAGTACCATATGCCTGATAAAACAGGCATGAGGGAGTTTTTAAAAAGTAACTATGATTGCTGGAAAATGATAAATAAAAATGTAAACAGACTCTGGGATGGGTTTAAAGCAATTGTTGAGGAATGTGAAAATAGGTTTGTACCTTTAAAGGTGGTAAGGAATGGTAAAGGTCCACTATATTATAAAAGAGAAGTAAACAGACTAAGAAGGAGGTGCAGGTTGGAACGAAATAGAGTTAGAAATGGTTATGGAAGTAAGGAGAAATTGAAGGAACTTACTAGGAAATTGAATCTAGCAGAGAAGTCAGCTAAGGATAACATGATGGCAAGCATAATTGGCGGTCATACAAATTTTAGTGAAAAATGGAAGAGTATGTATAGGTATTTTAAGGCAGAAACAGGTTCAAAGAAAGACATTCCAGGAAACATTAATGAATAAGGGGAGTGTGTATGCGAGGATCTTCAAAAGGCAGAACCGAGCTCGATATAGCAGTCGCTTAAGTGCGGCCAGTATCCAGTATTCGGGAGATCGTGGATTCGAACCCCACTGTCGGCAGCCCTGAAGATGGTTTTCCGTGGTTTCCCATTTTCACACCAGGCAAATGCTGGGGCTGTACCTTAATTAAGGCCACGGCTGCTTCCTTCCCACTCCTAGCCCCTTCCTCCCTCATCGTCGCCATAAGACCTATCCGTGTCGGTGCGACGTAAAGCAAATAACAAAAGGCAGAAGTATTCAGTCAGCAGTATGTAGAGATTGTTGGTTACGAGGATAATGTCCAGATAGGGGATGGGAGTAATACTAAAGAAGTATTAAAATTTACCTATGATAACAATGACATTTACAGTAAAATACAAAAGTTGAAAACTAGAAAAGCAGCTGGAATTGATAAGATTTCTGGGGATACACTAAAGGCAATGGGTTGGGATATAGTACCATATCTGAAATACTTATTTGATTATTGTTTGGTTAAAAGTGCTATACCAAATGAATGGAGAGTTGCTATAGTAGCCTCTGTGTATAAAGGAAAGGGTGATAGACATAAAGCTGAAAATTACAGGCCAATCAGTTTGACATGCATTGTATGTAAGCTTTGGGAAAGCATTCTTTCTGATTATATTAGACATGTTTGCAAAATTAATAACTGGTTTGATAGAAGGCAGTTTGGGTTTAGGAAAGGTTATTCGACTGAAGCTCAGCTTGTAGAATATCAGCAAGATATAGCAGATATCCTGGATTCAGGAGGCCAAATGGACTGTATTGTGATTGACCTATCTAAGGAAGACTACTGGCAAAAATGAGTGCAATTGGACTAAAAAAAAAGAGTGACTGAATGGGTGGCTATATTTCTAGAAAATAGAACTCAGAGAATTAGAGTAGGCGAAGCTTTATCTGACCCTGTAATAATTAAGAGGGGAATTCCTCAAGGCAGTATTATTGGACCTTTATTTCTTATATATATCAATGATATATGTAAAGAAGTGGAATCAGAGATAAGGCTGTTTACAGATGATGTTATTCTGTACAGAGTAATAAATAAGTTGAGCAACTGCAAAATTACCTCGATAATGTTGTGAGATGGATGGTGGACACTGGTATGATGATAAACGGGGTTAAAAGTCAGGTTGTGAGTTTCACAAATAGGAAAAGTCCTCTCAGTTTTAATTACTGTGTTGATGGGGTGAAAGTTCCTTTTGGGGATCACTGTAAGTACCTAGGTGCTAAGACCTTCATTGGGGTAATCACATAAATATGATTGTTAATAAAGGGTACAGATCTCTGCACATGGTTATGAGGGTGTTTAGGGGTTGTAGTAAGGATGTAAAGGAGAGGGCATATAAGTCTCTGGTCAGACCCCAACCAGAGTATGGTTCCAGTGTATGGGACCCTCACCAGGATTACTTGATTCAAGAACTGGAAAAAATCCAAAGAAGAGCAGCTCGATTTGTTCTGGGTGATTTCCGACAAAAGAGTAGCGTTACAAAAATGTTACAAAGTTTGGGCTGGGAAGATTTGGGAGAAAGGAGGCGAGCTGCTCGATTAAATTGTATGTTCCAAGCTGTCAGAGGAGAGATGGCATGGGAGGACATCAGTAGACGAACAAGTTTGAGTGGTGTCTTTAAAAGTAGGAAAGATCACAATGTGAAGATAAAGTTGGAATTCAAGAGGACAAATTGGGGCAAATATTCGTTTATAGGAAGGGGAGTTAGAGATTGGAATAACTTAACAAGGGAAATGTTCAATAATTTTCCAATTTCTTTGCGATCATTTAAGAAAAGGCTAGGAAAACAACAGATAGGGAATCTGCCACCTGGGCGACTGCCCTAAATGCAGATCAGTAGTGATTGATTGATTGATTGATTGATTGATTGATTGATTGATTGATTGATTGATTGATTGATTGATTGATTGAAAAGATACCATAACCTTCATATTCACATGTAAGCAGGTCAATAGACTTGTCCTTAATAGTAGGAACAGAAAACCAGGAGATTCTCGAATTGCTGCAGAATGGTAGTCTATCCGATGCTGCAGCAAAACTAGAAGTTATTAAGAAGGCTGTACTCCCAATAATTTCTAGTGAAAGAACAAAAAAACCTTGGTTCACACCTGCATGCTTTAGAGCCAGGAAAAATGCGCTAGAAGCCTTGAGTGAGGTAAAAATGCAGCAGACAAAAGAACTATTAGAGTGTATGGTAAGGTTAAGAAGGGAATATAAAGATTAAGTTGCCACAGCAGAAAAACTGTTCAGAGAAAAGAAAGAAATACTTGTGAATGATGAAGCAAAACAAGACGCTTTTAAAGTTCTTTGTCCAAGGCAGCCTAAATTTCCAAGGAACATACCAATGGATATCTGGGGGACACATTTAATTGCAATTCTCCAGGTGAAAGATACGCTCCCAGTCAACTTTCCTGTACCAACATCTGAAACTATCTGTAAGTTTTGAGGGTTTATCACAGGAAGAAATATCGGAAACTATTCAAAAATTGCAAAACAAGAAGGCTTGTGGACCGGACAATATATATAATGAACATTTGAAAGATTCTTTCCAAGTGTTGCAAACTTCATTCGTCCTTATTCTGAATGCATGCTTGTGGCAATGTAGAATACCTTATACCGGGCCAGTTGGGCATGCGATTAGGGGCGCGTGGCTGTGAGCTTGCATCGGGGAGTGGGTTTGAATCTCACTGCCGGCTGCCGTGAAGATGGTTGTTTCCCATTTTTACACCAGGCAAATGCTGTACCTTTCTTAAGGCCACGGCCACTTCCTTCCAACTCCTAGACCTTTCCTATCATATTGTTGACATAAGAGCTATCTGTGTCAGTGCGACGTAAAGCTACTAGAAAAAAAAAAGAAAAAAAAAAAAAAGAAAAAAGAAAAAAGGAAAACCTGATAGCTGAAAAAAATCAACATCTAAACTGTTGAATAAAGGAAAAGGCAACACACCAGATCCAAATTCTTACAGAGGAATTACACTGGAGTGCACTTTTTAAAAAATACTAACTCTGTTGGTGTGAAAGCACCTTAAGAAATCCCTTGAAGACAAACTGCCAGACACTCAATTCGGTTTGAAGTGTGGCAAGTAGACACTTCAAGCTGTCCAGTGCCTTCAAGATGATATAGAGGAGGCTTTGTCACAGCCAAGAGAGAAACTACATGCAGTCTTCATTGATTTTTCTAAGGCTTTTGAAACTATTGACACCACAATATTTCTAAAGAAATTGCAGAAGATTACAGGACTGGGTTTCTACCTTCTTCCACTCATCGAAAACCTGTTCACCAACAATTGGATTGAAATTAGTGATGGTGTTGCAAAATCAAACCCAATCACCAAACTGTTGGGGTTCTCCAAGGTGATCCTCTTAATCCACTGCTTTTCATTATTGCAACAGCAGATATTATAGAAGTTGTAGAGACCGGGCGAGTTGGCCGTGCGCGTAGAGGCGCGCGGCTGTGAGCTTGCATCCGGGAGATAGGGGGTTCGAATCCCACTGTCGGCAGCCCTGATGATGGTTTTCCGTGGTTTCCCATTTTCACACCAGGCAAATGCTGGGGCTGTACCTTAATTAAGGCCACGGCCGCTTCCTTCCAACTCCTAGGCCATTCCTATCCCATCGTCGCTATAAGACCTATCTGTGTCGGTGCGACGTAAAGCCCCTAGCAAAAAAACAAACAAACAAAGAAGTTGTAGAGTCAATCATCATCATCATCATCATCATTTTACATTTCCAGTTTCCCGGGTACTATAAGCGAGCCTCTTCCATTCTGTCTTATTGAGATACGTTCTGTTAATGACGTCCTACAGTGTCCTTACCCGATCTGCAGTGTTCATCTGTACAATGTCTATCTAGTGGGTTCTTGGTCTTCCCACCATCCGTTTCCCTGCCACATTGATTATATTCACCATGTTGGTTAATCCTGTCCATATTGACTTATGTTCAAATTTCTATAGAACACTTTCCTGCCTTCTCAATACTTTACATATTTTATTATATCTAATTCCCATACATGTTTTGAGAGCCATTTACTCTCTTCTTCAGCGGTGCCAAAACATCAATAATCTTTGGACTTGGTACATTGTTACAAATATACTTATCAACACAACAATTATATATAAATCTTGAAATTGTTAAAATATTTCTTTGTGTTTCAACTTTTACTTACTTACTATGTCAATTTATTACAGACTTCAAAATAGAAATTTTCAAATCATAAATGAATATCTATTAAATTAGTCACTATATGCTACAATTTTAAATCTGCTCTGCTCTTTGAACTTACGTCCTTATTTACATCTAAAAAGAAATAAAATGTTTCTTTGTGTCTAAATTTACAGTTATTTTGTCATTTAATAAAACACTTGAAATAGATTTTGTTTTCTAAATAAATAAATAAATAAATAAATAAATAAATAAATAAATAAATAAATAAATAAATAAATAAATAAATAAATAAACAAACAAACAAATAAACAAATAAATAAATAATAAATAAATAAATAAATAAATAAATAAATAATACCTATTTAGTTAGTCACTATGTTGAACTTAAAATATTTTCTGCTCTCTTCTTGAAAATTTCTCCTTTCCTTAAGTCCTCAAAGGAAAATATTATATTTAAATTTTTAATCTGTAATTCCATTACCTTATTTATTCCAATAATTACTGCTATATTTCTGAAATATCTCTCATATAAATCGGAATTTCATCCTCTTAATCCTGTCCAACCATGCTAGCCATCTTAACCGTCCAATTCCTTTAAAATAAACCAACAAACCATCTTTAGAGACATTTTTGCGAAAAAGACAACTCAGATGACTGGGGAATTTATTTTACTAACTCCAGTTTCAACTAAATTTATCCATAAATTCAGTGGCATAACATTGGTCTGAACCAAACAATAAATATGCCCTCGCTTGCTGTCAATGACCTTACGGGGCGAGCTGCTTCTATGCTGCCGGTTACGTAATGACCTTGCTAGCCCTTTAACTGTCAAATTCCTTTAAATAAACAAACAACAAACCAACTTTAGTGACATAATTTATGAAAAGGACATCTCAGATGATTAGAGAAATTTATTTAATTTCATCTGGTTACCAAATTTATCCACGAGCCAAATATTATTACACTAGTCTGAATCAAACAAACATGTTCTTGCTCTTTGCTTGCTGTCAATGACCTTACAAGGCACGCTGCTACTTGTCGCTGTGCTGCCGGTTACGTAATGTATGGGAGGGGGGGGGGGGGGCGTGGCAACGACCGGAACTGTTTATTTCGCTCTCTCTTTCTCTCCTTCTTCCTTGTATGATTGTATGCTAATCTGTACATCGTATTTTCTTCATTCAGCGGTTCATTTAAATTATTTTCATTATTGCTTCTCTGGTCAATGAATGAAAAATGAAAACCTAGAACCTGTTTTTCAGCCAGTGACTGGGTCAGGGATGTAATGAATGAAACATATATAGGCTATTTGTACGATGGGGTCGCCACTCCCAAAGTGATTTGTTAATGACTGATAGATGGTATGAAATGATAATGGAGAGTGTTGCTGGAATGAAAGATGACAGGGAAAACAGGAGTACCCGGAGAAAAACCTGTCCCGACTCCGCTTTGTCCAGCACAAATCTCACATGGAGTGACCAGGATTTGAACCACGGTATCCAGCGGTCAAAGGCCGACGTGCAGCCGTCTGAGCCATGGAGGCTACTCTCTGGTCAATATACAGTATATACTTATTTTCTTTAGAGCGTCTGTTAATTTTCCTTTTGTTGTCATGCAGTATTTCCATAAAGTTATGATTGTATTCTTCCATGTGTTCATCCATTGCTGAGAACCTTTTTGTCTTATTGCATTCATGTGCTCCTTGTATCTCGTCTCCAAACTCCTCCCTGATTGTCCGATATATTTCTTTCCACAACTTTGGCACTTGATGCAGTATACTCCTGATTTATTGAACCTACTGGACCTATTTACCTTATGTGAATTGAATAAAATTATCTTATTATTGTTGTTTGTCTTAAACGAAATGTCAATGCCCTTTTTGCTAAAGATCTTTTTTATTCCGTATTAGTGTCTGTTGTGGAATGTTATTACTGCTACATTCTTCCTTTCTTTCTATTCTTTTTCCAAAGTTGATCTCTGTTTATTAACGTGCTCTTCGTGTATCCATTTCTCTTTGCGATCTCATATATAGTCATCATCTCTTTTTCGAAAGCTTGTCTTTTTAAGGGAAATTTAAGGGCCCTGCCGATCATACTGTAAAATGTTGCCTTCTTCTGCTACCCTGGATGGTTGGAGCCCTTCCTAATAATAGTGCTAGTGGTCGTTTCTTTTCAAAAATCCTGGTACTGTAATTCCCTACCATTTCTTGTTATTTTGACGTCTTAGTAGTTCAGCGATCCTCCTACCTCTGACTCCATTGTAAATTTTATATCATTGTCTATTTCATTCACCCTTCTTAATACTACCACACCTATTTCTTTTTCATCTATAATAATGAAAATGTCGTCCATATATCTCAACCATTTGATTAATTCTTTAATTTTCTCAATTATTTTATTTGATTCCAAATAGTCCATGTAAATAAATACCATACGCCGGACATCCATAGCCAACCCCTTTTCCTATTTGTATATTTTGTTGTTAAATCCAAAATAATTGTTCTCTATCATGTATGCTAACAACTTGATAAATTCTTCAATCTCTATTTAACTTAAACTGTTATGTTCTGTTAACTTCCTTCTAACAATATTTAGGCCTGGTTTCTTCAACTGTATGTTAAATTTTACTTAACAAATGTTCTAACACTTTGTTTAAAAGTGCCCTGTTTCACGAGCACATTTCCAACATTTGTTACGAAACAGTTGTTAAAGACAAATTAACACATTTCAGTGAGATTTCTGAGCGCGTTTGGCAGTGAGCGTCTTTTGTTTCTTCACATAAAGCGCTTCTAGTGGTGTGTTGAAATAGTATTTTGTCACACAGACACATGGTTGACATTATTATAGGTTATGGTTAGCGGAGACCGATAAGACGTAAACGACAAAAGCGTTATGATGAATGCGAGTTTTTATTTCATTTAATTTTAATTTAAAATTATGCGAATGTGCTTAAAAAATGAAAGAACGGACTGTTATATCACAACATTTGATATAGCCTATTCTTATATTCTTATCACCAGGAAAATGTGATAATTGATGTGTTTTGAATGGTTTTCGGGTATTATTGCGGGGAAAAAAATGTAATGCCTTGTTAATGCTGCAGTGGCAGCAGGAATTCTTTGCAGGATTCTACACACTTTTTCTTGCACTCATGAACATAGTCGCCTACAATTACATGAAAAGCATCTCAAGCATAATATCTAACAAGTAGAGGCCAGACCCTGCGGTCAACCGATTTCACCGAGCTTCAATGTATCTGTGGGAAGACACTCAACGGTAACTCGTGTATAAGGGTTTAAGTCAACACGCTTTTGTTTCCGAACCCTCGCTGAGTTCGAAGGAAAACCGACCTTGGAGGGTAAACAAGTAAAGAAGAAGAAGAAGATGATTAAATTAATATTTGAGGGAACGTTAAGATAAACGTTGGAACAAAAATATTACACAAATTGCAGTACAGTTTATTTTCTACCTGAAATTTAATATGGGCCTAAACGTTCTCACAGTTACTGCCGGGTATTATTTTGAGGTAGAAAATAAAGTTCCACTGCAATTTGGTTATTCATTTTATTCGGATTTTACCTTCACATTCCCTGAAACGATGATTTAATTTGTATTAAAAAGTATGTCTACAGCGGTACTCAAACTCACGTCGTGGCGGTTCGGAGACAAGTACGAAGATCAATCGGCCACCGCTCCAGTTATCGGGGTCGCAACTCTTCAAGTATATAAATGTTGCACTATAATCGGGGGATTCATAAAATTTTTTGAAATTATTAGGTTGCAGACCTGACATGTTTGAGTAAAATTTGTTCGCATTTTAGTGTTCTATCACCTCCATGTTGTCCGAAGTGGATGCTGCCTCCTCACTGTTGGAAACTCTAACCTGTTTTCAATATCGTCCAGTATCTTGTTCATTATGGCTTTGGTAACTAGAAATATATCTTCTGAAAACTCTAGAAAGTAGTTATTTCTTAGTATGGGTCGTCCTTTGCCTTCTTCAGTTTATAAATAGTCCTCATACAGCAGTAAAGTTGCAAACTTATGTCTTCCACATGCCTCCATTTTGAAATGTTAGCAGTTGTTAAAAGAGGTTTAACACAGGGCTGTTGCCAGGTTAATTTAACAAAAGTATTAACAATTTGTTAGAGTTAACAATTCTTGATGAGACAACCATTTTGTTAAATTATGTGTTGAGTCTCCTTAACAGCAGAGTTAACACTTAACATTTGTTGAAGAAACCGGGCCTTATTGTTTTAGATATGGGGATGTTGGAATACATGTCTTTAATGTCGAGACTATGAATGTGTAATTTTCCTTCATTTCAATAAACTTTGTTCTATTACAGAAACCGCTTGTAATACCAACTATTGCCTCCATTGAGAATTTAAAATGCTTTCTTAAGAATACCTGTATAAATTTGGCTAACCCGTATGTCGGACTATTTCTTATAGTTTACTAGAAAATAAATATTTTAAAAATTTCAAGATTTATATATAATTGTTGTGTTGATAAGTATATTTGTAACAATGTACCAAGTCCAAAGATTACTGATGTTTTGGCACTGCTGAAGAAGTGTGTAATTGGCTCTCGAAACATGTACGGGAATTAGGTATAATAAAATATGTAAAGTATTGACAAGGCGGGAAAGTGTTCTATAGAAATCCCTGCTACTATTGACAGATCAATGTTTCTAAAGAAATTGCAGAAGATTACAGGACTGGGTTTCTACCTTCTTCCACTCATCGAAAACCTGCTCACCAACAATTGGATTGAAATTAGTGATGGTGTTGCAAAATCAAACCCAGTCTCCCAAACTATTGGGGTTCTCCAAGATGATCCTCTTAGTCCACTTAGTCCACTGTATAGTCAAGAAATGTCAAATTGCTCATGTATGCCGATGTAGCCTTACCTTCCCCATCGGAGTCAGATCTACAAGCTTTAACTGAGTGATTAAATGGGCAGAAATAACTAAATTAAGAATAAATAAACAAAAGACTGTTTCTGTGACTTTCAGAAGAGGAGGCAAATGTGGATCCTTTTACTTTGACAACAGGCAATTAAAGTCTGAAACACATTTTACATACTTGGGAGTCACATTCCATGTTAAGGAACTGTTAAATGCGGCTACGGCTACACCGCGAACCTACTACGCTGGCATAGCAGGGGGAGAGATGATACTCCCACGTGGCGCGTCCCAGGTGGCGGATAGGGGGTCCTAACTAGCTTGCCGGGTGACTTGAGGGAAATAAAATACCTCTCACGGACCATACACACAACCCCCTGTGGGTGGGGGACACAGACGAAGAATACACCCACGGTGTCCCCTGCCTGTCGTAAGAGGCAACTAAAAGGGGCGACCAAGGAATGATCAGATTAGAACCATGAGACTACTTGTGATTAGTACCATCACGCAGGGAACACCATGGGTTGCTTTCTCTTGTGTGTAGTACCACTATGTTAGGTACAAAATAGGTTTGAGATTAGTAGTGGCAGTGTGTGGCTCAGGGTGCATTTTATAGTACCTGTGATTTGTACTCTTATATAAGCAACACCATGGGATGAGCAACACCATGGTTCTGCCTTGCCTATGTTTAGTACCCACTATGTGAGGAACACCATGGGATAGTGTGAGTCCCTGTGGTGAGTCCACTTTTGTGAGGAACGCCATAGGTTTGTGTTACATGTGCGAATTTCATTACCTGTGAGTAGTACCATAATGTGTGGAATACCGCGAGTCTACACTACTTTTGATTAGTACTGCAACATGACAAATAGCATGGTTCTATTTTCCTAGCGATAAGTACCATTATGAGGGGCCGATGACTTGGATTTTGGATCCGTTTCGGCTACAAATATCATCGATTCAGTATTGTGCTTTAGAAGCAGTCCCTTGGTCAGTAATACTATTGTTTAACGCTAGTTTCTGGGAATTTGGGGCTTTGCGGGTCGGATCCACTGATTGTTTTAACTTCATATCCATCCATTCATTCATCGTCCTCACGTTTTCGAATTCTGGTCACTGGAGGATTATGTATTTTTAAATTGTCATAACATTTCATCTCATTACAATATTTAAAATTTCATCTCATTCCGTACCATTAGGGTCCGTTGACCTAGATGTTAGGCCCTTTTAAACAGCAAGCATCATCATCATCATCATCATCATCATCATCATCATCATCATCATCATCATCAATGCTGCTACGAAAGCAATAGGCGACATTCAACATCTCAACATCATTTAAAAATCAGCCCAGTAATGACATATGATCTGGAAAATATGCGTGTGCATCTTAACAAGGCACAAATGAAGAGGATAGAGAGCCTAAAATCATCTTTTCTAAAGAGAGCACTTCGCCACTCATCTGCAGCTTTGTTTATGTGCTAACGAGAAAGAGTTGTGTCTGAAGATTTTGCTCGCAGCCACTCCGCCATATAAGGACCTCATGGAGGAACTTCAGTGAAAGGACAACTTATGAGAGGAGTTCTACCTGAGTGATGCAGTGACTAACCAGGAGTGGACCCAGGGAGGTTATGCACTAAGACATTTAGTAACTGGACTCTGTCAATGGGTTTCATCATGTTCCATGCAGCAACAGTAAATGCAGAAAATGTGGTAAACTCTGTAAAAGGTACCATGTTTTGAAGTGCAAATTGAGGATGGAATCTTTAACAAAGTTCTGTATGGAGTTTTGACTGTTTTGTTTTGGATTTTATGTATAAATATTTCATCATTATGCATTACAGGTATATTACAGTTACAGTTACAAAATTCTATTGATCTTTTGTCTCATTATTGTATTAAATCCTCTGTTCATCTTAGGAATACCAGGTCTTCTAGATGAAACCCATGAAAAGAATATATCTGTGTGCATCTTTAAAATCAATCTGATGTATTAGATCTCAACAAGACTAATATTGTCAACCTTTTCCAGCCACCTGTAGGATACCCAATTCAGGATGATGTATTGGGTGTTGTTAACCATCTTGACCAGATGTTAACATTACTACTCTTGGAACTAAGAGCTGTGGAGGCAGACAACCAACAGTCTCAGTCACCCTGTCTTGAGTACTTACTGAGTGAAAATCTTCTGGACAGACTTTTTGCATGGAGCATTCACACTGGAAGGTGAGAGCAGTTTAGATCAATAATCAATTATCAGTTCAATAATAACTTTGTAAATTTAAATGGTAATTTAAATGATTTCTTAATTTCTAATTAGATAACTAACATATCAGGTAGGATGCAGAAGTTCAGGAACTTGAAGTATAGTTCCTTACTATGAATACTTTAAAACATACCACCAACATTTGCAAATCTTCTGGAAGCTAAAAACCATCCTTTGCGACCTCATGTGATGCTGATTGTTTTTTATTTGGTGATGCAGTATGATGTTTCCTCAGATTTTTATCCTTGGAAACAGATAAAAGTTGCAGGGAGTTACCCCAGATAAATAGGAGAAGTAATGAAGTACAGAAGATCTATGTTTGCTGAGGAACTCTTGAGAGTAGTAGGGAACGATGTGCAATGAATGGACTTAAACAGTGTTAGAATTCTATATAAAGATCCTTACGTATAATGACTTGATATACAGCTCCTTGTTTACGCACATACCTCCTGGCGGCAGACTTCTTTTTCAGAGGGCATCGGAAAGCTGGTGTCATGATGCAAGAAATGCCTAAATTGTTTTGGTGATTGTGTGGAAAAATAAGTATGAACCTACTAAACTTTTAGTGATAAAAATCATTTTGTTTTGTCAATGTGTCTCTTTTCATAGCCCATTGGTTGAAAATAACAATCTTCGTACATTAGAGCATTTGAACCTTCACGAAGATTCTTAAAATGGACATTCCACATATTTTTCAAGAGGCTAATTTTACCTCAATGTACAGTAATTTTTTTATATCACCCTGTGATAATAGCATACCGCATTTACTTGCGTAATTTTCCCGCCTCGCGTGATTTTCTCTCCCTGATAATTAGAACGAAAACTTGGAAAAAAAAAAATCTCATATTCCCCCCTCCCCCCTCCCCCCCCCCCCCCGGTTTATCTACGGTTTCCACTAGTTGCAAACCACGGACTAATCTCATCTTCGTGATTCATGCCAATGTACGGAAATTGAGAACTAGTTTGGAAATTCCAGTTCATGTTTCCCATGCTAGGAGAGTAGGAAGTAATTGATTACTGAACATTCCAGGGCCAGAACACACCTGTGTCTGCTACAGTAGCGTAGCCAGGATCGGCCAATGGGGGGGGGGTTACAGTTACAAAATTAAGATATAACATAATGAAAGTGCTTGTGCGTGTCTGGTACGCGCATGCATGACTGTCATAAGGATACTGATACAAGAGTGAATTACTGTATGTGATATTCAGATTGCAATACACTACAAAATTCTTACTTTAAAATACAGAACAAGAACAATATGATCGAGGTCAGCAGTTTTATCTCAAACGGTATGTTCAGTTTACAATCTAAAATCTAATTTTCGAGGCTTCCTAGAAAATAAATTTAACACATCTGTTGGTTTTACAACTATGTCTCTGTGAATGTTCAAGGGAGCCAACCCGTTGCGTCGACTTTCACTTGTGGTATTTCTGAGGTCTTAATGTTGAAAATGATCTCTCACTGGCTGCAGTGGTGACAGGTAGGGTGGCAAACACTCTCAACAAGCAGTAGATTGCAGGGAGTTTATCTTGGTCACATAAAAGAAGTTTATTGTTTACTGTCAGTTTCTATTTATTTTCTTTTTGTGAAAGTTCAATGGGGGGGGTTCTAACCCCCAGTAACCCCCCCCTGGCTACGCCCCTGGTCTGCTATCCATATCTCGGTTTATTTACTGGTTTGTTATACTCTAGTTTCATTTTCTATTAGGTCTGTCGTAGGACTCGTATTGTGGTCATATTGGATGCATTGTTTTAGGCCTTTTGTCTAATAGTTTGATTGTGAATGTCATGTCAGTGCTATTAAAAGATCTTGGATAAAGTTGTGTGTAGAGTGATTTGTTTAATTTTTCTTGGTTCTTTTTATGAATTTTAAAATTTTTGTTTTGTATTCATGTTGTTGTGTAAATTCTTGGCTGTATATTATGTTGATAGATATTTTTTGTTGAGTTTGTACTTTTTTCGGTATGGCTAGGCAGGCATCAATTTTTGGAAATGAGACAAAGTCTATCATAGTGCATTGGCACTGACGGTGGCTGCAAGTAGCCTATGCAGTGGCCTCCACGGTATGCACTAGCCATGCGTCTTGGATGTGCTATTTACCAACTGATGAGCCCAACTTAGCACACTGGGGCTAAACACTGTCAACCAGGAATGAGTTAGCTGGAACTACATTAGTACCATGTAGCCTTTTAGCACAAATTTTACCATCTTGAGTGTAATTTATTTGCATAACTTTTAATTCAGAATACTTTAAGTTAACTCCTATCTCCTTTTGACATTGTCTCCCACTTTGCTGAGTAGTCGCTCTTCTGACAAATAAAAGAAGGGAGGTCTACCTATTCAGTACCATTTGATTAAATACCAAATATCTTTATTAGATGTAAGGGACTAGTTTCGACCCTATAAACCGGGTCATCTTCAGCCTTAATTACCAGTTAGAAAAACATAAAATACAACACAATCACCAATATTCCACTGAAACATATATGACTTACTGACATAGTATTCATTAGCACTTATGTGTCATGGTTAAAAGTTATAAGCTTGAATTTGGGACATATGGGCACTTCTTTTTCGGTTCTAGACCACTTCTATCCCATCTATCCCATTGTCACCTACAAATGACGTGAGTTAGTACGATTTTAAAGATGATAATAAAGAAAATGAGAGCTGCGAGTTTGCATTCGGGAGATAGTGGATTCGAATCCCACCATCCGTAGCTCTGAAGATGGTTTTCTGTGGATTCCCGTTTTCACAGCAGGCAAATGCTGGGGCTGTTCCTTAATTAAGGCCTTGGCTGCTACCTTCCTAATCCCAGCCCTTTCCCATCCTTCTCTCGCCAAAAAATCTTTGATGTATTAATGTAACATTAAATAGTAGAGAGTAGAAGGTTAAGAGATACCTCTTGTGTTAACATGTAAGCTTATCTGTCCTCTTAACAACTCTGTGAAACTCGACAGAAGTACAGAACTATGGTAGTTGTTGTAATAATTAATTTTAACTTACTGTTTTCACCATAGAAGTCCAAGTCATCTGTATAGGGACCAGGTGTGACCATTTTGGCAGAGTAAGTTGGCTACATGGATTGGATCACATAGCTGTGAGCTTGCATTTGGGAGATGACCGGTTTAAATCCCACTGTCAAGAGCCTTAAAGGTTGTGTTCTGTGGTTTCTTATTTTCACATCGGGCAAATCCTAAGGCTGTAATGAAATCCAAGGCTGCTATCTTTCCAATCCCAGCCCTTACCCATCCTTGTGTAGCTGAGAGCCTTTCATGTGTTTCTGTGTCGTTGAACCACTAGCAAAAAAGGTTCAATTTGATATTATAATTATTAAATATATTGTTCAGATAGAAATATTTTCAGCTAATTTTTTCAAAATCGCCGTTTTCTTCTGTCATTGTGCCTAAATTTTTTCTGGGGCAGGGGAAAGTGACTATTTGAGTTGTATACCAAGAAGCAAGTAATTAGAATATGTAATAAAGCACTCTTTTATATGTTTCAGGTATAGCAATGCTCTTCGCCTTGAACAGCTTAAGCTCTATGAGTTGCTTGTGAGTCAGTCTCGCCACCAACTTCTTGTTCATGAACCATTCTTACGACCTCTACTAAAACTTTTGGCATCTTGTACTGGAGAGGTATTTCCTGTTGAAGTAGAGAAGAGGTTAGTTGTATTACTCAACCAGCTCTGCGTTTCTCTAATGCAGAACATTGAACTCCTTGACTTGTTCTTCTATGCCTCTCCTGATCAGGGACCAGCCAAGTAAGTTTACATCCTTATTGGTAAACTATTGTTGTGTGGAAAACACGTATCTTACAAGTTCACAAATTTGGGATTTCTAAAGCAAATTATTAAAGAAACATATCTTCTTTTCTTTCAGAAAGATTTTTGCAGCTTTGTACAATTGAAGTATCTTCATGCATTGATATGTTTTATCTTGAGATTATCTTATCTTTAAATTATCTTGAGATTACAGTTATCAAGTAATTTTGTTGTCTTAAAATTAAATCATAACACACTATCTACATCTTATTAGAGTTGCAAAAGACAGATAAGAAAAAACAATCAGAAGAAAGTAGTACAAGCAAACTTGTAGTCTTACATGACTTCATATCTTGATCATAGCCATGGGATCATGTGAATGTCGACCACAGGGGTGTAATTAAAAAATGTAATTTGTCTTGAATGGGATTTAAACTGCCACTGCTGCTGCTGCTGCTGCTCCTGCTGCTGCCTTGATGAGAAGCTAGTGACACTGTTACTCTGCTATCTTGCCCTACTCGTTGTAGCACATTTGGTTAGCTCATTATTATTATTATTATTATTATTATTATTATTATTATTATTATTATTATTATTATTATTATTATTTCTTCGTTATGCCCATTCAGAAGCATGTTTGAACTTGTTCATTGGCCTGATGATTTTCACCTTCTTATCCTCCCAAAATCTCTTCATGAATGCATTGTGTTGCATCTTGTGTTCAGTGGACCACTTCCTACCAGTTTTATTTTTTAGATTTCTTCACAAATTTGTGCTTCGCTACTATTGTGTTAAGAGCTCCACAATCTTCTATGATGTCGTCCATGATATTCATTTCTTGGAGGTCTGCCTTAGTTTCTTCTTACTGGGCGAGTTGGCCGTGCGGTTAGAGGCTTGTGGCTGTGAGCTTGCATCTGGGAGATAGTGGGTTAGAATCCCACTGTCGACAGCCCTGAAGATGGTTTTCTGTGGTTTTCCATTTTCACACCAGGCACCTTAATTAAGGCCACAGCTGCTTCCTTCCCATTCCTAGGCCTTTTCTTTCCCATCGTTGTCATAAGACTTATCTATGTCAGTGCGACGTAAAGCCACTAGCAAAAAAAAAAAGTTTCTTCTAGCCAGTGTATTTTGACCTTCTTTGAGTTGATTACTTAAAATAATCTTTTGGTGTGTCTGTCGCTGTCCATTCTATAGATATGGCCATAGAATTTTAGGCGTCTCTTGCATACGGCATTAGTGAACCTGTCAGTTATGAGTAGAGGTCCGCTGTTATCCTCTTAATTCACATTCCATTTTCTCTCGTGGGACCATAAATTTTCCAGGCAAGTTGGCCGTGCGGTTAGGGGCGCGCAGCTGTGAGCTCGCATCCGGGAGATAGTGGGTTTGAACCACACTGTCGGCAGCCCTGAAGATGGTTTTCCATAAGGATCAGGAACCGAAGGAAGGAAATAACCTTATCAACGGAGTTAGCTGAAAATTTGGAGACTCCCTTAAATACAGTAGTCAACGGGTGAGCCAGGTTAGAGAAACTCTGGGGAAAAGCAGGTGTAGGGGGTGCCTGGGAAGGCTTAGAGTGGTCCAGAGGGGTTACTGAGGCATCGTACCTTTGATTCGGGTGCCCTTGTGAAAAGGACGGAGTACAGGTTGGGTTAGGACTAGCGTTAGCCTGTAACATTACGGGCGCAGACAATCTCATTTATGAAAAGTTTTCACTAATCTGAGAGGCCATCGGGGCATTAACCACTTGAGTAGGGGTTATGCAACCTAAAGGAGCACTTGATACCGGTGGCGCTAAAACAGGGGCATGGTTTTGCACCATTGCATCAGAACCGGGCTGAGTAAGAATAGAGGGCAGACACTGAGCCACCACAGAATTACCAGTTACCACAGGAAAATTGATACAGGTACCGACATGCAAAGAAGATAGATCATTTGAATGACTTACAGGTGTCCTAGTTCCAGACAATGAAACAGAAGATCCCAAGCGAGAATTAGTCACCTGAGACTCCTGAATATCACCAGCACTAGATGTCAGACTGCGCACTTGAGCAGCAACAGATGCAGCACCAGAGTTAACACTTTCACACATTTCAGATGGGATAGACACTTGAACTTCAGAATCTGTGTTATTCAAATTATTCCCTTCAAGCAAACCACTAATTCTGTCGAAAATTCTCGAAAACTGTACTAGTAAGGCTTGACATTCCTGCCGCTCAACTTCCGGCAATTCGAGAGACAACAAAACCCTAATTCTGTCCAGGTACTGTAGTAACTGCGCCTTAACCCGCGCTAATTGGCCATGCGAGGGCTCAGAAGCACAAAAGGACATGGCCTTAAATTCAGCTAACCTATCTTTAACCACGGCCAAAGACTCCCACAACTCGTCCGTCGTTAACTCGGGTATGGTTATCGGCAAATCAAGCGACCGTTTCAACAGACTAGTGTCATGTCTGACGTTGCCTATAGAATTCATTTTGCGTATTTTTAACTTGTAAATCAGTTCTGCCTTTCTTAAATGGAAAGGATTAAGAACAGCACGAGCCATCCTGATGGGTAGAAACAAAATTCAAAACGATATACGACTTTCAAACTTAACGCAGAGTTAGGTTAAGCACGATCACCGTTCACTTTTCTTTCTTTCGCAACCACGCGATTGCTCTGCGTACTAGTACTTCAGCGGGTACGCAGGACACAGTTAAAGGGAGGAAAGTAAGTGCAGTTAAAGGGTACCTAAAACACTACACACACAATAAAACATCTGATGAACTACGCGGAAGTCCGCCGATAACAACACAGGTAAATATCAGTAGGGGCAAATTGATGATAATAAACCAGGAGAGTGGAAAGGGAACTGGGAAACCTTACCAATGGCCATGGAGGTGCAAAGGTAGTGGTTTTCCAAAAAGCCAACAGTGATCTCTTGTTTTCAAAACATTATTTACAAAATCGGCAATACAAATTAACTTACATACATACATACATACATACATACATACATACATACAAACATTATCATTATAGACTGTTATGCCTTTCAGCGTTCAGTCTGCAAGCCTCTGTGAATTTACTAAACGTCGCCACAATCCTCGATTTGCAATTAGTGTTGTGGCCTCGTTTAGTTCTATACCTCTTACCTTTAAATCGTTAGAAACCGACTCTAATCATCGTTGTCTTGGACTACCTCTACTTCTCTTACCCTCCATAACAGAGTCCATTATTCTCCTAGGTAACCTATCCTCTTCCATTCGCCTCACATGACCCCACCACCGAAGCCGGTTTATGCGTACAGCTTCATCCATAGAGTTCATTCCTAAATTATCTTTATCTCCTCATTCCGAGTACCCTCCTGCCATTGTTCCCACCTGTTTGTACCAGCAATCATTCTTGCTACTTTCATGTCCGTTACTAAGATATCCTGAGTCCACCCAGCCTTCGCTCCCGTAAAGCAAAGTTGGTCTGAAAAGAAACCAGTGTAAAGATAGTTTCGTCTGGGAGCTGACTTCCTTCTTACAGAATACCGTTGATCGCAACTGCAAGTTCACTGCATTAGCTTTACGACACCTTGATTCAATCTCTCTTACTATATTACCATCCTGGGAGAACACACAACCTAAATACTCGAAATTATCGATTTGTTCTAGGTTTGTATCACCAATCTGACATTCAGTTCTGTTGAATTTCTTACCTATAGACATCAATTTAGTCTTCAAGAGGCTAATTTTCATACCATACTCATTGTACCTCTTTTCAAGTTCCAAGATATTAGACTGCAGGCTTTTGGCACAGTCTGCCATTAAAATCAAGTCGTCAGCATAGGCCAGACTGCTTACTACATTTCCACCTAACTGAATCCCTCCCTGCCATTTTATATCTTTCAGCAGATGATTCATGTAAACTACGAACAGCGAAGCTGTCTAACCACTGTAAGTACCCTGAACCAAGAACTCATTCTACCATCAATTCTCACTGAAGCCCAATTGTCAACATAAATGCCTTTGATTGAATTTAATAATCTACCTTTAATTCCATAGTACCCCAGTATAGCGAACAATTTTTCCCTTGGTACCCTGTCATATGCTTTCTCTAGATCTACGAAACATAAACACAACTGCCTATTCCTCTCGTAGCATTTTTCACTTACCTGGCACATACTGAAAATCTGATCCTGACAGCCTCTCTATGGTCTGAAACCACAATGGTTTTCATCCAACTTCCTCTCAACGACTGATCGCACCCTCCCTTCCAAGATGCCAGTGAATACTTTGCCTGGTATACTAATCAATGAGATACCTCGATAGTTGTTGCAATCCTTCCTGTTCCCTTGCTTATAGATAGGTGCAATTACTGCTTTTGTCCAATCTGAAGGTACATTACCAACACTCCATGCTAATTTTACAACTTTGTGAAGCCATTTCATCCCTGCCTTCCCACTATACTTCACCATTTCAGGTCTAATATCATCTATTCCTGCTGCTTTATGACAATGGAGTTTATTTACCATCCTTTTCACTTCTTCAAGCCCCTCCTTCCCATGAGCTTGGCTGTTTGCAACACCACCAGAATGATTTCCTTTTACATTGAGATGTTCAAGATATACCCTCCACCTCTCCAGTGATTCCCAGGAATCTATTATGAATTCACCTGAATTACTCAAAACACTGTTCATTACCTTTTTCCCTCCCTTCCTAAGATTCTTTATTGCTGTCCAGAAAGGTTTCCCTGCTGCTTGACCTAGCCTTTCCAGGTTATTACCAAAATCTTCCCACGACTTCTTTTTGGATTCAGCAACTATTTGTTTCGCACTGTTTCTTTCATCTACGTACACATCCCTGTTTGCCTCGGCCCTTGTTTGGAGCCATTTCTGATAAGCCTTCTTTATACGCTTACAAGCTGCTCTCACTTCATCATTCCACCAAGATGTTCGCCTTTTCCCATCTTTACACACAGTTGTTCCTAGGCATTCCCTTGCTGTTTCTACTACAGCATCCCTGTATGCCACCCATTCACTTTCTATATCCTGAAACTGCTTACTGTCCAATGTTTGAAATTTCTCACTAATCATATCCATGTACTTCTGTCTAATTTCCTCGTCCTGGAGATTTTCTACCCTTATTTGTTTGCAGACAGATTTCACTTTCTCTACCCTAGGCCTAGAGATAATTAGTTCACTACAGATAAGATAGTGGTCTGTATCATCGAAAAATCCCTAAAAAAAACTCGTACATTCCTAACAGATTTCCTGAATTCAAAGTCGGTTAAGATACAGTCTATTATGGATCTGCTACCTCTAGCCTCCCATGTGTAGCGATGAATAGCCTTATGCTTGAAGAATGTATTCGTAACTGCTAAACCCATACTAGCACAGAAGTCCAGCAAATGCTTCCCATTCCCATTAGCTTCCATATCTTCCCCACATTTACCAATCACCCTTTCGTATCCTTCAGTTCTATTCCCAACTCTCACATTGAAATCGCCCATTAGCACTATTCTATCCTTGCTGTTGACCCTGACCACGATGTCACTCAATGCTCCATAAAACTTGTCAACTTCATCCTCATCTGCACCCTCACATGGTGAATACACGGAAACAATTCTAGTCCTAATTCCTCCAACTGCCAAATCTACCCACATCATTCGCTCATTTACGTGCCTAACAGAAACTATGTTGCGTGCACTGGTATTCCTGATAAAGAGCCCTACCCCAGACTCTGCCCTTCCCTTTCTAACACCCGTCAAGTACACTTTATAATCTCCTATCTCTTCCTCGTTATCTCTCCTTACCCGAATATCACTTACTCCCTAGCACATCCAGATGCATCCTCTTTGCTGACTCAGCCAGTTCTACTTTCTTTTTTCCATAAGCCCCATTAATATTGATAGCTCCCCATCGAATTCCATTTCGTTTGCCAAGTTGTTTCCAAGGAATCCCTCGCCTGTCATATGGGAGTGGGACTCCGTTACTCCCATAGGTCCGAGGCTTGCTTAAAATATTCTGCGTGGTTTCCCATTTTCACACCAGGCAAATGCTAGGTCTGTACCTTAATTAAGGCCACGGCCGCTTCCTTCCAACTCCTAGGCCTTCCCTATCCCATCGTCGCCATAAGACCTGTCTGTGTCGGTGCGACGTAAAGCCCATAGCAAAAAAAAAAAAAAAATTCTGAGCTTGGTAAATTTATGAAGCAGGATGCTACCCCACTTGCACATAGTCCAAGTGAGGATCTCTCCTCTAACGGGTTATGGACCACCGGTGAATTGTATAGTCCAAGCCGCCTGAACACAAGGAGGGCCATGACTCTGAATATGTCCGAGATGTCCACTCCCATTCCATAGCAACTGGTATCCCGACTTTCAGGATCACTTAATAGGCCACTCAGCTGTTGTCCATGGTTCACGAACTAGGACGTGACTACAGTAACCCACACCATGAACCATCACAAATTAACTTCCTAAACAAATTTGCTAGTACACCAAATCTAGACACACTACACACTACGATATACACTTTCTTTGACAAATATAGTTTTACATGTTGCTAGACAAGAGCTTTGCCTTAAGCTCAAAAAGTTTAAGCAAATACACTTTAGTACAAAACAAATTCCACAAATACAATCTTGAAGGTAAGAGGAAACATAAAATACTATTACATTTTAGAGTGATATCAAAACTTGCTTTTCACATCTGATCAAGAGAGTGGCGATTAAGGCAAACTCCTCTGATACACCAACGAAAATTAAATGGAACTTAAAACCAGACAGAAAGCAACAGCGCTTACCCCAAGGCTGCCCATGCTGGTACAGAGGAGACGTAAAAAATATGATTCCAAGAAAATCCCACATAAGTTTAACAAGAACAGAGAAATCTCACAAACGATCTCATTTCCCCAAAACAATGAGCCCAATACTCATCATGAACACAACCTTTCCTTTAACAGCCCCAATAGAACACAGAATGAAAGCGACACTATTCCACATATAACATACATAAGGACGTACATTCTTCACATGTACTATGTCCTACCCCATAACAATAAACAATTACTAGAGAACCTTGTACCAAATTTAAAAAGGAAATCAAATCCTCAGCACAGCATCTCATAATACATTTTCATGAGTTCAGTAGGTACCATCAGTGCATTACAGTTCAGGAGCACACAATTTTTAACTTGAAACAAATCATATATCAGCAGAACAGATCAAATGGATAACTCTCAAAATACAGATCCAAAACGGTTTAATTAATAAATTTTCACCATAGTCCAGTTCGACATATTAAATTATACATAACCCAGGAAAAAGAGCATGAAGATATGGAACAATTACACTAAGGGATCAGTCATAAATGAAGTGGTAAAGTTAATGAAAATTGCAAAATCCAGGGGTGGAAGGTTAATCATCATTATTTGAAGCAAGGGTAATGTCAGTTCGAACAGTTGGAGACCTCTTGGTACTTATAAAGATAGTGGGATCGCGATTAGTTTGTCAACATATTCACCAAGCAAAACAATGAATAACACAAGATGGAATAAGAATTAATTTATCATAACACCACCATAAACACTGTGGCAAAAACAGGACAGTAATAATTACAGAGGAAAGCTCAGAAGGGGAACGAAACCTAAAGTCATATAACCAACCAACTTCACAGAAATAACTAGAATATTAATACCACCATCAGACACCCAATTAAAAAGGTTATGAAATACACCTCAAATCAGATGATCAAAAGGCATATACAACAGTACATTGTACAGTACTGGTTGTCCCTGAAGGACCTCAGGAAAACCTGGGCTAAAAATATGTGACATCAACAGATTCACCCTGCAGCTACAAGCAAACTCAGGTACCTCTCCAATTGCAGAGGAAAATGTGGTAAATAAAACATAAACGGCAGGGAATAAGGTAGTTCGAACGAAGATTCTCAACCATGGTATGAAGAAGGAGGGAACACCACTAAAAGACCCCATAATCAAATAGTAGTTTGATGACTGCAGTACCGACTGGGAATTGCCAGACAATCTCATACTTATCCAGCAAATATCACAGAACGGTAAGGTGTAAAATAAAAAATATCAACAAATATTAAAAATTTCCATTGAGTAAATCACCATAAACAGGTAGGTTATTTAAAGATGAAATTTACTGTTTAGGAAATTAAATTACTGATTACAGGTTATGTAGGTAAACATAAGGTAAAGAATAATTGTAACAGTAAGTTACATTTGTTAAGATGAGTTGCAGACATACCAAAACAAATAACACTCTAATCCACCACTAGGACTCCGAGGTAAAATTTCAAAAGGTGATGCACAGCCTCACCAAAGTGCCTGAACAATCATAAATATAAGCAAATTAAACAACAACCATATCTCACCACATTAATGACCACCAGAGTACATGTGCCAGCCCACAAAGGTTAAAAGGACCATTACCATCCTCGACAGCATGTCTCAAATCATATACAACAATCATCAACCCAAACCCACAGTATCACAATACACATTCACTAAACAGAGGAACAATAGCCATGCCATTAAGGTCAAAAGAAGAAAAACTCCTCAGGTCATGAATCCTTTCTCCATAATCTGCAAAATAACACAAACAAGTAGATAAGGCAATACTTCTCGTGCATCTCATGCAAATCTACAACCCATAATAATAATACAATAGTCGCACAGGTTACCAATTTTAGAACAAATAATTCAGCAAAAAATGATTACACAAAACACAAATCACAAACAAGAGCAGACAAGAATAGGTAAAGAATATGAAAGGTTTGGGTACTAGAGAACAAATTAATATGATCATGATTTAAGTTACACATCCAAGTAATACAGTATGGAAAATTTTAAGTTTAGTATCTAATTAAGCATGCCACCTAATCCAAGATATCAACATTAACACCAGTCGATGAGAAAACATCAGCTAATTAACTCCTTTGGAAGAGCATACCAGATCCCAATATAGAATTAAAATTACGAATTCACACAGTTCACACACTCTAGGCACCCGAATGTTAAATAAAATACCATATAGTCTCAAATTCCACCCGCCACCGAATAAGACCCACACCCTTATTTTGAAAGAACAAAATTTTAAAAAAAATGTGAAGTCAAAATTATTTACAGTCTTTACTAACACACATCAAATGATTAGAAAATACAAATAAAAGTAAACAAACATTTACAGAACGATATCAGACGAGTTCATTCATCATCATCATCATCACATACCCGCCAACTTTCAAAAAGAGAAATCCGGATGATCCTAAAGCGGAAAATTTTTAACACACCCATGTGTCGTAAAGTCTTGAGACATAATGAAAAAGGATGGCAACAGGGGAGATTAGAAACAATACTAATACAAGTCAAATATGTGTTATGATCACCCCTGAAATTAAATACACAAGGTTACATCTTCATGAGTGCTTGTCTGTTTCCACTTAACACCGCGAACACTTTCTGTGATCGTATAACACAAGGAAATTAAGCAGAATATGCCTTCTTAAAAGACTGATAATATGGTTTCTTAGTTGAACTCATTACGAACACCACTAACAATACTAAATTGCTTACAAATTCATCACACAATTCCACGAGTTTCAGAACTACCACCAGTGTTACTCACACCCATGCATAGACAAAGCCTTTCACAGCTGCTACAAACCACGATACAGTTACTGAAGTTGTTATATATAAATTCACAGCCTGCTACTTTTCACGGATATCTTATCTTCAAAATCATAGCCTGATACTTGTTTGGGAACATCTTAGTGAATAAAGTAGCAGTTGAGGTCGAACAGGTGACAAAAGCACGGTGATAATAGATAATGTGATTATCGATACATTTATCGGTCAAATTTCAAATACTACATCTCGTATTACCAGCTACTATCGAAAGTCAAACAAATCTGATTTGACTGCAGAAAGCGAAATCAAGCGTGGATATTCAAAATCCGTACAATATCATCGTTCGTCCATACAACCGTAAAACACACTCAACATCCGTACATTTTACGGAAAAACCGGAATACTTGGTAGGTATGCCATCAGTACCAACTTCGGAACTTTCATCACCATCACCTTCCCACAAAATGTCATCATCGCTGCCATCCATAGCATTAGAAATGCTACATTTCCTGAAGCTCTTCCATATGAGGTCTTCAGGGATACGATTCCATGCCATCAAAATACAATTGCGATTACACGACTTGTCGATATCGTATTTCCTACCGGCGTCACAATTTCCAATAATTTAGGCTTCCCGAACTACTTTCAGTTTCTCACTCGCACTAAAAGATTGCAGACGCTTTGTGGAATTCATGTTGATACTCGGAGGACATGCGTGAGACTGACGCCAAGCGCGGAAGTAGCGTATACTGAGAGTGGAGAGGGCATTGTTCCCAAGCCGCGCTGGCGGTGATGCCCGATTTATGCGCATTTGGAAAGATAAATTTCCCAAAATGTTAAATAAGACCCGCACCCAAATTTGGAAGTGATATTTTGGAAAACACAGTGCGGGTGGTATTCGAGATTATACGGTATACCAGCCAAGACATGGATATACAATAAAAATAGGCTTACGGTAATGTAACCGGTCACTAAGTGGTTACATAAAACAAAGCACTAAACACAGTAAAGGGGGGAAGGTAATAGCAACTACACAATATCAGAAACTGCAACCTCTCCAAAGGGTAAGGTTACAATTAATAGGTTTAAAGAAGAGAAAATGTTTGCTACCGTAATGCTTTCACCAAAGGTACTGTACACTAGGCATGTCAACATGTACGAAATTAAATTTGCAAGTACATTAATCACAGGAAATAAACAAACAGTTTAACCAACATGACTATTAAGAAAGGATAACCGGGAAACGGCTGGGAACCATATCCAAGCGATGGAAGGTATTGGTAACACTGAAGAAGCGAAGTCAATGTAATCCTAAACTTTACTTAACAAGTTAGATTCGATTTCATATATAAAGCAATAACCAAGATACAATTAAAATAATGACGGCATAATTTCAACAACCATTACAATTTACATGAGGGTAGCATTTAGTGATTAAATTTATTTTACACCGGAACATCACACATGACGTTCCACTGTCGTGGCGTTACCTTTAAAAACCCAAAACAGTTCGAAATAAATAAAGGAAGGTAACGTTATACTAAAATGAAGAGATACATCTAAGGAGGAAAAATAATTTACGTATAATCCTGGAGCAGAGCATCTTCAGTGGGTAGCCCCCTCAGAAACACTTCTGAGAAAGGGTACCCGACCTAAAGATGAATAATCCACGATGAAGCGGAATTAATGAATGAGATAGTCCCGAGAAAAAAAATTTACTTATAAAGATTACTTCGAAAGGCGTATAACATTTAATTTACAAAACAACAAACGGGAACTATCTCTTGACAAAGTGAGGCGACTTACCGAAACGGCTAAGTCATAATTATAACATTTGGAAGCAGAAGGAAACACGGGTACGCTCCGGCAAGATAAATTAAATGAAACACTACATCTGAAACTGAATACCAGAAAAGTTAAAAAATATTAATCAGTGCTTACCGGATGGCGGGGCCAAGAAGACCCGTGCCTTGGAAGGTGACCGTTCCCTTCAGTGGTCAAACAGAAAAGACGCCCTCGCAGAGCAAGGCTCCAGCGACAACGCTTCTCCCCGGAAATTATGAAATATTACCACGGCCAATGAGCGTACGATGTTTTCCTTCACCTACCAATCACATTTCCTTTTATTTTCTCCAATAGGAGCGCAGAAAAAATAGTGCTGACAAAGAACATTTAGGAAGCCTTTAGAAAATTACGAAATTTGTGCAACTTTACGAAACCGGAAATCTCCCACGCCGATGTGGCGCGTGTGGTACAGGATGCACCAGAATTACAATAACAATCAAATAATTTTAAAATCATATCGACTTCAAACAAATTAAACAATTCCAAAATTCACATACTGAGGAAAACCAAAACAAACAATTGAATAAATCCTTTACATACATAATTTATCGCCGTCTTCCGAGTCCAAATAATCAAATCCCAATAATCACAACATACTCCCCCCCTTTAATTTGGAGCACCGCTCCAAAATAAAAATTTTGATCACAATTTTAGCAGTTCAGTTACAGCATAGTTTAGAAAATAACAAAACACCCAAAAAAACACACTGAAAAACAAAGGAAAAATGTCACTGAAAACAAAGGACATATAACAATGTTTGTTGAAACAGAAACCACGTAAAATATACACTAAAGAGATTTTTAAAAAATTTTCTTTTTTGTTGTTATGTTCATAAAACACCACACTGAAATTATTTTCTTTAAAAAAAATGAAACGTTCACTGAAAAAAAAATTTAACACAAAATAAGAGACATCTTTTGGATTGAGTTCTTGGTTTTTCTGTTTTATTTACACTGTAGCACCACGAGTTCTTGCTGTTGATGTGACTGACGACGCGGCCACTGTCTTCAGCCTCTACATTACAGTTCAAACTGGGTGATTGCGCACAGCCCAGCAGGACTGGCGTCATTGTCATATCTGGTTACAGCGCTGTAAATTGACATGTCCAAGTATAGGTGATATCACGTGCCACTAATGGCCACGTCAGAGTATGTCTGGTAATTATTCAGAATCTTGGCATGGGATGATGGTCACCACCATGCAGACGGTTCCCTCTTGGATTAGGGACGTCAAGTTGTCAGGCAAGAACAGTAATTGTCATCTGTGCCTCAGGACACTGGAATGCAGTGCAGAACGGCAGGGCCCAAGACATAACGTACCTCTCCACTAGGCACGACAGCAGAAATGGGGATGGTATCCCCCTCCGACCACTGCAACAGAAATTTACCCGCAGCAGACAGGGAATATGAAGCTAAAGCCACCCTGGTGGACAAGAGCTTGGAGGCACCTAACCGGTGTCTCCTCGACCTTCATTTGGGAGGTTCCCCCACAGGTTTGGGACTATCTTAGCCCCCCCATTCCAGCAAGCACTATGGATAACTTAAGATGAAATTTAGGAAATAGTTTAAAGAAACTCAAAAACTCTACCGGAGTTTACCCTGATTCCACAATTTGACAATAATCCCTAGTTACGAAGATCATAATTCTACCCCACAATACATACTAAATTATATCTAATATGATCATAAATGACCTTTCCATTACAACTAAAGAGACTTAACTAAATCATAAACTATAAAACCCGAAAAATTGTGCGCACTAATTAAAAATTTGCTTACAACTAATTCCTTATCACTACCCCAAAACAAAATAGTTACTAAAGTATTATCTCATAACTAGGGAATTTTTATCTGAGATAAATGCACACGGCTGATCCTCTTTCTTTCAGGATCACTGACTAACAATGATACAGGGGTTAAAAATTTCAAAATTGTGCAGGGACCTCGAAATCTGGGGGATAACTTGCTTATTACATGGTCCGCAGCACTACTAATGGGATGAGTCTTTACATAGACCTGGTCACCCACAGACAGATTGTGCGGTCTTCGCCCGTGATATAGTTACGTTGAACTTTAGCGTAATAAACCTTCAAATTTTTACGCGCACGATGCCAAGCAGCACGTATCGTTTCTGGATTAGCGACATCAGGCAGGAGATCGTTAATGGACCACAGATTAGAAAGTGGAGAATTAGGGGTGAACGCTAGCATCAATGAAGCAGGAGTTTGCTTGTGACTTTCATGAACAGCAGTATTGAAAGCAAACGATAGCCAATTAAGTGAAGAATCCCACTTTGAGTGGTCAGAAGAATGGTATGCAATAAGAGCAGATCTTAGGTTCCGATTAACTCTTTCAGCATAATTAGGCCTGGGATAATAAGGTGTTGTAGTCACATGAGAGATAGATAGATCAAAACAGAAATTACGGAATTGCACAGATGTAAAAGCTCTAGCATTATCACTCACTAAAAATTGACAGGGTCCAAATGAAGCAAAGATCTGTTTTAAGCAAGAAATAGTAGTACTAGCATTAGCCATGCGAGTAGGGAACAGCCATGTAAAACGCGAGAACGCATCAACACACACAAGTATGAAACGATGGCCGGTCCGTGAACGCGGGAATGGTCCAATGTAGTCGATAAATAGTCTCTCCATTGGGCGAGAAGCTTGCTCAGATGACAACAGACCAAGGCGGGTATTAGGAGCGGGTTTACTGATGTTACAGGTTTTGCAAGATTTGACCATTGTGCGAATTTCACCATCCATAGATTTCCAAATAAAATGCTTACGAATTTTCTCCCTAGTTTTAAATACACCAAGATGTCCGCCAACAGGGGATTCATGGAAATATTTGAAAAGAGCAGGGACTAGATTAGAAGGTACAACAATTTTGGGGTCTCTGCGCCCACGAGCAGGACAACACAGAACACCATTTTTGAGGACATACGGTTTGACATGTTCACCAGATTTAATCCTGTCAATAATACCCTTCAATTCAGGATCGTCTTCCTGATGTTTAGAAATATCTTTGAAAAGGACAGGGGAATTGGTCAAAACCACATTAACAAAGGCCGAAACTTGTTCAGGAGAGGGATCAGCGGATTCTAATTGAGGATCAGAACTGCCAGGGTAGAACATTCTACTAAGAGTGTCGGCAATGACATTTTGAGTTCCACGAATATGACGAGCTTCAAATTGAAAAGCTGAGATGCGTACTGCCCAACGCGCAAGACGACCAGTTCTTCTTGGCTTGGCCAGTACCCAACTCAATGCCTGATTGTCTGTTTCAAGATCAAAAGGTAGATGTTCAAGATACATTCTAAATTTCTCCAAGGAGAAAACAACAGCTAAGGCTTCTAACTCATATATAGAATAGTTGCGTTCAGCAGGATTTAGACTACGCGAAGCATAAGAGATAGGACGACGTCCCTCTTCAAATTCCTGAAGGAGAACACCAGATATACCTGTAGAAGAGGCATCGGTTTGAAGAATGAAACGTTTAGAAAAATCTGGCATCGCCAGCACAGGAGCATTACATAAAGCAGATTTTAGCTCATAGAAAGCTTCAAGTTGGGCATCACCCCACTCAAATTTAGCATCTTTTCTCCTCAAGGCATTTAATGGGGCTGCTCTTTCAGCGAAATTAGGGATAAATTTACGGAAGAAATTGACCATACCAACGAACCTAGCGACAGCTTTGACATCTTTAGGAGTAGGAAAATTTTGGATAGCTGCAGTACGAGATTGGTCAACCGAAACACCTTTCTCGGACACGATATGGCCTAGGAAGGACATCTGAGGCTGTGCGAAAGTCACTTTGCTAGCCTTAAGGGTTAGTCCTGCTTTACGGAGTCTTTCAAGGACTTCATTGATATGAGCAAGGTGTTCTTCAAAAGTTTCGCTAAAAATTACCAAATCATCAAGATAATTATAAACGAATTTGAATTTAATGTCCGACAACACGTTATCCAGCAGCCGGGTCAAAACAGCAGCTCCCGTTGCCAGTCCAAACGGCACGCGCTCAAATTCATAGAGGTTCCAGTCAGTAGCAAAAGCTGTGAGATGCTTGGATTCCTCAGCAAGAGGTATCTGATAGTACGCCTGATTCAGATCAAAAGTGGTAAAAATTTTGGCATTAGCAAACCAAGAGAAACAAGAGTGCAAGTCAGGAAGTGGAACAGATTGAAGCACAACTCGCTTATTCAACATTCGATAGTCTATTACAGGCCGAAAACCACCCTGTGGTTTAGGGACTAGAAATATGGGAGAAGAGTACGCAGATTTAGAAGGACGTATTACACCATCAGCAAGCATTTGGTCGATGATAGCCTTAAGGGCTTTCATCTTAGGAGGCGACAACCGGTACGGAGGAGAACGAACAGGTACATTGTCAGTTACTTCAATTTTATATTCCAAAACATTGGTCACACCTAACTTGTCAGTGAACACATCAGGAAATTTATTGCAAAGATTCCTAAGCTGGTTGGCCTGATCATCAGGCAAATGATCAAAGTCGAAAGCTTTTGGTTCACTTGTGTCCTCAGACACAGCACTGACATGATAAGGAAGGATAGGAGAACGGTTACACAATTTAAAGATCCTCATGGAAAACTTAAACTGGAACTTATTATATTGAAGATCCAAAACCATACCAGTTTTGGCAATAAAATTTGCACCGAGAATGAAAGGACAAGATAAATCTTTCACCACTACCACGGGCATTTTCCATGTGAAATTACGTATTCTAATTTTGAGATTCAGACTTCCAATCAAATTCAAGGAATTAGAATTAGCCGTATGGCAGGTTAAAGACACAGGTTTTAAAGCAGGGAACTTACAAACAGATTTCACAGAGTTATACAATTTTTCACTCATCAAGGTGAGGCTACTTCCAGAATCAACTAAAGCACAAACTGGTTCATTGTTCACTTCTAGGCAAATGTAAGGTAATTTACATGGAGGAATAGCAGAAATACCACAAGATTTTGGAAAATTGACACTAGGGTCAGACTGAAGCTTATAATCGACTACAGGGTCGGGTAAATCATCAACTAATTGACAGCGATAACAGACGAAACATGAAGGTACACTATAAGTTCTGGCATCAGGATCGGCGGCTAGTCATCTGGGATTACTATTACCAGAACGCCCAGAGCCGGAAGAATTGCGAGGACACTGTCTTGAAAAGTGTCTATTTGACCCACAATATCTGCAAGAACTAGTGGAGAGAGAAACTCTATTCTCATTCGGAATTGAATTGCCTAAAGGCTCAATCTTAGGACAGTTCCTTTGGAAATTTTGAAGTTGACCACCCATGACAGGTTTTGAATTGCCTAAGGGCCCAATCTTAGGACAATTCCGCTGGAAGTGATCCGTAGAACCACAACTATAACATGCACGTGAATTACGTGGCTTGGAAGAAGTAGAAACGGTACTAGTGACCTGAGAAGACATGCTCACAGGAGGAGGAGCTAATGCGACTCGTAACTGGTCGGCATACCTAATGCCTTCAGCAGAAACAGTAATAGCTTCCAACTGAGCGAATGTAGCGGGTCGAGGTGACAGAGCAAGATACGACCGGTAATTTGGTGCAAGACCCTCAATAATGCTAGCAACCATTTGAGACTCAGAATAGTTTAGCATGAAGATCCGAGCATTGAACTTAATGTCCTGCATGTATTCCGACAAAGTTTCATTCAAATACTGTACTCTAAAATAATGCTTCTGAACCAAAGAAGACAAAGCACGGGAAGGAATAAAAAACTCAAGCACATGTGCATGAAATTGGTCAACTGTCCACTTTTCTGAAATGGCTCTTATGACATGCTCAGAAAGAGCTCCAGATACATGTGGATATAAGACTTGGAAGAAATTGTCACGACTTAAGGAATACACTACACTCTGATCTTTAAATTCGACCAAAAAACGTAGAAACACTATGACTTCGTCAATTGAATTAGCGGTGAACTTAGATACACCCTTAAATATAGCAGTTAATGGGTGAGGCAAGTTTGAAAAAATTTGAGAAGCAGCAGGAGTAGGTACCTGAACAGCACTGGATTGGTTACAAGAAGGCAATACAGTAGTAAAGAAATCTTGATTAGAACGCTCCTGGGATAGGGTAGGAGTACTAAAAGTGAGGTTAGGACTGAGGTTAGATTGCATAGAAACCGGCACAGATATTCGCATTTGCGACACATTTTCACACATCTGTGACACCCCAGAAGAATTTACTACAGGTGACGCTTGGACATGGGGATATCTTTGTACGATAGGAAGAGAAACAACTTGGGTCGCAACCGGAGGATGAGATAAAGACACAGTAGAATTAACAGTTCCCATAGGAACAGTTGACATAGTAACTTGCGTACAAGAAACACCACTTTCATTATTCACGGGCAGAGAAGCACTGGTAAATACAGCAGGAGAAGATTGCACGGGAGTATCATTAAAAGTGACCACTGCACTAACTGGTGAAGCAGTAGATACAGATACAGTGTCACTGTCACACGTTTCAGATTGGACGGGTACATTAACTATAGAACTTGAGCTAGGCAAAGAATTACCTTCCAGCAATCCAACAATCTTATCAAAAATATCACAAAACTGCAATAACAACGATTCGCACTCACATCGCTCATCTTCAGATAAATTATGCGCCAACAGATCGCGAATCCTGTCCACGTAATGCTGCACTTGGCCTTTCGCACGTGTTAACTGTGCATCGGACGGTTTAGAAGAACAAAATGACATAATAATGGCTTTATATTCTACAATTTTATCTCTGACAATCGACAAAGATGCGCACACTTCATCTGTTGATAACCCTGGGACGAAAACAGGTTCATTTAGCGATTGTTTCAACAAGCTCGTGTCATCCTTAACCTTTCCTGTCGAATTCAACTTACGAATACGAAGTTCGTAAGCTAATTCCTCCTTCCTCAAATGGAACGGCCCTGGGATAGCACGAGACATGTTGATAAAAAAGGAAATTACGAGATAATACTTGAATTAAATTTTAGGTTATAACCACCGAATTACCGTCAACTTTGCTTCTTCAGCAACCACGCTCTGCTACCATACTGCAACCTCTCCAAAGGGTAAGGTTACAATTAATAGGTTTAAAGAAGAGAAAATGTTTGCTACCGTAATGCTTTCACCAAAGGTACTGTACACTAGGCATGTCAACATGTACGAAATTAAATTTGCAAGCACATTAATCACAGGAAATAAACAAACAGTTTAACCAACATGACTATTAAGAAAGGATAACCGGGAAACGGCTGGGAACCATATCCAAGCGATGGAAGGTATTGGTAACACTGAAGAAGCGAAGTCAATGTAATCCTAAACTTTACTTAACAAGTTAGATTCGATTTCATATATAAAGCAATAACCAAGATACAATTAAAATAATGACGGCATAATTTCAACAACCATTACAATTTACATGAGGGTAGCATTTAGTAATTAAATTTATTTTACACCGGAACATCACACATGACGTTCCACTGTCGTGGCGTTACCTTTAAAAACCCAAAACAGTTCGAAATAAATAAAGGAAGGTAACGTTATACTAAAATGAAGAGATACATCTAAGGAGGAAAAATAATTTACGTATAATCATGGAGCAGAGCATCTTCAGTGGGTAGCCCCCTCAGAAACACTTCTGAGAAAGGGTACCCGACCTAAAGATGAATAATCCACGATGAAGCGGAATTAATGAATGAGATAGTCCCGAGAAAAAAAATTTACTTATAAAGATTACTTCGAAAGGCGTATAACATTTAATTTACAAAACAACAAACGGGAACTATCTCTTGACAAAGTGAGGCGACTTACCGAAACGGCTAAGTCATAATTATAACATTTGGAAGCAGAAGGAAACACGGGTACGCTCCGGCAAGATAAATTAAATGAAACACTACATCTGAAACTGAATACCAGAAAAGTTAAAAAATATTAATCAGTGCTTACCGGATGGCGGGGCCAAGAAGACCCGTGCCTTGGAAGGTGACCGTTCCCTTCAGTGGTCAAACAGAAAAGACGCCCTCGCAGAGCAAGGCTCCAGCGACAACGCTTCTCCCCGGAAATTATGAAATATTACCACGGCCAATGAGCGTACGATGTTTTCCTTCACCTACCAATCACATTTCCTTTTATTTTCTCCAATAGGAGCGCAGAAAAAATAGTGCTGACAAAGAACATTTAGGAAGCCTTTAGAAAATTACGAAATTTGTGCAACTTTACGAAACCGGAAATCTCCCACGCCGATGTGGCGCGTGTGGTACAGGATGCACCAGAATTACAATAACAATCAAATAATTTTAAAATCATATCGACTTCAAACAAATTAAACAATTCCAAAATTCACATACTGAGGAAAACCAAAACAAACAATTGAATAAATCCTTTACATACATAATTTATCGCCGTCTTCCGAGTCCAAATAATCAAATCCCAATAATCACAACAGAAACCACTACACACTCAGAGAAACATTAGCTGAAATTACGCGGATCTCCGCCGACCAAAACATACTTAAATATCAGTAGGGCCAACTAGTGGACAATAAACCAGGAAAGTGGAAACAGGCAGGACCTACCAAGGGCATGGACATGGCTTAGATTGCAGATTCCGAAATAAATCAACTTTGATCCTTAAATTTGAAAAATGTTATTTACAAAAGAAATTTTACAAATACATTCCGAACCAAATCCACCAACTTGCAACTTACGAACTATATTCTCCGTGATACACATAACTTAGAGGTTCTTTGTTAATGTCTTTCTACAAGTTCAAAATTTCAAACCAACTATACATCTAGTTACAAATCCAGTTGTACAATGCAATTTACAGTGAAGTAAACGTACTCTCCAAAACTCCAGCGAACCTCAAGAGACACTGAACTACCAGAGGCAAACCACAAGGTAAATATATTAAACTACAATCTACATATTTAGTGAAACAAGAAAAGGAATGCCTCGAAAACAAACAGGTAAGCCCAGCTGAAAAGCTAAGGTGTCATAAATAATTAATTTGGCAAATCTAGGTTAGGCTAGGGCAGACTCCTATATGAAATAGCAACCGAACATTACGGAAATTTTAGCCGGAAAGGAATTCAAGAGTGCTTACCCGAAGGTGGCACATCCCGTTAGAGAGGCGTCGTACACGTCGTAAAACTTCAGACAGACAGACTAAGGCAGACCAGGCCAAGACAAGACAAGACAGACCGAATTATCACGAACGCTGCCTCGCTCTCTATATATAGGTAAACCCTGGCCTTGGAGTAGCCAATCAGAATGCATGAGTCCGCCTACCCCTCCTAGGTTCACCAATCACAATTCCTACTTTCAGTCGCGAACTTTAACTAAGCTTCTCGAATATGCATGTTCGCGAATCTTCCATTTCCAGAATAGTTAGAAAATGCCTTCTAGAACACATAACCAACAAAAGGCAACACACCCTGTTCAAAAATTCATGTAACAATTTTCTAGATACTTCCACTAGGTACAGAACTGAAATCTACTTTTTACAAATACATATGTTACAAATATTACACAGTACAGGTTAGGTTGTTACAAATGAAACATATTACCACACTTTACAAATAAAGACTTCAATGAACACTTTCCACTTTCAACTACATTGTTCACCTGTGACAGGTAAGACTAGGAAAAATATCAGAGTCAGTCTCGAGGACCTCATAATCGACCAGACTGACAACATAACTCTCCACGCTGCCAGGATGCACATCAGATAATTCCATACTTATCTGAGAAATACATAGTGTACAATGATATTGATTGAACTGATAATAACCCAACACAAAGCTGGCTTCATGCCAAATTTTGATAAAAGATTAATAATATCCAAAAGAATATAATTTTATAATTCCAGGTTCCCAGGGCAAGTTCAGAGTGAATGAAATATTTGTCTTACACAATGACATAAGTACAACCTACTTTACTGTTGCACATTCTCACACTTTATTGTAACTGATAGACATAAATTGTGGTTAGAAAAAGTTTCAAGAGAAAGGAAAGGCATTAATAACCATTTAAAAATAGTAGTAAGAACCAAAGAATAAATAACATGAATTACATCGGTAAGTAATATACATCCTAACATGACCAGGAAAGGAAAGCGGAGGTGTTTAGGTGGCAACATCAGGAAATCCATAGATGTACAAGAGAGCTCAAAGGTTAATCAGCACCAACCCTATTACAACTATTACCAATCCAAGAAACAAGGATGAAAAACAACTCATTAATTAAATATACTACCACAGAATGGCAAGATTAAGAAAATACAGTTTAACTTATTAATCAACAGTGAAACATGACAAGAAGAAAATAAGGAAGGGTTGTTATTCAATAGTCCAGATAGTAAATGAAGGAAATTAGTTAGTGGACATCCTCCTTGCTTAATAAAATGAATAACTAAGCGACCACATTTAACATCAGATGATCTGATACAATTTGAAAAAGAACATAATATTCCATATGAGAATACGTCAGAGGCCAATGCACACCCAAGAAAAGACAAATGCCTCAAAAGGGCCTCAGGCTGCTAATAAAGTGAATTACCTCACATACGAGACTTCCCATACAGCCTGAAATAACCTTGCCTAACTCTAGGCACCCCAATGTTAAATATACCAGCCAAAACATGGATATACGATAAAAACAGGCTTACTATAAGACTAGGAAAAATATCAGAGTAAGTCTCAAGGACTTCCTAATCGACCAGACTGACAACATAACTCTCCACGCTGCCAAGATGCACATCAGATAATCCCATACTTATCTGAGAAATACATAGTGTACAACGATATTAATTGAAATGATGATAACCCAACACAAAGCTGGCTTCATGCCAGAACATGAATCCAGAACAGAGAAAACTGGACAGGTGTAGAAACATTTTCCAGTTCACAGATATTTAAAAAGAAGAAAATTTGGAACACAATAAGCAATTCTAATCACCACACAACAGAATCATAAAGTTAAGATCCTCCAGAAGGTACGTAATGAGATGTTAGAGATAGTGAGAATAAAGTACAATTTAGAGAGGGTAATAAATTCGACACTGCAAGAATCACTTAGAATTAACCGATGTACAACTAGCTAAATAAATTTTTCTCAACAACTACCCACATAAAACGAAAAACATCAGATAAAATTCAAGGAATACTGGAACTTATTAGAATGTTCAGAAGGAGACAACATTAAATACAGTAGGCTACAGATTGAACCTAGGGCTTTCACCCATAACTATCCATAAAACCAAAAACACATCACAATAAATGTTTAAAAGAATTTTAACAACCACCCCCAAGATTAAAATTAGAGACATATAACAGAGGAAAGGCAAGACCAAAATCCCAAACCATAAAATGATAAATGATATAGGTAACAAGAATTAATTCTAGTCACTACGAGATTACACACACATGCACACAATCAACCAGGTCTCTTACCAACATGACACAAATGGTAATTAAAAGGTTAAGTAACCCACCCCAGTGTCATATGCATCATCAACATAACACCAATAACTGCTAATAACAAACAGTAACATCAGAAACCTGTACTAAATGTATGATTGGTTAATAGAAAATCCATTTTATAATACCTCTGAATTCCTAGAAATGCATAATGTTAGTATTAAGTTTTAATACAGCATATTAAGTACTAAATTATTACCAGTTGACAAAGCCTATTTTATTGTATATGGTCAATGGCAAATAAAGATTCTTGATTCTTGATCACAGGAAAAAGGAATTAATAGTCTCAGTACATCCTCCAAATAGGCCTAAATCCAAGATTTCAAACACATGGATGCTGAAGATAAGGGTTCATTAGAACATACACACACATAACACAAGCTGTGACTCGTAGGACAGAGAAAATGGGATATCTGGCAAAACACATTAAAGTTCAAAGACTATATTTTAAGAGGAATAATTGAAATTCTCAAAACCAGAATAAGCAGGACACCAGAGTGCTGAAATAAATGACATGATAATAATATTCAACTTAGTTTAGACAGCTCAGCATAAATCCAGGCTCAATCTTCGAGAAATATAATTTAAAGGTTAAATGATCAAACCACTAGGATATTCTTAAACAAGGAGACATATCTTCAAGATGTTCACCAAGCTTGCATTCATGACACTTCACATCAAGCTGGGTAAATAGAGGAATATCATGGTTTAGATCCACGTAGTGTTTCAGTGAGAAAATCACCTAATAAGGTGGCTGAGATCACAATGTGCTCACTATCTAATTACAGTCCCAATACCATTAACATATTCAAAATAAAGGCCACAGATTTACTTGTTGCTCCAGGAGGACAGGACAAATAAAATTAAAACAGCAAACACTTTAAATAGGTTGACATCCACCGAACCAACTCCAGAAGGATCAGATTCATAAGAATAAATCCAACAGGAAATATCCACTCTCCATGTAAATATTTAAGGTTGGGAGAAGCCAGAAACACAACATGCAAATAAGAAAACAATAGGATTAGTAGAATGCACCAACAAGGTTAACAAATAACTCTTATATATCATATTAATCCGACCAAACAAGGGGCAACCATGTATATATGCTACCACTGTGACATGGCGATAATTAATAAATGAATTGATCAACCGAGGATGTCAAACATGAATATACAGCAAATCAAAGTGATGTAGAAGGAGCTTCCCATAACTTAACCCAAAATCCGCAAGATCGTTGTGTGATTGCCAACTTGCTGGTCAAACTACATAACGATAACTTGGAAATAAATAACGAGGCTTTAATAAAGGAAAATATAAATACAAGAATTATGGAGATACATAGAATTAATTTTACAAACCCCGACTTGATATACCCCAATGCCCATTGGCTGCATTTATTCGTTATTATTAATATAAACACCAGAGGATTTTTAAAAAAATCAAGGAACTTTTTTATTTAACAATATCAAGGATGATTAGTCAGCCCAAAATTTAAATTAAGTTAGGACATTAAAAATGGAATACTTCATTAATTGAATTCACTTATGGTAGAGATTTAAATTAGATCAGTTTTTGCACTAGGTTAAAAACCAAAACCTGGAATGTAATAATTTTATCAGTTGATCGAATATAGTAATAAATTTAAATTATAAAGAATTACTAGGAAGCCTTGAACTGAAACCGAAGGAAGGTTACACTTGATTACAGATTAAAAACACCATGTCGAAAGAAAGTACCGAATATAAAAGAAGGTGTCAGAAACATACATTGCATAGACCCAAAAGGGTCAATATGGGGCAAAAGCCCTAATATATATAAATAATATCCTACATAATATGCCTGTAAAGGAGACTGTCTCAAGCCATACTAACTCTCAATGGCTGACAACACTCGGCAGGGCCCCACACAGGTGTGCACAGCGAGTCAAATGCTTGCCTCAAGGCTACGTATCAGAAGGGATGAAAGAAAACTGTTCAGATTAGAAGGCTAGGGACACACTAAAATGAAAGCAAGGCAGGAAATAATAATAATTTTTTTGAAGAACATCATGTATAAAATACTGTTACATTATTATCGTTAATGCCCTGAGGGGAATAAATTGGAATTTTATCTTATTATTTTTTTGCACAGTATTCCTTGCCCGGCTACTCATTCCTGCCACCTGGCTGATGAACATTTCTGGGGAGAACACTGGAGTAAAGAACTGGAATCATAGATAAGGCTTTTTGCAGATGATGTTATACTGTAGTGAGTAAGAAATAATGTTACAAGATTCAAAAGATCTCGACAATGTTGTGTGATGAACAGGAGCCAATGATGGTAAATAGTGTGAAGAGTCAGGTCATAAGTTTCACCAAGAGGAAAAGTCTTGTGTTTTAATTCCAGTGTTGGACTGCAAATATTTCATGGGGATCTATGTTAAGTACCTAGGTGTTAAAACAAGGAAAGATCTTCATTGTGATAATCACATTAATGGGATTGTAAATGAAGGTTGCAGATCTGTAAAACTTTATATGACAGCAGTTTTCTGCCCTGAATGCAAAAATGGGTGCGCAAAATAGGATTTTTTTTCTTGAGGGTGTTTCCCTGACCTTAAATTGAGAAATATGGTTATGGATAATGACACAAATGTTACCTTCAACCGCATTTCCACTGTGATTTTTGCCTCATGTTGACAGGTGACATATTTTGAACTAATAGGCTAGTCAGCCTTGCAACTCTATCATGAGAAACTCCATGTGTTTGCAAAAATACATTTTTGCAAACTGGAGTAAACACTCCATTGACTTTAACATTGCTCTCAAAAGATTTATTTTTCATTTGTGAGGATTGATTTTCACTTGTACCAGCTGAGCAATCTGTTACTTTCTTCACTCTACACTTAATTTTTTAGCTTCTATCAAAGTTTGCAAATATAAATGTTGTTGTTTTTCAGTATCAAGTGAATAGAAATAAGTCCAGATCTCACTTTTTGTGTCATTGTCAATAAACTGCATTTCTGTGGACATTTGCATACAAGCTTTGTCAGGACTAGATTTTGCTGGAACATTGTTGCCTTTATAGTTAAGACTCCCAGATACCAGAGGAATTGTGGTGGCGGGCGCGATAGCGGTGGCGGTCACAATGGTGATCAAGTCTTTTTCACACTAAACAGTGTGGTGGTAGCGATCAGTTTGAAAAATCATGTAAGGACAACATCTGGAAGGAGCGTTACTTTTGGCTGTAGTTGGTGAGGAGGACATTTCATAGGCCATTATCGGTAAAAGTGCAAACAACTACATTTATTGTAAAGGCTGCAACACCCCCTAACAGTGGTAATTAATGACGTACGGCATAGGGATGTGTGCACACAAGATAAATTTTAAACAAGGAGCGAATGAAATCAAAACAGAAAATAACACACCAAAATAAAATGTAGCAAGGAAGAGTGCTGGAACAAACCCATCATGGAGGGAGAGAGGAGGGGATCGAGGAACTACGAGGCAATACAACATCAAAATGACACCGATATTTTCAAAAAATAAAATAAAAATATAATTAATAAATAATAATTTACATTGCACTACATTATGAAAACAAAGAAAAAAAATATCTGAGAAATAATAATAAAATTGTAGGAAGTTCAATAAATTTTCATTAAATAAATAAACTACATGTAAATAAGGTTAATTCTGAAGTAAATAAATTAATTACATTCTCCAAGCTACCCTGGTGCACCAGCCCCTTACCTTACACATTTTTGAAAATATGTACATTAAATAAAATTTAAGATTAACACAGGAAAAATGGGTTGGATGGCAAATCGAGGGCCTTTGACAGCACCCCAGTGGAAGCTAAAATCCCACCAAACCACATATTAATGAAGAAACCCAACATATCACCATTAACACAGAACACAGCAAATACCGACCATAATGTCCCCACAGCAGACACGCCCAGAAAATAAAAATACAACCCGGATAAAACCAAATTTTAAGACCACAAGGACATGTTATGGGCAGACAATAAATAAAACACCGAAACATAATTTACAGTATAGATCCAGTTCACATAACATCACCGAGACCAAAAAACAAACACACAGATTTAGAAGGAAACAAGTCTTAATAGCATTCACGGAGCAATCCACAAGATGCTCTTATCGCTCTCGCGACAATTCACAATATCCCCAATAATAAAGTTACGTAACCGTCAGGCACGAAGAGATAAAACAACAATCAGGATCGGTAAGATAAGGACAGGCTCATATCTTTCGCACTAGGGATGTCTAAGCCCTCGATTAAATGAACACGTTACAGTGGCATTGTTGACAAACGTTAACAGAAATGCGGGTTTACAAAATTAGAACAACGATCTCATTAAAATCCCGCAATAGGGATGAAAATAAACTAACTAAATCTAAATAAATATTCCCAGAGAGAGAGAATTTTTTTAAATTAACAATAATAATAATAATAATAATAATAATAATAATAATAATGTAAATTTTTAAAAAAATTAGAGAGAAGTGTAAGTGTAGTGTTAGGTCAATTACGGGCACATGAAAGCCAAAACACACAACCAGAAGCACGAATCACACCTAAGAGAGTAACCACAAAAATGAACATGAATATGAGCCCACAATACATCATTGATAGAAGAGAGAAATAATTTGCAAAATTTCAAGGGATAACGGCACACGCATAAGGACATAGCATAGAAAATCACCTGCAAATACACTGAAAAATAAGGCCAGACGAAGAGAACGACAAATTTAAAAACAAGGCAACGGAGAATTTAAAAGGATTATCTAAGCGCAATAATGGCCATCCATTACATACGACCAACGAGCTAGAATAACATAGAGAGGCGGAAGCGCTGCCTGGGTGAACCTAATAGAACGAACGTCCGCCATGTTTCCTGTTGTCACACAAGCAAGGGGGCATGGCCTTTAAATGACGTAAAGTGTAGAAAATGCGCATTTTAGAATCGCTGGGGGAGAATTAAAGTCCGTTGCCGAAAGCTTGAAGCATGAAAGCGAATACCGCCACTTCATCATATTGCGGCACGAGGCCAACATCACGATCAGTTGATTGTAGGGTAGTTCGAAATCATCGCACAGTGACATACGAATAGGCCTCGAAATCGGAACAAGAGCGTTACCCTGCTTGGCTGTTGTGGTTAAGCGTAAATTAGAATAAAAACGATGGACATAAATATTTATGACAGGAAACCTTAAAATCATAGGGATCTATAATAGGTTACAACCTCATTCTGTTCATATTTTTAAAATTATTGCATCCTCATGAGTACTGTGTTCCTTTCTTAATCTGTTTACCCTCCCGGGTTGGTTTTTCCCACGGACTCAGCGACGGATCCCACCTCTACCACCTCAAGGACAGTGTTCTGGAGCGTGAGACATTGGGTCGGGGGATACAACTGTGAGGGAGGACTGCACCTACTATACTGACCAGGGGCCTTGTGGGGGGGAGGAGAAGGAAGCGGCCGTGGCCTTAAGTTAGGTACCATCACGGCATTTGCCTGGAGGAGAAGTGGGAAACCACGGAAAATCACTTCGAGGATGGCTCAGGTGGGAGTCGAACCCACTTCTACTCAGTTGACCTCCCCAGGCTGATAGAATCCCGTTACAGCCCTCGTACCCCTTTTCAAATTTTGTGGCGGAGCTGGGAATCGAACCCGGGCTTCCAGGGGTGGCAGCTGCTCACGCTAACCAGTGCACCACAGAAGCGGCCCATGAATACTTTACCACAATAATCGTTTAGTGTAATTATTTATTATAATATAGGCGGGATATCATGTTTCTCCCATTACCATATCATACTGGGATTACTAGCTTGAAAGTTGTCCATTATGAAGTGTGGCAAGAGACATCTACAATAAAGGCTGTATACATTTCAAAAATAGCAGTAAAATGGTGTATTTATCATACTTAGTGTACGTTTGAACGAAATAAGTGATTTTTTGTGGTTACGTTTTCTTGGTGGTGAGCGTTCCATTTCCTTTATTTGTAAATGTGAATGAAAATTAAATAGGTCTGGAAATGTACAGAGCATAAGCACTGAATTGAGTGGGATACCATTTATCTCTTTTCGCCCTCACAACGCATTGTTCGGTTAATTCCTTGTTCTTTAAACGAAATCTGAAACAAAATTCGACAAATAATTACCGTAGCTATCCGCACTTTCGCTAAGTAAACAATAAAATGGATTTAATTACAAACAGAAATTACAAAAAGGAATCTCGGCTATAATTCAGTAATACTTACTTAAAGTACGATATATCCTTGGTTTTATTACTCCGATTAGTACAACTATATGCTGAGCTTACGGCTGGCATTCTTGAAAGCGAGAATCTATGTTTTCACTTCTTAAAACTTAGGGAATTAAATTGGCATGCACGATCTCCCTGTCACCTCAATATATGCTCTCGCGCCAATTCGCTTTGTTTTTACAACCGTTAACATGGCTGCCACTTATCAACTTGCTTCAAGCAGGGAGCGCTGATGTCAGGTATACAGCCCCTCTATGTTGTTCTAGCTCGTTGCATACGACACACACACTCGAAGCCAGAACTCCGTATCACCATACTGAGATGTCCATCACGTCCATATATAAACACCAAATAGAATATAAGTCCAACACTGGAAAATAATATTAACAGAAATAATTCGTTAAATGTATTTTCAGGAAACCATATGCCTAGATAACTCACCTCGTATTTGACCCAACACTATCACTTCACAAGTACCAAAATAAAACCAAACTACATATCTACATATTTACACTAAAAGAACTATAGTACAAACTACACGTTCAAAACATAATTCCCCAGGTGGGAAGGTTTTAAGGGCATCACCCTATACCAGTCTGCGAACGCATTTTATTTGCAACAGGAACATAAGCCATGTTCGAGAGAGCGTCTGCTTTCCAATCCTTCAAGCGCAGACTGACTCACTTCCAAGTTCCCCGCTAGGAGCGACACGGAATAGACCTGATACTCGCCCCGGTGGGAGCTGTCAAAACACACACTGTAGTAGCAATGTAGTCTCATAGATGGCGTAGAAGTTTGTGTAGCCGTCCACCATACGATAATACCATTTAGGGGTAATAACACACAGTATAACTATGTGACGAAAGGTCCACTGCGCCCCATATAAACAGAATAGATGACCAGTAGGTTAACAGTTCAAAGTGCTCCTGCACTAAATTATCAGAGTCCACCAGATACAATGTTTTATTCATCCAATACAAATACAATACAGATATAGTAGAATTCCAATCTCACGTAATCGTGGTAATATCACATCTCCGTACAGACACTAGACTGTAAATACAAGGTCCATATCAGAATGCAATTATTCGCCCAAAGTATATGACATAACTAGCATATTTAGTTAAATAACACTTCCAGACCGCATGCATTCTACATAATTAATTGCATTCAACCTTCTCTGATGGAGGCTTGAGCATGTACTAGATTCTGAAGTAGCAGTAGTAGAGGCAGTTGGAAACCTACAACTAAAAGGAAGGAGGCAACCAATTTATCTACTCAGATATGTGATAGATTTGTTACATACTGTATTTCAATACATAAAAGGCTGTACATATATTCCATTTATTGTAGTCTTCCTTTATGAACATGATAGCCTTATTTAAAAGAGGATGTATTTGTATATTAAGAACTTTTGTCCATTTTCAGAATATAAATACTAAGAAAATTATTGCAGTGTTTAAGTAACTTACTTCACGTAATTAACGTTTGTAATTGTTCCGTTAAAGTGATTTTGTATATAACTATGCATTGCATATTCGTCTTCTTGTTTTATGACCACATAGGATCATTTTAGTCAGTCCATCATTCAGATCTCTTTGAAGGGATTGTTCGGGCTTTGCGATCCTCCCAGTATTACTTCAGACGACCCGATCTTCGTGCCCGTTCCTTGGTTGAAAGTGTGCATGTTGTGGGTTTGTTTCACGTAAGGGTAAAGTGGAGGTTTGTATTCATCTTATTTAGGCTATCTTCTGTTGTAAGGCTTATTTCCTTCAGATCCTCTCTTACTTCTCTGATTCATTTACATCCTGTTGTGGTATATTTTGAAACGAGATTGGGTTGTACTAGTTGTTTCAGAAGTCTCGAATCCTGCATCTTCATGATATGTCCAATGAATCCCAGTTTCCTCTTATGCATAGTATCTGTAATGGGTTCTAGCTCTTTGTAGACTACATTATCCGCCACTGTGCATCTTTCTGGTAGTTTTTGTTGATGCAAGATCTGCCAGTCCTCTTTTCAGTTCTCTGAAATTTTCTTTGATTGTGTATTCAGGTGAAAAAGTGTTCCTGCTGCATATGCAGTTTCTGGTTTTATAACTATGTTGTAGTGTTTTATTTTTGCATTTATTGATAGACATTTCTTTTTTGTAGATGTCCCATGTTAATTTTTGTGCTTTAGCTAATCTATTTGTTCTTGTTTGAATTGAGATTTTTAAATTTAGGTTATGTGTTATTACTTCTCCAAGATATGTAAATGGAGTTACTATTTTGATTTTATTACCATTTATGGTTTTTGGGCCTTAATTTCTTTTTTTTCAAATGATATTTTGAGGCCAATTTTATTGCAGTTTTGAAGTTCTGATATTTGCGTTTTGGGCTCAATCATCAGCAAAACCCAGGCAATTTGTTTTGATTATTGGGCCAATCTTTATTTTTGGAGGACATTTCCTAAACCATTCCCTCATTACCCTTTCTAGAGCACAATTAACCCTTTTGCTCTCAGGCCATTTCCACTAGTCAAGCCCAAAACACTCAGACCATTTTTCATGATTATGCATGTTAAAATGTAAAAAATTGCCGTATAAAGAAATCCCCAGATACAAAATTGAAAAAAATCACAACAGTACACCATTCAATATAGTTTTAGGAAAAAAATATCCAAAAATTGTTCATGGCATATTTCACTACAAAAAAAATTGAAATTTGGATAATATATTACAAAAAATAAAAATTGGTTTTCAAATACTAAAAAAGTAATATGTTCTTTAGTGATGTTGTTGATGAGTTATTCTGAAGGCAAGAACATTTAATTCTGTATAACATGATATAATTTTGTTTTTTGTATTCTTATTTAGCCATGAGTTACCGTATAGCACCTGATGTAAAAAACTGTACACGTACTTCCGGAGTTCGCATTTATGTTTTGGAAAACATTCTCCTATCATCACTATCTGTAAAATCGAATCACTCTTCTTCTTTTTCTACCGCTTTTCCTACACCTGTGGGGTCGCAGGTGCAAACTGTGTCCCACTTTTGGATTTGGCTCTGTTTTATGGCCGGATGCCCTTCCTGACACAATCCCTATATGAAGTGATGTAATCACTATCGCATGTTTCTGTGGTGGTTGGTAGTTCACTGTATTGGGACAAGCACAAACACCAAGTACATGGGCCAGAACTATTAATCAAAGGCGATTAAAATCCCCGACTAGGCCGGGAATTGAACCCGGTGCGCTCTGAACCAAAGGCCTCAACGCTGACCATTCATCCAATGAGTCGGACTAAAATCTGAATCAGTATCGGCTATAAAGTCACTGGCATTGTCTAAAGCATCTAAATAATCCAAGACTTCGGAATTATTTAGCCTAAAACTTGGCCCAGCCATCTAAAAAATTAGGCCTACTGGCGGCACGAAAATCTAATAACATGGAATGTTAAACGAAACTTCACTTGAGAACATCGATAAATGTTGAATATAAACAAAATATAACAAGCAATAAACTACTATTAAAATGGAAACAATATAACGAAGGAAAATACGTATTTTGAAGCCTGAAGAAGAGTATACTCGCAAGCACAACACTTCAGCTCGCCATGTGGTAAACGCACGTGGTTTGATATCCTTATTTGTTTCGAACAGATCTCTCGAAAATAGGTACTATTGCTGCCTTTTCCTGACATCTGGGAGACCATTAAGGTACTAATACATCGATCCGAACACATAGCCGATAGATCGGCACGCTGAGTGTTTTAAGCAGTACCACTCAAGCTAATAAATAGATCGGCTCGCTGAGGTTATAAGAGGTAAATAATAGTGGTGAGAGCCCATCTCCCTGCCATAGTCCAGTTTTAATTTCAAATGACTGATATTTCACCCCCTAAACTTCACTTTTGATTTGGTGTTAGTAAGGGTCAATTTTAGCATGTTTATTAATTTGGGGTGTAGTCCAAGGTGTCTTGAAATTTTAAACAGGAATTCTCTATGGATGCAATCGTTAGCTTTCTTGAAATCTACAAATGTGATCACCATATCTATGTTTGTTCTCCTGTTATAGCCCATTATGAACTTAAGACTCATGATCTGATCAGGACAGCTCCTCCAGGGTCTGAAACCTCCTTGATATTTCCTGGTTCTTTCTCAAGTTGTAAATGTATCTTTTTAAGGATGATTATTGAGAGGATTTTGTATGTTATGTCTAGGAGCAAGATTCCCCTGTAGTTATTATGGTCGATTTTGTCTCCTTTCTTGTGCAGTGCATGAATGAGGGCTGTTGTCCATTGTTCTGGTAGTTTTTCTTTAATCCAGATAGAAACAAGTTGTTGATGGAGGGCAACTTTTGCTGATCTTCCTGCATATTTTCCGATTTCCTCAGAGGTCTGATCTTCTCCTGGTGCTTTGTAGTTGTTAAATTTATTCAGTGCTTGGTAGACTTCCTTCATTGTGGGGGAATTGATGTTCTCTGGTGCGCCATTCCAAGTCCGTATTTCTTGGCGTTCAAGAAAATCCGCACCCAGTGTCGGTGAACATCTCAGGGATTATGTTAAGTATAAAAAATTTTACGTGACTTCGACTGAGAGTTATTCACTATCTTACTTCCATTTACGTTAGGCAAGTTTTACGGATATTTCAGTTTAGAATCAACCGCAGGATCGGCAATTTCTTATCAGCTGTGATATCATTTTATAACTAATATTATAATCTATAAATAATAATGATGGATTAAAACTTAATAACTATTATTTATTCAAAAAATATGGTATATGATGGATAGGTTAAATTTTAGGTTCAAATATTCATCATTATTTACAATGATATTTCTATAAAACCAACGGTTTAAATTAATTTTCTTGATCATAGCCTTGAATATTAAAAAAAAAAAAAAAAGTCAGCTTTTCCAAGCTCTTGATTTCATGAATAAATATAATTCATTTCCTATAAATCTGCACAGATTTGAATGAGTTAAATAAAAATTACCTTGACCTAACATAAATTGCTTCTCACAACTTCTAGGTTTCTTATTAAAGAATTAAACATTCAAGAGTTCATTATGTCAAAAAAATTATTTGATTAACATGTTTGAAAGTTTTAAAATCTCATAATAATAAGAAAAGAAAATATCTGGTAGCAGTCCTAAGAATGATTAACTCGTAGCACTTCTTTCATATCCGATGTACACAATTAAATGTTTACTTAGGTATACGCAGAATAAGATTAGTTTCAATTTTTTAGCTTCCAATGGCTACCTACCATAATATTAAAAAAATTATTAATCATAAATAATTATATTCAAAATATTTTCCTTAGAAATAGGTGAAATCATCCTAAGTAGATTCAATAGCTTTGTCGTCATGTTGCAATTATGTCTGACCACTTCATAAAATTCAATCATATAACTGCAATTTGATAAGGAATACCAGGATGAAATTCCTAATTCCTCATTAGTGATAGGCTGATATAATGAAGACACTAAGATTGTACAAGGTGTTTCGAAAAGGACTTTACAACTTGGACAGCTCATAGTTATTTATTCATTTTACTTACAGACATGGTTTTGGTGTCATCTTGACTGACAATAGATCAAGTTTTACCTAAACAGGTTGAATGTAACCTCCATCGATCATGGGGCACACACCCCATCTGAAGTCGATTTCTTGCCAAACTCGCTGCAGCATGTCAGGTGTGACTCGTTCAGTTGCGATGCAGATTCTACGTCTGAGTTCTGGTAGAGAAGCCGGTAAGGGTGGAACAAACACTGTATCCTTGACAAATCCCCACAAGAAAAAGTCAAGAGGTGTCAGGTCTGGTGTGCGTGGGGGCCATGCAATTGGTGCACCTTGTCCAATCCACTTACCCGGAAAGCGTACATTCAGGAAATCCCGGACGTCAGAGAGGTAGAGTAGTGGTGCGCCATCTTGCATGAAGTGTATGCCGAGTTCTTGGTCATCAGCGTCAATCTGCGGGATTAAAAGTTTTCCAGCATATCTAAGTACACTATTCCGTTGATAGTTTTCTCATTGAAGAAGAAAGGCCCGTAAACTCTGCTCTTGCTCAATGCACAAAACATGTTCAATTTTGGGCTATCACGTTCATGTTCTAGCAATTTCACTGGATTATCACTGCCCCAGATCCTACAGTTGTGTCTATTAACTTTACCACTTAACTGAAAAGTTGCCTCATCGCTGAAGATAATCTTACAACATAAATAATTTAGAACCGGGCGAGTTGGCCGTGCGCGTAGAGGCGCGCGGCTGTGAGCTTGCATCCGGGAGATAGTAGGTTCGAATCCCACTATCGGCAGCCCTGAAAATGGTTTTCCGTGGTTTCCCATTTTCACACCAGGCAAATGCTGGGTCTGTACCTTAATTAAGGCCACGGCCGCTTCCTTCCAACTCCTAGGCCTTTCCTATCCCATCGTCGCCATAAGACCTATCTGTGTCGGTGCGACGTAAAGCCCCTAGCAAACAAAAATAATTTAGAAGCCTACACCTTATCAATACAATATTTATTTATTATAAAGCAGTAAATTTGGTCAGTACTGGTTTCGACCCCTATGGGGTCATCTTCAGGTGACACATTAAATTGGTTTCAAAAACATCATATTAAACCAAACATTAAAAAGTTGCTTATTAAAATAGTGAATGGATCTTATTCTTTGGCTTGAAAAGTACTTGTTATGTGAGGCATGTGACCTCATGTACCTAATCTATTAAACATCAAATGAAGTTTACATTTGTTTACACTAGTATTTGTAAAATTGTTACATATTTACAGCATTATCGTCTTTAAGATATATATACATAAAAAGTTTTAGACCCGATGTAACAGGCCAGTTAAAAATAAATGGTAAAAACAAGTAAAATGGGTCCAATTTTTTGTTCTGATTTGTACTGTTTGTTATTGCTGCATTGTACTTGTAAATTGGTAAGTACACGGTGTATATATGCCAAAGTTGAGGCTTATAGTTGTTTTCATTCGTTCCAATGTTCCTTAACAACTGCTAGTATGCAGGTGATGAAGTTATCTTGATATACAGATGTTATGAAAGATTGCGTGTGCCATTATTAAGTTAAATAGTGCCTATTATGAGCTGAATTTCATTTAAAATGCCGTACATCTTGAAGTAAGGTTTAAATTATATCGATGTTAGTCAATGTACATTTGTTCTGGTGATAGCGTGGGGGCTTCTTTTATGTTGTAGAATATGATATGTTGAGTGTTGGCACTGTGTGTGCTGCACGGCTGCACGTCGAGACACCCAGCTCTCGAGAAGCACGCCGTGTCAATTTTCGATGACTGTGCTCAAAGCGTTGTCTCACTTGCTCTACAACATTGTCAGACGTACGTGGACGACCTGAGGATTTCTTATGGCTTACCGAACATCCAGTTTCAATAAAGCACTTATGCCACTCATAAATAGTAGGCCTACTGGGAGGAAAATTACATTGCACAGTTGTCGCCGACTTCGACTCTTCAAACCAAAACACACAGCGAGCATGCTCGGGACCGGTGAAGGCAGCCATCTTTGCTGCAACTGCCACTAGCGCTTGCAGTGGCGCGATTCTGTACTAGCGTACCACGTGAGTCAAAACTTGATCTATTGTCAGTCAAGATGACACCAAACCATGCCTGTAACTGAAATGAATAAATAACTATGAGCTGTCAAAATTGTAAAGTCCTTTTTGAAACACCCTGTATATCCTATTAATGACCTGCTATTTTAGTTTAAATCAGTTTAAACCATATACTAATATGAAATTCTCTTCGAAATTGCTATATGAGTGTTAATTATAGGTTACTTGAAATTATTTTCGATGATTATTATCTATTATTGACTCGTAAGTTTATTACCAAATTGCCATTAATGCGTAATATAGGTTATTCCATATTTAAACATCATAACTACCATTCAATATAACCTTGATGCCTATTTTCATTACCTAACCATTCATTATTTAACCTTATATGAAAATCTTTCCTTATACGTCTTCATATTTATCATAATTCAACCACTACCCTCTCTTATACAACATTATTCCATAATCTCCTATTCCCTTTCTCATATTTTCTTCATATTTATACTGCATCACATGCCAGTATTACTCGATTCTACGTAATGCACATATCAATTAATTTCATAATTACATAAAATAACACTTCATGGATCAACAACTAATCATATGCATAGGAATACACAACTCACTTATCCATATACCTTCACATATAACCTATACTGGCTTAAACTTGGCAATAAGTCGTCAATATTTACGAACTTGGTAACCTACGACTTGATATAAACATGTATCGTACTTCATTTTCATCAAAACTCCCGTATCTTTGGCATGGCTTATTCAGAATTAACTGAAATATTGCTAACGTAATACTTCACTGACATATATTCACTCTCCTACCTCAGGATGTATTTAAATCTTACGGAAGACTACCTATAACCTTTCTTAATGCATCACTATTGAATCACTTGCGTCGAAACTATGTGTTATTAAACATTTCACAAAAATATAACGACCTATTCCTTCCGAACATCATCAATCAACAACTATCTTCAAGAAAGAAAAACATAAATGATCTTAAAATAAATTGTGGAACTTATCTTATTCTGCGTCTGCCTGTGGCTGGGATAGTTGTTGTACTGCTACATCCTTCCTCGGGTACGTTCTTCCCTGGTCATGGGCTCAGTCATTGGGGTGTTGGTGTCCAAATGAAGGAGATCTGTAGATTTCTCACAATTTAGAAACTTGTTGAAATATTTAGCCAGAATTGCCTTCATAGTTATGACCCAGCTTACCATTTTCATCCTTCATCAGTAGGGTCGGGGATTCATATTTTCAGTGCTGTTTTCTGAAGATTTTGTGGTAGTCTCGTGATTGAGTTTTATTGAATTCTTCTTCAATTAATTGCAGCATGTCCCTACGATGCTGCCTTTTTATCCTTAAAACTTGGGTAGTCTCTCTTCTCTGTTTTACTAGATTTTGATAGGATATTCCTGATTTTTGGAACTGATGTAATAGCCATGCCTGATGTCTTTCCTCCACTGTTTCATCACATTCGCTGTTTTACCATTGATGTTTTTTTACGTGGTTTAATTGAAGCCAGGTCCTCTATAATTTGTTTAAGGTTGTGTACTAACCTACTAAGTCTTCAAGTTTATCTGTGATTTTTGCTTTTTCATTTTTTTTGTGTGTTAATTTTCATTGTTGATTAGCTGAGTAGGATCTATTTTTCTTTTAGTTTTAGGGGCTTTTGTTGTCTCCTCTGGGGAGTGAGTTTCATTTTTATTTTAACTGCGCAGTGATCTGAATCTGTGTCTATTCCTCAGAGGACTTTGCTGTTATAGATCTCTTTGTGGTAGTGTTTGTACATGCAGATGTGGTCCAGTTGCCATTCTCTTTTAGTGTAGTCAGGGTGTTTCCATGTTTAGAGTTTTTGAGGTTTTCTCTTAAAACATGTAGATTTTGAGATTAAGTTATGGTTTTTACGCAGGTCAACTGGTCTCTCTCCATTTTTATTTGTTCTCTTGTGTGCTGGCCATTTTCCGATGATGTCACAGTATTTTCTTTCTCTGCCTCGTTGAGCATTGAAGTCGCCTATTAATAATTTTAGATGGTGTTTGGGGATGTTATCTATGGTCTGGTCCAATAGGTCCCAAAATTCTTCTTTTTCTTCATGGACTTTTGAGGAGTTGTTTTTATCATTAGTGGGAGCATGGGCATTTGTTATAGTATAGATTTTATTAGATTCCTTTAAAGAGATTGTGATTTGAATTCTTGAACTGAGTTTATTATTTTAAGTCTGACCAAAAATCCTGTTCCAAATTATGGGACATTCTTCATCACTCTCTTCCCAGGTATACCTTTATAAAGTCTGTGTCCTTGAGATTCCAAGGCATCCTGGTCAGTGTTTCTCATTTCCTGTAATCCTATGATAAGAATTTTGTGTTGATCCATTATGTCGGTGATCACTTTTTATTTTCCCAGTTTGCATGAGTGAGTTTATATTGTGTGTAGAGAAGTATGTTATCTGCTTTGGTTTGACTCTTGATTTTGTCTCGTTCGTGTATGTGGTACTGGGGTATTTCCGTATCTCAGACTTCATGGTATCTTTAAAGTGGCAGCCCACCGTATCCAAATGCTGCCTTCTCTGAACTTTTGGTTCAGCCGGTGGAGTATTCCTTAAAAGACCTTCCATGGTTGACTGTCCAGGTGTCACCTGTGTGGGGCTAGGTCATGAGTTACAACTCTGGATGTGATCCAGTGAGGTGATAATGAGGCCACTCCTCGGGAGTACAGACTCCTTGTGCAGCCGCCCCTAACCTGGAGAACAGACGCTGCATAATGGATTCCAATGGCATTCCTCCACTGTAGGGACAATTACCCCACGTAAAGGGGATCGTTCACCCAAAGCCATTGGCTCCCTTAGGGAATCAGGTTATTTCCCGTTGCCCAACACTTGGCATTGGCAGTTTTACATATTATATGATAAGAATTCGATGCAAAAAATTAGAATTTGTGAAATACCGCTTGTTGCTAGTGATCTACCTATTTGCTCTCAGACTTCATCCTTCTTTCTTATATTTTTGTAATCAGGATGCGACAAATCAAATTGCTCTGTTGTCGTACGCATTGTTCCTGCCAACACACAGTGACGCGGGCAGTGGGCAAACTCGACAAGCAGCATCTGATCACTACCATGGAGTAGAACATTCCACTGTTCAGAACGCTGTTCACAAGATCGCTGACTGTTTGAATGCCTTCTTAAATTCAGCAGGAAATATGCCACCACCATTGTGCCCGCCACCGCGATTGCTTTGGTGTGTGGTAGCCTTCAGTGTATCCTTCACTTTTCACTCTTGCTTTTCATATGACACTACATTTATATTTACCTTTATTGGCAATATCTCATTTTCTTTTCGGTTTAGGTTCATCTTTAGAACCTCCACTATTCATTTCTTAAAGCAAATTATCATAAAACAAAACGTAAAACCACAAAATGTTACATTATAACCTCAACACTAAGGAAGTTTAACATCTCACAACAACAAAAACTGGTTGATGTAATAACAAGGTTAAACAGATGGTGCGACAGGACAAACAATAACAACCATGGGTACCACAAGACAAACATGAAATTTACTGTAGAAACACGTCATGTGATGTCGCTTGGCGGGTTTCTGAACTGAACTCAATATTTTGTGTTTGAACAAACCCATACAGAGACATGACAGTTGACAGGTTTGTGCATAAAAATATGTGTTTACAGCAAATGATTCATAATATGTATAAATCTAATTCTCGATCAAAATATCATCTGACAGGTTTCTGAAATGAACGATTCATTTATAATATGGTATTCAATATATCGTAGGTACCGTACAGCATATAACTTCTTGTGTTCAAAGCAAGTAGACATTATGTAATTTATCACTTATGTACTATATTTGTTCTTTTTGGTCACCTGAACTGTCCGACAGATGTCCTTATTTTGGAATTAATACAAATAATTTGGTTTATTTCAAACATATTTTGCTTTTCATCTCTGAGTCCAAAGTGGCATAGGATTGTCTCTGCTGAGCCTGCAATTATACTTCTTAACTACCTATGTATTTATATTTTGTGCTTCATAGAAGTTCTTTTTTTTGTTTTTTACATTTTTTCCTTTTTTTGTGTAACTGTCAAAAGATTGGGTTCAGTGATTGAGTTTGAATACAGATAATTTTTAAAAAATCAGATAAGTTACATGTCTTATTCAATCAGATGCTAGAAATGGGATTTCGATCATCGTCCTGTGCCCTGAATGCTGGGCAAGTCAAAAGAGGCATGATCAGCATATGCATGGTACAGAGATATGAATGTTGCAGAGTTTAAATAAAATATATTTGGAATAATTTTTGAAAATTATTCTTCTGTCCTATAAAAGGTTAACCTAGATGTTAACCTAGATATTGTATCGTATCACCTGTCCTAAATTTTGCCTGGCTAGATAGTCGGTAGAGGTTTTGGTTTGTCCAAACTGGGTCATCAAATTATCTCAATGTTGTTACGTCCCAGCCCGGTGGTAGCTCCTTTTGGTACTTCGAGGAAGGGGCTAGTGACTCTCACGACCTCGGATCTCCCAGCCGGCTTGTAGGGTGGGGCGGGCCTTTCTGTGTATTGTTTTTGTTGGCCAGCTTACCTGTGAGTTTCTGGAGATTCAACGGGAATCTTCTGCCTCTAGTGACATTGCAAAATTTCTTGCTGAAATCACTCGAGCTATAAAAAGAGAGGCTAGCCGTGGGCAGTCAGTCAGTGTTGCTCTCGGAGTCAGTGTTGGCCTCCGTGTGAGACTGTGTTGGGGTTCGGTGGCTGGGCTGAGGGCGACAGAGGTGTTGGCTGTCACCAGTGTCCCACCAAGGTCTGAATGGGGAGCTGTTGTGGTGTCAGAGAGACCAGTGTGTAGGTGTAGACAACAGAACGGAAGATTGTACTGAGTGTTCATGTATTTCTGCGTGAGTCAGCGAGGGAAGCCACTATCGCGAGTGTGAAGGTAAATGGACCTGTGTTAATGTTTGCTGTTGTATCGTCCTGCTGTTGAATACAGTTGAGCTGTTTAATTGTTAACTGCTTGTGACTGTGTGAATTGCTGGACTGTCTGTGGAATCGAACCAACGAACAGTCATCGTGTGTTGTGCAGCTAGTGGCACTGTGTTAAAATCTAGCGGTCTACACACAGCTGCTGTATGAGTTGATTGACTGGACCTGGGGAAGTGAAAGTGGGGCTAAAGTGTCTGCAGGTAGACGAGCGGGCTGGACATCCTACTGTGCCGTAAGGGAGAGGGATTTGTGAATAGACTTGCAATTAGTAAGTATGGTCATTCATAACTGGTTAGAATTGTGTGTTTAAATGTGTGTGTGCATTTATTAGCTCATACTGAAATAAATTAGAATAATAAAGCAGATGGAGTTTTATTCGTAACAATATTTTACTGTTGATTATCAATAGGACAGGTATCTAAATATTATTGTGAATGAGAACTAAGTAGATAATGAGTAGAATGAATTCATTATTCTAAACCATAAGTATCAGATAAAAATCCCGAAAGAAATTAACACAGATAATTACAGAATTTACAATAGTCATGAAGTGGCCGGCCCTGTGGTGAGGGGTAGCGTACCTGTCTCTCTCCCGGAGGCCCCGGGTTTGATTCCCGGCCAGGTCCGGGATTTTTCTCTCTACCTGAGGGCTGGTTCAAGGTCCACTCAGCCTACCTGATTAGAATTGAGGAGCTATCTGACAGTGAGATGGCGGCCCCGGTCTCGAAAGCCCAGAATAACGGCCAAGAGGATGCGTCGTGCTGACTACACGACCCCTCGTAATCTGCAGGCCTTCGGGCTGAGCAGCGGTCGCTGGGCAGGCCAAGGCCCTTTCAAGGGCGTTAAGTGCTGTGGGGTTTTATAGTCATGAAGTGACTTCGGGCATCGAACCCCATATAAGTAAATTGTCGTCATGGAATACGAGCTGAGTATCCTGGACACGACTTCATACTCCTGCATAAGTGAAACTAACTTGGCCATAGGCCTCGAAATGAACCGTTCTGATTCGTGATATTAAAAGTAGAAAGATTCGCACTCAATAAGTAATTTAAGTCACTCCCAATAGAACACAGACGCAAGCAAATACGTAATTGATACTGGTTTAGGACCGGCCCAGTATTCCCCCAAAATAATACAGATTCTAGCATCGGACAGGACCCATTATCAATAGGATGAGGACAGAACCTCTCACCCCAGAATACATGGGCTAGTATCGCATAATCATATGACATTATGACCAATAAAATCAAGGCACATAAACATCAACAACAATCTCATCATTACAAATAATATACTTAACCTGTAAAAGAAATACTTACAGTATACAGGGTGAAGCGAAATTCGCACACTCGGGTGTCGCAGTGCGACTCCTCACATGCCAGCAATAAAAAAATGTCTCTCACAAAAGTTCATCCTGCGAGTGTATCAGGCAGAAAAAGGACGTTGAAGAGTGGCAATCTGGCAACACTGTAACCACATGTATGGTAAGTACCTCTGTCAGCAAATAATACACGTGCTGTGCAGTTGATGCAGTGGATGGAATTTTGGGTTGGCATGCAGTAGGTAGAGGGTTTGATCCTGGGTTGAGGCGCATTTTTTTACTTGCTAATTTCCATCGGACATTACATACTGTAATACAGTCACATGTATCCTACTTTTACAACATTTTGTAACGCTGAACACAACAAATACTTTGCTAGGCCTACTGGTAACGTAAGGCCCTAACGAAATGTAATGGACCTGAACGAGGGAAGAATAATAGTTGATACTAATCTATGAGACCATTGGAGGAGGGTGCGAATAATTCACGCCCATGATGTGGAAAGGGTGTCTTTCAAAGCTGACCAGTGAAAACGATTGTTCGTCCATTTCTAGGATCGTAGTATGTAAGTTCAAATGGTTTCTAGAGGACCCGCTGCAATCGCTGTTGACGATTAAGATGCCAGATACAATACCACCTGGACTTCATTTACGAAATAAAAAACATACACTTCAACCCAGAATCGACCCCTCGACCTCCTACATGCTAACCCAAAACTCTATCCACTCTACTAACTGTACAACACGAATAATATGTGCTGACAGAGGTAGTTACCCTGCATGTGGTTACAGTCTTGCCAGATTGCCACTCTTCAACGTTCTTTTTCTACCGGATATACTCAAAGTTCGAATTTTTGTGAGAGCCATTTTTTATTGCTGGCACGTCGCAAATTTCGCTTCACCCTGTATACACTGGTCTTGATGGTAGGATTGGGCCTTGTACTCATGTCCTGTCAAGTGTAGGGACGGTCATTGGCCTGCGTTCATCCAGCACACAGCAGTTCCTTTCCGGCTTTCAATTTATCCAAAACGTGAACCCAGTTGGCTACAGAAACAAACTTTCTAACTTTGTAAATGTGGCGAGGCAACTCAATAGCTCCTTTGCTCCCCCAAATAATGGAACTTACCGTGCTCTGTTCAGCCAAGGCCTCTTCCATCAGCTTAGACTTGACATTCACACCCTCGCTTATGACAGATTTTCACATCACAGCAGAACAAGAACTTGGCGCTGTGGCCATTCAAAATAATCTCTCAATACAACTCATTGTTTGGAATACACTCACACAGATTATAAAAACCTCATCAAGTAAGCCTCAATGCTTTCTCTCATTATCAGGCTGTCTACAATATTCTCAGCACATCTCGGCTTCAAATATTACAAAACTCAGTTCAAATCACGAGCATGGTCAAAAGTTAGCCTGTCACTTTTCTTAGAAAACCCTTTTATCATGGCGATGGGGAAAAACATATCCCTCTGCCATGACTGGCCAGTTGCAAAGGCATGCCTTAAATCTAGAAGTACATAAAATTTCTACCCTTAAGTTGGTTGGATGCTCCTATTCACTAGACTCTCGGTTTGAAAGCTTATGAAGCACTTCCGTCCTGCATTGTACAGTGACCTTTACTTACCAAGCTCCCATGTGTCACATCAAGACACTAATAGACCTACATAAATTACACCAGAATCAAATCTAAATAACAGATTACCCTTATATTCAAACTAAAATTATACAAAGCATGACTAAAGCATACTTCCGGCCCTAAACGTATTTGTATAAATACAATAAAACTTACCTCATGGGCTTGATTAAATCTACTATATACAGAAACCATTGGTTTTAATTCAGTCTTTTAATTCATGCATTGATTAGTTCCAACTTATCTGGTTTCCTCAGCTCACCCATCTAGGCCATCATAGTAGTTTAGTGTGTCATCGCACTACTGGATTTCAGGGCTGAAGTCTGCCGGTCGATTCCCGCACTGATGTCCATATTTTAATGTCCTCTGCTTGATTGGGTCATCCTGATGGCTTCTGTAGTTGGCACAGACTGTTGTGGTGGGTTGTCGCTGACACATGTTAAATGGGAAACATTTTACTATTCCCGCTATTCGGGCATTAGTCCAGCCCCGATAGCTCCTAATTAAGGGTTAGTCACCCAGTCACTTGTGTATCAATCCAGCAGTCTACTGCTAATCAACTCCGCGCATTCTGCAGTCACCTTACAATTAAACAGTTAATTTCCTGACTGATGGAACACTAATCAATGTTAATATTTGCTCAAGGTGAGCTTATTTGCAGAATTCCTGCTCTCATTTTGGGCATTTCCCTGTGCTACTATGTCTTTACTGTTTATCTCATGGCAGAAGCGATACGCATCGTACGTTCTCAAGGTTTCAGCTAGCGAGAGTGATGCCTCTAGCAGGCCTTATTTATAGTTGGTCTTACCCCACACCACTCACGGGGAAAGAAACCCGTCAAACAGATGCTATTCCTTTGTCCAGGGTCCTGCTTGCACTTCAACAAACATTCAAAACATGAATAATTTCTAAATAAGGCACAGTTATGAAATCAGATTAACCAGTTGCATTTGATAAATTAAGTTACAATTTATCTCTGTTATACCTTTACACAAGACGGGGCCCCCGAGCATAATTAGTTCATTTTCAGGTGATTCCAAGCCTGTCTTTTCTCATATTTCACTAGTGTGCTGTGATAGTAGGTTCATCCCCAAATAAAATTTGAACATTCTGTCTCGTTTGCAACAAGCACCGTTCTCTCTTTTTTTTTTTTTTTTTTTTTTTTTTTTTTTTTTTTTTTTTTTGCCATACCCAAGCGTTTTGTTTGGCTCGCCTAGCAACTCAGAACTTGGCTCTCTGGCACCCCCTCGTTCATGTCTCAGCACTAGCCTCTCATATGCGTTAGGCGTTAAATGCTGGCCCTATGACCAAAATATGATATCGTTCATCTGTTCAACTTAATGATGGAAATAGAATTGCAAATATTGTTAGGATTCTGCTTTGTCTCTGGAGAACAGTAATGCTTACAGAAGAGGAAAATTGTTTCTCATACAGTATTGACCAAGTTTAAAATGAATACACATCCAGTCAGTAGGTAGCAGGTAGGGCCCTCTATGGAGGCAGCCCTGCCCAGGGAGTGGTGCCTCTGCCTATATGAGTCCCAGAGTACACTGACCCAGTGTATAGTATCTGGTATGGGTCCCAGATCAGGTTTATGAATGAAGACCTCAACGAAATCTACAGCGAAGACGATGGACTTTGGAATGGTGGAGATTGCTGAAGAGACAGCCCAGCACTCGGGGAATAGTGTGACTACACTATTCTTCAGCAGCGTATGTTTCCCATGTTAGGGTCAGCTGCTAGGGCATCTTTCCCCATGTAAGGGGCGGCCTGAATGATTGCTGGCAGTAGCTCTAAAACGTCTTTGAGAGTGGCGACCCTACCGTAACAGTAACCTACAATGAGTGGTGGTAATTTTCAGCCTCGGAAAAGGTTAGGGCGTACCATGCTAAAGGCAATGCGCAGTTCTTGTGCTGCGGGAGCTGTGATAGTGGGCAGCGAACAGTTAATAATATGAAGGTGGGATTGTTATGTTGGGTATTCAGCCCAAAGGCTGGTTTAATCCTCCACAGCTATGGTGGGAAAGAGAAAGTAATCACCAATGTGAAAGTGATAGTCATGGGAGACCTCAATGCGAAGGTTGAAAATGACAGATTTGGTAAAAAAGAAGTGATTGGTCCATTTGGATATTAAGAAACGGCGAGGGAGACAAGTTGATTGATTTTTGTGAGAGAAATGGAATGTTCATGCGTAACACTTGGTATAGAAAGAAGAATAGTAGAAAGATCACAAGATATGGCTGGGGTGAAAGGAGGACAAAAACAGTTATTGATTATTTTTTGGTTGAGAATATAAATCTTAAACTGTTAATGTATGTAACAGCACTGCTAGGTAAGGCATTTGATGGAGACCACAGAGTAGTGGTTGTTGTTGTTGCCCTGTATCAGAAACAGAAAGTGTAGATGAAGAATGAACCAAATTTAAAAACACATTTGTAAGCTGTGCAGAGATGATTTGTGGCAGAACTTCGGCAAGAGTGAAGGAAGAGGAGTTTGCATATGATGGTGAGTTCGAATCCCACCGTCGGCAGCCCTGAAGATGGTTTTTCGTTGGTTTCCTATTTTCACATCAGGCAAATTCTGGGGGCTGTACCTTACTTAAGGCCACGGCCGCTACCTTCCCAATCGTAGCCCTTTCCCATCCTTCTATTGCCAAAAACCTTCAATGTGTTAATGCGACGTTAACCAGTAGAAAAAAACAAAACTGAAAGATCAAAATATTTAGAATATTTTATTGGAGATTAACTCTGAAGACAGGTTTTCGGCATATCAGATGAATATGTTCAAAATGTGTGGTTGAGCTAAAGAAAAATCTCTACTTTTGTCATTGTTATTGATACTGTGCTGAATATCATGTATCTTTTGTGTCTTCTGGTATTCTGTAGCTAAGGAAAAATTATTCTTTAAAAATTCTGTACCAAAATTATATGTACTTTAATGTGAAATTAAATACAAAAAAAAATCAATTTGCTTTTAAGGTTTGTTATCTTCACATTGCTGATTCCATTCGTTCATCGTGAGGGTGGCATAGGGCAGCAAGCGAGAGATGCTCTCTTGCTTTGTATGTCTCTGTCTAAGAAGAATGAGAATGTTGGCTCTTACATTGCTGAGCACTCCAATGTCTGTCCTGTAAGTATATCCCTTAGAGAGCCATTTACTTTATTTTTTATGACTGCTCTTTGAAGTAGACCTAGGTTATTAGTTTAAAAAAAAAAAAACACTAACAGCCAACACTTTCATGGGTTGAGTTGTAAGTCATGGCAACTATTTTTTTCCACATGAATGTAGCATCTACCAGTCAAAACAGATGGGTGTGGGAAGCTTAAGGTAATGCAGAATGTATGAATAATGTTGAATAGGTTTACCAGGTGTAGGATACAAAGTGAGAAAACTCAGCCATGAAATCCCTCTGCTATATAATGTTTATTTTCAGAGTACAGTAAACCCTCAAAGTAGTCCCCTAGATTGTCCACAACATGTTGCCAATGATTTGGAAGATGTCTCATGTTACCACAAAGACACACATGCACAGACGAAATGCTGTCAGTTGTGTACACTATTTTATATACAAATTTTATATACATATTATACACTCGTGCAGTAATAAACTGCTATCTTGAACAAAACACTGCTGCTGCTGCTGCTGCTGCTGCTGCTGCTGCTGCTGCTGCTGCTGCTACTACTACTACTACTACTACTACTACTACTCTATTAGCATGTCAACAGAATCACATGAGTTCATGACTTTCACTAGCAACTCTCGTTAACAACTCTCAAGACTGCCTCTTTATATACATTGCCTGGCCAGGCTTCTAGAAGAATATGATGACACAATATGTTTTCTCATAATTTTGAGAGTCTCCAATAACCTATTTACAATTAATGGTGTTACCTGTACTACAAGCGGTAACACCATACAAGGCACAAACAGAGTTAAAAGGGGGAGGTAAGAGCAAACTACACAATATCAGGAAACACTACACACTCGGAAAAACAGTAGCTGGCATTACGCGGATCTCCAACAAAACATATACATAAAAATCAGTAGGGCCAACTAGTGGACGACAAAACGGAAGACGAAAAAGGCTGGGAACCTACCAAAGGCATGGACATGGCTTAGACCGCGGATTCTGAAATAAATTCCCGTGATCCTTAGATTTAAAAAAAAATTATTTACAAAATAATTTTACAAATACATTCAAATACAATTCCAAGTTACGAGCTATAAGTTCAGTGATATAGATAGCTTATTTCGTAGCAGTGTAAATTCAAATTTCAAATCAACTATACATCTAGTTACCAATGCAGTTTTACAGTGCAATTTACAGTGATGTGAAAAAGGTTATCCAAAACCTAGCGTACCTAAAGTGATACAGAACTACCAGAGGCAAACCCCAAGGGAAATAATATTAAACTACATTCTACATATGTTAGTGAAACAAGAAATGGGAATGCCTCGGAAACGTACAGGTAAGCCCAGCTGAAAAACTAAGGCGGCATAAGTAACTAATTTGGTGAATCTAGGCGAGGTTAGGGCAGACTCCTGTATGAAGAGCAAATTGGAACATTACCGAAATTTTAGCAGGAACGGAATTCAAGAGTGCTGACCAAAGGAGACTGCCATCCTGGAAACCGGGGGACGTCAACCAGATAGGCTGCTCGCAGACAGATAGACCAAGACCGACAGATTTCAGGATACAGAATTAATTCGAACACTGCCTCGCTCACTATATATAGGAAATTCCGGCCTTGGATGCAGCCAATCAGCGTGCACGAGTTCACTATCGCCACCTAAACTCACCAATCACAACCTTATTTTCGATCGCGAACTTTGACTAACCTTCTAGAATACGCCTGATCGTGAATGTCGTATTTCCAGAACAGTCAGAAATATTTTCTAGAATACATTACAAACAAAGTAACACACCCTGTACAAAAGTTATGTCACATTCTGGATCTTTCCAGGAACTATACAGTAGAACAGAATTCTACTATTTACAAATGCACGTCACCAATCTTACACAGTACAGGTAGGTCATTACGTTATCTTATGCTCTACAAATAACAGTACAGGTTAGGTCATAATAAATAAAACATTATATAGTACTTCGTCAATAAAGTCTTTAAAAAAAATACATTCCACTCACATTACATAGTTCACTTGTAACATCTTCCTCCCCCTGAAAGTTGAGCCCTGCTCGACCAATAATATAACCTCACTGGGGAGCAAGCGATAGAACGTTTTCACACAGTACCGATAGTAAAGGTACATTACTTTAACACACCTGATTTCTTGAAGTAAACTTTGTCATAACCAACAACACAAACTGTCACATAATTTTCAAAAATAATATAGATTCACCTCTTGAATAAATATCACAAAATCCACATGGATTGTCACATTGCACTTCAAAATGCCGTCTTTCACAGATGGTTAGTTAATTTGTACTCTGTCTACCAAATCATGTACACCATACTTTCTGCCAGATGTTAGAAATACCAAAACTTCTCACTTGTTGCTAACACTTTTGCACTACTTTCCCACAACAGTCACAGCACAGCTAGGCCACAGGTTCTTGCTGATGATGCGGCTGCCGACACGGCCGTTTGCCGCCAGCCTCCATTCAATGTCAGTCCAAACCAGACACCTAGGTGAGATGCAGTTCAGTGGTCTCTTGCACCAGATAAGCCGGGGTGAGACACCGTCCAGTCCGCCTGCCACCAATAGGATGTTCCCCTCAGGATAGTGGTGCCGGATAGTGACGCCCAAGGCACACAGTGTGCCTCCCAGTTTGGCACTTCAGGTTGCTGTCCTAAGAAGCTGGTCACTGCAGCCACTGTAACACACACAAACCGCAGCAGACAGGGGAATACTTTGAGGTAAAAGTATGCTGCTGGGCTCAAGATCTCGCGTAGAGTCACCCGATGGGTGGCTTAATAAGTATGCAGTAGGGACTCTCCCTCGCACACCAGGGATATTAGGGCACTAGCCCCGGGGTAAGCACTGCTATCTACAATTCACATGACAAGATTATGGTGGGGGTGAAAAGAAACTACAGGAGGATGCCCTAAACCTGACGTAAGGGGGAAAAAATTCCAAGTAGTGACCCTAAATTAAAACTTATCTAACTTATAATACTAAATCGATTACACTAGAGGATACCTAAAGTATTCATTTACACAATTACTTACAACTAACTTACAATAAAACTTATTATTATCTTATAACTGAAACCTTATAAATAACCTTACAATAAACTTATTTTATAACTAAATTCTTACAAATAACATACAACTAAATCTACAAGGTCACCAACAATGGTATTTACCCTTCCCTACCAGACTTAAGGTACCTTGATCTGGGAGAGATGTACTCTGCTGATCCTTTTCCTTTCGGGATCGCTCACCAATAATGTCACCAGGGTGAGGAACTTTAAGATGGTGCAGGGACCTCGAAATCTGGGGGCCAACTTACTGATAACATGGTCCGCAGCACTACTGACGGGATGTGTTCTAATAAACACCTGGTCACCCACAGAGAGATCGTGCGGTCTTCGCCCGTGGTTGTAATTACGCTGGACCTTAGCGTAATAAACCTTCAAGTTCTTTCGTGGACGGTGCCAATTAGCTCGGATCTTTTCTGGGCTGGCATCGTCGGGCAGAAGATCATTAATTGACCCTAGGCAAGGCCGCACTAGATAGACAGGCCACAAGGCTCGGGCCGTGACGTCACGCTAGTGGCTGGCGTTCAGCATGGCAGTGTAGGGCCCGATCTCACTTTCACCATGATATTGTTCATTTATTCAACCTTAACGATAAAATTGAACACTCCTTCAATTGTGGCTTAACTTAGGCTTGTATACTACACGAGTTTTATGCCGGGAGAAAACTGGAAGGGCAGTACATGTACATTTCTTTACGTAAAATTATGATGACATCTGTCACTTGTAACTCAACACGGTATCTTTAAAAGATTAGAACGCATAATACGTATACAAAAAGTTTTAATGTTACTAGGAAAATGCATGATGGCAATTCACAACAATAGTCCGAAACCTTTCTTAGAAAGTTTGTACATTTTTATTTTCCTGAGGATTTCTTCTTCTCAGCGATGAGTTTATCTACGGTAACTTTTCTATTGTTATTCAATAATATATTACAAAAGATGTATATACATCTGTCAACGAAATGTTTAAAACTATTTACTTAATCACTGCATGTTTAAATATTTTCGTTTTCCAGAACATTGTTGACAAGCGAAGTCAGAATTTTTCTCTGAGAATCCTCATGCAAAAACATTAGTATACAGGTTTACATTTTGTAGCTCTAAAAGAGTCTGGTACAACACCTTTTGGTACAGGGCAGGAGCAAGCCAAGGCCGCACTAGATAGACTCAGACATTTTTTTGTCTGACTCAGAGTTGTCAAAGTCAGGATAATTTGTCAGCTTGATTAAGCCAGTTATTTATTAAGATTTTAAATAAATGACGAGTATCAAACAATTTTGTGTGCGTGTGTGTGTTTGGTCAAATGGATTTTGAAAAGTGGTTTGTAAATTGCTTTTGCACAGCTTTTCAAACATTTTCCTGTTATTATTAGAAATTATGCATGCTACCTTATAAGCTATAGGACTATCTGTTAATACTTTAAAGACTTGCAAAGTTAGTTCTTCTAAGAAATGTCACATTAGGTTCTTACATGGAAACAAATCAACAACGTCTTTATTTTTTTAAAGACTGGATGACAACATAAAAGTTTGTGCAGTTGTAGCTAATGTAGTGTTATTTTCTCCGCTTTTACTACTAAAAGCAACTCCCTCTACCTTTCCCCCTAGCGGGCGATCTGGCCGTGCGGTTAGGGGCGTGCGGCTGTGAACGTGCATCGGGAGATAGTGGGTTCGAATCCCACTGTTGGCAGCCCTGAAGAAGGTTTTCCGTAGTTTCCCATTTTCACACCAGGCAAATGCTGGGGCTGTACCTTAATTAAGGCCACGGCCGCTTCCTTCCAGCTGTTATGCCTCTCCTATCGCATCGTCGCCATAAGACCTATCTGTGTCGGTGCGACGTAAAGCCACTAGCAAAAACAAAAATAAAACCTTTCGTCCTTTGTAATTCAGCTCACGTTTTATGTAGACTCCATTCAACAAGTTACGAAATATTTCATGCTCCTTTAACAATTTTAGTTTCTTTTTTCAAGTAATTCCAATGTGAATCATCAATACCCGAATTTCCCGTGCCTAGTTTTGCAGTAAAATACTGTGAATAACCGGGTGAGGCATTGTAAGAAACGTTGACTGTCTTATCTTCTTTTACGCCCCAGGAAATGCGAAAAATATTGAAGTGAACCATGTTATTAGAATACAGGAGTAAGATACTTTCTTTGCAAAGGTTATATTTAACTGTTCCTTAAAAAAATTATAATTTATCAGTAATGATACACTCATTAACTTCACTTTCAATTTCATCGATTATTTTGTGTACAGATTCTATTTTGTCGTGGACAGTCACTTTTGAGTTACGAGCAGGTCTAAACAGGAAGTTACAAATACTTTTCTAATTTGACCATTTTAATATCTTGCCCCCATCACCTAATGCACGTATATCAGGGTTATAACTCATGAAAATATCATGTTTAATGGATTTAAAATCAAGAGCTTCGTTTAATGTTAAGGAAGTACCAATTTTCGGAATATTTTCCTCAGTCACATACATTTTGAAAATACAGACTTTGGCTGTTAAAGTTGACGGAAACTTTGTCCAAATCTAATTTGCGTTTAATACTGAAATTATCCTGAACGTCATCGAAGTCCTTGATCCTGTCATATTCTTCCTCAGCTTTCTTTCTTTCCTTCCTCTTCCCGTTTTTCAATTTCTTCTTGTCTTTGAATAGGATTTTTGCTCATTCTTGGAAGATTTTTTATACAGATAGGCAGGCACATTTGGAAACTTAGGAATAGCATCGTTTGAGAGTTTTATTTTTTATTTTTTATTTTTTTTGCTAGGGGCTTTACGTCGCACCGACACAGATAGGTCTTATGGCGACGATTGAGAGTTTTAAATGGTTGGGTTTTACAGTTAAAAGCGACTCATCAGGTCTTTTAACGGAATCGTCCCTAATTACGAAACTTCGTCGAAGTGTTTTATGCACACAACTGAGCTTGCTGAAGGGACTAATTCGGTTTGATGGATGGCTATGATCCACTTTTGTTTCTGAAACAAGTCAGTAGGAAATTTAAACACTGAAATATTAGGCTGTTTTGAACTGTAGTTGATTCTACAACCAGGTATACAACACGACGTGGCCATAATTCACAATGTTCACACACGTTTAAATCATTCAACACCATCGATAGCCTCACTGCTGCGAGGTTCAGATCAGCTTACAAGTCACTGGTGAGAAGTGAAGCGGCTGGCGACTAGTGTGACGTAGCGCCCGAAGTGGAGGGGGAGCCTTATGGCCTGTATATCTAGTTGGCCTTGCCCTAGGTTAGATAGAGGAGAATTTGGGGTAAAAGCCAACATTAACGAAGCAGGGGTTTGCTTGTGGCTTTCGTGGACAGCAGTGTTAAATGCAAATGACAACCAATTCAGTGAGGAATCCCACTTGGAGTGGTCTGAGGAGTGATAAGCGATGAGGGCAGATCGCAGGTTACGATTCACTCTCTCAGCATAATTGGACTTCGGGTAATATGGAGTAGTGGTTACATGAGCTATGGATAGATCAAAACAAATTCCGGAACTGGGCAGAAGTAAAGGCTCTTGCGTTATCACTTACCAAGAATTGACAGGGTCCAAACGAGGCGAATATCTGTTTCAAGCACGAGATGGTGGTGTTGGCGTTAGCCATCCGAGTGGGGAACAGCCACGTAAAACGCGAAAAGGCGTCAACACACACTAGTACGAAACGTTGACCATTCCGAGATCTCGGGAAAGGACCAATATAGTCTATGAACAGTCTTTCCATGGGCCGAGAAGCTTGCTCAGAAGACAAGAGACCTAGATGAGTATTCGGGGCAGGTTTACTGATGTTGCAAATCTTACAGGACTTGACAAGGGTACGGATCTCACTATCCATGGATTTCCAAATAAAGTGGTTATGGATTTTTTCTCTTGTTTTGAAAACGCCCAGATGACTGTCCACTGGGGATTCATGAAAGTATTTGAAGAGAGCCGGGACCAGGTTAGTTGGGACTACAATTTTGGGGTCTCTGCGACCATGAGCAGGACAACACAAGACACCATTCTTAAGAATATAGGGCTTAACATGCTCACCGGATTTAATCCTGTCGACAATGGCTTTTAACTCAGGATCATCCTCTTGATGTTTGGCAATATCCTTGAAAAGGAAGGGAGAGTCAGTGAGAACTACATTGACAAAAGCTGATACTTGTTCAGGAGATGAGTCTACTGGCTCGGATTGAGGGTCAGAGCTGTCTGGATGGAACATTCTACTGAGGCCAGCAGCCACAACGTTTTCCGTGCCACGAATGTGGCGGGCTTGAAATTGGAAGGCTGAGATGCGCACTGCCCATCGTGCTAGACGACCGGTCTTTCGCGGCTTGGCCAGTACCCAACTCAACGCATGATTGTCAGTTTCTAGATCGAAAGGGAGATGTTCCAGGTACATTCTGAAGCGTTCTAAGGAGAAGACAACAGCCAGGGCTTCCAACTCATAAATGGAATAATTGCGCTCAGCAGGATTCAAGGCACGGGAAGCATAAGAAATAGGACGTCGCCCTTCTTGAAATTCCTGCAGAAGAACTCCGGATATGCCTGAGGAAGAGGCGTCAGTCTGAAGGATGAAGCGTTTAGAAAAGTCTGGCATAGCCAGTACAGGGGTGTTACATAAGGCAGATTTAAAGTCCATGAAGGCTTCACGTTGGGCATCACCCCACACAAATTTGGCATCCTTTCTTCTCAAATCATTTAATGGAGCTGCACGTTCAGCAAAATTAGGAATGAATTTGCGAAAGAAATTCGCCATGCCAATGAATCTGGCTACAGCCTTGACGTCCTTTGGAGGGGGAAAATTCTGGATGGCGGCAGTACGAGACTGATCGATTGAGACACCCCTCACTGACACGATATGTCCTAAGAAGGACATCTGGGGTTGTGCGAAGGAAACCTTGGATGCCTTGAGGGTTAGACCCGCTTTTCGCAGTCTTTCCAGCACTTCGTTGAGATGGAGTAGGTGTTCCTCGAAGGTTTCGCTAAAAATTACCAGATCATCAAGGTAATTATAAACAAACTTGAACTTAATGTCCAATAAGACATAATCTAGTAACCGTGTAAGAACGGCCGCTCCAGTTGCTAGGCCAAAAGGGATGCGTTCGAATTCATATAGGTTCCAATCAGTTGCAAATGCAGTGAGATGCTTGGATTCTTCGGCAAGGGGTGTCTGGTAATAAGCCTGATTTAAATCGAAAGTGGTGAAAATTTTTGCATTAGCGAACCAAGAAAAACAAGAGTGCAAATCAGGAAGTGGGACAGATTGCAGGACTACCTTACGGTTCAACATCCGATAGTCCATTACAGGCCGATAACCACCTTGTGGTTTGGGAACCAGAAACATTGGAGAAGAATAGGCTGACTTGGAAGGCCGTATCACTCCATCAGCGAGCATTTGATCAATGATAGCCTTCAGGGCTTTCATTTTGGGAGGTGACAACCGGTACAGAGGAGAGCGAACAGGTATGTTATCTGTAACCTCAATTTTGTATTCTAATACATTGGTGACGCCTATCCTGTCGGTGAAGACATCAGAGAACTTATCGCAGAGTTTCCTAAGTTGATTGGCCTGCTCTTCGGGTAAGTGATTAAAATCAAAAGCCTTGGGTTCATCAGAATCTTCGGGAACAGCGTTAACATGGCAAGGCAGAATAGGGGAGCGATTACACAGCTCAAATGTTCTTGCACAAAATTTAAAATGGAATCTGTTGAACTGGAGGTCCAAAATCATGCCTGTTTTTGCAATAAAATTTGCACCCAATATAAATTGGCAGGATAAATCTCTTGCCACTAGTACTGGCATTTTCCAGGTGAAATCACGGACTCTAATCTTGACCTCTAGTGATCCTACAATATTCAATGAATTGGAATTAGCAGTATGGCATGTTAAGGACACTGGTTGTAATGTAGGTAGCTTGCAAACAGTTTTCATAGGATCATACCAGGTCTCACTCATCAAGGTGACACTACTCCCAGAGTCTAGCAACGCACAGACAGGTTCATTATTTACCTCTATGCATAAATATGGTAGTTTACAAGAAGGTATGGCAGAAATCCTACAAGATTGTAAGACATGAAGACCCGAGTCAGACTGGGAGCAATCATTAGCCTCAGCATTAAGTAAATTAACCAAGGTACAGTTATGATCGACAAGACAAGAAGCCATGCTTTGGGATTTGTCATCAGAACCGGCGGTTAGTCTTCTAGCACTACTATGGTCTGGGGGTCCAGAGCCAGAAGTGTTACGTGGGCACTGCCTAGAGAAATGCCTAGTTGATCCACAGTTACGGCAAGAAGTATTGGTGGAAGAGCCTCCACCTATCGCAGGTTTCCTATTGCCTAATGTCCCGGCCTTGGGACAGTCCCGCTTGAGATGAGCTGTGGAGCCACAATTGAAACATGAACGGGGATTACGTGAGTTGGAAGCAGGTGACGGGGTGGTTTTAGAATCCTGAGTAGGGGGTATGGTTATAGGAGGTGGGGCTAATGCCAGACGTAGCTGGTCAGCATATTGAATGCCTTCAGCGGACACTGTAATTGCTTCCAACTGGGCGAACGTTGCAGGTCGGGGTGAAAGAGCCAGATATGATCTATAGTTCGGGGCGAGACCTTCAACTATGTTGGTAACCATCTGAGCCTCTGAATAGTGGAGCCGGAAAATTTTAGCTTGGAGCTTAATGTCTTGAACATACTCAGATAGTGACTCGTTAAAGTGTTGTACTCTAAAATAGTGCTTCTGCACTAATGCAGACAAGGCACGAGCAGGAATGAAATATCCAAGAACATGGGCATGAAATTGATCTACTGACCATCTTTCAGTAATGGCCCTGACAATGTGCTCAGAAAGAGCTCCAGAGACATGTGGGTATAGAATTTGAAATACGCTGTCGTTCCTGAGATCATACACAATTGCCTGATCCTTGAATTCAGTTAGGAACCGAAGGAAGGAAATAACTTCATCAACGGAGCTGAAAATTTCGAGACTCCCTTAAACACAGTGGTCAATGGGTGAGGCAGATTAGAGAAAATCTGGGGACAAACCGGAGTAGGGGGTGCTTGGGAAGGCTTAGAATAGTCTAGAGGGTTTACTGAGGCATCGTACCTTTGATTTGGGTGCCCTTGTGACAAGGACGGAGTACAGGATAGGTTAGGACTAATGTTATCCTGCAGTGTTACGGGGGCAGATAACCTCATTTGAGAAAGGTTCTCACTAACCTGAGAGACCATTTGGGCATTAACCGGTTGTGTAGAGGTTATGCAAATTGATACCGGTGGTGCTAAGGCAGGGGGATGGTTTTGCACCATTGAATGAGAACCGGGTTGATTAGGAACAGAGGGCAAACCCTGAGCTACAACAGAATTAGAAGAAACCACAGGAAAACTTGTAAGGTTACCAACATGCAAAAGAGATGTATCATTAGAATGACTTACAGGTGTCCTAGTTCCAGACAATGAAACAGAAGATCCCAGGGCAGCATTAGTCACCTCAGACTCCTGAATAGGCCTGACACCAGCACTAGGTGTCAGATCGCCCACATGAGCAGCAATTGATGCCTCACCACAATCAACACTGTCACTCATTCCAGATGGGATCGACCCTTGAATTTGAGAAACGGTGTTATTTAACTTATTTGCCTTCAAGCAAACCACTGATTCTGTCGAAAACTTTGGAAAACTGTTCTAATAAGGTCTGACATTTCTGCCGCTCAACTTCCGGCAATTCAATAGACAACAAATCCTTAATCCTGTCTAAATAATGTAATAACTGCCCTTTAACCTGGGCTAATTGGCCATTCGAGGGCTTAGAAGCACCAAATGACACAAGAATGGCGTTAAATTCAAGTAACTTATCTTTAATCACGGTCAAAGACTCACGCAACTCGTCTGCAGTTAAGTCAGGTATGTTTATAGGTAGGTTAAGCGACTTTTTTCAACAAGTTAGTATCATCTCTGACATTGCCAGATGAACTAATTTTGCAAATTTTTAACTCGTAAATCAGTTCTTCCTTTCTCAAATGGAAAGGATTAGGAACAGCACGAGCCATCCTGACAGGTAGAAACGAGATTTCAAACGGTATACGAACCACAACTCTTACGAGGTTTTAGGTTAGGTGTGATCACGGTTCACTTTTCTTCCTCTGCAATCTAGCGCTTGCCTCTGCTACCAAAATGTTACCTGTACTACAAGCGGTAACACCATACAAGGCACAAACAGAGTTAAAAGGGGGAGGTAAGAGCAAACTACACACTATCAGGAAACACTACACACTCGGAAAAACAGTAGCTGGCATTACGCGGATCTCTAACAAAACATATACGTAAACATCAGCAGGGCCAACTAGTGGACGACAAAACGGAAGACGAAAAAGGCTGGGAACCTACCAAAGGCATGGACATGGCTTAGACCGCGGATTCTGAAATAAATTCCTGTGATCCTTAGATTTAAAAAAAAAAAACAATTATTTACAAAATAATTTTACAAATACATTCAAATACAATTCCAAGTTACGAGCTATAAGTTCAGTGATATAGATAGCTTATTTCGTAGCAGTGTAAATTCAAATTTCAAATCAACTATACATCTAGTTACCAATGCAGTTCTACAGTGCAATTTACAGTGATGTGAAAAAGGTTATCCAAAACCTAGCGTACCTAAAGTGATACAGAACTACCAGAGGCAAACCCCAAGGGAAATAATATTAAACTACATTCTACATATGTTAGTGAAACAAGAAATGGGAATGCCTCGGAAACGTACAGGTAAGCCCAGCTGAAAAACTAAGGCGTCATAAGTAACTAATTTGGTGAATCTAGGCGCGGTTAGGGCAGACTCCTGTATGAAGAGCAAATTGGAACATTACCGAAATTTTAGCAGGAACGGAATTCAAGAGTGCTTACCCGAGGAGACTTCCATCCCGGAAACCGGGGGACGTCAAGCAGATAGGCTGCTCGCAGACAGATAGACCAAGACCGACAGATTTCAGGATACAGAATTAATTCGAACACTGCCTCGCTCACTATATATAGGAAATTCCGGCCTTGGAGGCAGCCAATCAGCGTGCAAGAGTTCACTATCGCCACCTAGACTCACCAATCACAACCTTATTTTCGATCGCGAACTTTGACTAACCTTCTAGAATACGCCTGATCGCGAATGTCGTATTTCCAGAACAGTCAGAAATATTTTCTAGAATACATTACAAACAAAGTAACACACCCTGTACAAAAGTTATGTCATGTTCTGGATCTTTCCAGGAACTATAGAACAGAATTCTGCTATTTACAAATGCACGTCACCAATCTTACACAGTACAGGTAGGTCATTACGTTATCTTATGCTCTACAAATAACAGTACAGGTTAGGTCATAATAAATAAAACATTATATAGTACTTCGCCAATAAAGTCTTTAAAAAGAAATACATTCCACTCACACTACATAGTTCACTTGTAACAAATTGAATTTTCTGCAACTCTCTAGTTCCAAAGATACGTTGTTATGGATTATTACTGTGTGTTGCACAACATTGCATTGGATTTATACATCATATATGCAAGTAATAATAAATTATATACTATTATCTGTTCTTACATTAAATAAACTCGTATTAATATACATACAGCAGATGCTTCATGACATAACCTCACAAATAATACGACCACGATTTATACCAAATTCAGTTCGTACATAAGTACGTAAATAATAATAATAATAATAATAATAATAATAATAATAATAATAGATGTAAACAACTTCATAGCCACACCTCACAAGTAGTAATAATAATAATAATAATAATAATAATAATAATAATAATAATAAATCAAGCTCGATATTTTCATTATTTACCCATGGGTTAGAGAATATTTTTTCCAAGATATACTAGTCCATTACACTTGCATCACTGATACCAGTTCCCCCCCATACGTGAATTTTTTATCTCATGTTTTACAACGTTCTCAATGTCCTCTTGTGTCCCAAACTGTCTCCTACATGATGGTTCTTTCACATTGGGGACGAGGTCAAAATCACACGGAGGTAGGTCCAGTGAGTGTGGCGGGAGTTCCAATACTTCCCACCCTTCCATCGCTGAAGTTGCTTCCGTACACCTTTGCTGCATGTGGTCTGGCAGTGTCTTATAGAAGAATGATGTTGAAGATCTGGGCATTTGTCTGTAATGGAAGGATGTAACTGTCTCTGCTGGAAGGTTCTGTAGTACATTGCTGTCACTGTTAAGCCACGTGGCATGAAGTGACATGCAATCAGCCTCTGACATTGTAAGGCACGATGATGATCAGCTTTATCGGGGGAAGGGTTTTTGTCTGAACTTGTGTCTTTGTCATGATCCTACACATTGTCATACTTCAGACTGGTGTTTGAGCTCCGGTTCGCATGCCCTGACCCAAAATTCATTCATCATCTCTATTCTTTCCAGAATTTGCTCCCTTTCTGCTGGTAGCGTACAAAGTGGTAAGAGCACATGGGATACTATGTCCACTTTTGCACGTCAGTGTGTGCACGTGACTCCTTCCTTGATGCAATTTTATGCAGATGAAGATGTGCCCAAAATAGTTTGTGGATGGTTTGTTTTTCAATGCCTCAAATAGTATCCATCTTCTGTCTGTGTACGGGCTAATTACTGCCTGTGACACATCAGTCTGGACACTAACAGCCTTCTGGACTGTTGCATGTTGCTGCTTGTTTCATGTCTATGCTTAAATGCTGCTGCCCATCTTACAATGTTTCAGTACAGAAATACATTATTTCCTACAGCTTCCACAAGCTCTATATGACATTCTTCAGCATTGTCACGTCAGCAGAAAACCAGTTTGATATATACACACTTTTCTTGCCCCATGATATCTCTTCTGCGCGCCTCCTGCCATCCCATCTCCCTCTGCGTGGTACCTGTCCAACGCCCTGCCATACCGGGCTGTTTCCATGTACTGTGAGTGCCATGCTTTCCAGTATATAGGACCATTCTGTGGTAACAGTATGCGAATGTGAGGGGGAAATAAAATTGCCATGACTTTTACTATAACCCTTGTTATAAGCTTTATTTGCAATCAGTCTTATTCAGAGATCAGCTTATAATAAGAGTTAAAACAGATTCTCGTGAAGTATTATGGATTATTTTACAATAATATATGCTGTTTTCCTTTAACTTCAAGCCCTGTTGAAATCCTGGATTTAATGCATGATTGTTTTTCCCCACCATCCATGTTAACCTTCCATGTTATTTGCCAGGCTGAGCGACTCAGATGGGCTGGGCTGAGTGGCTTGGATGGTTGAGGCGCTGGCCTTCTGACCCTAACTTGGCAGGTTCGATCTTGGCTCAGTTCAGTGGTATTTGAAGGTGCTCGAGTACGTCAGCCTCATGTTGGTAGATTTATTGGCATGTAAAAGAACTCCTGCAGGACTAAATTCTGGCACCTTGGCGTCTTCGAAAACTGTGAAAATAAGTAGGTAGTGGAACTTAAAGCCAATAACATTATATATTACTACTCAGATGGTAGAAGCTTTGGTTGATGGGTTCAATCCCAGCTCATTCCAGTGACATTTGAAGGTGTTAAGATACTTCATCTTCAGATACTTGAACGTCACATTGGAAGATTTACTGGCACATGAAAGGACTATTAGGACAAAATTCCATTATCTTGAAGTCTCCAAAAATCAGGAAAGTAGTTTGTGGGATGTGAAACCAGTAACATAATTGATAGTATTCCTTTATTCAGTTGCTCATTTTTTTCTCGATTTTGTTGTTATTACATATATGTCAGTGGTAAAGAAGCTGCCTCTGTGGATCAGTGGTAGAGTACCGGTCTCTGGATCCCTAGGTAGCTGGTTCAAACCCGGCACAGGTAGTCAGATTTTTGAAGGGCGGAAGAAAGTCCATTCAACATTTCATGTCTTATGATGACGGCATGTAAGAGATCTCTGGTAACACATTTGGTGTTTACCCGACAAAATTAATTAAAACTCGGCCATTGACATCCAAGAGATAGGCCTAGGGTAAAACGGAATGTGAAAATTGATGGACAGCCAGATGGTGTCAAATTAAAATGTCTGCACTTGGTAGCTGAAGCCATACAATTATTATTATTATTATTATTATTATTATTATTATTATTATTATTATTATTATTATTATTTGAAGAACCCTTTTGAGGGTACGATAAATTAACTATGGTTACTTTTCTTTGCATTTAACTTTCGTTTCCAAACTTATTCTTCTTATTTATTTATTTATTATTTTTTTATTTATTTTTAAATATTTGTTTTGACAATCAAAGTTATACACAGACAACAGTTCTAAGTTTGTCATTGTAAGGTTTGTTCTTCTATTTGTTAGTACACACAAGAACTATGAAGAAAACAACGTTTAGTCAACATTAGAAGCTGGAATCCATATGGCTTGGAGTGCTCTGTCCACAAAATCACTGTAATCTTCATGTAATGACAACAAACCTTCTCACACTGAAAGTCCAAGGACTATATTTAACTATGACCTTCAGTTCGCTGCTACATCAGGTGATAGATTCTTTAAGGTTGGCACCTGATCAAAGAGAGGTTTCGAACTGTTTTCATTTGCATCAATGCTTAACAAATTCTTTTTTTAAAGCAGTTCTGATACCGGTTGAAGTAGTTTACGGGCAGGATCTCCCTGCATTAATTTGTCTAGTTTAACCTTGATTTACCTTGCAGCACTCTTCATTTCAATGAGAGCCCTCTCTTTGTGTTGGCTTTTCAGCTCACTTAAGTTCTGATTTAGCAATGAAAGTACCCTCTGAAACCACTGCTAGCTGTTTCTTAAAGTTTTTCAGCTTAGGGTAAACTTCCCCAGTGATTGGCTTAGAGTTTGTCTCATAATCAGTGAGCATTGGCTTGAGGAGAGAAGACAGTGACTTAACAAAAATGCCACTGCTTGAATGATTTTCCGTTCATCTTCATTCAAGGTACGGATGTGTGTAAGAAGCAGCACTGAAAGCTTCCCCTTGTTCTAGTTTAAGGACTTTGAAGAGAACTTTCCAGTTGTCTGCCAACCATTCTACTGATTTCAGCCAAGAGTTGGAACAGAGAGAGGGAATAGACCTGTCTTGGAGCCTTTCAGTAGCTGAAAGTGCTGAAATGAATCCCTCTTCTTTCTTGCACAAAAAAAAGAAATTCCTTATTTGACACCATAATCTCTTTTAAAGATGGAAGACTGTTAATGAGAACTACACCAACCAAATTTAGTTTGTGTGACCAACACTGAATGTGAACCACTCTTTCAGGCAAAAGCATCGAGAGACCCAGAAAGCATGAAGTCATGTACATTGCAGAGTCACTTATAAAAGCTACAAGCAACTATGACTTTTAAGCCCTCTCCTTTACATCCTTGCAACAACTCCTAAATTACTGCATATCTATATTTAAAAAATCACTGTTACCTTCATTTAAAATCCCCTTTATGTAATTACCCCAATGAAGATCCTTCCTTATATTATTACAGTGCCATTTCACTGTTCTCAGTGAAGTTTATTTGGAACAAAAATGGAGTCTAGGCCATGAGAACGTCAGTAATAAAACATCAAAGTATTCCTAAATGTCAAAAGAATAATGTTTTCATCAGATACTTGAGGAGAAAGAAGTATAGAAGGCGGTGATAAAGAAAGACGCGAGAACATTGTTAACGTGAAAATAACATTCGATTTTCACTGAAGACTAAGCAGAACGTCATTCGAGACAGCTAGAGAGGAAGGCTAATTTGAAAGGAAGAGAAACTAAAGGCATAAATAATATAATAACGATTGTCTACGGGTTATCGTAAGACACCAACGTTGAAGGATATATTCAGCTCCGCAAAATTATAATTATTCCTGCGGACTAGAAGATTTCCATATCGCTACGTCACAACATCCTAGCAAGACGACGTGTTAAACGACAGGGTTGATTTTAAGAGGCTACATAGTAATTGCAACAGTAGTGCAAGACAGGGAAAACATTATATTGTGGTTCAGATTGAAATATTCATAGACACACTGAAAGATTCTAAAGCATTATAAAAGATCATTTTTAAGAAGCGGTACTCATAAATTATCAATAGATTTTAGCAGGCTGTGTCTGTAAGATGACGAAACTAACCATGCTGATATGTTCTAACTGCGCAAGAGACCAAAGACATCATGAGCTAAAGAAGTGGAGGCAGAGCTACCTAGGTTAGTGCGACACGAGATGACAAATCCAGCCCATGACGACCAGCAATGACCCAAGACTGTCCCATATGTTCCCGCAAGAATGAGAGGAATGCCGTGAACTAAGCTCCGCATGTCTAACTACCAAGACGTGACGACAACGATGGAGCTGGAGGAAAGATAATTCATTATAGTCATTAATGTTAAATGATATTTGTTTTCTTTTGGAAAGTGCTATTTTATACTTTTATTTTCATTAATCGAAAGGTGAATAAAGTGCTATCTTAAATCATCTGATATCCAACATAATCTAGTTGATAGGATGATAGCACACTACACAACATATATAATCACTATATAAGCACTTACATTAATTTTTAAGATTAATAGGTACCTCAAGTGAATAATTTGAGTAAATATCAGTCATGATGTTTCAATCATGTTATTGTTAAGGGAAGAATGACAATGAATTATGTTTTTCTCCATACGAACATGATACTAAGAGTTTTGAAATGTGGGAAAAGTGTGATACATGTGAACCGAGTTGAATATTTAAATTATTTATTGTAATTGAGAAAATATTTCCTCACAACAAAGTTATTGTCGATAATTGAGTATGAACGATTACAGTCTTGTGAATCTATCGCACCCTGATGTGATTAATGAATGTTTTGAACGAAAGCAAGTAAAATTTTCAGGAACATTTTCATGCGATACTTGATATAAGATGAAAGATGTGATTTTCATTTTGTATTTTCAATTCATTTAGCTCAGAGAATCTGCATCAGACACATTTATGGCTTCTAATCGACATTGTAAATATTGTAACTATATTTATTTTTCTTTTATTCAGTTAGAGGCCTCTGATTTTAAGACATTTTAAAGATTAATTGATAAGACACAGAGTCATTTGCCTATTATTTATCTTTTCAACAAATAATTCGTAATATACAAACCATTTTTCTCAGATTCTACTTTATTTTCAAATAAATAGCATCTTGTAAAATTTAATTATTCTTTTAATGACTTCTTAGAATAAGCATTTAGTTGTAAGTGATGATCATTTATATATTATTGTGAGTTATGCAGAAAACTAACCGGATTATGTGTAGGATACGACCACTACGTAGGTTAGGCTTATCTGTTAGCATAGCCCGGTGATCTTTCCTCAACGCGGAACCCATAGCCCATAAATCTGATGTACTGAGAGATTTATCCCTTTATTGCATGAATTATTTTTCGTTTTCGTTTGGTGAAGAAAATTTCAAGCTTCAATGTTCAACTTACGTTCAGTGTTTTAGATTTACCAGCAATTCTTAACTGGGGCTAATAGCTTAACACTCGTATGTGATGTGGATTGCCATAACAGGGTATATATACGATTTTTCACGATTTCACGCTAAGCTTTAAACATGGCCTACTGGCCATGGGTACGTATTTCAGGGCGCAAGTATACTTGCACGACCGTAGGTCGGTAATGTCTTTGAGGTTGAGCCAGAGGTACTTCTGAAGCCTGTGGTAATATGATGGGGAGGGCCCACGTAAAGTAAACGGTGGTTGGTACGCGTGGATGCTGACGGGGTGGAAGGAGTACCTTTGGTTGTAGGGCTGTTTTGTCTTACGTTATGTAAAAAAAAACAAGGCATCACTGGTATATGTCTTTAAATGACTGTGCAGTTAAAGGTGTGCCGGAAAACTACCTCTGTCCACAATCTGTATCCATTTATACAGGTGAAAAGTTGTATGTTGCCTGAGGGCAACAGTATGCAGTAAAGGGTTATATCATTTTCGAGCTGGCCTGGATCTCATGTGACTCGACCTGGACGCGGGAACGGCGCATAGTAGATTTTGGTGCCCAACAGTGAAGCAAAAAGAGAGAAGGGCACCGGAGATAGGAAAGAAATGGGTCGCCAATCATAGTAGATTTTGGCTCCAATACGTGAGGCAATAGAAGAGAATGACACCAGAATATAAAGAGAATTTGGTGGCCCAAAGCGAGGCAAGAAGAGAAAGACATCACGGAACTCAGAAATAAATTTTGGGTCTAGCAAGAAAATTGGCACACAACTTGGTCGCAAGAAAACGGAAAGATACTGCGGTACTTGAGATTAAGGTAACCACTGACTTTGGATGGAGAGAAGAAAGGAAGGATAATTCGCATGATTATGAGAATAAATGGATGCCTGACAATGTGGCAGAGGAAAAGGCAAGAAGAGATAAAAGAACAAGAAGAAGAAGTTAGCAAGGGATAGCAGGTAGCAAACGACATTGAATTAAGATGCGAATAGAATATGGTAATTTAATAATTTTGAAGATACAAAGTTATAAAAAAAACTTAAATAGGATATTAATCAAAGTTTTGATAAGGAATAATGTAGATATAAGGATTAGAGTATAGGAAATCATGATATTTGAAATTTGTAAAATATATTCAACATAAGATTGGGAGCTAAACAAAATTAAAATCATATTTATTAAGCCAAACATTTCAAAACTCTTTGGTAAAAATGGGACAAGGTCACTCGTGAAACCTAATCTAGGTAGCTAAGCCTATTTATAAAATATATATTTGCATATATACAGAGCATAGTTGTAAGAATATTACTGAATAAGCTGTTGCATATAGAGCAGATTTACAAAAATATTAGAGTATTGGTAGGCCAATAGAGAATTTGAAATATATATATAACTCGGTTCGAGAAAATATGTGTCGAACGGTCAAACTAGATACAGTGATTATTTCGCCTATCAGTTCCATCATTTCCAAGATCTAGATTCACCACCTAGTGAGCTAGAGGCTACTAAAACAATGCAGAGACAGTTCCCACCAGCCAGAAGTCTAGAAATTGTTAGCTGCTGCAAATGTACACTACCAGTCAAAAGTTTTTGATCACCTATCACAACTATGGATTTGTGGTTAAAACAGAGATGTAGTTTTAAATAATCTATTATAGCCCTGTTCTGACAATAACACAAGCATAAATATGTAAAGAAGGAACGACTCTGTTGTGTATTTGACCTGTTCTCCACATGGAGGGTCGCTGATGAGTAACCACAATAACACTGATGTGTCTTTACCCAAGACGTGTCCACTTGAATAGGCCTCATTCCTCCAATATATATATATATATATATATATATACATATGAACATGACGACATTGAGCCATATGAAAGCGCAATTTGAGGAGTATCAGAGAGAGCATGAAGAGAAGTTGCTAAGAACGGAGGAGGCGATAAAAAGTAACAGACAAGAGGTGCAGGAAACGATAAAGAATACCGGAGAAGAAGTGCAAAAGATGAAGGAAGAGCAAGGAGGATTAAGGGAGATGTTGAAGCAGATGATGGAAGAAGCTAGAAAGCATGATGAAGAAGCAAGGAAAGAAAGACAGAAAGAGATGAGGAAACAAGAAGAAAATAGAAAGCGTGATGAAGAAGCTAGAAAGCGTGATAAGAAACAGGAGATGATGGAAGAAATGAATAGAAAGTGTGATGAAGCTAGAAAGCGTGATGAGAAACAAAAGGAGATAATGGAAGAAATAAGTAAGAGAAAGATTGAGGAAATTTATAGAAAGCAAGAAGAAGAAAATAGAAAGCAGAATGAGGAACAACAGGAAATGATGGAGAGAATAAATAAACACCAGGAGAGGATGGAACAAATAAGTGGAAATATGAAGGAAGAGATTGGAAAAATAGGATCAGAAATGATCAAAATCGAAAGTGACATGAACGAATTAAAAGCAGAAATAAGTGGAAAGATGGAGGAGAAGAACAAAGAGATTCAGGAAGAAATAAATAAAATCAGAGGAGAGTTGATAGAGAGTAGGAACCACTTCCAGCATTTGAAAGATGATGAAATAAAGAAATTAACAGAGAACATGGCGATGTTGAATATCGATTCACAAGAAAAATGGAAACAGTGTGAATAGAAGATCGATAAGCTGAATGATGGAATTCAAATTAATAGAGATATAGAAGTGAAATATATGTTAGCTAGTGATGTGATCAGTGACAAGCTAAGCACAATAAGGGATGAAATCAAGAAAAACAAAGAAGAGGCTGACCAGAAGTTGGGCAAAACAGAAGAAGGGATCAAGCAAATTAAGAGACAAATGCAAGAAATCCCTGAAGAAACTCAAGCGACAAAAGCAGCTATGTCAACTTGTAGCGAGCGGCAGAAGACTATCGAGCTGCAAATAAACGAAAGAGAAAGTACGCCTACAGTGATTACGCAATCTAATCATAGTAACGGAGAAATAAATATAGAGAATGGGAATAATGGAAGCCCTGCTGTCATTAATATAATTAAAACATACGATGACAGGCCAAAGCACTTTAATAATACAGCCAGCACTTCACCTAAGCAATTCCTCAGAGAGATGGGAGATTATTTTAAGGAAAATAACATTCCTGAAGAGAAAAGGCTAAAGGTCATAGAGAGGCATTTAGACTCAAATCCTAGCCTATGGTTCCAGGCATTCAAATATACATTCCATGAATATAGTGATTTTAAAGCGGCTTTCTTACGAAGATTTTGGAATTCAGAGGTGCAACAAAACCTCAGGTTAGAACTCTGTTCGAGAAAATATGTGTCGAACGGTCAAACTAGATACAGTGATTATTTCACCTATCAGTTCCATCATTTCCAAGATCTAGATTCACCACCTAGTGAGCTAGAGGCTACTAAAACAATACAGAGACAGTTCCCACCAGCCAGAAGTCCAGAAATTGTTAGCTGCTGCAAATGTACACTACCAGTCAAAAGTTTTTGATCACCTATCACAACTATGGATTTGTGGTTAAAACAGAGATGTAGTTTTAAATAATCTATTATAGCCCTGTTCTGACAATAAAACAAGCATAAATATGTAAAGAAGTAACGACTCTGTTGTGTATTTGACCGGTTCTCCGCATGGAGGGTCGCTGATGAGTAACCACAATAACACTGATGTGTCTTTACCCAAGACGTGTCCACTTGAATAGGCCTCATTCCTCCAGCTGTCTATGTAGCAAGCAGTTCACATTAGTTTTCAGTACACTGTGTGCAGCTAGCAGTGTGTTTGTGTATCTGGTCAGGTGCATACCATATTACCTCCAAATGGGACGGAAGAAGGAGATTGGAACTGAAAAAGTGCTGTAATTGTAGCTCTGCATCACGAAGGGTATTCTAGTAGGACAATAGCAACAAAAGTTGGCGTAGTCCAATCTATAGTGGTGTACACATTGCAGCGGTTCAAGCAAACCAGTGCCAATGCAAGTGTTTCACCATCTGGAAGACCCCGTGTAACATCATACAGGGAAGATCAGTTCATATGCGTACAGAGTAAACGTCAGAGGACTCGTACGGCACCTGAAATTCGTGAGGAAGTCAATAATATGCGAGCTGCTCCAATCTCTGTCTCAACAGTGCAACGCCGTCTTCGTGAACGAGGTTTAAAGGGGTGCATAGTGGCCAAAAAACCTTTACTACGGACACAAAATAAGGAGAAAAGAATGCAGTGGGCACAGCAACATAAAAACTGGAGTGTGCAGCAATGGTCCAAGGTGTTATTCACGGATGAATCGAAGTTTGAAGTATTTGGGAGCCATAGTCAAATGTTTGTTCGTCGACTTCATGGAGAACGTATGAAGAGTCAGTGTGTGACACCTACGGTGAAGCATGGTGGAGGGTCGGTTATGGTGTGGGGATGTTTTGCAGGTGATAAAGTCGGTGATCTAGTGGGAATTAATGGAACATTAAAGAAGGAAGGATATCGCAGGATACTGATCAACAATCCAGTTCCATCTGGCAAGAGGCTTATTGGTTGTGGGTTTGTTCTGTAGCAAACCCCAAACATTCTTCTAAATTGTGTAGAGGGTATGTCAATAGAAAAGAGAAATCTAGGGAACTGAAAAATATGATTTGGCCAAGTCATTCACCAGACTTAAATCCCATTCAACTGTTATGGGATGAACTTGACAGGGAGGACGAAAACTGAGGTCAACTAATGTTGAAGAGCTATGGAATAATTTACAGAGCTGTTGAATTGCAATATCTACACAAACACTACAAAATCATATTTCCAGAATGCCAAGAGTTTGTGCAGCTGTTCGGAGGGCAAAGGGTGGATGCTTTGAAGAGGCTAAAATATAAACCATATTGTATTCTACTTAATGATAGAGAGAGAAAATATATACTTTGTTGGTGTATTTAATTATTACGATTTGTTTGTACATTGAAATAAAGTATCTAGTTTTGTGCATAGGTGATCGAAAACTTTTGACCAGTAGTGTAGAAACTGCAGTGAAGATGGAGGACACTCTGAGGCAGATAGACATGACTACGGTGCCACACACCAGTAGAATAATTAGAAATGTAAATGGTGAGGAAACCATTAATACGCTAATTCAAGAGGACGTAGGCAAAGATACATTTAGCGAACAAAAGAAAATAAATAGGAAAAGAGAATGGAATAATTGGGAAGATAGAAGGAGAGAAGAGGAAAGATGTAATTGCAGAAGGAATTCCTATAACCACGAAGCATATACCGGAAATAGAAGACATAGACTATTTATGCAATACGGGAACCAATTTAGAGAAGGAAGAGGAAGGTATGATCCTAGGAGAAGAACGGGATACGAAAGAAGATATAATAGGGATAGTCGAGATAAAGAGTATTACAATGAAAGGTACATCCAAGAGTTAAGAGAAGCCTGAAAAGACAAAGATAAGTGGGAGAATGCAATACGAGATCAGGATGTTAATGCAGATGTAGAAGGGGCTGAAAGTCTTGAGCTACAGATGTACAAAAGAAGGAAGCAAGAGGAGCAAAGGCTCAACCCTAACACTAAAGAATTTGAACGTAGAAGAGAAGAGGACGAATGGAAATGGACGCCAAAACATTTAGGAAGAGAATGCTAATTTAGGGATAGATAGACAGCTATAAAATTTCAAAGACGCAAGGAACAACAAAATTCATCGTTAATGGAAAAACAAATTAATTCATGGGAAACCATATAAGCAAAGAAAATATATAACCATAAACTATCTGTGGAATGAAAGTAGCATAATATCGACAGGAAACAGAAAGAACACGCGCCAGAATATGAAATGGGACAGTGACAAGTCACATTGTAAATATAAGAAATATATATATATTGCGAGCAATATATTTAAAATGATGCAGGAAGAATAATGTGCAATTTCACTGTTCTCAGTGAAGTTTATTTGGAACAAAAATGGAGTCTAGGCTGTGAGAACATCAGTAATAAAACATCAATGTATTCCTAAATGTCAAAAGAATAATGTTTTCATCAGGTACTTGAGGAGAAAGAAGTATAGAAGGCGGTGATAAAGAAAGTGGAAAATTCTAAATTCCCATGGAGGGAATTAGATATTTTTCACCAATAGAGCATGTTAATTCCCTCCATGGGAGGGAATTAGATATTTTTCACCAATAGAGCATGTTAATTCCCTCCATGGGAATTTAGAATTTTCCATTCGCAATTGCTAGGCGGGCAATAATTCCATTGTGGAGATTTATCTCCTGTATGCAGTTATCAGACTGTGCCTCTTATTAGGGCTTCTGATAAGTTCACCTTCATACACCCCAACGTCAGTGGATAGGGTCTGACACATACCATTCTGATGGGTCTAGTGTCAAACCTAAGACAAAATGCTGGTTAATAGAGCAAACGCCTGAAAAGCCTTACATCTGATATGATAAAGAAAGTCGCGAGAAGATTGTTAAAATTTATTATTGAAAATAACATTTGATTTTCACAGAAGACACATAAGCAGAACGTCATTTAAGACAGCTAGAGAGGAAGGCTAATTTGAAAGGAAGAGAAACTAAAGGCATAAATAATATAATAACGATTGTCTACGGGTTATCGCAAGACACCGACGTTGAAGGATATATTCAGCTCCGCAAAATTAAAATTATTCCGGTGGACTGGAAGATTTCCGTATTGCTATGTCACAACATCCTAGCAAGACGACGTGTTAAACGACAGAGTTGATTTTAAGAGGCTACATAGTAATCACAACAGTAGCACAAGACAGTGAAAACGTTATATCGTGGTCAGATTGAAATATTCATAGACACACTGAAAGATTCAAAATCATTATAAAATATCATTTTTAAGAACTGCGCAAGAGACCGAAGACATGAGCTAAAGAGTGGAGGCAGAGCTACCTAGGTTATGGCGATACGAGATGACAAATTCAGCCCATGACGACTGGCAATGATGTTAAAAATTAAATAATTGAAAAGGAGGTTCAACCTATTCAATACTTAAAAGAAGGAAATGCAGTAATCACATTCCTATTTAAATGGGACCGGTTTCGACCTTAGTCCAGGTCATCATCAGCCGTAAAAAGATGTACAATATTTATGAATATTGGAGGTAAGTTTCACACTTTGATAGGCACAAAGACACAACACCACATTCTGTATGCACAAAGTCACAACACTATCAACTAATAAACGAAGATCAAAAATAACTAGAAGTCGCAGACGAATAGATTTGTAGTAGAAAGCCGCCAGCTCCTGGTGATCAGCGCGGCACATTCAAGGTCATGCGCTGCGGTCGAACGCCAAAGTAGAGTGGAGAATGTTTTGAAGGTCTAGAATTTGTCACGGTTGCGGGAAGTTAAGTACGTATATAAAAATATACGACGCAAATCAGAATAATTGAGTGATGACCTGGACTAAGGTCGAAACCGGTCCCATTTAAATAGGAATGTGATTACTGCATTTCCTTCTTTTAAGTATTGAATAGGTTGAACCTCCTTTTCAATTATTTAATTTTTAACATCAATAATTTCAATACGGAACAATGAAGTTTTTATCTTTAAAAGACTGGCAATGACTCGAGACTGTCCCATATGTTCCCGCAAGAATGAGAGGAATGCCGTGAACTAAGCTCCACATGTCTAACTACCAAGACGTGACGACAACGATGGAGCCGGAGGAAAGATAAGTCATTATAGTCATTAATGTTAAATGATATTTGTTTTCTTTTGGAAAGTGCCATTTTATACTTTTATTTTCATTTATTGAAAGATGAATAAAGTGCTATCTTAAATATTTCCAAGGGAGTGATGTTACATGAGAAGACAACTCCCGTAAATACGTTAGAGGTTATTAGGTAATCATCTAAAATGAATGTTAAATCCAGTAATGTAGGAAGTAGTTAACCAGTGATAATTTAATATTCCGTTCGCAATGCTGTCAATATTCAGTAAGAGGAGGTTAAGTTGGTTTCAATGTGAAAAAAATACGACATTGTGGTAAACATCAGGCTTACGTTAGAACATGTGACATGAAGTTAAGATGAAATGAGATCGTATATAGGATTTGATAATTTGCTAGTAAGATATGGTGATATTTTATGGAATTTTAGAAAGATTGAGAACATAATAGAATAATCAAACGGATTGTCAGTGATGACAGTATAGTATACGTCAAGTTGGAATGAATTGATATGTTTATTGTAAAGTAGAGTGTAATACGAGAGGTGTAATGTGAAATGGATGATATATATGCAAATAATGGTAAGAGGTTAGGATGAATAATGTTGGTGATGATTATTGTTTTGTCGTAAATGAAGTTATGGATTATTTTAGCGACGATATTATTTCAATTTAATATTTTCAGATTAAGGATGGTTATGATTTGTTCTCCATTGTCCGTTAATCCTTGGATAAGCCATATTTATCACTAATTATGATCTAAATAATGTTCTTAGGTTGACACTTACCTAGTGGATCATCAAATAATTCCTAATAAGAGGAGTAGCACAGAGTTAGCCTAGAGTTAGCCTATATTTATATGATTCTTCTAACCACAAGTATTCTCACTCAGGTTAGGAAAGCTAGGAAGCTTATTTTTACTGAATTGATTGATATCGCTGGTAATTTTTCTTCATAATTGGAGGCTGTTAGTAATGGATAGTCTTCTTACAGGTTAGATCACCTGATATCCAACATAATCTAGTTGAATGATTGTCAAATAAGGATGATAGCACAGTAGCACAACATACAGGTAAACCCCGTTATACGCGGATTCGTTATCCGCGATTTCACATATACGCAATTTTGGTTTTATGTCTAATGCTGCCATCTGTTAACAGTATGTGGAAACGGGTACTGACATGATTGTCAAAATCTGTAACGTACACTACGTCGCGTGCGCCAAGGTTAAACGGGGCAAGCGCATCTCCTGTCGTGTTTGTCGAGACGTGAATCGTCAGTTTCAGTCAGTAAAGCTGCGAAGGTGCACTTGACAGGTTTCGTATTTAAAATGCTGGGTAAAAGGAAGTAAAGTGTGCCTGTCGAAGGAAAGAAGCGTGTACCAAAGTCGTGTTCGTTAGAAACAAAGAAGTTCTGAATCGCTGTGAGAAAGGTGAGAGTACTGTTGACATTCAGCGTGCTTTGGGACTTAGTGAATGCACTGTGAGAACTGTGTGTGACAATGCGGAATCAATTAAAAAAACTGCTCAATCTTCTACTAACGTAAGTGTGACTAGAGTGACCAAATCTCGCTTGGAAGCGATGGAAGGAAAGGATTGGATTGAGCATCACAACCAACAACACATGCCTCTCCCTCGAGCTGCTATTCAAACTAAAGCCAAGAGCTTGTAGGCAGAGTTTAGTAAACTATTGTGTGTTTCAGTGTTACATTTTTTAATTGTATAAAGTTTTTATTAAAATGAGTTTCAGAAACATGATTATGGCTATTTTTTGTAAAAATACTAAGAATCTCTGCTATTTTAAGCTTAATGCGTGAGTAAACGGAAACCTAACTCTATATTTTACATATAAAATGACTCGATTTTTGCGAATTTGATATGCGCGGCAATGCCGGGGAACGTAACTATCGCGTATAAAGAGGTTTACCAGTATATAATCACTATATATGCACTTAAATTAATTTTTAAGATTAATAGTTACCTCAAGTGAACATTTGAGTAAATATTCGTCATGATGTTTCGATCATGTTATTGTTAAGGGAAGAATGACTTAATGAATTATCTTTTTCTCCATACAAACGTGATACTAAGAGTTTTGAAATGTGGGAAAAGTATGATACATGTGAACCGCGTTGAATATTTAAATTATTTATTGTAATTAAGAAAATATTTCCTCACAACAAAGTTATTGTCGATAATTGAGTATGAACGATTACAGTAATGTGAATCTATCGCACCATGATGTAATTAATGAATGTTTTGAACGAAAACAAGTAAAATTTTCAGGAACATTTTCATGCGATACTTGATATAAGATGAAAGATAAGATTTTCATTTTGTATTTTCAATTCATTTAGCTCAGAGAATCTGCGTCAGACACATTTATAGCTCTTAATTGACATTGTAAATATTGTAACTATATTTATTTTTCTTTTATTCAGTTAGAGGCCTCTGATTTTAAGACATTTTAAAGATTAATTGATAAGACACAGAGTCAATTGCCTATTATTTATCTTTTCAATAAATAATTCGTAATATACAAACCATTTTTCTCAGATTCTACTTTATTTTCAAATAAATAGCATCTTGTAAAACTTAATTATTCTTTTAATGATTTTTTAGAATAAGCATTTAGTTGTAAGTGATGATCATTTATATATTATTGTGAGTTATGCAGAAACTAACCGAATTACATGTAGGAGACGTCCATTACATAAGTTAGGATTATCTGTTAGCATAGCCCGGTGATCTTTCCTCGACGCGGAACCCATAGCCCATAAATCTGATGTACTGAGAGATTTATATCATTCATATCATTTTCGAGCTGGCGTGGATCTCATGCGACTCGACCTGGACGCGGAAATGGCACAATACCTAGGTCCAATAATACTGCCTTGAGGAACTCTCCTCTTCATTACAGAATCAGGTAATGCTTCACCTACTCTAATTCTCCCGAGTTTTATTTTCTAGAAATTCATCCACCCATTCAGTCACTCTTGTTTAGTCTAATTGCTCTCATATTTGCCAGTAGTCTCCCATGGTCTCTCCTATCAAAAGCCTTGGATAGGTTAATAGCGATCCAGTCCATATGACCTTCTGAATCTAAAATATCTGCTATGTTTTGCTGGAAACCTATAAGTAGAGCCTCAGTAGAATAACTTTCCCTAAACCTAAACTGCTTACCATCTTCTTCTTCTTCTTCATAGTACCGTATCAGGACCCCTGACGTTGGCGATCACTGTGGCGAATGCAGAACGATCTCTGGCTAGGTGGAAAAGTCTTTCAACACTGTGAATTCCAGTCCATTCTTTGATGTTTCCAAGCCATGATGTTCGCCTCCTCCCGACATCTCTTCGACCCTGTATTTTGCCTTGTACAATCCGCTGTAAGATGAGGTAACGGTCATTTCTAAGGATGTGGCCAAGGTAAGAGATCTTCTGGAGTTTTATTGTTTGAACGAGTTCCCGACTTGCTCTTGCCCTTCGGAGTACTTCTTGGTTCGTTAGTCGTGCAACCCACGAAATCCTGAGCATCCTACGGTGGATCCACATTTCAAAGGCTTCCAAGCGTTTCACTGATATGTTCTGATATGTGCTTACCATCAAACAAGGTAATACTTTCAAAAACATGTCTGATATAATCAGCAAGAATGCTTTCCCGGAGCTTATATGCAACACATATCAAACTGACTAGCCAGTAGTCTGCTTTATGTTCATTACCCTTTCCTTTTTACACAGGGGCTCCTATAGCAACTCTCCATTCATTTGATGTAGCCCCTTCATACAAACAGTAATTAAATAAGTACTTCACATATGGTACTATTTCCCAAGCCATTGCCTTTAGTATATCCCCAGAAAACTTATCAATTTCAGCTGTTTTTCTAGTTTTCAACGTTTTTATCTTATTGCAAATATCTTTATCATAGATACATTTCAGTAATTCATTAGTTATTAGTCACCTCCTCCACCAGGGTGACAATTACAGCAAGTTATTAGGAGAATGGAACAGTGAACCTTAGAACATGGCTTTCGGATGTTGTTTTGTTCCTCATTTCTGCCGGAAGCGCACTCTTTATCATCTTGAGCTTTATATCAAACACTCTTTACTGCTGACTGAATACTTCTGCCTTCTTTAAATCCTCACATATACACTCCCTTTGGTCATTATTGATACTCTTCTTGGGAATTTGTTTCTGACTTTGAGTACTTATACATACCCTTCCATTTTCCACTAAAATTCATATGACTTCCAGTTGTGCTTGCCATTATATTTTCCTTACTGACCACCTGGTACGCCTGAAGAATTCTCTCCAGGGGGCTTGCCTCTGTAAACAGCACTTGGTGGCCTTTCCTTCGATTTGGAAAAGACCTATGACACCAATTGGCAGTATTATATCCTTTCATCCCTGCATCGATGGAAATTCTGAGGTAACTTGCTGGTTTTTATTGCAAATTTTTTGTCCCTCCGTCTATTCTGTATTCGAGTAGGGAGGGCACGTTCGTAATACCATGTTCTGGAAAACAGAGTCCTTCACGGATTGGTTCTCAGTGTCACTCTCTTTGTGATTGCTAAACAGTATTGTGTTCAGCTGCAATACCATTGCTGCATCTGGATTTTGTGCTCTGTATTATTGCTCACAAAATATGGCAGTCGCAGAGCAACAATTACAGCAAACCATTAGGAGAGTGAAACAGTGGACCTTCAAACATGGCTTTTGGTTTTCAACAGACAAGACCTCTGCTGTGCACTTTTGCCGGAAGTGTACTTTTCATCCCCATCTTGAGCTTTATTTATGCGAGGTTGCTCTACCGGTGGTAGACACACACCTATTTCTTGGGCTCCTTTTCTGTAGTAAATTATCATTGGGAGCCGCACATGTATCAGTAAAAGTCAAATTTGCTAAGAAACTCTAGAGGTTTCTCAGCAGCACTAGGTGAACGGCCAATAACACAGTGCTCCTATGCTTTTATAGGGCACATATTTTATCCATATTAGACTATGGCAGTGCAGAATATGGATTAGCAAAAAAAAGAAAAAGTCCTTGTTAAACTGAGTAGTGTCCACCACAGCAGAGTAGGTTGACAACAGGAGTTTTCCATAAGTCCCATTGCTAGTCTTCTCATTGAATCTGGTGTGCTGCATTTACACGTGAGGCGCAAGCAAGAGCTGTTGTCCTGTGTTCACAGCAGATGCCACTTTATCCAAGCTATTCCTGCATATTCCTCAATGAAAAGTCGGCTGAATAGCAATGCACTCTACTTACTGAAAGTTGAGGACCTCCCCAGTGTTTACTTTCGGCGGTCATCTGACCGTATTATACATCCTTATGGAGTGAGTGGACCTGGCCGATTTGCGCCGTAGTCTAAAAGTTCCAAGTACTATCTCCCTCATTTTACGAGATAATGAACTGTCTGTGAGACTTTGTCATCCATTTTATGAGGGATAGTGACCTGTTTAACAGTGTTTTTTTCTTTTATTGTTAACTATGCTTTTATTCTTTTGACCATGTTTTTAACTATCTTTTTATGTGTATTAATATGGTGTGAGCTTTTAAGTTGAATAATACCATGGGGATCACTAGTACTTAGGTGTTAATATAAGGAATGATCTTCATTGGGGTGATCACATTAATGAGGTTTTAAATGAAGTTTACAGATCTTTCCACATGGTTATGGGAGCATTTAGGGATAGTTGTAGTAAGGATGTAAAGTTGCGGGCATATATGTCCTCTGATAAGACCCTAATTGGAGTACAGTTCGACTATATGGTACCTAAACCAGGACTGTTTGATATGAGAACTGGAAAAGATCCAAAAGAAAGCAGGACTATATGTTGTGGGTGATTTCTGACAAAAGAGTAGTGTTACAAAAATGTTGTAAACTTTGGACTGGGAAGACTTGGGAGTAAGGAGACAAAATGCTTGACTAAGTGATATGTTACAAGTAATAAATGTCATCTTGATCCGTGGTGAAGTTGTTATATGTAACACATTCTCACTTGTACGTTTGAGAAGTTCCACCTTGCCACCATTTTCAAATCTTACGATTTTCTTAGATTACAATAACATTAATTTATTTTTTAAATTTTTTTTGTTGGTACATGTTTCGTTTTGCATAGAAAACATCTTCAGCTGTGATCTTGAATGATAGTTAAAATATACACAAAAACACAAGTAACATACAATCTGTGTCTGAAAAGTTTGGTGAATGATCTTATGAAATAAAGACAACATAAGTTACACACACAACTCCTTTACTGGCCTTCAAAGTAATCTCTTTTGACAACTGTAAAGCTGCTGGAAGCTGGCAGCAAACACTTCTTTTGGAATCTCCCAGAGAACCCTTGTCACGTGTTGTTGGAACACTGTCGAACCGGTGGCTTTTCAGGGCTAATTTAAGACGAGGGAACAAAAAAAAATCTGTCGGTGCCAAATCCAGACAATACGGAGTGTGTGGAAGAACAGTCACTTGGCGTTCAGTGAGAAACTGGGTCGCGCGGATCGTGGTATGCAGACGGGCATTGTCGTGGAGGAGCTTCCATTGTCCACTCTGGTACAGTTCAGACTGAACTCGTCTGATGCGTTGCAGTAGCCGTTTCAAAACTCCCTCGTAGAATTCTGCGTTGACTTGTGTAACCTGGGGTGCAAATTCATGATGAATGACACCATTGCTGTCGAAAAGGCTATCAGCATTGTCTTAATCTTGGACTTTGTGCGCCGACTTTTTTTGGTAGGCGGAGAAGACGCTGAACACCACGCCATTAACTGTCTCTTGATCTCTGGATCATACTGGTAACACCACGACTCGTCTCCTGTAATGATGGTTTTCAACCCTCTGGATTTTGGTCACAAACGTCAATGAAATCTCCCGTTGTTTCCATCTGAGTTTGCTTCTGCTCGTCTGTCAGGTTGTGGGGTACAAACCGGGCACAAATCTTCCGCTTTTTTAAATGTTCATGAACAATGGTCCTTACACTATCCTTGCCTACACCCACTTCATTTGCTATCATTCGTAAGGACAGTCGCCGATCATTCGCAAGCATCTGTCGCAGTCGTCCGATGTTGTCTGGAAATGTGCTTGTGGTTGGTCGACCCGAACTCGCCTCGTCCTCAACACCTTTCCATCTTGAAAGCATTTAAACCAGTCAAAAACACACTTTATACTCACTGCTTGAGCTTAGTAAACTTGCACTAACATTGCGTGTGTTTCCATTGCCGTTTTGCCTAGGTGGAAGTAAAACTTCATGTTAACGTGTTGGTCTGTTTTGCACTCCATTGTGCAATGACACAAATCCTTACACTGACTCCGTGCGATGTTTTGCAGTGTTCAACTCCGTTTAACTGTGTTGAGTTGACCGATAGGGGGCACTTGGTGTCATGTCTCGCAATGCATATGCGCGAGCGCATAGTCCGAACTAGCACGATGTACATCCTAGACCACCATTCACAGAACTTTTCAGACACAAGTTGTAGATAGAACACAATATCAAAAACAGCTTGTCCTTAACTAGATGAAAGGTTTAAATGTCTAAAGAGTCAGTGGTTCCCTCTTCGTTGTCACTGTTTGTCACCTCTTGATGTAAAAGATGTGTTCATGAAACACCACTTAAAAGCTATCCTAAAATAAAAGGATCTTAAAATTTCTTCATACAGTGGTGTGTAGTTACGCAAGTTCTTGTAACATTCAACCTTGGTGTGATAGAGAGGGGAACACTAAAACAACACTAGGAAGAAAGCAGCGTTGAGCGCAGTAGGATGCCTGGTGTGAGTCAGCCGTGAGAGGTGTCAGGTGATTTGGACACAGCCACATCACAGAGAGTTGCCTTCCATCTTGAACACAATTAGGCCTAGTTCATTTCATCTGGCAAGAAAATTCCTCTTTCCATCACACTAAGGTTGAATGTTACAAGAGCTTGCATAGCTACATTCTACTGTTTTAATTATTTATAAATAAATTTTAGGATCCCTTTATTTTAGAATAGCTTTTAAGTGGCTTTTCATGAACACATCTTTTACATCAAGAGGTGCCAAACAGTGACAACAAAGAGAAAACCATTGACTCTTTAGACATTTACACCTTTTATCTAGTTAAGGACAAGTTATTTTTAATATTGTGGTTTACCTATGTTACTTGTGTTTTTGCGTATATTCTAACTATCATTCAAGATCACAGCTGAAGATGTTTTCTGTGGAAAATGAAACATACCAACAAAAAGAAATTAAAATAAATTAATGTTACTGTAATCTAAGAAAATTGTAAGATTTTAAAGTGGTGGAAAGGTGGAACTTCCCAAACATACAAGTTGGAATTTGTTGTAAGTGATATGTTCCGAGCTGCCAATGGAGAGGAGGACCTGGAATGACATTAGTAACAAATAAACTTGAGCAGAGTTTTTGAAGGTAGGAAAGATCATAATGTGAAGATGAAGTTGAAATTCAAGAGGACAAATGGGGGGAAATATTCATTTATAGGACAAGGAGTAAGGGATTGGAACAATTTATCAAGGGAAATGTTCGATAAATTTCCAGTTCTTTTAAACTATGTATTTAAGAAAGGGCTAGGTGAACAACTGATAGGGAATCTGCCACCTGGGCGACATCCCTGAATGCAGATGATTGATTGATCTATTTATTTATTTATTTATTTATTTATTTATTTATTTATTTATTTATTTATTTATTTATTATTATTCGTTTAGGCCTACGATGGACCACGTGGTTCTTAACTCTGGTGAGCTCTTTTCTTCCTCTTAGCCCAGTATTCCTTCATTCTAGCGCTATGGATGTCTTTTCTTTCTTGAGTCCATTTCACTCCTGTTCCTGGACGCAGTGATTTAGTTGATAGTGACTGGAGAGTGTCAGATGTCTTGACTAACTTTCTGAACTTATCTCGGTTGTAAATGTCAATGTGATCAATGTTAAGGTATTGTAGGTCTTTCCGCACTAAATTCGTCCATTTGGCATTGGTTGCTTTCCCTCTAGATACAGTGTTGAAGATCCTTGAAGTGAGTCTCTGGCTGTCCATCCTGACTACGTGACCATAGAACATTAGTCTTCTCTTCCTCATAGCTGTTGTAATGCTCTCTATTTTACTGTACAGTTCCTTGTTGTGCCTGATTCTGTAGCCATCTCCTTCTTTAATGGGACCCATAATCCTTCTGAGGATCTTTCGCTCTTTCAATTCCAGTTCTCTGAGTTGTCCTTTCCGGGTCATGTTTAGGCATTCTGAGGCGTACAGTACAGATGGTCTTATTACGGTGTTGTAGTGTCTAAGTTTAAGATTAAGGAGAGGGATTTAGACTTGTATATGTTCTTAGAAAGATGATAAGCTCTTTCTAATTTAGTGCATCTACTCTTCATTGCAAGGTCCTCATTAACATTTGGGGTTATCCATTCTCCAAGATATTTGAATGAGTTGGCCTTGTGTATTATTTTGTTCCCCAAAGAAATGAAGTTGGGTGCTTCTCTGATGTTGGTCAGAAATTCTGTTTTATTGACAGCGATCTTTAGCCCTACCTTAGCTGCTATGCGTTCTAGGGAGGATAGCTGGTACGTAGCTTCTTCCATACTTGAAGCTAAGAGTGTGAGGTCATCTGCGAAGGCTAAGCAAGTAACTGTTAACTTGTCTTTCTTGTAGCCGATTTTTAATCCAGAGTTGTCAGCTAGTGTGTTCGTCCATTCCCGAATGACCTTCTCCAGCAGACAGTTAAACAGGATAGGGGACAAACCATCTCCTTGTCTAACACCTGTTTTTATCTCGAAGCTTTTTGATAATACCCCTCTGAATTTGACTTTGGACATGGTGTTAGTTAGAGTAGCCTTCACAAGATTCACTTATCCAGTCCCATTTCAGTCAGCGTCTGTCTACCGAATCGTAAGCCTTCTGGAAGTCAACGAAAATTGCTACATAGGGTGAGGTGCTGAGGTTTTTGTAGGTAAAGATAGTTTTGAGGTTCAGAATCTGCTCTGTGCATGATCTTGACTTCCTAAATCCAGCTTGGTACTCTCCTATGCAGGAATCTAATTGTGCCTCCACTCTTTTAAGCAATGCTTTGGAGAAGATTTTGTAGGTCACTGATAGGAGAGAGACACCTCTATAGTTGTTAGGGTCTAACTTGTCTCCTTTCTTGTGCAGCGGGTGGATGATAGCTGAAGTCCAATCCCTTGGTAGTGTTTCTGTTGTCCAGATGTCAGTTATGATTCTGTGGATACTGTCAATTGACTCTTCATCTGCATGTTTCCATAATTCTGCAATGATGCCATCTTTGCCTGCTGCTCTGTTAGATTTCAGTTCAGAGATGATATGTTTGATTTCTCCTTTGGTGGGAGGAAGGGAGTCAGGGTTAATAACATTCTTAGGTTGAAATTGTAGTTTTTCCTCTGGTTCTTCTGCATTGAGGAGGCCATCAAAATATTTAGCAAGGGCTGTAGTACAATCTTCATTGTTCATTTTCAGTTCTCCGTCTGGTCCTCAAAGGTGGAGTGTAGGGGCTGAGTAAGCGTTTGTCTGAGATTTTAGAGTTTTGTACAAGTTACTGGTGTTGTTCCTTTGAAAGTCTTTCTCTGCCTGATTTATGATGTTGTTGTTATATTGCCTCTTAGCATTTCTAATGGTCTTGGCCGTGTTCTTTCTGACTGTTAGGAAGGTTGTATGATTTTCTGTGTTTTTGTTGCAGTTCCATTTCACCCGTGCCTGTCTTCTCTCCTCTATTGCCTTATCGCATGTTGGTGTCCACCATGGGTGTTTACTTCTTCTGGTTGCAAGGATGGTTTCTGTTGCTGCATCTATCAGTGCCTTCTGTAGGTTAGGCCAATCCGTTTTATTCTGATTATTGCTTAGTACCTTAGTAAAGTTGTTGTTCTCTTTCAACTGGGCTGGATTAAATTTTGGGATTCTGGACCTGGTGTAATTATTACCTCTGCACTTTGTGAGTGGAATGAAATTTGCTTTGACCAAAGATAGGTAGTGGTTTGAATCAATATTGGCACCTCTCAATACCTTGACGTTCATTATTTCCTTACTATTCCTTCTACTGATGGCAACGTGATCTAACTGGTACTCTCCTAGCAAGGGATTGGGACATCTCCAGGTCTTGGCTTTTCGGGGGAGGTGTCTGAATGCTGTAGATTTAAGAACAAGGTTGTGATTTTTACACAGATTGATCAGCCTCTCACCATTACAATTGGTTCTCTTGTGGGCTGGGTATTCTCCGACTATGTTCTTAAACCTGCGCTCCTTACCAGTCTGGGCATTAAAGTCCCCCATCAAGATGATCACGTGATGTTCTGGAATCTTATCGATTGTCTCCTCCAGTTCTTCCCAAAAGTATTCAACACTTTCAATATCACTCTTATTAGTATCATTGGTAGGTGCACGGAAGTTAACAATTGTGTAGGCTTTGTTGAGACTTCTGAAGGCTATAGTGGATGTTCTCCCATTTGGTGATGAGAAGGAGATAATAGAGTTGATCATTTTGTTGTTGACTATGAATCCTGTACCCAGGTGGGGCATATTCTTCATCACTCTCTGACCTGGCTGTCCCTTGTAAATCCTGAAGCCTTGTGACTCAAAAGGTTCTTCGTCCGTAAATCTTGTCTCTTGTAAAGCCGTTATAAGGATGTTGTGTTTTGTTAGGACGTCCAATGTATGTTTCAGTTTTCCCGTTTGTAGGAGGGAATTAATGTTTATTGTTGCCAGATAGTTGATGTGTTTCTTCCTCTTACATGAAGATGCAGGCTCCCCAGAATCCGATGGCCTGCTTGCCCCACTGTGATTGGGGGTGGATTTGTTACCACCTCGGGTAGATTTCCAATTAGTCGTTTGCTCCATGTTTCCAGAGTTACGAAAAAGTTTAGTGGGGTTACCCGAAGCTAACGTGGTTTTAACTGTCAAGGTTGTAAGCCTTGAAGCCCCCAGCACTGATCGGTTCACTGACCCAGCTTCCCGCTGGGATTGGTTACCCAACCTTCCACTGGGTTGCTCAGCTTAACAGGGGGCACCTCGTGTAGGTTACGTGCTGGAGTTGTAGTGAAAGAAGCTAGTTGGGTTCTCTTGCTGAACCCAATATATTATTGTTGCAGGAGTTTGGCAATGACGCATTTCACTACCATTTGCCCAGAGTCACAAGGATTCTTCCTAGGTTGATTCCTGGGACCCTATTTATTTATTTATTTATTTATTTATTTATTTATTTATTTATTTATTTATTTATTTATTTATTTATTTATTTATTTATTTATTTATTTATTTATTTATTTATTTATTTATTTATTTATTTATTTATTTATTTATTTATTTATTTATTTATTTATTTATTTATTTATTTATTTATTTATTTATTTATTTATTTATTTATTTATTTATTTATTTATTTATTTATTTATTTATTTATTTATTTATTTATTTATTTATTTATTTATTTATTTATTTATTTATTTATTTATTTATTTATTTATTTATTTATTTATTTATTTATTTATTTATTTATTTATTTATTTATTTATTTATTTATTTATTTATTTATTTATTTATTTATTTATTTATTTATTTATTTATTTATTTATTTATTTATTTATTTATTTATTTATTTATTTATTTATTTATTTATTTATTTATTTATTTATTTATTTATTTATTTATTTATTTATTTATTTATTTATTTATTTATTTATTTATTTATTTATTTATTTATTTATTTATTTATTTATTTATTTATTTATTTATTTATTTATTTATTTATTTATTTATTTATTTATTTATTTATTTATTTATTTATTTATTTATTTATTTATTTATTTATTTATTTATTTATTTATTTATTTATTTATTTATTTATTTATTTATTTATTTATTTATTTATTTATTTATTTATTTATTTATTTATTTATTTATTTATTTATTTATTTATTTATTTATTTATTTATTTATTTATTTATTTATTTATTTATTTATTTATTTATTTATTTATTTATTTATTTATTTATTTATTTATTTATTTGAAAACCATTGCCTTAAAATTCTATGTTATTACATTTTAATCCATTTTTTAAATATGGCTTTGTGAATTAGATCCACTGATTATTTTAAATTCATTATTTTAAATTGATAATTGTTTTCAACATCATTCTATTTGCAAAATCCTAGTCAGTGGGTAAATTTTAATCTATTATTTAATTTATTTTCATTTTGTACCATCAGGACCCTATGGCCTGGATGTTGGAGCCCCTTTAAGCAACAAGCATAATCATCATCATCATCATCATGTTATCCTTAGCTGACTTATTTGCTGGATTCAATTTCCTAGTAAGTTTCTTAAATTTCTCCTTTCTTCCACAACCATTCCTAATTCCATTTCTTTCCAACCTGCTTCTTAATCTCTTTATTTCTCTGTTATAACATAGCAGGTCTTCACTATTCCCTACTACCTTTAAAAGTACATACCTATTTTCACATTCCTCAACAATAGTGGAGGTAATGATGAGAAGGAATTTACAGTGCCTAAGAGACGAGATGGGCAGGAGACAGTGCCAGAGAACTAAGCAAAGGCTACAAGTTATATTACTTTGGAGAAAATGAAAGTAGTAATTCAGAGATGGGATGGTAATGGATGTCAAGTGGACAGAAATGAGAAGGAAATTACAGTGAAATGGGATGATAAGAGTCTGGGTCTTGTGAGAGGTATTCAGAGTAAAAAATTCCTTGGACTTATAGAAATGGAAGCATGGGGTGAGAAAGAAAATGACAATGATGAACATGGTGGATTTGAGCAAGAAATGATGAAGGTGATAGGCTACTTGAAATGGGAGAAGTCCTGGGACTGACATTTGTCAACACAATCCGAGCAAGATGAAGGGCAGTAAGGCTGTTGGGCCTTCAGGTGTAACAATTGAAATTATCAGATCACTGGGAGAGGTGGTAGAATGTGTATTTGAAATAATGGGAACATCTGATTGGAAGAAAAATTTGCAGAAGAGTGGAAAAGAAATACGACGATACCCATCTACAAGCGAGAAATATAGGTAAGGGAGCACCTTGTGAAAGTGCTGGAAAGAGTAGTGGATCAGACACTGAGAAATAAGACAGTTACAAGAGTGAAGAGAAGATGCAAATGGGAAACTATACACCATGCCTTCATAGATATGCAGAAGGCATGTGACACAGTGCCAAGAGAGCTAATACACTGGTGCTTGAGGAAAAAGGGTGTAATAGAACAGGTGATGAGGTTTGTAAGAGAAATGTGCAGGTTCAAGAACAATGGTGTTCACTCCTGTTGGGGAGAGAGCGGTTTGAGGTGGTCATTAGATTACGTCAAGGATAGGCATTTAGCCCATTTCTGTATATCTTAATCCTGAATGTATTGAGTGAATCAGCAATACTTGGGAGAAATTGGGAGCTCTCGTTGGCAGATGATACGGTCCTTGTGACAGATACAGAAGAAGAACTGCAGGAGAGGTTAGTTGCTTGGCAAGCAGCTTTGGAGAAGGGTGACTTAAAACTGATAAAAAATAAGATGGAGGTGATTGTAAGCAGCAAGAGAGAGGAGGAAATGACATCAATATTGTAGACAGGAAGGAGAGTCAACTGATGCAAGCAGAACAATTCAAGTAAATGGGTGCGGAAATCGATCCAAAGGGAGGATGAGAATGAGAAGTCTGTGAAAGATTTAAGCCTGGTTGGAGTAAGTGAAGGGAGATGGCGTGAGTTATCCCTGACAGGATGATGCCAGTCCAATTAAAGTTCAAGATGTACAAGACAGGAATCAAATGATCATAGATTGTGGAGTGGAAAAAGGATAAGTAAAGTGAAACAGTCTGTAAATACACTAAAATATCCAAAGCTTACAAGTCTATTTCTTGAAAATTGTGTCAAAAAAGATGGCCTCCATTTAAACCAAAGCAATGTTGTAATCGCTCCTGGAAATTGCCATACATCTGCTTCCGTAGATCACAGTCAGTAGCCGCAACTTTGTTAACAATGACTTGTTTGAGTTCTTGAATGTTCTCAGTAATTTCATACAGCTCTTGGAGGTTCACTGGAGATCAGTATAGCATGTTCTGTTTGTTGATGAAGCCTGAAAGATGAAAATGGGCTCTGTCAGACATAAATTATTGAAGATGTCTGGGTTTTCACTTAGCAAATTGATTATTGCAATTTGTAAGGGTGACATTTGATCTCCTTAAGCATTCAGAATAAACTTTTTCGTCTCACTCCTGTAATGCGAGACTGCTGGTGTGCCGATCGAGGACTGAGATAGAAAACATTCCTCACTCTCTGTATGTTCTTGGGTGTACAGACTGTTTTTGGAGCTTCATATTTCACATTGTACACACTACCATTTTTCAAATTCTATATCCAAGCCAATGAGGTATTCCGAGAGAGTATGTGACTATGTCGACCAACATTAAAGTGACTTCAAAAAAAAATTTGGACTTCTCTCACAGACTTAGTTTTGTAATAACTACGAATTGAGGTAATGCGATGTATGTTTCAGCGCTCCATTGGGACTGACCATATGAAATTACGTTTTCTTGCATCCGGGAGATAGTAGTTTCGAATCCCACTATCGGCAGCCCTGAAGATGGTTTTCCGTTGTTTCCCATTTTCACACCAGGCAAATGCTGGGGCTGTACCTTAATTGAGGCCACGGCCGCTTCCTTCCAACTCCTAGGCCTTTCCCATCCCATCGTCGCCATAAGACCTATCTGTGTCGGTGCGACGTAAAGCCCCTAGCAAAAAAAAAAAAAATCCATCCCCTCTCCCCTCTCCGCATCCAGTATAAGCTGTAGCACCTGCGCAGTATTCAAGTTTGAAATGTGTCAGTCGGCTTGGCACCACCTTGTATATGAGGCAGAGATTCGGGCTTGGAGAAAGAGGAGTTGTTGAGTAGGGCAGAAATGAGAATTATCATATTATGCCATGCAATGGGAAACTCTTTGAAGGAAAGGAAAATAAATTACGATACCAGAAAGATGGCAGGACTGGGGAAAATAAGGGATTCTGAGACAGTACTGAGGTGGTACAGTGATGTAATGCAGACTGAGGTGAATGTCTGAAATCTGAAGAGTTCCATGGTCTAAAAAATTCCAGTCTGGAGAAAGTCAAAGAATCAGATGGTGAGATGTACAAAATCACATGCTGACTAAAGGACTGACCAAAGAAGAGACAACAGATAGGACAGGCTGGAGGAGAATGGTCATGCATCCAACCCCAAATAAGGGATAATGGGGGTGTAGTGGTAGCAGTAGTTCTCGTGTAATAGATGCCTATGTGTATATTTTGTTTTAAAAGATGTGCCATTTGAAATATCGCTAATCTGCTGCCTAATTAATAACAAGAACTGGAAGTGAGTTTTAACTTTTTAACTCTAGTGTACATCTTGAAGTTGTTGGCAAATTATGGTGGACAGTTTGTGATAGAAGGTGTAATCTGACTGAGGGTGCTGCAACCAGCTGTGGTGTGATCTAACAGAGACTGACAATTTTGGCACTTCTCTGATACAGTAAAGGAGTCTTACATTTTACTCTTATGGTCATTTTTAGTGAACTGTAGCTGGTTCCTCATTACAGAAGAAGGAAATGATTCCTCATCAATGCTGAATAGATTTGAGTTTAGCCACTTTTATCCTGTCTATATGAAATTGTTCCAAGCTTGTAGGGATGCCTTTGGCTGTTAATGATTATTGTTTTAAGGAGAAGTACAACTGCATTGGAACCTCGATATCTCGAATCACCTCGGGAGCTAAATTTTATTTCGAGATATAGAGAATACCGTATTTGAGCATGAATAGCACATAGTTGAATCATGTGTATTTACAGGCGTATACTGAATACATTATTTTTAACAGTATTTAAATATATACAAACAATATTTTACGGCATCACTTTAATTATAACCCTTATTAGAGTAAGTTTTTAGAAGACATAATACAGTGCATACAATATTGAAACAAGAAACATACCTATGTTTAAAACCTTTGGAAAAAAATCCGTTAGTCTCTTCTGTTTGTTACTGTTAACCTTTCTTCCCTCTTCACCCACTGTGGGTGGGGGACGCAGATGAAGAATACACCCACGGTATTCCCTGCCTGTCGTAAGGGGCGACTAAAAGGGCTGACCAGGGGGTGATCAAATTAGAATCATGATACTACTTGTCATTAGTACCACCACGCAGGGTACACCATGGGTCGCTGTTACTTGCCCGTAATACCACTATGTTAGGTACACAATAGGTTTGTGATTAGTAGCGGCAGTGTATGTTCAGGATGCATTTTACAGTACCTGTGATTTGTACCACTATATGAGCGACACCATGGTTCTGCCTTGTCTGTGATTAGTATCCACTAAGGAACACCACGGGATAGTGCGAGTCCCTGTGGTTAGTCCACTTATGTGAAGATCACCATAGGTTTGCGTTGCCTGTAAATAGAGACACAATGTGCGGAACACCATAGGTTTGCGTTGCCTGTAAATAGCGACACTATGTGTGGAACACCATAGGTCTGTGTTACATGTGCGCATTATACATTACCTGCGAGTAGTACTATAATGTGTGGAATACCACGAGTTTACGCTACTTTTGATTAGTACCGCAACATGACAAATACCATGGTTCTACTTTCCTAGCGATAAGTACCATTATGAGGGGCCGATGACCTGGATTTTGGACCTGTTCAGACTACAAGCATCATGGACTGTGTATTGTGCTTTAGAAGCACTCCCTTAGTCAGTAATACTATTATTTAACACTAGTTTCTGGGAATGTGGGGCATTGCCGGTCGGATTCACTGATTGTTTTAACTTCATATCCATCCATTCATTCTTCGTCCTCACATTTTGAATTCTGGTCAGTGGAGGATTCTGGGTTTTTAATTGTCCTTACATTTCGTCTCATTTCGTGCCATTAGGGGCCGATGACCTAGATGTTAGGCCCCTTTAAACAACAAGCATCATCATCATCATCATCTTCCCTCCACATCGAAATTTCTCATCAGTACTACGCAGCCGAGATTCATAAATGGAGCCTGTCCTCTGCGACTTTGGGAGTTGTCAGGTAATTAATTCACATTACATGTAGTTATCCTCATGGCTGGTCTGTATTGAACTAGACTTAAGTCAAAAGTGTTACAGTATTTATTAATAACCACCCCTTAAATACAAAATACAGTTCTTGTAGTTAAGATTTATATCTTGTCATAAAGTCTAACAGAGACATATTTTGAATGTCCAAGGCTAAAACTGTGTTCCTGAACACTTGTTAAAAGATTGACTGACTCGCTTGTGTTTGTATGACATATTATAAAATCTGGTTACATACTTTCCATATTGAATGAAATTATGAGATAATTGGTTTCCAGAACCTGAGCAAACTTATTCATTAGTTGATGATGTCAGATTGTCATTTTTTGTTATTAGTGGAGATTATATTTTGAGTTAAAAGATTGTTTAACTATTAAGATTGCTGACTTCTGACGTTGATGTTGTTATTATTAGAGCGTGTTTAGTTGAATCCTGCACTCTTTCCAATCTTGTTGCGGTAGTGAAGAATGGGGTCTCACTAAGCGTTGCTGTGTGTCGCTTAACTTGAGTGTACAACTGCTATTTCTTATAGTTACGAGTCGAAAGGGGGCGTTCAGAGTGGTGTTAACTTATACTTGAGTGTTGGCTCTATATTGCTGGGAGGTGTGTAGAAAATGATCTGTAAGAAAAGGAGGGTATAGAAAAATTAGACGTGAATTGAGTACAGCTAAGCTTTGAAAAAGTTGTCGTTTGCACATTACTTACCCCCTCGACTGTTATGAAGGTGACTAGACGCTCTGGCTGTGCCGGATTGACTGACACTTGTGCTTCTTGTATTGTGTCGGTGTGAGATTAGGGGTGGGGGGTGTGATGGGGAAGAGGGAATGGGTGGAGCGTTGAGTTTCTGCACTGTTGGTTGCAGGGAGTTTTTAGGGGCGGACAGGGAGGGAGTTGTGTTAATTAATGTAGTGGGAGTTTTTGAGGACGGAGATTTAAAAATATAAGAAAGTTGTTATGTTTTGAACTCAATCTTTGTAATAAATTAGGTAATATATCATGTAGAGGATTTTTGACTTCAATTATACCATTGAGATTTTGGTCTTTATTGTAGTACTGGTCTAATAGATGTAAATGTTTTCCAATTCACTCATTAATTTATCTTTACCTTTTCTTTTGATAATTTTGAGATTTTTTTCTATAGTTGTGAATTGATGCCCTGTTTCTTTCATATGAGAACTCATATCTGAATACTTATTGTGTTTGCTGGCATTGTAATGCTCCATGTATCTTGTGAAAAACTCTGGCCTGTTTGCCCGATATATGAGACGTCACGTTGCGAACATGTAAGTCTGTATGTGCCGGATCCTGAATAAAGGTTACTTTTTGAATTGATTATGTTGTAGTTGAAAAATAGGTTCTAAATAGTGTTTATTGTCCTGAATGCAATGCTTTTTTTAAGGAGTTCGAGACTTGATAAATGACTGGGTTATTATAGGGGAAGGTGGCAAACTTAGATTTTTTAGGCCTGTCCAGGATGAGGTTTGTTGTTAGTTCAAGTTTGACCTGCTGAGCTGCTGGATATGCTTCTGACATCCGCTGGCAAGAGATTCCACTGTTGAGCTGCGGTAATGGTGATTGATTTCGTGTAGATTGCTGTTCTGTGTACAGGAATGGATAAACACATGGTGCTGCAGGATCGGGTATTTTTGTTATGGTCTGTGGAGGGGAGCTTGATGCAATCCCGGGGATAGGCTGGTTGAGAAGTTTTAAGAATATTGTGCAAAAAGCAAAGAGTATGAAGTGTGCGTCGTTCTTGCAGGCGAAGCCCCCCCGAGCCGTGTGTAAGACGGTGTGACATGGTCAGCGTAACGAAGTCCACAGATAAATCTTACGCAAGCATTCTGAGCACCCTGTAATTTCCTTCCCCAGTCTACTCCTAGGTTGTTGTAAACTATATTGCAATAATCAAAATGAGGTAATGCGAGTGATTCCCCAAGAATTTTCTTTAGTTTGAAAGGGAAAGTGAATTTGAATTTACTGAGACAGTGCAGCGTTCCGTATATTTTTCTACACACAGATATAGTTTGGGCAGACTAGGACAGATGGTTTTAGACCGAATAGATCAACAATAGACTTGATATTTACAGTGCGAACGATAATGGAAAAACATCTGGAAGGAAATCATCTTCATACTTTTGGATTTGGAAAAAGCTTATGATATAGTTAAGAGAAAATATATATAGGAATGCATACTGAAAAGGAATGTACCAAAATCATTAATTAACAAGATAAAAATGTTGTATCATGGGAATAAAAGCAGTGTACATGTGGGGAGTGGTGATTCTGAAACACTTTATACAAAAAAAGTTTCAAGCAAGGAAGTGCACTGTTGCCATTATTGTTTATTATATTGATGGATAAAATCATAAATCGTATAAAACAGAGTATCAGTAGCGATGAAGTGAATGCTTTGGTCTTTGCAGATGATGTGGTGATTTGGGGAAAGGGGGAAAATGAAGTACAAAGGAGACTGAACATTTGGAATGAAAATCTGAAGGAGTTTGGAATGGTAATTAGTAAGAAGGAAACTGTAGTCTTGCACTGTGGAAAAGAGAAAAAGAGAAGCCAAGTGAACATAGTTGGAGAACGGTTAGAGAATGTAGAACAGTTTACATATCTGGGTAGCATTATTAATGGAAGTAATAAAATCAGTCTTGTAATTAATAAGAGACTAAGTAAAGGTACAACATTTAATCATCAAGTCAGAGAGCTTTTATGGGGTGACAAAGTACTCAAGAGAACGAAACTAACATTATATAAATGGTATTTCATACCAATTGTAACATATGGACTAGAAACGCTGGTAACTAATAAGAGACAAGATTTTTTATTTTTATTTTTTTTTAAATTATTTTTTTATTTTTTGCTTTACGTCGCGCCGACACAGATAGGTCTTATGGCGACGATGGGACAGGGAAGGGCTGGGAGTGGGAAGGAAGCGGCCGTGGCCTTAATTAAGGTGCAGCCCCAGCATTTGCCTGGTGTGAAAATGGGAAACCATGGAAAACCATTTTCAGGGCTGCCGACAGTGGGGTTCGAACCTACTATCTCCCGAATACTGGATACTGGCCGCACTTAAGCGACTGCAGCTATCGAGCTCGGTGGACAAGATAGTAAGATCCAAACAGTCGAAATGAAATTTTTAAGAACATCAGATAAAAAGACAAGAAGAGATACAATTCAAAATATTAAAATCAGAGAAGAGCTAAATATAGAACCGTTAGTACACAAGATACAGAAAGCAAGACTGAGATGGTTCGGACATATAAACAGAATGGGAAAGGAACGGGTAGCAAGAAGGGAATTGGATGAGAAGTTAAGGGAAAGAGACAAGTTGGAAGACCGAGAAGAAGGTGGATGGATCAGATTTGGAAGGACATTAGAGAAGCTGGATTGGATGTGGCGGAAGTAATGGAGCAGGAAAAGTGAAAGGACAGAAAGGAGTGGAGAAGGCTTGTTAACCACACCCGGGCGACTGGAGTGGGATGATGATGATGATGACAGCAAACAAGGAGAAGAATGGGACAAGAGAATGTTAACCGAATGAGATTTATAAGAATAAAATGCGACAAACAAATTTCAATTCTCCACAGGCTCGACGTTATAGAAGAGAAGTAATTATAATAATTATTATTACTATCATAGATAATAATAATAATCATATGGCCTCAGATGACTGTATGAAATTATATTTACATTTCATTAGAGAGTTGGCCAAAATCTTTGTTAACAAATTTAAATAGAAGGGGCTTTGGACAGGGCTTGATGTGTGTATGAGGTATCATATAATTTAGACCCCAGAAAATCACAAATAACAATCCCATTACAAAACTTCGGGTAATGCACACAATTACAGCACAATTAGAAATCAAATATCAAGAACGAAGAAAATTAGAAAGGAATACACTGACCCAAAATAATAATAATAATAATAATAATAATAATAATAATAATCCAAAAAAATGACTAAAAAATCCAGCACGAACGATAAGCTAATAAATGTAAACAAATAGAACAACACACAGCCTCCTAGACGTGTATCTAGTGATTCCAAATTACCTCACAATTTAATTACCATTAGATCTTGAAATCTTAAGACAATGGCCTAACGCAGAGTCTCTCAAATGCCCAAAATCTCACATGTGCAAACACCGGCGCAAAGTTCCTGTGCACAGTGCATTGGTCCCGCTCGACTCGGCTTGGACCAGCGCTTCGCCTCTGGGCTTCTCGGCTAAGCTCGGCTCAACTCAGCTCGGATTTCGAGCGCTACAGAGCAAGTGAGGTAGAGGGAGACAGAGGGAGCGCGCGAGCGAGACAGGCATGGGGAAAGAGAGAGACAGCGCTATTGCTCCAAATCGAGGAGTGGGGGGGTCTCCACTGTGGTCAACCAAGCGAAGTCGTCTTTTGCACTTTTGCACCGTGCACAGTGCATGCACCTGAGAGGCCCTGGTCTAACGTTTAGAGCTAGTTACATTTTAAAAATCTTGATGATGATATTGTCCTTAAGAAAATTTCACCTGCAGAAGTGAACACAGTTGAATTTTGCTGTAAAGGTCAATTAATATGTAGGCTAAATTCATGATAAAGTCTTTTACTTCAAATAATCCACGGCCTTGGGAGAGCTTCCCAAAAATATTAAGAGTTCCCAGTACTTGCATCTTTGTGGTAGAATTGTCCGGCCCCATGGCTAAATGGTTAGCATGCTGGCCTTTGGTCACAGGAGTCCTGGGTTCGATTCCTGGCAGGGTCAAGAATTTTAACCATCATTGGTTAATTTCTCTAGCACAGGGACTTGGTGTATGTGCCGTCTTCATCATCATTTCATCCTCATCACGATGCGCAGGTCGCCTACAGGAGTCAAATCAAAAGACCTGCACCTGGCGAGCCAAACATGTCCTCGGACACTCCTGGCACTAAAAGCCATACGCCATTTCATTTCATTTGTGGTAGAATATCCAATTTGACAACTTATGCCACAGTTATAAGCTAGGCATGCAGGTAACGGTCAACACTCACATAAGATTTTTTTAATATAATAGTCTAAAGATAACTTGAAGCACACAGTAAATAAAATCCAAGGCGTAGCCTTAATTCTCCAACATCCTACCCTGGAGTGTCTAATTCCATTCTCCAGACTCTGTAGTTACACCAAAATGTCTTCCAAAGCACACGTGACTGTACAACCATCTTGGAGGCCGGCTGCAAGACAAATCACGGCTACCCAGAAGCAGCCTCAGTGCACAGTGCAGAAGTGAGTTATGCGCATGCGCACAACAATCGATTTGCTTATTGAACGAATGATAGGAAAAACTTAAAACGGTCCACCTTTTCAATACAAAATGTTATATTTTATTTATAACATGTAATTTGTACTTGGAACTAGTTTCGACGCTGTGTTTGCGTCATCATCAGCCAAAATGGGAAACAGGCAAGCATGTAGGCATTTATGTTACACAAGGCGTTACATTAAACAATACACATCTTACAAGGAGATAAAAACAGGGACGAATATAGAAAACAAATGAATCGTTGAGAAAACAAAAGTTATACAAATTAAAAATAACCTTAACCACGCATCTTGCAGTGCGAAAGTGTTCTTCTTGAATGATTCCTGAATGTAAAACACACGCGCACACATTTCTGAGGAGCCAGCAGGCAGGACAAAGTAAAGTGAAACCTTAAGAGTTCTTCTGAGAAGAGTTAATCATTTTTCTATGTTCCGACTAATTAATGAAGTCTCCCTTGAGTTCCTGATAAACATACACAACAGGAAAATTCTCCTTCACTCTCAACAATAGCTATAAAGAACAACGGTAAAATTTTAAATATTGCGCAGAGACGTGAAAGCATGATTTTGAACATGATATAACTCCTTCAGATAACCCAGTTATTTACACAAGGTGTTACATTAATTAATACACATCTTACGAGGAGATAAAAACAGGGACGAATGTGGAAACACATGCATCGTTGAGAAAGCAAAGTTATACATATTAAAAATAAGCTTAACCACACAACTTGCAGTGCGAAAATATTTGCCTTGAATGATTCCTGAATACAAAACGCACGCGCACACACTTCTAAAGAGCCAGCAGGCAGGAAAAAGTAAGGTGAGACCTTGAGAGTTCTTCTGAGAAGAGTTCATCATTCTTTCTATGATCTGACTAACTAATGAAGTTTCCCTTGAGTTCCTGATAAACATACACAACAGGAAAATTAAACAATACACATCTTGCAAGGAGATAAAAAACAGGGAAAGTTATACATATTAAAAATAACCTTAACCACATATCTTGTAGTGCGAAAATATTCGTCTTGAATGATTCCTGAATACAAAACACACGCGCACACATTTCTGAAGAGCCAGGAGGCAGGAAAAAGTAAAGTGAAACCTTAAGAGTTCTTCTGAGAAGAGTTCATCATTTTTTCTATGTTCCGACTAACTAATGAAGTCTCCCTTGAGTTCCTAATAAACATACACAACAGGAAATTCTCCTTCACTCTCAACATTAGCTATAAAGATCAACGGTAAATTTCATTTTAAATATTGTGTAGAGACGTGAAAGCATGATCTTGAATATAATATAACTCCTTCATTTAACCCAATTTTTTACACAAGGTGTTATATTAAACAATACACATCTTACGAGGAGATAAAAACAGGGACGAATGTAGAAACAAATGCATTTTTGAGAAAGCAAAAATTATACATATTAAAATTAAGCTTAACCACACAACTTGCAGTGCGAAAATATTTGCCTTGAATGAATCCTGAATACAAGACGCACGCACACACTTTCTAAAGAGCAGCAGGCAGGAAAAGGTAAGGTGAAACCTTAAGAGTTCTTCTGAGAAGAGTTCATCATTCTATCTATGTTCCAACTAACTAAAGCAGTCTCCCTTGAGTTCCTGATAAACATACACAACAGGAAATTCTCTTTAACTCTCAACAATAGCTATAAAAGAGTGACGGTAAATTGTATTTTTAAATACTGTGCAGAGATGTGGAAGCATGATCTTGAACATGATATAACTTCTTCATTTAACCACCTTTGAAAGTTTCTCTCTATATTACATAGCTTCATTAACAACCATTCTGTAGATGCACAAATTAATCTTGTAATCTTCATAGGTCCGGTATTCAGCTTGACAAGAATATAAAATAGGTATTAAGGAATACGTTGTTGAGAGTTTGGAGGTTGACTGTGCCAGTATTGGTGGTGTATTGTTGCAGCGTTACGTGTAGTGTGGGGGCAGGTTTCTATGATGTTCAAAATCATGCTTTCACGTCTCTGCGCAATATTTAAAATTTTACCGTTGTTCTTTATAGCTATTGTTGAGAGTGAAGGAGAATTTTCCTGTTGTGTATGTTTATCAGGAACTCAAGGGAGACTTCATTAGTTAGTCGGAACATAGAAAAATGATGAACTCTTCTCAGAAGAACTCTTAAGGTTTCACTTTACTTTGTCCTGCCTGCTGGCTCCTCAGAAATGTGTGCGCGTGTGTTTTACATTCAGGAATCATTCAAGAAGAACACTTTCGCACTGCAAGATGTGTGGTCAAGGTTATTTTTAATTTGTATAACTTTTGTTTTCTCAACGATTCATTTGTTTTCTATATTCGTCCCTGTTTTTATCTCCTTGTAAGATGTGTATTGTTTAATGTAACGCCTTGTGTAACATAAATGCCTACATGCTTGCCTGTTTCCCATTTTGGCTGATGATGACGCAAACACAGCGTCGAAACTAGTTCCAAGTACAAATTACATGTTATAAATAAAATATAACATTTTGTATTGAAAAGGTGGACCGTTTTAAGTTTTTCCTATCATCCTTCTCAGTTCAATACGGACAAAAAATGAAATTCTTAGGTTTAAATATTGAACGAATGACGTAATAATCACTGAGTACAGATTTAAAATAAATTTGCATGTAGACTGCACCAATAGACTGCAATACCCCCTAAACTATTACTGAGAGTGGCATTAGGCTAGATAACGCCAGAGGGTAACGTGCACACAAGGATGGAAAAACAAACATTAAAACAGTACAGAACATCAGGCAAAAAGAAAGTGCGCTGAAAACCCATCCCATATTTTAAAAAAAAAACAAGAGGCTTAGATCCCGGAAAATGCTGAGGCATACACAAAAAAAACCACCAATGTTCAAAAAAGAAAATTATAATAAAATAATATTTACATTTAATAAAATTGAAAATCATAAAATGTTCGATAAATAAGGGAAATCTAAAAACGAACAGAACGATTAATATTATAAATAAAATTTAGTAAATAGATAATTTAAATCAAAATAAATATAGTTTCTTATAATACTATTGAATTAATAAATGAAAATGGTGCACCATACTACATATTAATAACAAGATATTAGAATACATAAGTTAAATAAAATTTTAAAATTAAATTAAGAATGAAAAATGGGTTGAATAACTTAAGAGAGACTTCTAACAGTCCCCAGTGAAAGGACCATTCACCAGTAATTCCCACATTAACATAGTTCCACAACACATCACTTGCAATAAAACATAAACATATACTGACGAAAATGTTTAATACCAAGCCCGCACAAAAATCGGAAAATATAAACTCTCATAAATTAAAATTTAAACCACAAACACAATCATAGGCAAAGGAAATCAACAAATTTACAACCCTTTGTCAATGAGTTAGAGAATGAGGCAGTACAAGTAACAACAGGAGAGTCACACACGATCTTGCCTCAAGGTGAAAAACAATGCATTATTCCATAAACGATGCCTCACAAGAACTTGACGCAATCCCAGACAAGACAATAATAATGAATCAGTTACGTAACTGCCAAGTCTCGATAAAATAGCACAATAATCAGAAGAAGAGTTAAGAACCCCGAACACCAGATCGCTCACACTAGGGTTGTCCAAAGCCCTCGGTGAAAACCCATTATGTTACTAACATGTTACCGGACAACAATAGCATCACATTCACACGGCACTCACTTGAAGCTTGAACGTTGTACCATACGAATACAAAGACAGAATTCAGATCACAAGAAGTACACAAATAAATTAAAATGCCACATTCAAGTAAATTAACATTAAAAGGAGTAAATCATAAAAGTAGTATTTACATTGATTCAATATATGCCAGGTAACTCACCGTGTTTGTCCTGTGACTAGTACACTCACAAGTAAGAATTAAAATACATTTAAATATTTACAGGAGTCTCAAAATATTTACTCTAAAGACAGAGATCCGTAATCGTCCCGTTGCTGGGTTTTCTACCCATTTCACCCTATACCGGATGCTTCTCTCATTGTGTTAGAAGCTGGGAAGCGACACATGGCTACAAGAAGCGTCCGCTCGCAAGCAACTCTAACGGTCAACAGACACTTTCCAAGGTAGGCCGCTCGTAGCGACACAGTCTAGCTCTGCTTGAGCTCTCTGGAGAGCAAAGTCAGTACACAATCCAAGTTCCAAGTTTCGCACACAGATGGTGTAAGAGTACGTTGTACAGCTCGATACACACGTATTACTAACACGCAGGCCAATCGCACAAATCATATATCATAGAAGATGAACCGTGCCATCTAGACATGCCATTAAATATATGTCTCGTATAATGTTCAGATCCCAAACATATATATTATGCCACTAGACGAGCGTTCCTAACAGTGGATGATCAGGCGGAAATAAAATCCCAATTCACAAACAAATATGTCCAAATATAATGGTTGCCCATTTTCATGTCACACCTCTAACTCTAACCAGGAGAGACAGGGAAAGTGATACGACTTGAAGAATGAAGGTATCAGTAAAAGAAAGTAAAGGGCCACAAAATGCATGAAAATGACATTTGTCTTGAAGAGAACAGGAAAACAGAAGTTGACCAATTAAGATCATATAGGAATGATAAATGTGAGGAGCCTGGTTCAAGTAAGTGATGGATGGAAGCAATGCTAGACTCTGCTAGTTACCAAGAGAGCACATCAGTTTTAGGACAAGTGATACTCCAGAATTGGATACAATTTTCTAATTTTGGTATATAACATGCAAGCTTTTTCCTGTTATTCTCTCTACTGTTACAGTGTGTCTGTAGTATCCTTTCTGGTCTTCCTGAGAAACAGAATTTATTGCTTCTGTTGTTAGCAATGGTAAAGCCTGTAGAGAGAACTCGCCTACTACGTTGCCATTTAGGCTGATGGCTGCGTATATGAATAACATTAAAAATCTGTTACAATTTATTCCTTTAACACCTCGTGGAAAGGTGGTGTCTATGTTGATGGTAGCCGCCCAGCTAAGAAATGCAACATGTTTATAGGAATTAGCTTAAATGTGCTATATGGGAAAGGGAACCATTAGAAAAATACTAAGTGCACAGTTGACAGTCCAGTGACAAACAAAAGGCAAAGGGAGTACAGAATACTGTTAAGAGCTTGAGAATTAGTAACAAAAGGGATTATTCTTCGTGTTATTTCAAGATGTATTTCAAAATGTATTTCCAAGTGAAACCTAGCTTTAGTCTGCCTTCAGTTTGCGTCTTTGTTCATGCATCTCTAGCTGTTTCAAATTCTGCTACCTTCTTTCATTGCCATGTTGAGTTCACTCCACATTTGAACTAGCAAGCTACATTTTAAGATCGAGGGTTCTGATTTCAGCACAATGACTAAATGTTCCTACTCATTCTATAAAAAGGCTAAGAACTCATTGTATCATAATTCTAGGGTTAAATAAATTAATGATTATGTGTGTTCCAATCCCCTGACATTTATTGACACTGATATTTGAACATTTTTAATAAAATGTGAATTTTACATCAGAGACATGATAGAAAACAGCAAGACTTCCTTTAATGTACTGTCATTATTTTTTCTTTTCTTCCTGTTGACAAGTTCTGTTTAATATTAATGATATATACCATAGTTATGACATTAACATAGACTTAAATTCACATAACTCATTCTCAGTTGTAATGGATGAGATTGAGCTCATTTCAACTTTCGCTTAATGTAGAGTAATACAGAAATGTTGTTAGAGAATAACCTCTCCTAAAGCAGTCATATTTTAGACAAATATTCTGAAAATGTGAAATAACGTTTTTCGGAAATCTAGGTACTTGGTTAACAAAGGGCTGACATCTGTATTACTGTGCAAATCTGAAATTAAATGTGTTTCTACATTCTGTAAGCTTTTCTGTTAAATGTGTACTAGAATAGCTCTTATGTTGTACATGCCATAATTACCGGTATAGATTTTTATGTGTAATTTAGTAACTAGCAACACTCTGATAAGCTACTTTTTAAATGAGTTGTGTTTGATCTTGTTGTTTAGGTTCTTGCAACTGGATTAAGTGGTCTGTATTCTCTATTGCCCCGAAAACTGGATATTGAGACTGAGGATTGGCATCGTTTGACTCCCGATGATGTCAATGACATTAATGAACTCACAATGTTTATGAACTCTCTTGAGTTCTGCAATGCTGTTGTTCAAGTTGCCCATCCAGTTGTAAAAAACCAAATGCTAGAATTTCTTTACCAAGGATTTTTGGTGCCAGTTATGGGTCCAGCTCTACTTCAGGTAGGCCTCAAAAATTATAAATGAATGTTTCTCAAAAACCTGTATGTAAATGTTTCTTTCCAGTTTCAGTGAGGAAAGAATTGATACCTTACTATCTGTACTAAATGTAGGTACAGTATTAATTTAGAACTCTGTACCATCTCTATGTTTTATTGTCCATAAAGGCATTGTTTGCATATTGCAGAGAATTAAGAGACGTTAGATAGTTATCAGTATGAGTTAAAAGGGTTAAGATTGGAAAGTCGAGGGTGATGTAAAAAATGGTTAAATAGGAATTCAACATAACAGTAAGGAATGAGAATTTCCCCTTTTATGTTTAATTATTAGGACAAGAATTTCTTCTGTACTAGGATACAAAATTATTACATTTCATAAATCATCAGTTACATGGTGAAGTAATAAGTACCAACACTTTCCTGTTAGTAAAGGGATCATTAAGTCTGAATTATATTAGGATTATTACTAAGTGAAAAAAAAATGTATTGGAGTGCAGTCAAACAAAGTCAGGTGATGCAGGAAATATTAGATTAGGAAATGAAGTATTAAAGGAAGTAGATGAATATTGTTACTTGGGTAGTAAAATGACTAACGGTGGCAGAAGTAAAGAGGATATAAAATGCAGACTAGCACAAGCAGGGAAGGCCATTCTTTAGAAAAGAGATTTGCTCACTTGAAATATTGATATAGGAATTAGAAAGATGATTTTGAAGACTTTTGTCTGGACCGTGGCATTGTATGGAAGTGAAACATGGACAATAACTAGCTCAGAAAGAAAGAGAATAGAAGCTTTCAAAATGTGGTGTTACAGACGAATGCCGAAGGTGAGATGGATAGATCGAAACACGAATGAAAAATACGGAATCAAATTGGTGAGGGGAGATCAATTTTGTTAAACTTGACCAGAAGATATAGAATGATAGGGCACATCTTAAGACACTCAGGACTTGTCAATTGGTTTTTGAGGGAAGTGTAGGCAGTAAGAATGGTGGGGGTGGACCAAGGTGGACGCAGATTAGAGCAAATGTAGGATGCAGCAGTGATGTAGAAATGAAAAGGTTAGCACAGGAGAGGGTGGCATGGACAGCTGCATCAAACCAGTCTATGCATTGATGACTCAAACAACAACTTCAGAAAGAAATTTTGTATATATTGAAAATCCAAAAGATTAGTTATCTTGCACCCAACCATGTCTTTTGAGAGAAACTAGTTGGGTTTTGTACATGTACGCTCGAGTTTGTGATATCTGGTATCATGCTGTCTACTGTGTTCTGCAGGTTTTCATGGCCAATGTCAACTGGCAAAATAGGGTTTTCTTCAGAGATTTTAGTCTGTGCTGGCGTTGAAGATATGTCAATATTTCAGCCTCTTATAGCCCTTCTTGAGATGAAATCACATGGACAGGGTGGGTGACTATAGTTTTATATTTATTTAACGCATTCACTCCCTGCTCACTCTGTGGGCATTTAATCATGCAGCCCAGTGATTTTTAAATGCTGCACTGACTCACTGGGTAACTTATAACTAGGGCCCGGATTCATATGCACTAAAACTCCCAAGAATATGCATGCACATGTGCACTAAGAATGTTGAAAATATGCACGAAAATATGCACTAAAAATAAAACAAAATACACTTACCAAACGCATTACTTAATTTTAACTCAGTGCTAAATTGACAAACATGTTTCATTCCTTGAAAAATGATGCATGGCAGTAGGTTATCTACAGTTTTTCAGTGTTCTCAGGGGTCAATGACTTTCTGTTGTCGGACACAGTTAAATTATACGCTGAAAATGATTATTCTACGTTGACGGATAAAACTGGCCCTGACTGCTTGGGACATTCTTCTGACAAAAACTGCCTGATTCCACTTATGTAGTTGCTTCTTCAGTCCTGGGTTTGAGTCCAACACCGCACTGACTTTCCTTTTTTAATTTTTTCTCCAGTTTCACCATGGACACCATTTAAAGAACAGATGGTGTTTGGAATTAACTGAAGGGATTTGTGTAGTTGTGCACCACGAGTTTTTAGGCCCTTAATCACCTTCGAAATTGACGAATAATGCACAGTGGATTAAACTTATATCTTTATATACAGTTTCAGATACAAATGCGCACTTTGCTTCACGAACACATACAGTATGACTAGCATCAAGACATTTAACTACACCTTTCACTTGATTAAAGTTCTCCTGGTAGAATGATACTGCGGATAACTAAGTTCACTATCTTTTGAGAACAGGTTCTGGCGGAAGACAAACCTGAGGCAGATGAGTGTTGTACAAATGTACACGAGCCGGTGCCCTTAGGAACAGTTGTTTCCCACTTGAAATTACTTTGTTGACAGATGGAAAGAGGGTACATATTTCTTCTGCAATACGATGCAATCCATAAGCCAAACAAGTGGCATGGATGAGACTTGGTGAAAATATTCGAAGAGACTGACCAGCTTTCAACATACATATATGAAGCTGCATCTGTGACCAAAAGGCGCACTTTGTAACAATCGCTCTCCGATTCACTAGGCCACAGGAAGTCGCAGGGAATCCTTAACAAATCTTGCAACTTTAGCGTGGTTTGTTTTCTGTAAGACTTTTGCACGAAAGTAAATGAGGTTTTCCGGGTTCTTCCGGACATAATTTACCCACTGTGAAGTTCGCAATATATCGACCACACGAATTGGTTGTTTCATCTACCAATATCCAGACACAGTTCCCTCCTATGTCAGATCGTATCGAATCAACGACAGATGTGTGCAGTGAAAGTGATGAATAGTTCTTCCTAAGGGTAGTTTCATCGGGTATGCTTTGATTGTCACAATACTTTTCAAGAAACGAGCGTAGATGTGGATTAGTCAATTTATGTAGCGGAATGTTACTGCATACATAAGCTTTACAAATATTAGCAGAAATTGTACTAACTTCACATCGTGTTTTCACGTCAGTTAAAAGTAGCTGTTGCATATTCTTACTCTGTTCTTTTAATGAGATGTGAAGTTGTTTTCGAATGCTGTTCAATTTGACATTTTTTATTGCATTTTACACTCTTATCGCACACTTGACAGTACATATCGCCATCACTTGTATGGTCATTATTGCTTAATATCCACTGTTTAATTAAAAACGAACTAGAGCTCTTATCTTTAGGCATTTTCACAATTTAATCTGGTGAAACACTGCAATAGAAGAACAAGTTAACAGTTGAACACACTTGTTTAAGCAAATCTTGGGAGGCTACTGTAAGGAGAAAGAAATGTCAGAAAGAAGGAAACAGCTGTTGTGAATTGGGTCATTATCCATCTACTTGCTTGTATTATGACACTGAAAGCCCCTTCTTTTTTTTTATTTTTATAAGGGAAGGCTTCCTGTGTTGCCAAGGGATGTACAACATAGAAAGTTCATTAGATTTTTCATTTCATTCAGAAATCTTACATACATACGATTATTTTCATATTGACTGTATTGAAATTTAGCTAATGAAAGTTAAACATTTAATTTATTGAAACCACCTATTCAAAACTAGTAAAGTCTTTAGGGCTATATTACTGTCATTATATTAAGTTTAAGTATGGTACATGTTTCGCCTGTCATTGTAAGCATCATCAGCCATGAATTCTAACTCCAAGTCAGAGCTCTGAGTGGATGCTTGCTATACTAGGATTATTCATAAATCATATTTCTTATGTAACAATTTGCACTGAAGTATAAGAACTTTAAGGTCATATTTGGAGTGGATAAGCCATTCATGTCTTGAAGTTCTAGTGAGACGTCCAACTAATGTGCACATCCAATGGAAATAATACTAAGTGTCAACTCTCATAATGCCGATAATGAGAACGGCATGAAACAAGTGGAATTTAAAACATCTATACAGTTTTTTTAGCCTATTAGGAGATTAACTTGTACTAGAACTATTCTTGAAAACTATTTTTACAACTATTTACACTGATGTATATAACATATAGTACAATTTGGAAATGAACTGGCCGATCTTGTCTAAAAGTTCCAATGGGACGTCCTACTTATGTCCATGTTCAATGAAGATAATACAAAATATCAACACTCATAATGCCGTGCTGGGATGGCAGTTGTAGTCTATTGGAATCGTTGTAGTCTATTGGAATCATAACATTTAAACATTTCTTTTTACATTTGTAGGAGATCAAACGCGTTCACTTAAATGTTTTTTTTTGGGATGGCCCAAATATTCTAAAGATTAACATCACTTTCTTGAAGAATGAGAATCACTGTTAAAGTGAAGTGCCGGTTGGATGGCAAGAATGCTTCTTAGAGAGGTTGATCGAGTGTCATTAAATAACGGATTATTTCATCTCCGTATAAACATGCTATATGTTGTTTATGTTGTGAAGCTCTTTTGAAGTTATTCCATGTAAGCCTGGAGAGAAGTTCAACTGGATTCTGGATGTAAGTGTGTGGCTAGTGAGTGTGTTGAATCTGTGGAATAAAACAAAAAAGTGAGTGAGTGCTATATTAGGATGATTTATTAGTGGATTTAATATTCTTGACACTTACCCATTAGACGTTAGGAGGAAGTCTGGTTGCGTTGCTTGTATGAGGTGGTCTGACAGTCTTTTTATCTCTGCTTCTCATATTGTAGGGGTGTGTCATTGGTGGCCGGGAGTGTGTTGGGTGGAGTGGGGTGGGCGGGGCGGGGCGTTAAGATCTTTATTGGTTCGAGTGGGGGAAGGGGTGTGGCTGGGCGAGGGGACAATGGTTGCTGTTGAAACATGGGTATTAATGCTGGATTTATAGTTGAAGAAAGGTTAATGCGACAGCCTCTCTGTGGGACGCCCACTGCTAAATCGCAGCAATTAATTTGACATGTACGGGGAGATAGATCTTGAAATAAAGTTTCACTTTTCAAGAGACCTTTTTTTTGAGATTGACAAAGGGACAGTCCGGTAAGTGTCAACTTGAATACAATTCTTGGCAACCAATATATTTTATTATATACACGAGGTAAAATCCATGTAATTATAGGTCACTTCAACTACATATCAGAATTACTTGTCCCAATCGTCAGAGGGCTATCACATAAATCAATCAGGAGGGATTCACTGATATTTGCTGCCAAGTATACACACATAATAGTGAAAACTAATCAGTAGGTTGTATGTGGTTTTTATATATACACGTATAAGATTTCAGCAACTATGAGATAGGAAAAGGCAAGTGGTGGTGATGGTGGCAATTATTGTTTAAAGAGGAGAACTGGGGAAGAAGAGCCATGGCCATAATAACAGCCCTAGTATTTGCCTGGTGTAAAAATAGAGAAACTACGGGAAATAATCTTTAGGGTTGCCAATGATGCGTTTCGAACCTACGATCTCCAGAATGCAAGCTACATCAATATGGCCCTACAACACACTCGGTTATAGTATGTGAACCTTTTCTTTACACCTAAGCTCCCTAGTGCTGAATCGGAACTTGGTATCAAGAAAAGGTTCGCGTACTATATACATTACTATTGCTTCATCTTCCCTTCGTCAAAGCTACCATATTTATGAGTAGATTAAAGCTACACTTACCTGTACGGTGGCGCGTTGCTTTAGTGTCATTGATATTATGCGATTTAATTTCCACCGAAAGCGATACCGGTACTCTTATCTGTAGACATGTCATGCTCTTGCTTAGCCATATTTGAGTAATGTGTAGGAAGGCAAACAGCTGACTGGCATTCGGCACGCGCACCGACGAATTTCATTGGTTGCGACAAGCAAAGAGTTGCATGAAAGATACTTCTATCTCCATTTTCAAACCAATATTGAAACTTTAAACAATGTCTGATTAAACATCGGCTGAACATTGTTTATGCAATGGATGATCGTGCTCGATTTAGACGTTGCTTAGGTAGATGTTGTCTAAGGCTTAAAACTAGTCATCGTTTCTGCAATCGGCCCATTATATATAAATTCTTCAGGAAGAAAGGATTGTATTCCAAGAATAGATTTAGCACCTGTTAATTCTGACATATCTTTCTTTCTTAAACTGAGGATATTTTCTCTATACTCTATTTAGCCTTCTCTATCACAGTCAACAAGTCACATTGGAAAACAGTATATACAGTTGGAAAAAATCTCTCCACTCCAGTGTTTAAGGCACGGACAGATGTACATATCTTTGCCAAAAGTATGTAGATCCCTGGACTTCAAAACACAACCCCCATCTACTAGAACACTTAGTATGCATTATAATTAAATTTTATAGTACCTGTTCTGATTATTTGCAAAATGACATGTCTGTAACATGGGAGGTAAATTAACATGATAATTTCATATTTCCGATTACTTTTGTATACTAGACCTAATTATCGATCCAGAGTAAGACTTATAAAATAAAGCACATTAATATGGTCATTTCAAATTTTCAGTCTCTTTTCACATAGTAATTTTGACTCTCGAAGACAGGCTTACATACTAGTACGCCTATATAATAGTTATATTCTCAGCATAATCTTGTTTGACTCCTTAGATGAATGGTCAGCATATTGCTCTTCGGTTTAGAGGGCCTTGGGTTTGATTATCGGCCGGGTCAGAGATTTTAACCTTAATGGTTAATTCCCTTGGTTCGGCGACTAGGTGTGCGTACTGTCCCCAACATCCCTATAACTCACACCACACACAACACTACCCTACAATAAAATAACACACAGTTTCTTATGCACAGCAGATGCACATCCCACCCTTGTCAGATGGTCTACCTTACAATGGCTGCACCAGGCTAGAAATAGCCAGACAAATTATTATTATTATTATTATTATTATTATTATTATTATTATTATTATTATTATTGCGTTCCGGCCTTCCAAGGACCACGTTACAATTTCAATTGTTCCTCCTTAGTTGTTCTTTCCTTTTCTTCCAGTATTCTTTCATTGTTTCACTATGTTTCTTTTTCCTGTCTTCAGTCCACTTTGTGCCTGTTTCCTTTTCCTTCCTCCCTTGGAATCCTTCCATTTGTATGACTTTCTTCCTAAAAATCTTTCTTTCCAATAATTCTTCTCGTATGTTGTTCCTTTCCATGTCTTTCTTGACTTCTTGAATCCAGGTGGTAGTTGATTTCTTTTCCCAAAGGTACTTATTATTATTATTATTATTATTATTATTATTATTATTATTATTATTATTATTATTATTATTAGACTCGTGTTGCTCCGCAGCTTTCATTATAAATTGGTCAGATAACTCATCTTGATATGCCTGTCATAGTCATATTGTTTTATCTACCCTTTTCATTTGTTTTATGAACATTTAATGAGAAGCATGTTATGGTATGCTGCAGTTCGTAGTCGGAGTTCAGCCATTCTGACGTCATCATGCCGTCTGTTTGGTGAAAATCTGTCCATATATTTGCTTTTTTTATCCTGCAGTTGTTGATGTAAAGTTTGATATTGTGTCGTAGAAGGCAATGGTATTTTTAATTGCATTTCTCCTGTATAGAACGGTTGTCTTTGTTTTTTTTGTTTTTTTTTGGTAGGAGCTTTACGTCGCACAGACACAGATAGGTCTTATGGTGACGATGCGATAGGAAAGGCCTAGTAGTTGGAAGGAAGTGGCCGTGGCCTTAATTAAGGTAGAAATTAACCATTGTTGTTGTTGTTGTTTGTGTCATCAGTCTGTAGACTGGTTTGATGCAGCTCTTCATGCCACTCTATCCTGTGCTAACCTCTTCACTTCTACGTAATTGCTGCATCCTACATCTGTTCTAATCTGTTTGTCATTTTCACACCTTGGTCTACCCCTACCGTTCGTGCCACCTACACTTCTCTCAAAATCAGCTGCACAAGTCCTGGGTATCTTAAGATGTGTCCTATCATTCTATCTCTTCTTCTGATCAAATTTAGACAAATTCGATTCAATTCGGTATCTCTTCAGTATCTCTTCGTTCGTGATTCGATCTATCCATCTCACCTTCACCATTCTTCTGTAACACATTTCAAAAGCTTCCATTCTCTTTCTTTCAGAGCTAGTTATTGTCCATGTTTCACTTCCATACAATGCCACACTCCATACGAAAGTCTTCAAAAACATCTTTCTAATTCCTATATCAATGTTCGAAGTGAGCAGATTTATTTTCTTAAAAAAAGCCTTCCTTGCTTGTGTTAGTCTGCATTTTATGTCCTCCTTACTTCTGCCATCGTTAGTTATGTTACTACCCAAATAACAATATTCTCTACTTCCTTTAAAACTTATTTCCTAATCTAATATATCCTTGCATCACTTGACTTTGTTCGATTGCACTCCATTACTGTTGTTTTGGAGTTATTTATATTCATCTTGGACTCCTTACCTAAGACTCAATCCTTACCATCCAGCAATTTCTCTAGATCTTCTCTCAGATAAAATAATAACAATATCATCAGCAAATCCAAGGATTTTGATTTCCTCTAATTGGATTGTGTTTCCCTTCCCAATTCCCTCTTTCATTTCCTTTACTGCCTGTTCTATATAAACATTGAAAACGAGGGGCAACAAACTGCAACCTTGCCTCACACCATTCTGGTTTGCTGCTTCTTTTTCAAAGCCCTTGATTCTTATCACTTCAGACTGATTTCTATACTCATTGTAGATAATTCTTCGTTCTCGGTATCAGATCGCGATCTTCATCAAAATCTCAAATAGCTTGGTCCAATCAACATTATCAAGTGCCTTTTCAAGATCTACGAACGCCATGCATGTGGATTTATCCTTCTTAATTTGATCTTCTAAGATCAGACGTAAATTCAGGATTGCTTCACATGGTCCTACATTTCTTCTGAAGCTGAATTGATATTCTCCCAAGTCAGTTCCAAATTGTGTTTCCATTCTTCTGTAAATAATACGTGTTAAAATTTTGCAGGCGTGAGATACTAAACTAATAGTGCAGTAGTTTTCACACTTGTCAGCACTGGCTTTCTTGGAAATACGTATAACATTCTGCTGAAAATGGGATGGCACTTTTCCTGTTTCATACATCTTACACACTAAATGGAATAACCTTGCCATATTGGTATCTCCTAAGGCAGTCAGTAATTCAGAGGGAATTTCATCAATTCCAGGTGCCTTGTTCCTATTGAGGTCTCTCAAAGCGCTGTTGAAAAATTTTGTCTCCCATTCCATCAGCATTAACAGCCTCTTGTTGTTCCAGAGCCATATCATCTACATCTTTACCTTGATACAACTGTTGGATATGTTCTTGCCATCTTCGTGCCTTGTCTCCTTTCCCTAGAAGTGGTTTTCGATCTAACCTCTTAAAATTCATACACCTAGTTTTCCTTTCTCCAAAGGTGTCCTCGATTTTCCTGTTTGCAGCATCTAGCTTTCCTATGCCCATTCAACATTCACCATCCTTGCACATCATCAGCCATTCCTCCCTAGCTGTCCTGCAATTTCTACCCACTTCTTTCTTTAATCGCCTGTATTCCTTTCTTCCCGCTTAATTTCTTTGCTTCTTCTACTTTCATCATTCATTAATCAGGTCTAGTATCTCGTGAGTTATTCATTGATTCTTTGTTGATCTTTCCTTTCTTCCTAACATTTCTTCAGCAGCCCGATGGACCTCATTCTTCAATACTGTCCATTCTTCCTCTATTGTGTTTCCTTCAGCCTTTTCATTTAGTCCTTGTGCTACATGTTCCTTGAAACAATCCGTCCCACTCTTTTCTTTCAACTTGTCTAGATCCCATCTCCTTGCATTGCTTCCTTTCTTCAATTTCTTCAACTTCGGTTGGCATTTCATGACCAACAAGTTGTGGTCAGAGTCCACGTCTTCTCCTGGGAAAGTTTGGAATCCAAAACCTGGTTTCTGAATCTCTGCCTAATTATAATAAAGTATATTTGATACCTTGCATTATCTCCATGTCTCATCCACGTGTACAGCCACAGTATGTGGTATTTGAACCAAGTTTTCGCAAGGACTAAATTATGATTGGTGCAGAATTCAACCAGCTGACTTCCTCTTTCATTCCTGTGTCCCAGTCCGAATTCTCCTACTGTATTACCTTCTCTTCCTTGGCCTACCACTTCATTCCAGTCTCCCATCACAATTAGATTCTCGTCACCTGTTACATATTATATTAAATCTTCTATCTCTTCATATATTCTTACCATTTCTTCGTCATCTGCTGAATTTAAATCTAAGAATTTCATTTTTGTCCGTATTGAACTGAGAATGGAAGATAGGAAACTTAAAAGGGTCCACCTTTTCAATACAAAATTGTTATAGTTTATTTACAACATATATTTACACTTGGAACTACCGGTAGTTTCGACGCTGTTTGGCGTCATCTTCACCCAAAATGTGGGAAATAGGCTAGCATGTAGACATTTATATTACACAAGGCGTTATATTAAACAATACACATCTTGCAAGGAGATAAAAACAGGGACAAATATAGAAACAAATGAATCGTTGAGAAAGCAAAAGTTATACATATTAAAAATAACCTTAACCACACATCTTGCAGTGCGAAAATATTCGCCTTGAATGATTCCTGAATACAAAACGCATGCGCACACATTTCTGAAGAGCCAGCAGGCAGGAAAAAGTAAAGTGAAACCTTAAGAGTTCTTCTGAGAAGAGTTCATCATTTTTTCTATGTTCCGACTAACTAATGAAGTTTCCCTTGGGTTCCTGATAAATACACACAACAGGAAATTCTCCTTCACTCTCAACAATAGCTATAAAGACCAACGGTAAATTTCACGTCTCTGCACAATATTTAAAATAAAATTTACCGTTGGTCTTTATAGCTATTGTTGAGAGTGAAGGAGAATTTCCTGTTGTGTGTATTTATCAGGAACCCAAGGGAAACTTCATTAGTTAGTCGGAACATAGAAAAAATGATGAACTCTTCTCAGAAGAACTCTTAAGGTTTCACTTTACTTTTTCCTGCCTGCTGGCTCTTCAGAAATGTGTGCGCGTGCGTTTTGTATTCAGGAATCATTCAAGCGAATATTTTCGCACTGCAAGATGTGTGGTTAAGGTTATTTTTAATATGTATAACTTTTGCTTTCTCAACGATTCATTTGTTTCTATATTTGTCCCTGTTTTTATCTCCTTGCAAGATGTGTATTGTTTAATATAACACCTTGTGTAATATAAATGTCTACATGCTAGCCTATTTCCCACATTTTGGCTGAAGATGACGCCAAACAGCGTCGAAACTAGTTCCAAGTGTAAATATATGTTGTAAATAAACTATTTCAATTTTGTATTGAAAAGGTGGACCCTTTTAAGTTTCCTATCTTCCATCTGCTGAATTAGTAGGCATTTAGACTTGCTCTATTGTGGTGGGTATTGGTTGGTGTCTATCTTGACAACAATAATCCTTTCACTATGCTGGTTGTAGTAGCTTATCTGCTGCCCTGTTGTCATGTTCATGATTGAACCCCTCCTGCATTTCCCTCATTTGATTTTGTGTTGATAATTCTGTAGTCACCTGACCAAAAATCCTGCTCCTCCTGCCAACGTACTTCACTTATACCAACTACATCAAACTTTAGTCTTTCCATCTCCCTTTTTACGTTCTCTAACTTACCACAATGATTCAAACTTCTAATATTTCCATGCTCTGACTCATGTCTGTATCCGTCTTCCTAATGATTGCCCCCCCTCTCGTATATTCCCCACCGAGAGATGCGAATGGGGGACAATTTTCCTCCAGAATTTTTTGCCCGCGAGGAAGCCATCATCAGTATATCATTCATAGAGAGAGCTGCATGTCCTAGAGAGTGAGTTAGTATGGTCCTGTTGCTTTCAGCCACGTAGCAGTTTCAAGACAACTAAGCCATGTTGAGTATTATTACAAGACCATATCAGTCAGTCATCCAGGCTGCTGCCTTTGCAACTTCCAAAAGGCTGCTACTCCCTCCCCTTTCGATAAACCATTTGTTAGTCTGGTCTCTTGACAGATACCCAGAAATGGTTGCACCTGCGGCTTGGCTATTTGCTTCATTGGGACACGCTAGCCTCCCCACCGCTGCAAGGTCACATGGTTTGAAGGGGAGGAAATAAACCCCACATAGTTCAAATCTCAAGCTGACTGGGAATCAAACCTGTATCGTTCTACGTTGCAATTTTATTTGACGTAAATAAATATCACATGAGAACACGTTCACTTCCTTATTAAAATTACTTTATTTACACTGTACGTCACAACACACAGATTTACACAGTAGCAATGACACTATATACAACACTCAATAGCTGAGTACCCTGAAGTCGATTCTGTCAAGTACAGATATCAACAGCTCTGACGCGCGCACTATAACATACTCTCTCTTGAATTCCCCGCCTCACTCACTCGAGTCCAATGATCTGACTCCACCTCGGAGCCCAACAGTCACTCCCAGTCCATCACTTGACTGAGTCCCAAGAACCAAGATCTGCAAACTTAGAACTGAGAACTGCCTTCACAGACTGACATCTCAATATTTATACCATTCGATCGACCATCTAGAATGATCGACTTCTGGAAGAGTTCTTACAACACTCTAATGAAACACATTCGAAACATCGATCGACCAGCTAGTCGAATGGGTACTCGAAGTTTCCTTCCTTATTTCAAAATGTACATGAAAGTATCTACAACATTCGTAATGTCTCTACATGTATCTGGATAATAAAACCTTACTGTAAGTTTCCAGAACCCTTCAGATATACCAAATATAGTACAATAAGTCTAATATATGAACATTATGGAATTTTCTACAGCTTTCGACTCGATACATTTTTAGATTGTACAGTACGTATTTGAGGATATACAATTTTATACTACATATTTACAGAGAAACCATCTACTAGTCATGTTTAACAATTAATAAAAGATAATTTAGCATTAAATAAACTATGATTAAAATATATTAAACATGATAATTGAAGGTTTTACGTCAGTTACGATGTCGAACCTACGACACCTGGGACCCCCTGAAGTGAAGGCCAGTTTGCTGACCATTCAGCTAAGGAGCTAGACTTCCAGAGGAAACACTAATATGGCAGATAAATTCATAAAATTTAATAGTAAACCATGAGAGGTTTGAAAAGTTCATATTCTCAGTACATTTATTACTGTAAGATGACAATAGAACAAGTGGATCTTTCATCAGGTGGACAGACAGGAAGATGAAGATACACAAGTACAGATATCATGATAACTAAGTACATGGGACTGTTGACCTAGACATCCCACACCTTTGATCTGAAGCAGTAACATTTCATTAGTTACGGATGGTATATTTTGTCCCTCCACTTCAATCATCATCATCATCATCGTCATCATCATCATCATCATCGTCATCATCATCATCATCATTTCCCTTTATCCAGCTGTAGCCGGGTAGGGGCAAATATGGTTCCTCTCCACTTTCTTCGGTCTTTCCACCACTCCTCCTCCAACACTGTGTCCCAGTCCAGGTTTCTTTCTATAATGCTGCGTTAGATGGTATCCTTCCATCTCAATCGTGGTCGTCCACGGCCTCTCCTTGGATTTGCATTTCCATCACCTTTTTTGGCATTCTTTCGTCGCTCATTCGCTTTATGTGCCCAAACCATCTTAGTCGGCTCTTCTCTATTCTATCATTCATTTTTTCCACTCCACTTTCTTCCCGGATTTTCTCATTCCTTATTTTGTCTCTTCTACTCTTCTGTATCACACTCCTCAAGAACTTCATTTCGACTGCCTGTATTCGACTCTCATCCTTCTTTGTCATTGTCCAAGTTTCTGCTCCGTAAGTTGTTATGGGTACGTAATACATCTTGTACATAGTATCCTTTGCTTCCGTTGGCACATCTTTGTCCCATAACATGTTTCTTATACTATGATAGAAACAACTTCCAGCTTGAATCCTTTTGCTAATCTCAGCATCCAGTCAAGCATTCTCCATTAATTCACTCCCCAGGTACTTAAACGTTTCCACTACTTCCAGGGGCTTGTCTGCAAGTCTAATCTGACCTTTCCCTTCTTTCTCCCCTCTAGTCATAACAAGAGTTTTAATCTTTTCTACACTTATTTTCAATCCACATTCTTCGATCTTCCCATTCACCACATTCAACTGTTCTTGAACCTTCCTGTCGTCTTCTCCCCAAATCACAATATCATCTTTAAATAACATCATGTTCATTTCTCTTCCTCCATATGCTGCTTTTGCTGTTCTCATGATGTCATCCTTTACTATTGTAAACAGGATTGGTGATAGAACACTTCCCTGTCTCAGCCCACTAGTTATTTTGAACCAACTTGTCCTGCCAACTTGTGTTTGCACGCAACTACAACATTCCTTATACAATGCCATGATCATTTTTATTAATCCCTGTCCAATTTTTTTTGCACCGGACTGTCCCAAACTTTCGTCCTGGGGACACTGTCATATGCCTTTTCAATGTCAATGAATGTCATCACCATATCATTCCCGTACTCCCAATGCTTTTCCATAAGTTGTCTCATAATGAAAATGGGCTCTATTGTTGACCTTCCACTTCTGAAACCAAACTGATTTTCCTGTATCTGATTCTCAACCCTCAACCTTATTCTACTTTCCAGTATCCTTTCCATTATCTTAGCAACATGGGATATTAGAGTAATTCCCCTGTAGTTCTTCAAAACTTTCTTATCACCTTTCTTTAGTATTAAAAACTTCATTTTTTGTCCGTATTGACTCAAGATTTTACAATGCTTAGTAAAGCTAAAGGTTCCACCTATTCAATACGTTATCGTAATGGTCTATTTAGAACATCACATATTTATTTAACTTATCATAAAATACATCTTTGGTACCGGTTTCGGCAATCCACTATGCCATCATCAGCCATTGAGTTTTTTATAGCAAAGAACATTCAAAAATTTAAAAATATGCATGTAAGAATAGGACTTGCTATTGCATATTTTTAAATTTTTGAATGTTCTTTACTATAAAATACTCAATGGCTGATGATGGCATAGTGGATTGCCGAAACCGGTACCAAAGATGTATTTTATGATAAGTTAAATAAATATGTGATGTTCTAAATAGACCATTACGATAACGTATTGAATAGGTGGAACCTTTAGCTTTACTAAGCATTGTAAAATATCACCTTTCTTGAAAATTGGGATGATTATTCCTTTTTGCCAATCCTCAGGGACCTCCTTATTCTCCCAGACATTCCTGAGAACCCGATATGTCCACTGCATGCCTACAGCTCCAGCTGCCTTTATCATCTCCACTGAAATTTCATCTATTCCAGCAGTTTTTCTATTCTTCACCTTTCTTACTGCCATTTCAATTTCATTCATTGTAATTTCTTTATCCATTTCTTCATCAACTAATTGCCTTTCCTGGTCGTCCATTGAATGACTGTCATCCGTTCTTATGTTCACCAGCTTCTGAAAATACTCTCTCCATCTATTTCTTATTTCTTCTGGCTTTGTTAACCCATTCCAGTCTGGGCCTTAATATCCCTAACAAACGTTCTGGACTGGGCATTTCTAAGGAAATTTAAAACATTATATCTCTGTACCTGTAGATATTTGCGCGATTCTTTTTTCTTTGTGCTTGTTTGAGCATCTAGTTTTGAAAAACGCTGTTCGTATCATGTCAACTATCACTTGAGATTTTAAAATTGTTTGTATATTATACCATGTTTTGCGAATGGGGAAAAAGGTCTGACGGATAACCAAGCAAGTACAGTTTTCTGAAATACTGTTATACATAATTATATACCCTATTTTGCTAAAATAAAATGTGCATTGCAATTACAGAACAACAACAATAATTAGTACGATTTAAAAATAATAATTTTTTAATAATAATAGTAATGATTATAATAATGAAAATGGGAGCTCTTATGAAAATTTATTTTTATTGATAAATTTTGTCAAAAGTTACTCAAATGTGAAATTATTGTTCCATTTACCACAAAAGACTTCTGAGAAAGAGAAAATACAGTCTTCTAAACAGACAACTTTACTAATATGTAGACAATCTTACGTATTCACGCAAATATGAAATACGCGGGAACATCCGCTAGGCCGTAAAACGAACTCCAATCATAATGAAATGTAAGAAGTTGTTTCGAATCCGTATGTCAATAATATATTCATTTGTGAATAAAATTATAATATATCGTAAAATATCAAAAATATCACCTTCGTGAAGCACATGTTTGCCGCGAGAAGCCATGTCTTAGAGCTCACTGAGTGACAACATCTACTGATGCATGCTGATCGAATATTTTGTAAATTCTCTGACTTAGACATATAATACCGCCATTTGCTTAAATACTCTCGTAGCTAATACAAGAAGAAACACGATGTAACCATCAGAATGCATGCATAGGTCGTTCTCGATTTTTAGTGAAGTGTCAAACCTTACTACGGCCAATGCCCGCAGCGCGGCCTGAGCGTAATTTCGGCCGCTGCAAGCTATGCTCGCAGTTTGACCAGAAAGAGTTAAAATTATGCCACCTTCATCCTTCACAAATCTGGTGTTTACTTGATCTCTCTTTTTGTTTCTTAAGATACCATACAGTAATTTTTTGCTGCCCTGCGTATCATCTCTCAGTTTGTGTGAATAAGGCCCAGCTTTTCCTCTTTTCTTCCTCCACTACTTTCTTGGCCAAATTCTTTGCCTCCACATATTTTCTTCTACTTTCTTCAGTCTTAGATGTTTTCCATGCTTTCCATGCCATTTTCTTTTCCTTCACTTTAATCTTTACCCTATCATTCCACCAGTGTGTTTCTTTGTTTTTCACATTTCCTGATGTTCTACCACACACCTTTTCTGCACATCCAACCAGTGCTTCCTTAAATCTTTTCCATTCCTCTTCAACATTCCCCACCTCTGTCCTGGGTACCAAGGGTATTATTTCCCTTTGAAATTCTTCTTGTATGCTTTTCTCCTTCAACTTCCATGCTTTAATTCTTTTCTCTCTTCTTAATTGGGGTTTTTCAATCTTTCCAACTTACAGTTTTCCTATCACAACTCTATGATCTCCACCAAAGGCTTCTTCAGGCATGGCTGTTACATCTACAAGGTTCTTCCGGTGTTCTTTTTCTGTGATTATATAATCAATCATGGTCTTTGTTTGTCTGTCTCCCCAACCATACCTTTTAATCTTCTGACTGTTCTTCTTCCTAAACCAGGTGTTTCCAACAATCATTTGATTCCTCATGCAAAAATCCACCAACAACTCGCCTTCTGGATTTACATTTCCATATCCGAAGGGCCCTACAACATCTTCCTTTCCTTGTCTTTCCCTTCCAACTTATGCATTTAGATCTCCCATCAATAGTACTTTGTTATCTTCTATCTGTCTCTCCACTTCCTCTAAGAAGTTCTCTAGATGTTCATCTATGTAAAGCAGGTAGGTAGCAGGGACCCTTTTCGGAGGTAGCCCTACCCAGGGAGTGGCGCCTCTGCCTATGTGAGTCCCAGAGCACACTGACCCGGTGTGTAACATCTGGTATGGGTCCCAGCTCAGGGTTATGAGTGAAGACCTCAACGGCATGTACGGCGGAGAAGGTGGACTTTGGTACGGCGGAGATGGCGGAAGGGTCATACCCGTAGCATCTGTACTCCAGAGGAGCGGCTACGAAAGGCGTCTGTCTCCATGTTAGGGGCGGCCTAATTTTGAACCTGGCAGTAGGTATAAAATGCCTTTGGGTGTGGCGAGCCCATCGTAACAATAGCCTATATGGACAAAGCAGATATGGCGCCTCTCCACTTCAATAATAATAATAATATCCAACCAGCCTCTGGGCTGGTGACCTAACAGACTCAGTGCATTCATATTAAAATTTCATTCTTTTCTCACTGTCTGGATATTTTATTGGTTGTCCAAAAACATGTGTTGCATGCATATAGATTTATTACTAGTATTCTAAGTATAAAGTACAATTATCTACTACAGCTCAGAAAGATTGTGACATGTACTATTTAAATTGAAATCAGCATGTCCTTTTCTTTAGTGTGGTTGTGTAATATTGTAGTACTGTAGGTACTTTTGTACTGTAGAGAGTTTTTCATTTTAAAAATCAAGTTTATATCCGCTTTTCTTCAAAGCAGCATGAGAGTCTGTATTTTTAAATGGCAGGAAAGAAACTGATAGACTAATAGCAACAAGTCCATGCTATTTGACTTAAGAACAATATTAATATAGTATGTTTAGATTTTTCCTTGCTTTATGTAGTTATTTATCAAGGCTGTTGCTGTAAGCAGATCTTGGCTGATGTTGAGCCAATCTAAAGTTAAGCAGGCAAGGCTTTCTCATGTTCAGTTATGATTATAATCATTGTGATATACTGCTGTAGTGGAATCTGAACTATATATATATATTTTTCACTTTGAAAATATCACATGCTTTACTTAGACTGTGACAAGTAAGAGCAATTTACAAATTGGCTGACCAATCGCCTTTGAAGAAAATCTTATCTGATGATATCAGACTTCTTTTTTTATGTGCATGAATGTCCAAGACATTATTAATATAACTGATATTTCATGTAACTGTACGTTTATGTATTGGAGTGGAAGTAAGAGTTTAAGCATGAATCCAATGGAGTTTGGGAAGAATTTGGTGAAGGGATTAACATATTACAGATACACATGAGATTCAGAATTATCCTGTAAAGGATTAAAATTATTTTCTGCCTAATTTATACACCGATGAGCCATTGCATTATGACGCCCTGACCCAGGATCCTTTAGCACGCCTAGAGTGGGGAGAGTAACAAGTGACATTCTAGTAGCAAGGTCTACAGGCTTGCTGTTAATAATATCTCCAGCATCAGTGTTTGATAAGAGGTCAAATTGTGAGGGTACGGTGCCTTGGTACCAGCCTATCTGAAATAGTGCGGCTTGTGAACTGCTTTTGTGCTGCTATTGTGAGCACATATTGAAAGTGGTGCAATGAGGGCCTAACCATGACACGTCATCCTGCCATCTGTCAACAGCGGCTCATTGATGTACGAGGCCAACAGAGGCTGTCACACATTGTTCAGAGCGACTGCAGGGCCACAGTTTAATAAATCGCCTACAGGTACAACGATGTGGGCAATATTGGATACCCATTTCATCCATTCATTTCCATAGTGACGGTCACTTCCAACAGATCATTGAGCCACGTGAAGGACTGGTTCGAGGTACATGATAGTGCATTTGCTTTAATGCCGTGGTCCCAAATAGCCCCGATGTGAACCTCCATTAAATATTTGTGGTTCGACTTGGAGAAGCGAGTCACCACTATTCAGCAGTGTATGCCAACTGGAGGACATGCAGTTGTGTGTGTGTGGTACTAGATACCCCTGAATACCCTCTACCACCTCATTGAATCGATGCATCGCTGAGTGGCTACGGTTCTGTGGACAAAAATTTATCCTACATCATATCAAGTAGGTGGTCATTAATGGTTCATTGATGTATATAGTATATAAGACCTGAAGATAATGAGTAATGTATCATACATTGCATAAAGAAAAGATTTGGGCATCTGATCTTAAACCTCCAGCCAAAACCAAAATGAGCCTTGGTGGTTCTAGCGACCCCAGAGATAACTGGGATAACCTAAAGAAATTCTGGATAACTTGGTTAGAGTGGAGATTGAATACAAGCTGAGTCATTAATGCTTTGCTTTAATGGTGGAAGAAATGGTGAAGGATTTATTGGGTTTGTGCATACCAGATTGCAGCAAATATGTCCATATATGTGAAAGCCAGGTAGAGGAAGTTTGTTGCTTATAAATATAACAGTTCTGGGTTCTTGGCTGAAGACCAAAGGTGGTGGGAGAAGACAGAGTTGTGTTTTGCTAGACCAGTGATCCTGGACTAAATTGATTATCCCTGGAAAGTACCCAAAGTCTCTGGTCCTAACTGCCCTGTTACTGTGTCTATTTATAGTGCATTCAGTGGTCACTCTGAAGAAGCAGCAACAGCCTTATTTTTATATACCACCCCACTAGTTGGAATTTACATAATTGTTAGTTAGGGAAAACCCTATAGCTTACATGCTATCAGTCTGTTGCTGCATTCTATCAGTTCTTTGTATTTTGCAGTTGGCTTACAGCTTCTTCTTATTTGTTTGCAAAGGCATTCATGTAAAATTAGTAGGATGGTAAGTACATGTATAGAATTATCAAATGCTGGTAGTTTTTCTACTTCAGGAAGTATGTTTTTGAATAGAATTAAAATTCATTCAAGGTACTGGTAAGAATTTATTGCTCTTAAACCTTACCATTATTATCATTCTATCTTCTGATTGAGGATTGTCCTCCTCCTCTCCTTTATTACTCTACTCGTAGTATCATGTAAACATGTAAACAAATAATTACAGGTCACTTGACCATCCTTCGACATTATTTTATTCAACATTCTTTTTTTAATAAATACGATTTTGATCGTCATTCTCGTCATTGTCTAATTGTAACCGCTGGTCGGTCAACATAATTTTATAGCTATCTTACCACTTGTTTATAACAGACTGTTGCTTTGTTCCTTGAAGTGTGGTTAAGTGTAAGAGAGGACCATGAGTCCTAACTTCGCCACTACAAATAAAGGCTAATATAATAATATAATATAATATAATATAATATAATATAATATAATATAATATAATATAATATAATATAATATAATATAATATAATAATAATTTAATTATCATAGTAGCCTTCTAATGTCAATATTGCAAATACTTTCACCAATTGTAAACTCCTCACTCATTGCAATATCTTTAAAACCAACATTGTACTAGTTTTTTACCGTATGTTAATTTTAGTTCATGTCTTTCCAAGGCTCTTTAAAAATTACTTTTATTTCATTTATATGTAAATCAGGTGCCTGATTTTATTACAAGGTTAAGGCAATGGCTGATAATGCCTATATACAAGGCAAAACATGTACCGTTTTAGTTAACATGTCAATGTAAATCAATAAAGACAAGACGTATTGTATTGATTAGGTGGTTAAATTAATAAATTAACTTATTGTTGTTATTCCAATCACATACCACTTAGTCGAGCTATTATTTTGTCGGAAATCATTATCGTTCTACGATGCGATTTTATTTGACATAAATAAATATCACACGAGAACACGTTCACTTCCTTGTATAAATTACTTTATTTACACTGTACGTCACAACACACAACTATACACAGTAGCAAATGACACTATATACAACACTCAATAGCGGAGTACCCTGAAGTCGATTCTGACAAGTACAGATATCAACAACACTGACGCGCGCACTATAACATACTCTCTCTTGAATTCCCCGCCTCACTCACTCACTCGAGTCCAATGATCTGACTCGCTCACTGACTTGACAGCTCGATATTTATACTTTTCGATCAACCATCTAGAATCTAGAGTTCTTACAACACTCTAATTAAACACACTAGAAACATCGATAGACCAGCTAGTCGAATGGGTACTCGAATGTTCTTTCAATGTTTAAAAATGTCCATGGAAATATCTACAACATTCGTAATGTCTCTACATGTTACTGGATAATAAAACCTTACAGTAAGTTTCCAGAACTCTTCAAATACACCAAATATTGTACAATAAGTCTAACATACAAACATTATGGAATTTTCCAGTTCTTGAATCAGGTAATCCTGGTGAGGGTCCCATACACTGGAACCATACTCTAGTTGGGGTCTTACCAGAGACTTATATGCCCTCTCCTTTACATCCTTACTACAACCCCTAAATACCCTCATAACCATGTGCAGAGATCTGTACCCTTTATTTACAATTCCATTTATGTGATTACCACAATGAAGATCTTTCCTTATATTAACACGTAGATACTTACAATGATCCCCACAAGGAACATTCATCCCATCAACACAGTAATTAAAACTGAGAGGACTTTTCATATTTGTGAAACTCACAACCTGACTTTTAACCCCGTTTATCAGCATACCATTGCCTGCTGTCCATCTCACAACATTATTGAGGTCACGTTGCAGTTGCTCACAATCTTGTAACTTATTTATTACTCTATGCAGAATAACATCATCCGCAAAAAACCTTACCTCATATATATATAAGAAAACATAAAGGTCCAGTAATACTGCCTTGAGGAATTCCCCTCGTAATTATTACAGGGTCAGATAAAGCTTTGCCTACTCTAATTCTCTGAGATCTATTTTCTAGAAATATAGCAACCCATTCAGTCACTGTTTTGTCTAGTCAAATTGCACTCATTTTTGCCAGTAGTCTCCCATGATCCACCCTATCAAATGCTTTAGACAGGTCAATCACGATACAGTCCATTTGATCTCCTGAATCCAAGATATCTGCTATATCTTGCTGGAAACCTAGAAGTTGAGCTTCAGTGGAATAACCTTTCATAAAACCGAACTGCCTTCTATCGAACGAATTATTAATTTCGCAAACATGTCTTATATAATCAGAAAGAATGCCTTCCCAAAGCTTACATGCAACACATGTCGAACTTACTGGCCTGTAATTTTCGGCTTTATGTCTTATCACCGTTTCCTTCATACACAGGGTCTACTATAGCCACTCTCCATTCATTTGGTATAGCTCCTTCTACCAAACAATAATCAGATAAGTACTTCAGATATGGTACTATATCCCAACCCATTGTCTTTAGTATATCCCCAGAAATCTTATCAATTCCAGCTGCTTTTCTAGTTTTCAACTTTTGTATCTTATTGTAAATGTCATTGTTATCATATGTAATTTTTAATACTTCTTTTGCATTAGTCTCCTCCTCTATCTGGACATTATCCTTGTAACCAACAATCTTTACATACTGCTGACTGAATACTTCTGCCTTTTGAAGATCCTCACATACACACTCCCCTTGTTCATTAATTATTCCTGGAATGTCCTTCTTGGAACCTGTTTTTGCCGTAAAATACCTATACACACTCTTCCATTTTTCACTAATATTTGTATGACTGCCATTTATGCTTGCCATCATGTTATCCTTAGCTGCCTTCTTTGCTAGATTCAATTTCCTAGTAAGTTCCTTCAATTTCTCCTTACTTCCACAGCCATTTCTAACTCTCCTTCCAATCTGCTCCTCCTTCTTAATCTCTTTATTTCTCTATTATAATAAGGTGGATCTTTACCATTCCTTACCACCTTTAAAGGTACAAACCTGTTTTCACATTCCTCAACAACTGCTTTAAACCCATCCCAGAGTCTGTTCATTTCTACTGAGGTCTGTTATTAACACAGTATAACGTAATTAAAAAGGATACACGTTCTGACCTCCCCTGCAGTGGTGGGGAGGCTTGTGTGTCTCAAAGAAGCATTTTGGATGGGTATCTGTCAAGAGACCAGACTAACGAATGGTTTACGCCAGACAGTTCGGATATGTACGTTGTTATTTTCTGCATTGCCAAAAAATAACTTACAAAGGAAACTGTTTTTATGAGTATGAATATGACAATGTAAACTTTTGTAAAATAAGTACATAAGTAAATTTTACAGAACTACGAAAACAGAAAATTATTGCTGCCAGTATTGATCCTGGAGGCAAAACCAATTTTAAGAATACAAGAAACCTAAAGTGAAGGTTTATACCATCTGGGCCCTAGTTATCACATAATCTGTTTAATTTTATTTTGGCTGAAGATGACCACTAAGTGGCTGAAGCTAGTCTCAAGACTTATTTACTTGATATATTGTATTGAAAAGGTGCCGCTTGTCAATTTATTTTTATAACTACACTTCAATATGGAACAAAATTGTAATTTATAGCGTATAATAAAATTTGATACTGGAAATGAAACAGATTTCTTGCAAGGCCTACAGGTAGACGGAGCTGAATGTTGTTTGTGCTGAGTGTGCAAATAGTCAACCATGAGCCTTCTCCATTCTGTAAATATGTGTCAACAAGCGACTAGGCTGTTCATTTCTACTGAGGTCTATTATTGACACAGTATAATATAATTAAAAAGGATACACATTCTGACCTCCTCTGCAGTGGTGGGGAGGCTTGTGTGTCCCAAGAAGCATTTTGGATGGGTATCTGTCAAGAGACCAGATTAACGAATGGTTCATCGAAAGGGGGCGGTGGGGATAGCAGCCTATCGGAAGTTGCAGGGGCGGCAGTCTAGATGATGGACTGATAAGGCCTTGTAAAATACTCAACATGGCTTAGTTGTGTTGGTAATGCTACATGGCTGAAAGCAAAGAGAAACTACAGCTGTAACTCTCAAGGACATACAGCTCTCTCTTTATGAAGGATGTGATGATGAAGGCTTCCTCTCAGGTAAAATATTCCGGAGGTAAAATTGTCCCCCATTCGGATCTCTGGGTGGGGACTGCATGTGAGGGATCAATCATCAGGAAGATAGATACTGACATTCTATGTGTTGGAGCTTGGAATGTTAAAGTTTGAATCGTTTTGGTAGGTTAGAAAATCTGAAAAGGGAGGTGGATAAGTTATATGTAGTTGGTTTAAGTGAAGTACGTTGGCAGGAAGAGCAGGATTTTTGGTCAGGTGACTACAGAATAATCAACATAAAATCAAGCCAGGGAAATGCAGGGTTGGTATAATAATGAATAACATAATAGGGCAGCAGGTTAGCTACTATGATCTGCATAGTGAAAGGACTATTGTTGTCAAGATAGACACCAAACCAATGCCCGCCACAATAGTGCAGGTCTATATGTCTAGTAGTTCATCAGAGGATGGGGAAATTGAAAAAATACATGAAGAGAGAGAAGATCTAATACAATATATAAAAGGCGACGAGAATCAAATTGTGATGAGAGAATGGAATGCAGTGGTAGGCCAAGGAAGAGAAGGTAATACAGCAGGTGAATTCTGATTGGAACGAAGGAATGAAAGAGGAAGTTGGCTGGTTGAATTGTACACTGATCATAATTTAGTCCTTGCTAATACTTGGTTCAAACATCACAAACAATGGAAATTTAAAGAAAAGTGCGTTAGGGATTGTTTCACGAACATGTTACACAAGGACTACCATAATTGAAAAGGCTGAAGGAAACACATTTGAAGAAGAATGGACAATGAAATGTTACGGCAAAATTTGTACACTAAATCTGGGTAGCGAAGTAAAATATTAACTTGAATAAATATAAATAATGAAATTGGGCACCACCTGCAAAAGATTTACAGGAATAATGGACTCTGTAGTGCATGAATGAACTACTCCTCTCAAGGCGACGGTCATCAGGCTGACGAGGCTCCAAAGTTGCTTCATGACATTAGCTGCTACTATTTAATTCTGAAAATAAATTTGGGTAGCATGCCAGGTTTTTTCCTTACTCCACCAATAAAAGATTTACTATAAGTATCACTACTAGCATTTACTCCCAAAACAAAATAAACACCAACATTAATCATCACGTGATTCGATCAACTTGTTTTGCCACTTACAAAAATAAACATCCGCAGACATCAATCTACAAGGCATACATAGTGCTGAAGGCCATGCTTCATGCTTCAGGTTGATTATTTCATACGAGTAAGACGACTGTCCATTCTTAACCTTATTTACATTAACAGTAAAGCACCATCACCGTGGGATCAAATTTACCACGTGGTGTAAGTTTACAAAAAAAAGAAATCCTGTCACCTTACTATAAAATCATAATATACCTTCACAATGTAAAATGGCTATTGTGGAATGAATAAATAATGACAACCATGGCATAGATTTCAGAGTATGAACAAGTAATAAACACTTGGCCTATGGTTTCATCTAGCCATAATCAGTTCTGTGCACAACATCACATTACCTCCAGATTACACATCTAAACCACCTCACACACTGTGCATTATCTCGGAGAGGAATAAACTAGAGTATAACTGACAAATGAACACTATGTAGCGTCTTCCACAGAATACACACCGGGAATGACTTGTCATAACCTCGTAAAAAACACTCATAATAACTCCGTAATGTCTTCCTAGTCTGCTCTGTAATGGTACAGTGATGACTCCATAATCAAGGTTCTTCAAAACTACTTACTTCGTAATGAACAGTGCAGTCACTAGCTACAGTAAAGGCTTTGTAAATAGTAGCTCATCGTGCGTGCGCACACACACACACACACACACACACACACACACACACACACACACACACACACGCACGCGCGCGTATGTATAGGCTTGCTCCACGTGGCATAGCATCTGCCGAAGTCCACAGGTAGCACCACTACCACTGAAACATATTCAAGTGTCACTTGGTCAACACAAGCTCGTTCAAACTCGAAGCTTCCTGATTGGTTACCGAGTGTCCGGTACGCAAATAAGCGAACACTCATGTTCATCCGCATTGATGAATAACAATCTTCAGCATACACTTCCCGGCTGTACCCCGAGTTTCCAAGCCATTTCTTGCAACACTTTCAACCAACTTCTAGTGTCTTTCTGATTATAGTCGCTGTTTCCTTGGTTGTGTAATCTTCACTGCTAAGCCATGTGTACAGACTCTCACCCAAATTAAAACTTATACAAATATAAGGATATACATATTAAATATTCCCTAACTACAAATCCTTCTTATAATGCTATGTTTATATATCGTAATTTAACAAATTCACATGATATTCACTACTTTATATTACAAATTCTTTATGAAAATTTCCTAACCTAAAATCAGGGGATCGTACTTATGTACGGTTGCAACATTTGTGAAGAATGAGGTCAGTAGGGCTGCTGAAGAAATGTTAGGAAGAAAGGAAAGATCACCTAAGAATCAGTGGATAACTCAGGAGATACTTGATCCGATTGATGAACAATGAAAATACAAGAATGCAAAAAATGAAAATGGCAGAAAAGAATACAGGGGATTAAAGAGTGAAGTGGATAAAAAGTACAGGACAACTTAGGAAGAATGGCTGAAAGAGACGTGCAAGAATGTTGAAAGTTATATGATCCTAGGAAAGGTAGATGCTGTATATAGCAAAATCAAGGAAACCTTTGTAGATAGGAAAAGTAGGTGTATCAATATTAAGAGCTCAAATGGAAAACCACTTCTAGGGAAAGAACACAAGGCAGAAAAATAGTCGGAATATATCCAACAGTTGTATCAAGCTAAAGACGTAGATGATATGGTTCTGGAACAAGAAGATGCTGATGAAATGGGAGACCCAATGTTGAGGTCAGAATTTGACAGTACTTAGAGAAACCTAAATAAGAACACTGCACCTGGAATTACTGACTGCTTTAGGAGAAACCAGCATGGTGAGGTTATTTCATTTAGTGTGTACTGTAAGATGTAGAAGACAGGAGAAGTGTCCTTCGATTTTCAACAGAATGTTGTACTTATTCCCAAGAATGCCAGTGCTGACAAGTGTGTAAACTACTGCACCATTGGTTTAGTATCTCACATCTGAAACATTTTAACACATATTATTTACAGAAGAATGGAAAGATAAGTTGAAACTGAGTTGGGAGAAGATTAACTTGGCTTCAGAAGAAATGTATGAACATGTGAAGCAATCCTGACTTTACGTCTGATCTTAGAGGAACAAATTAAAAAGGACAAGCCCACGCACATGGTGTTTGTAGATCTAGTAAAGGCATTTGATAATGTTGATTAGACCAAGCTATTTGAGATTCTGAAGTAGTGATGGGAAATTCAATTCATTTTACTGAATTGATTCATTTGATGATGGCCGAAACCGGTACTAGTTTAAAATCCATTTACAATAAATAAGTATTGATCGGTGAAACACTTTTCTTGTCTATACATCATAGCACATTAGTCACCGCTCCTACTGCATCTGTGTAGTAGGTACTGGTAAGAAAGCAGCAACAGCATTCAGTGCTCGCAGCTACCATCTGGCCTTCATACTATGAACTCCTTCCTTAGAAAAAAATGCTAGTCACTCTAATACATCAAAGGTTTCCAGCGACGCAGGATGGGAAAGGTCTAGGATTAGGAAGGTAGCAGCCATGGCCTTAATTAAGATACAGTCCCAGCATTTCCTGGTGTGAAAATGGGGAAACTACGGAAAACCATCGTAACGGCTGCCGACGGTGGGATTCAAACCCACCATCCCCCGAATGGAAGCGCATAGCTACACGATACCAACCGCACGTCCAACTCACTCAGTCATTTTTGAAAATATGTACTTTTCTATCAGCTGAGGATTTTTTTAAATTGTCATATTTTGTATAGGCTACCCGAGATGTATAGTAGCCCGCTGGTTTTCTGATTCAACATACTGTTAAGTTATTGCGTCAGTCGGCTCACTTACTGTCCTTATATGATTGAAGTCTTGTGCAACGATGTGACATACGAACTGAGAGAATACTGAGCCGTTCTTCCCAATATAAAACAGGTACAGGTACATGAACATGACTCATAGTCATAGGGCAGGCTTAGAATTTAATTGTCAAATGTCAACTAAGTTATAATACTAAGATTCATTAAACTAATAAATAGTATAACCTAATAGCCTACCTACTTACTAGATACTTCAGAATTATGTTTTGACTACATTTTTAACACTGCAAATAAATCCATCTACTATTTAAACCTCCCTGTAAGAAGAGGACAGTGAATGTAAGTGGGTATTATTTTCAAATGAGCTGAGCTCGAGAGTCCATTATAGCATACGATTCTTTCAGTGTACCATGGCTCACTGTATGTCTCGTCGCAGCGGAAGCTTGACTCTCCGCCAGTGTCCAGTGTGCTGATAAGGAGCCGTGTGTATCTTGTGTCTCACTGAGCCGTGCTCATTCACGATTCTTTTGATGTACCATGATTCACTGTCTCGCTGCAGCGGAAGCTCGGCTCCTTGTCAACATCCAGTGAGTGCGCCATTCAGCACTGTCCGCTGGGAGTAAGCTGAATCGTGTGCTGTGAGCTCGCTGATCCAGTGAATTGATTCACTCGGACACATGAATTCTGAAGGTGATCGAGGTCAGCTACTGAGAACGAAGAATTATCTACAATCTGTGTAAAAATCAGTCTACAGTGATAAGAATCGAGGGCTTTGAAAGGGAAGAAGCAATCCAGAAAGAAGTGAGGCAAGGCTGCAGTTTGCCCATCCCACCCCCTCCTATTTAATGTTTATATAATACAGGGGGAAAAGGAAATCAAAGAGGAATTTGGATAGGGAATCACAATCCAATGGGAGGAAATCAAAACCCGTAGATTTCCCAATTATATTGTTATTTTATCTGAGACTGCAAAAGATGTAGAGAAATGACTGAATGGTATGGAGGGAGTCTTGGGTAAGAACTACAGGATGAAGATAAATAAGTCCAAAACAAAAGTAATGGAGTGCAGTCGGAAGAAGTCAGGTGACACAGGTAATATTAGATTAGGAATTGAAGTCCTAAGGGAAGGAGATGAACATTGTTACTAGGGTAGTAAAATAGCTAATGATGGCATAAGTATGGAGGGCATAAAATGCAGACTAACACAAGCAAGGAAGGCCTTTCTTAAGAAAATAAATCTACTCACTTCGAACATTGATACAGGAATTAGAAAGATTTTTTTGAAGACTTTTGTCTGGAGCATGGCATTGTATGGAAGTGAAACATGCATGATAACTAGCTCAGAAAGAAAGAGAATAGAAGCTTTTGAAATGTAGTGTTACAGAAGAATGCTTAAGGTGAGATGGACAGATCAAATCATGAATGAAGAGATAGTGAAGCAAATTGTTGATAGATTGATTTGGGTAAAATTGACAAGAAGGGGGGGGGGGGGGGGGGGAGGAGGGAGAGAGAATTATAGGGCTCATCTTAAAACACTCAGGACTTCTTCAGTTTATTTTTGAGAGAAGAGTGTAGGCAGTAAGAATGGTAGGGGTAAACCAAGGTGTCAGTATGACAAGCAGATTTAAGATGCAGCAGTTGTGTAGAAATGAAAAGGTTAACACAGGATAGAGTGGCATGGAGAGCTGCATCAAAGCAGTCTATGGACTGACGACTCAGACGCATTCTGACACTGTATGCAGCGGTATGTACATGAACGAGTAGGCTAAGTACAAACACTTTTGGCTACTGTTTTTATACATCGTTATCAGTCATAACTTACCAGACACCACATTCAGTATCCATTTGACCCATGGTTGTGTTTACCAATGTTACAGTGACAAAGGTAGTAATTCCTTACAATGTTATTATCGTCCTAATTAGGTACAATTATTGTAGACAAGTGAGGTAATCCACCTAATCAATACAATATAAGATTAGTACTTCAGTTTCTTTTAATCTTGGTACTAGTTTTGGCCTTTTGGTTTTAGGCCATCACCAGCCTTCTTAAAACGCTTAAAACGATTATAAACTTTGATAATTAGTTACTTTGGTATATGATGGTGCAACTTGTAATTGTGTCTAATTGCTCGGGAACTTTAAGACAATGTCTGAATCACAACATAAATCATGGATGTGGGATTATTTTGAAGAGTTGCCCCACATAACACACTGTCCTTTGTGTTGTTTGTTCAAAAGAATCAAGATACGTCAGCAGAAATCCTTCTGGGATGATCCGGCAATTAAAAGCACATAATATCACTGAAGGGGAATTATCACAGAGAACACCCGTGGCCCAATCTGCTTCGCAAGAAACTATCCTGTCGACAACAATTGCAAGGAATCCAGTTAGGTGTACATCCTATCTACAGTTACTAACAAATTTATACAGCATTCTTCGGTTAAGATGTCCACCTCAACTCATGAACATTTAAGATACTGACATTCTGTTTTCACTTTCATTAATGGTATTTAAGTAAGGGCTGATAGTTAATCATGCAGTACTTTTCCAGGTTTTTGACAAAATTTATCAGCACACGTTTCCATATGAGAACGTTGTTTCACACATTAATTGTTAATGATATACTACCGATCTTACACTTGTATTTACTGGAACTTTGCACAGATTGCAGCACAGGAGAATCGATCTTGAGATTCTTGTGAGAGAGTCGAGATCTGTGACTTCAGTCTTGGGAGTCTCGAGCGAGAGCTTTGCCTATCAGTACTATCACCATGTGGATGCATCATGATCTTTAGCTTGTATGTTCTGACTGCAACCCGTGTTCTCAAGCTTCTTGTTGCAACATTTCCAACCGACTTCTACTGTCTTTCTCGATTTAGCCACTGTTTCCCTTGTTACACAATCTTCAGCAATCTTCATCAGTGTACCATATACGTATACAGGTTTATTGTTTTAAAAACAAAGAATCAACCTCCTTTAATAACAGGCTGCAATGAATAACAAGGTAATACGGATATGTGTTGGAGACTTTACAAAGGTATAAACATAAAAAAATTTACAAAGTTATAAACATAAAAATTACATAATTTTTAAAGTTCTTATCATTAACAACTTTGTGCGGTGGATATGTGGTACCTCAGGACTGTTAAAAGAACCTCGGATGACTATCGTAGCTATTTCATGAGTGCCCTCCTTGGGTAGCTGGAAATGCTTCCATGCATCAGCAAAATGTCCAGCAATGGTGCCGTGTGCTCCAACCATTATTCCTATTGCTTCAGTCTCTTGACAATTGTATTTTGACTTGTAATATGGGATTGTGGGTTCATAGATCTCTTGATTCTCTAGGTTTACCTCTTTGGGTTGGCTTTTGTGGTGTTCAAACCGTATGGTTGGGTCCATGATGAAGCCTTTTATGCTGTGTTCTCTGAAGTCTATCATGTTGATACGACGATAACTGCTGTTCATGGCCAATCTGTGAACTTCTTAGCGAACATTAAAGACCTTCTTCCTCAGTTCTTTGGATACGAAGTATGTAATTTGATAGCGTCAATTTTTTTCGCAGTAGTTCTCCGTGGTTGCAACATCCTAGGACATGAGCAAGAGTTTCTTTCTCTCCGCAGCAGCGCCAATAGAGATTGTTGTCCAGGGATCTGCTGGGCACAGAGCCCACTGCAGAAATTTTTGTAGTCACTTTTATTGCGTATCGCTGCTCATTATCAGACAGGCTGATGTGATTTCTGACCCAAGAATTTGCTGGTGTATACTCAAAGCCCTCTTTGAGTTAGTGAACACAAAGAGGAGAATTCGTGATCTTTTTATTATTGCCAAATTTTTTTAGTATTGACCATTCCGGGCATTTACGTTTTTTTTAAGTGTCAATTTCCGATATGTTGAGAAGTTTCAAACATTCCTTATTTTGCGTATGGGAATCTCTCGAGGCGTGAGCCAACAGGTATTATTCTTAAGGAGTATATTACACCTGTTAATGCACTGAAGGTAAGCTTCCCAGGACGTTTTGAAAAGACAAATGCCTTTACACGTCTTCTCTGAATAGATCATGTTGTCCGGTGTGTCAGTAGGAAGTTGCAAGATTTCCTTTGTTGCGCTTTTGATCATTTTATCAGCATCAGACAAACTTTCTTTAGAACTTTCATGGAATTGCATGTTAGGAGTGAGATTCTCACCCAAAGTTTAAAAGATTATACAGAATACAATAATATACATGTTCCATATTCCCTAACTATAAATTCTTATGATACTATATTCTTAAATATTAACTAAAGAAAATCACATGATTTTCACAACTTTACATTACATTACAAATAAATTTTAAAAAATGCTCTTAACCTAACAAACTTATGTACAGTTACATATTGTGCTATCAGAAGCAGTTTGATATGGCTTGTATTCAGGTCCTCAAATCACATGGTTAAGACGTAACAGCTTTTTCAAAAAGTAGATGTCCAAACTTCAAACAATTTGTACTTTCATGCCAGCTATATTAACCAAGTTCCACTTAAAAAATGAAGTTGGTATCAATTTGTCGGTTATTAAGCATTCCATGGGAAAATGTAACACAGTTTTCTCAAGTCCTTTACTACCATTTAAGAATGTGAAAACAGTATATGGATGTCTTCAATTAATTAGTTATTTGGCTGTAACCACTAAGGTGACTAGTGCTGTATCTATTATTGAATGAAGAAAATGATAAGATTCCTTAAAAAGTCATAGTTATTGACAAATAATTATCTTAGAACCTGAAACACTCTTATTTTCCTAATAATGCAAAATATTACAGAAAAATTGTATTATTTTGGGTTGCATCTAATAATTGAGTTCCCTATCCTTAGTCTTTCTGCCTATGAGGTGGATATGGGGTATAGAACAGGACCATGGTATCTCCTGCCTGGCATAAGATATGACTAAAAGAATTGACTCCCCACAGGTTCTCAACTTGGGAATGTTGATTGCCTGCCATTGGGCCTCTACCTAAGTCTGGGATTGCTTCCACTAGTGGCAGGTTCCACACTTTCATCTTTCTAATTTGATTTCCCCTGTTTGATTCTAGTTTTCTTGTACCCCCTCCCATTTTCGGGTTTGTGAGGCCTAGGGTTATCGTGCCCTCCGTGGCCCTTTGCGTTCCTTTTATCGATATCCTTGTTATTCAAAGGGTAAGTTCTCTTGTGATTATTGTTAGAAGAGGGGTGACTTGTCTCTTGATTTTCTACCGCTTTGAAAAATCTCTCTTCATTTTGAAACAACAGCACTATAGTTTTTTAGAGAGACCAATATTTGAGGCGTCCAGATGCAAAATGCAGTAAATCCACTTTTGCTCGAAAATGAGTTGTTGCCACCATTTTGTTCTCTATGCTGTCGTCTGTTGATTAGACCCTTAAAACTTAAGCAAAACTGCTTCCATCTGCTTTAAATCGCACCCCCAAAACAGCCTACAGATGCAAAAGTGTGTGTATCCACATCTGTTTGCAAAAAGAAGCAGAAATTGGTATATCCTGACCAAGCGCCATTACTTATGGTGGTTTGCAGGTGCAAAACTAGCTTAATACACACTGTGTCCTGCGTTTGAATAATGCTATTTTACAAGCTTTTTCCTCCATGGATGTTAGTTCTGAGCTTGTGCACAAAGCTAGGGAAAAAGCTTTTTATGATGAACTGAAAGTTGAGGACAATGGTGAAATAACCTTCACATTTGATTGCCAGAAAAACCTTACATTGCCTAAGTTGCAAGATCAAAGTGCTTATTATACACGCCAAATGTATGTGTACAATTTTACGATCTGCCAAGGCCCATCGGGTGTGTGGAAAAACCAGGGAAACGCATTTATTTACACTTGGAAAGAAACCGATTTTGCAAAGGGATCTAATGAAATTGTGTCCTGTGTGCATCACAGGTTAACATCAACAGATTTGAATGGCATCCACACCATCCACCTAATGTCGGACAGCTGTGTAGGGCAAAACAAGAACCAGACAATGCTGGGTATGCTGTGCTTTTGGATAACACAAGAGGCTCCTGTCAGTGTGAAACGGGTGAAGATCTTCTATCCAATGGTTGGACATTCTTTTCTTCTACTCGATAGAATTTTTGGTCGAATAGAAAAAGTTCTCAGGTCGAAAGTTACTGTCATATTACCGAGTGAGTACCATGAAGTATTCAAGGATCACGGAATAGTTTTCCAGCTGGGAGCAGATGTCGTCAATCGGTGTTGGAAAGATGCAGTTGCTGATGTCGTCAAGCCCTGTGGTCAGTGTCACTTCAAATTTGCTCCTGTAAAAAGGGTTGTGATCACCAGGAGTAAACATGGAAACACACTAATAAGAGGTGAAGTGGCCTACAGAATGGACGCTGGTGAATGGAGAGGGATATGCAGACGTGGCAAAGCCTACTCGTCTATGAAGCCTAATGTTATCCAGATTGGAAGAGCCTTAAAGGAAGTGAAAGTTAGGGACATTGATTTTGTGCTTAGAAAGCATTTTGGGGAGACTTGGGAAGAAAATGAAGGTCTTGTTTTCTATAAGAATCTGATGGATTCTCAAACAGCTGTGAACAATGCAGAGGAGGACTCAGAGTTTGAAATTCATCCAGAAGACAATGAGTTGCGTGTGTAATTTCGATAGAACAGTACAGGACTTGCAAGGTTGTGGCCTTTTTACTTCTTGCAGACTATCATTTGATATCATATACTATGTAATCACACTTACTTGTAGTCAATAAATACAGTAATTTATTTTGTCATTTGAACCAGCATTAAGGCATCTTCTTTCCAATTATGTTGTGATAATATCTCTACAGAAGCAAATCTACCTAGATCCATGAAAACAGGAGCAAAACTCGGTGAATCCAAACAATTTTAGGTAATAACTAAAAAAATAAAACCTCAATATTTTAAAGATTGTCATAAAAATAGTCCTTACGTGAATATAAATCTACAATGAAAAGGAATTTTGCATATCTGCGAGCCAAAGGAAGTGAGACGTTTTTCGTGTTTTCTGAAAAAAATGTTCTGGTGCACTCACAGCGTTTTGCTTCTGGACGCCTCATTTGTTGAAAGGTCATTAATCACACTGCATCAATAATTGTTGGTATTTCTTGCCAAAATAAGCATAAAATTTTGAAACATTTCTTGGTTTGCTAGAGCTAAATTAACATACTAATATAAATACTTAAGTACTTAAGGGCTTTTCTAGGCATTCTGAAAATGTAGTACCTTAAAAACTGGCCAAGTTACTTAACATGTTGAGGCATTAGCCAATGGAAGCCCTGGGTTTTTTTTAATTTTGCTCTTTCTTACATCACACATCCTGTAAATGGATTTCCAGAATTTCTCTATTTCAACTACTGAAAATGTTGGATGGTTCTATTCTTAAGGCCACAGTAATTACCATCTCAATGCTAAATTCAATTAATTAAAAATGCATACCCCCAGGACTGTCACAAGAGTTAGCAGTTAAGAGTGAGCAGTTAGAATTAATATGTTATATTCAGTGGGCCATTGGCTAGTATGTCAAATGTCTGAACTCGAACTGTGTATTAGTTCAAAACTTAGCCATTATTTTGTAGGTATCATTGAAATATATCAACCTGAGGTAATACAGACTTACATTTCTAATTTTATTGTTTTATATAATAATCTGAAGTGAAATAGGTAATAAAATATATAATGAGAACTCAAATGAACTAATTTTAAAACAACTGTTACAATATATGGTCGGATCAGCCTTAGCTGGTAAGAAGTATAATTATATCATTGTTAATGGTGCTTGTCTTTTTTTTTTTTTTTTTTTTAATACTTTATGAAATCAAAATTTAATTTCTTATGTACAGCATTTTAATAATACAAATACTGCAGTGATATGATAAACGCATTTCTCTTATGCAAAGTGAAATTATTTTCTGAATCACAACTGTTTCATGCAAAATATTTTGTTCTAAATATATTGTGTTCTTGATTCCTCCTTGTGCGTTCTCTACGGGCTCCTGCATTCTTAGGACTCAGTGGGAATATCTCTAGAACGCTTAGATTCACCAGAAGAAGCGGTCAGTACTTTAAAACTATTTGTCCCCTTTTTCAGCTTCTCTGTCTGCATGTTTGTCTTCTTTCAAAACATTGCTGAGTGGGGACAAATTTTAAAAGTGCTTAGGATTGAATGATTGTTTTGATTGACATGTCATTGTAATTTTTGAGTCACATCTGGTATGAAACTAATTGCTTGTTTAACGTTTTATTTGCTTTGATAGTGTAAATAATATTGCTTGTACTAAATTTTGCATGTACTGCATGCTTGAATATTGTTACTAACTAAATAATCTTATAATTATCATCTATATTTTAATTAATAGTAATCATCCTTGAAAGCTTTGTATCTTTCACAAATGGAATGTTAAGGTTATCATCTTTTTATATTATAAAATCAATGCAACGTACACCTGATACTTAGTGGACACAGTAGCAAGATTGAATGTGTTTTGTGCATAGATTTTTAAAATTTTGTGTCTTCCTCTATGCTTCCTCTTGACCTTTTGACTGAAAGATATTAATGATGATTGTATTGCTAGACACATTGGTGGAATTACTTTTTTTGATGTTACGTTGTTGTAATCTACACAATTCTTCACCCACTGTTGGAGGAAGGAAAAAAAATTGTTGATTCCTTTTCAGGAAGTCGAGAAATTTAGAAACATGACTTTCATGTGATTCTGGGGTTCACTCAGCCTACTCCCGAAATGAGTACCACATTAATTCTCGGTCTCACTTTGTGCTGAGGGTATGAATATTGGAAACTTGTACCTTTCATTTACCTAGGCCTGTTTAAAAGTAATTTTGCTTTCTACTTGAGAAAGATAGAGTACTCTTTCTTAACATGCCTGTCAGAGAGAAGAACCAGAGACTCTACCTTTTGTTTGGCACTAGAGATATAGAATAGAATTTGTCATTAAACAACATACACTGTAAAAGACAAAGTCAAACAATCCATAAATTTTTTAAAAAATCTTGAATATACAAGAATTTACAATATAGCTAAATTAGCCATGTTTATTTCCTGCTCAAAGTAGTGATAATGTAATATACTCTTGTACACTTCATCTCCCTTGGAATATATCGTGTATTATATATTTTATGCTGTACCTACCCTACATGTACCAATTATTCTTCAAATTCCTGTGTACTTCAAGTACTGTTTACTATCAGGTAACTTTTTAGTGTCTTTTGAATAGGTTTCACTGACATTTCTCTTAATTTCAGTGGGAGTTTGTTAAAAAGTGTAATTATGGTATTTTTGCAAATTCTTTAATGTAACATGAGTATCAATATAATTTCTTTTTGTACTATGCTTACTATCCTTAAAGGGTAATTAAGCTGGTTTTCGTTGATGTTCATTATGCATTGGAAAGTCTATATTTAGGGAAGAGTCATTATTCCCAGTTCCTGGAAAATAGTCCTATACGATTCCTTGCCTGAAATTTCCTGTATGCACCTGATTGGTTTCTTTTGCCATATCATATCTTCTTAAATACTTAATCATACGGTACAGTTTAAATACTTAATCGTACAGTACAGTAGGCACCTCAATCTCTACTAGTTCCATGTGCAGGACATGGGTAAAGAAGTAATATCATCGCTGGCATCTCACCATCACAATCAGTTTCCTGGCCAACATTTCATCCGTATGGTTTTAATTCCATGTAAATCTATGCAGAATTTCATAACATTTCAAGCTTGTTTGTTTTTTAGTTTTGATATTAATTTACATAAATCCTACAGAGAGGAAGGATTATTTTGAGGGTCCTTTAAAATTCCTCTTAATATATTTTATATTTTTCTCTATTACACAGTTAGTAATATCTTCTGGTACAAATTTATACTTTTTATATCCATGTACTCCGGCTCTATGGCTAAATGGTTAGCATTCTGACCTTTGGTCACAGGGGTCCCGGGTTTGATTCTTGGCAGGGTCGGGAATTTTAACCATAATGGGTTAATTCCCCTGGCAAGGGGACTGGGTGTATGTATCGTTTATTATTATTATTATTATTATTATTATTATTATTATTATTATTATTATTATTATTATTAAAATAATTCCTCCTCTATGTAGGATTTATGTAAATGAATATTAAAAACTAAAAACAAACAAGCTTGAAATTTGCATTATTAAAATAATATTAATAATAATAATAATCATAATAATAATAATCATAATAATAATAATAATATCCTTGTAGTTCATTCATAAAGATACACTATGTGATCAAAAGTATCCGGACACCTGGCTGAACATGACGTACAAGTTTGTGGCGCCCTTCATCGATAATGCTGGAATTCAATGTAGTGTTGGCCCACCCTTAGCCTTGATGACAGCTTCCACTCTCGCAGGCATACGTTCAATCAGTTGCTGGAAGGTTGTTTGGGGAATGGCAGCCCATTCTTCGCGGAGTGCTGCACTGAGGAGATGTAGCGATGTCAGTCGGTGAGGCCTGGCACAAAGTCGGCATTCCAAAACAAGCCAAAGGTGTTCTATAAGGATTCAGGTCGGGACTATGTGCAGGCCAGTCCATTAAGGGGATGTTATTGTCATGTAACCACTCCGCCACAGGCCGTGCATTATGAACAGGTGCTCGATCATGTTGAAAGATGCAATCGCCATCCCCGAAGTGATCTTCAACAGTGAGAAGCAAGAAGGTCCTTAAAAGGTGCCACGCAAAACAACAAGGGGTGCAAGCCACCTCCATGAAAAGCACGACCACACCATAACACCACCGCCTCCGAATTTTACTGTTGGCGCTACACACGCTGGCAGATGACGTTCACCGGGCATTCGGCATACCCACACCCTGCCATCGGATCGCAACATTGTGTACCGTGATTCGTCACTCCACACAACGTTTTTCCACGGTTCATGCAGGTGTATGCAGGTGAACTTATCAGAAGCTCTTATAAGAGGCACAGTCTGATAACTACATACGGGAGATAAATCTCCACATTGGAATTATTGCCCGCCTAGACACATCCCACTCTGATGAGTCTAGTATCAGACCTAAGACGAAATGCTGGTTAATAGAGCAAACACCTGAAAAGCCTTACATCTGATATGTTTCTGACATCTCCGCTCACCAATTCGATTCATTATCTCTTCATTCGTGATTCGATCTATCCATCTCACCTTCATCATTCTTCTGTAACACCACATTTCAAAAGCTTCTATTCTCTTTCTTCTGAGCTAGTTATCGTCCATGTTTCACTTCCGTACAATGCCATGTTCCACATGAAAGTCTTTAAAAACATCTTTCTAATTCCTATATCAGTGTTTGAACTGAGCAAATTTCTTTTCTTAAGAAAGCTCTTCCTTGCTTGTGCTAATCTGCATTTTATATATCGTCCTTACTTCTGCCATCGTTAATTATTTTACTACCCAAATAACAATATTCATCTACTTCCTGTAAGACTTCATTCCCTAATTTAATATTTCCTGCATCACCTGCCTTCGTTCGACTGCACTCTATTATTTTTGTACTCCTTACCCAAGACTTTGTCCATACCATTCAGGAGCTTCTCGAGATCTTCTGCAGTCTCAGATAAAATAACAATATCATCGGAAAATCTCAAGGTTTTGATTTCCTCTCCTTGGATTGTGATTCCCTTTCCAAATTCCTCTTTGATTTCCTTTACTGCCTGTTCTATGTAAACACTGAAAAGGAGAGGGGACAAACTGCAGCCTTGCCTCACTCCTTTCTGGATTGTTGCTTCTTTTTCAAAGCCCTTGATTCTTATCATTGCAGACTGATTTTTATACAGATTGTAGATAATTCTTCGTTCTCAGTATCTAATCTAATCCCAGTCACCTTCAGAATCTTACATAGCTTGGTCCAATCAACATTATCAAATGCCTTTTCTAGATCTACGAATGCCATGTACGTGGGCTTGTCCTTCTTGATTCGATCCTCTAAGATCAGACGTAAAGTCAGGATTGCTTCACGTGTTCCTGCATTTCTTCTGAAGCCAAACTGATCTTGTCCCAACTCAGCTTGAACTTGTTTTTCCATTCTTCTATAAACAATACGTGTTAAAATTTTGCAGGTAATGATATACTAAACTAATGGTGCGATAGTTTTCACACCTGTCAACACCGGCTTTCTTGGGAATAGGTATAACAACATTCTGCCGAAAATCGGATGGGACTTCTCCTGTCTCATACATCTTACACACTAAATGGAATAACCTTGCCATGCTGGTTTATCCTAAGGCAGTCAGTAATTCAGAGGGAATGTATCAATTTCAGGTCCCTTGTTCCTATTTAGGTCGCTCACAGCTCTGTCAAACTCTGACCTCAAAATTGGGTCTCCCATTTCATCACAATCAACAGCCTCTTCTTGTTCCAGAACAAAATTATCTACATCTTCACCTTGATACAACTGTTGGATATGTTCCTGCCATCTTTCTGCTTTGTCTTCTTTCCCTAGAAGTGGCTTTCCATCTGAGCTCTTAATATTCATACACCTAGATTTCCTTTCTCCAAAGGTTTCCTTGATTTTCCTGTATGCAGCATCTACCTTTCCTAGGACCATACAACCTTCGACATCCTTGCAGTTCTCCTTTAGCCAGTCTTCCTTAGCTAACTTGCACTTTCTGTCCACTTGATTCTTTAATCGCCTGTATTCTTTTCTGCCCTCTTCATTTCTAGCATTATTGTATTTTCATCGTTTATCAATCAGGTCTAGTATCTCCTGAGTTATCCACTGATTCTTAGTTTATCTTTTCTTCCTTCCTAACATTTCTTCAGCAGCCCTGCTGACTTCATTTTTCATGACTGTCCACTCTTCCTCTATTGTGTTTCCTTCAGCCTTTTCAATCAGCCCTTGTGCCACTTGTTGCTTGAAACAATCCCTCACATTCTTTTCTTTCAACTTGTCTAGATCCCATCGTTTTGCATTCTTTCCTTTCTTCAATTTCTTCAACTTCAGATGGCATTTCATGACCAACAAGTTGTGGTCAGAGTCCACGTCTGCTCCTGGGAAAGTTTTGCAATCCAACACCTGGTTTCTGAATCTCTGCCTAATCATAATGAAATCTATTTGATACCTTCCAGTGTCTCCAGGTCTCGTCCATGTATAAAGCCGTTGTTTGTGGTGTTTGAACCAAGTATTGGCAAGGACTAAATTTTGATCAGTGCAGAATTCAACCAGCCTACTTCCTCTTTCGTTCCTTTGTCCCAATCGGAATTCTCCTACTGTATTACCTTCTCTTCCTTGGCCTACCACTGCATTCCGGTCTCCCATCACAATTAGATTCTCATCACCGTTTACATATTGTATTAAATCTTCTATCTCTTCATATGTTCTTTCGATTTCCTCATCATCCGCTGAGCTAGTGGGCATGTAGACCTGCACTATTGTGGTGGGCATTGGATTGGTGTCTATCTTGACGACAATCATTCTTTCACTATGCTGCTCGTAGTAGCTTACCTGCTGCCCTATTTTCTTATTCATTATTAAACCAACTCCTGCATTTCCTCTGTTTGATTTTGTGTTAATTCGGTAGTCGCCTGACCAGAAATCCTGTTCTTCCTGCCAACGTACTTCACTTATACCAACTACATCTAACTTTAATCTATCCATCTCCCTTTTCAGATTCTGTAATCTACCACAACGATTCAAACTTCTAACATTCCACGCTCCGACTCGCGGAATGTCAGTATCCATCTTCCTAATGATCGCCCCCTCTTGTGAAGTCCCCACCTGGAGATCCGAATGGGGGACTAGTTTACCTCCGGAATTTACCCGGGAGAAACGCATCATCAGTACATCATTCATACAGAGAGAGCTGCATGTCCTCGGGAGTTAGTTTCGGCTGTAGTTTCCCGTTGCTTTCAGCCGTGTAGCCGTATCGACACAGCTAAGCCATGTTGAGTATTATTACAAGGCCATATCAGTCAATCATCCAGACTGCCGCCCTTCAACTTCCGAAAGGCTGCTACCCCCCTTTCGATGAACCATTCCTTAGTCTGGTCTCTCAACAGATACCCATCCGATATAGTTGCACCTGCGGCTCGGCTATCTGTTTCATTGTGACACGCAAGAAATTGTATATGAATGAAATTTTCGTGATATCTCAACTTTATGTGGGCGACATTCTCACAAAGTTTCATGAAAATACATGCATTAGTTAAAAATAGCTTTTTATCAATCAATCAATCAATCAATACTGATCTGCATTTAGGGCAGTCGCCCAGGTGGCAGATTCCCTATCTGTTGCTTTCCTAGCCTTTTCTGAAATGATTTCAAAGAAATTGGAAATTTATTGAACATCTCCCTTGGTAAGTTATTTCAATCCCTAACTCCCCTTCGTATAAATGAATATTTGCCCCAGTTTGTCCTCTTGAATTCCAACTTTATCTTCATATCGTGATCTTTCCTACTTTTATAAACGCCATTCAAACCTATTCGTCTACTAATGTCATTCCACGCCATCTCTCCGCTGACAGCTCGGAACATACCACTTAATGTAGGATGTTAAAAGGTTTTTTTTTTTCACCTATTCAATACATATAAATTTTATAAATTAGGAATTTATTGTAGATTCCACTTGAGACATGTTTCGCCCTTCATTGAGGGCATCATCAGTCAAAATATCACCTCAAGGTAAAAAATCAGGTAACTGGTTAGTAGTAGACATGTACAAATTAATACATATTATTAACAACATATAAAAATTAAGTATGGGAAAAAATTTGCATAAAAGTGATGGTTGAACATGTAGGTTTAGATGAAAAGTCAGCACCAATGCCTAAAAATAACAAAGTAGAGTTCTGCAGTGGTGCTCTGGAGAAACAGTTGACGCAATCATATGAAAATAAAAAGTTTAAAAAATATTTACAATAAAACAATTAAGGGAGAAAAGGTGTAGTGTTTGGCATCAATGTTAGTAACCAAAAATTGATGACAAAGGTTGGTAACTATACAGTATTTACATAGTTCAGTTGAACAGTTGAGATAAAGTTTTTTAAAAATATTTGCATTTAACATTCAGCGTAAATGTTTGTAATAAAAACTAATGTTAATGATTGGTAACTATATAGTAATTACATTATCTAATTGAAAGTTGAGAATTTACAATTATATACAAATTTACACAAGAGCAGCTGGTGCGCAAGGATAAAAAATTTTAGTGCCAAGTGCGTCCTGATGTTTTAGAGGTTGGAAGAAAGAATTAGCATTGACATTTCAGAAATATGTGGAGCAGATTATTTTAGTTAAAAATCACCGGGGGTAGGGGAAATTTTTATAGCCAAATGAGGTTTTATAGGCATTAAGCTGAAAGTTTTCCAGTTGAAGCGCCGAGATCGGGACGGAGACTGGTCAGTGTGGCTGGAGGTTCATGGGTAATCCGTGCGTTTGAACGACAACAGTGGTGACAGTTAAAGTGGGTAATTGCTAATTAGGAAAAATGTTGTGGGTTGAAACTTCTGCTTATTATTTTAGTTGACTTCTGTAGCATCGATTGTGATGTGGAGACCTCGGTGTGAAATGCCGGTGAGACAAAATGATATTGTTCCGTGGAATAAAATAAGGCGGACTACGGGATGAAGTTGTTGGTCTTTACTGGTCTGGTGAGATAGAATAGAGTTGCTTGTGTTGTGGACTGCTGTGGAGAGATTAGAAAGTATACGGCAACAGCAGAGTCAGAGTGTTAAAGCTGAGGTGAGGCATCTTCTTATTTTGACCTCAGCTTTAACGCTCTGACTCTGCTGTTGCCGTATACTTTCTAATCTCTCCACAGCAGTCCACAACACAAGCAACTCTATTCTATCTCACCAGACCAGTAAAGACCAAGAACTTCATCCCGTAGTCCGCCTTATTTTATTCCACGGAACTATATCATTTTGTCTCACCGGCATTTCACACCGAGGTCTCCACATCACAATCGATGCTACAGAAGTCAACTAAAATAATAAGCAGAAGTTTCAACCCACAACATTTTTCCTAATTAGCAATTATCCACTTTAACTGTCACCATTGTTGTCGTTCAAACGCACGGATTACCCATGAACCTCCAGCCACACTGACCAGTCTCCGTCCCGATCTCGGCGCTTCAACTGGAAAACTTTCAGCTTAATGCCTATAAAACCTCATTTGGCTATAAAAATTTCCCCTACCCCCGGTGATTTTTAACTAAAATAATCTGCTCCACATATTTCTGAAATGTCAATGCTAATTCTTTCTTCCAACCTCTAAAACATCAGGACGCACTTGGCACTAAAATTTTTTATCCTTGCGCACCAGCTGCTCTTGTGTAAATTTGTATATAATTGTAAATTCTCAACTTTCAATTAGATAATGTAATTACTATATAGTTACCAATCATTAACATTAGTTTTTATTACAAACATTTACGCTGAATGTTAAATGCAAATATTTTTAAAAAACTTTATCTCAACTGTTCAATTGAACTATGTAAATACTGTATAGTTACCAACCTTTGTCATCAATTTTTGGTTACTAACATTGATGCCAAACACTACACCTTTTCTCCCTTAATTGTTTTATTGTAAATATTTTTTAAACTTTTTATTTTCATATGATTGCGTCAACTGTTTCTCCAGAGCACCACTGCAGAACTCTACTTTGTTATTTTTAGGCATTGGTGCTGACTTTTCATCTAAACCTACATGTTCAACCATCACTTTTATGCAAATTTTTTCCCATACTTAATTTTTATATGTTGTTAATAATATGTATTAATTTGTACATGTCTACTACTAACCAGTTACCTGATTTTTTACCTTGAGGTGATATTTTGACTGATGATGCCCTCAATGAAGGGCGAAACATGTCTCAAGTGGAATCTACAATAAATTCCTAATTTATAAAATTTATATGTATTGAATAGGTGAAAAAAACAAACCTTTTAACATCCTACATTCAGTATCTTCAATACGGATAACAATGATTTTTATCACATACCACTTAGTCGAGCAGCTCTTCTTCTTTCTCTCAGTTCTTCCCAACCCAAACATTGCAACATTTTTGTAATGCTACTCTTTTGTCGGAAATCACCCAGAACAAATCGAGCTGCTTTTCTTTGGATTTTTTCCAGTTCTTGAATCAGGTAATCCTGGTGAGGGTCCCGTACACTGGAACCATACTCTAGTTGGGGTCTTACCAGAGACTTATATGCACTCTCCTTTACATCCTTACTACAACCCCTAAACACCCTCATAACCATGTGTAGAGATTGGTACCCTTTATTAAAATCCCATTTATGTGATTACCCCAGTGAAGATCTTTCCTTATATTAACACCTAGATACTTACAATGATCCCCAAAAGGAACTTTCACCCCATCAATGCAGTAATTAAAACTGAGAGGACTTTTCCTATTTGTGAAACTCACAACCTGACTTTTAGCCCCGTTTATCAACATACCATTGCCTGCTGTCCATCTCACAACATTTTCGAGGTCACGTTGCAGTTGCTGACAATCTTGTAACTTATTTATCACTCTATAGAGAATAACATCATCCGCAAAAAGCCTTACCTCCGATTCCACTCCTTTACTCATATCATTTATATATATAAGAAAACATAAAGGTCCGATAACACTGCCCTGAGGAACTCCCCTCTCAACTATTACAGGGTCAGACAAAGCTTCACCTACTCTAACTCTCTGAGATCTATTTTCTAGAAATATAGCAACCCATTCAGTTACTCTTTTGTCTAGTCCAATTGCACTCATTTTTGCCAGTAGTCTCCCATGATCCACCCTATCAAATACTTTAGACATGTCAATCGTGATACAGTCCATTTGACCTCCAGAATCCAAGATATCTGCTATATCTTGCTGGAATCCTACAAGTTGAGCTTCAGTGGAATAACCTTTCCTAAAACCGAATTGCCTTCTATCGAACCAGTTATTAATTTCACAAACAGTCAAGTTTTAGGGAGGAAGGAGGTCTGAGATTGCTCTTGGTAAACTGTCAGAGTGTAGTAAATAAACATTTAAAATTCGGTACATTGATGGAATCTTATGAGACGGATGTGGTGATAGGAGTGGAATCGTGGTTGAGAGAAGGGGTGGGTAATACAGAAGTATTTCCAGAAGGGTATACAGTCTATCGTAGAGACCGAGGAGATAAAAAAGGAGGAGGGGTATTTATTCTGGTGAAGGAAACTTATTGTTCGCATGAATGGTTTACTGATGAAAGGGATGAAATATTAGGGATAAAATTAGTTTGTGATAATATGAAGGAGGTGGGAATTATAGGAACATATAGGCCTGGAAGAGAGGAAAGAGATATGGAAATATTTGAGAAAATAATAGATTATACTCATAAAAACAATAATGATTCGGTAATAATTGGGGGAGATCTAAACTTGCCTGAAGTTGAATGGAATGGAGCTGCAAGTGAAGCCCATGAACAGAAACTGGCAAATAAGTTAATTTGGGAGGGAGGATTTACACAAGTAGTACAAGAACCAACTCGTCTCAATAACTTGCTAGATGTATTCTTGGTTAAACCATGGGAAATTGTTGATAAAACTGAGGTAATTGAAGGAATAGGTGACCATAAGGCTGTAATAATGGATGTAGGACTCGTACCAAAAATGCTTAATAAGAGGATCACACAAGACAAGAAATTATACAGAAAAACTAAAGTTGATGAATTTGGGACTTACCTTAAATCACAATTCAGTTGTTGGATAAGTGAAGGGAATAATGTGGATACACTTTGGGCTAAATTTAAAGGAATAATTTGGGAAGGAGAGAAGAGATTTGTACCTGTTAAGAAGGGTAAAATGACCTCAGACCCTGTTTATTACACAAGGGAAATAAGAAAATTAAAAAGAAAATGTTGAATAGTAAACAGGAAAATCAAAGAAGGTAGGGAGAATAGAGAAACTAGAAAACAACTAATGAGGGAACTGAATAGAGTGAAAAAGGAAGCAAAAGAGAATTATATGAATGGCATTCTCCAAGAGGGTAATGACCACAAAGGGAAATGGAAAAAGCTGTATTCATATATTAGGAATCAAAAAGGAAAAGGAATCCAAATTCCTACAATGGTGGGAGAAGGGGGTGAACACTATTTAACAGATACTGAGAAAGCAAACCTCTTTAGTAGGGAATTCCGAGATTCAGTAGAAGATTGTCAGGACTTGGAAACCGTAACAGAAGATAGAGAGGGAGAGACACAGAGGGAAACAAGAAGCTTCTCATTCACAAATGAAGATATTTTCAGAGAAATCCAACTGCTTCGGCAAGGAAAAGCAGCAGGAAGTGATCAAATTACTGGGGAGGTATTAAAGACAATGGGGTGGTATATAGTGCCTTATTTAAAATTTCTCTTTGACTATGTCATAAATAATAGTGTGATACCAAAGGAATGGAAGGAATCTATAATAATACCAATTTATAAAGGAGAGGGTGATAAAAGGAAACCAGGGAACTACAGACCAATCAGCCTGACCAGTATAGTTTGTAAATTACTGGAGAGTTTAATAGCAAAGTACATCAGGGGGATATGTGATGATAAAAGTTGGTTCATGAGGAGCCAGTATGGATTTAGAAAGAAATTTTCTTGCGAGGCACAACTGGTGGGATTTCAGCAGGACATATCAGATCAGTTAGATTCAGGAGGCCAGTTAGATTGCATAGCCATAGATCTTTCCAAAGCCTTTGATAGAGTGGAACATGAAATATTATTAAAGAAATTGGAGGGAATAGGATTGGACGTAAGGGTTATACGTTGGATAAGAACATTTCTAAATTCAAGGGTTCAGAAAGTCAAAGTAGGAAATAATATATCACAGGAAGAGAAAGTCTGGAAGGGAATTGCACAGGGTAGTATAATCGGTCCGTTACTTTTCTTAATATACGCAAATGACTTAGGGAACAATATAACATCGAAAATAAGATTGTATGCAGATGACATAATTGTTTATAAGGAAATAAATAACATTGAGGATTGTTCAGAATTACAAAGGGACCTTGACAGTATCCAGGAATGGGTTGAAGAAAATAATATGAAGATTAATGGAGGCAAATCAACTGTTACAACATTTACAAACAGGAGCTTTAAAACTGAATTTGAATATACTTTGGATGAGGTATTTATCCCAAAAGATGGCAAGTGCAAATACTTAGGTGTGAGATTTGAAAGTAATTTGCACTGGAAGGGTCATGTTGATGACGTTGTTGGGAAAGCATACAGATCGTTACATGTCATAATGAGGCTACTTAAAGGATGCAACAAAGAATTAAAAGAAAAAAGTTACTTAAGTATGGTTCGTCCATTATTGGAATATGCAAACAGTGTTTGGGATCTTCACCAAGAATACCTAATAAAAGAACTAGATGGTGTGCAGAGGAAAGCAGCAAGGTTTGTAACAGGGGATTTCAGGAGAAAGAGTAGTGTATCAGAAATGTTAAAGGAACTTGGGTGGGAAACTTTAAGTAAGAGAAGGGAGAAAAGTAGACTTATAGGATTATATAGAGCCTATACCGGAGAAGAAGTGTGGGGAGATATCCGTGAGAGGCTTCGGTTGGAAAATAATTATATTGGTAGAACTGACCACAAGTACAAAATTAGAAGGAATTTTAGCAGAAGCGATTGGGGTAAATTTTCTTTCATTGGGAAGGGTGTGAAGGAGTGGAACAGTTTACCAGGGGTAGTGTTTGATCCTTTTCCAAAATCTGTACAGATATTCAAGAAGAGAATAAACAACAACAGAGATAATAAATTAAATGTTAGAGGGCATTCGACCAGTGCAGGATATTGTAAATAATAAATGTGTGTGATTAAATTAATTCCATCCCCTGGTCTAAGGTGTTTGGACAGCCCAAGTAGGGGACTGCCTGTAGGGGTGAAGTACAGTGGGGACTTCGAGGGCCCTGGGACCGCTACGGTAGCTGTGAAGGCCCTTCAGGAACTCTGAAAAGTGGTGGCAAAAGGGGCTCTGGTTAAGACGCAGTAGGTCGTCATGATACTTAGGTTCCAAAATGGGTAAAATATAAATATGTAAATAAATTCAATGTTAATTTTAATCTTATACCAGTTGTATTATTAGAAGTAATTTCACATACCGCACTGTATATGAGTTGAATATGTTTGTAAGATATTATAAGTAGAATTTTGTAAACAATATAAATTTATTAAGGATGATGTGTGTGTTTAATAGAAAAAATTATTAGCGTAAATTGTATAATATTGTATTCTATGAAAATTTTCTTCGTCTCCTGTTAATTTAAAATTTAGTGCTTGACAATAATGTATTTTAGTGTACCATTTGCCACCGAGGTAGACACCTCATTTGCAAATAAAGAGATTTTGATTTGATTTGATTTGATTTGATTTGATTTTATGTCTAATATAATCAGAAAGAATGCCTTCCCAAAGCTTACATACAATGCATGTCAAACTTACTGGCCTGTAATTTTCAGCTTTATGTCTATCACCCTTTCCTTTATACACAGGGGCTACTATAGCAACTCTCCATTCATCTGGTATAGCTCCTTCGACCAGACAATGATCAGATAAGTACTTCAGATATGGTACTACATTCCAGCCCATTGTCTTTAGTATATCCCCAGAAATCTGATCAATTCCAGCCGCTTTTCTAGTTTTCAACTTTTGTATCTTATTGTAAATGTCATTGTTATCATATGTAAATTTTATTACTTCTTTGGCCTTAGTCTCTTCCTCTATCTCGACATTATCTTTGTAACCAACAATCTTTACATACTGCTGACTGAATACTTCTGCCTTTTGAAGATCCTCACATACACACTCCCCTTGTTCATTAATTATTCCTGGAATGTCCTTGGAACCTGTTTCTGCCTTAAAATACCTATACATACCCTTCCATTTTTCACTAAAATTTGTATGACTGCCAATTATGCTTGCCATCATGTTATCCTTAGCTGTCTTCTTTGCTAGATTCAATTTTGTAGTAAGTTCCTTCAATTTCTCCTTACTTCCACAGCCATTTCTAACTCTATTTCTTTCCAGTCTGCACCTCCTTCTTAGTCTCTTTATTTCTCTATTATAATAAGGTGGGTCTTTACCATTCCTTACCACCCTTAAAGGTACAAACCTGTTTTTGCATTCCTCAACAATTTCTTTAAACCCATCCCAGAGTCTGTTTACATTTTTATTTACCATTTTCCACCGATCATAGTTACTTTTTAGAAACTGCCTCATACCTGCTTTATCAGCCATATGGTACTGCCTAACAGTCCTACTTTTAAGACCTTCCTTTCTATCGCATTTATTTTTAACTACCACAAAAACAGCTTCATGATCACTAATACCATCTATTACTTCAGTTTCCCTATAGAGCTCATCTGGTTTTTTTCAGCACCACATCCAGGATATTTTTCCCTCTGGTTGGTTCCATCACTTTCTGAATCAGCTGTCCTTCCCATATTAACTTATTTGCCATTTGTTGGTCATGCTTCCTGTCGTTCGCATTTCCTTCCCAATTGACATCTGGCAAATTCAGATCTCCCGCTACAATCACATTTCTTTCCATGTCGTTTCCCACATAGCTGACTATCCTATCGAATAATTCCGAATCCGCATCAGTGCTACCCTTTCCCGAACTGTACACTCCAAATATATCAAGTTGCCTATTATCTTTAGAAATGAGCCTTACACCTAGAATTTCATGTGTCTCGTCTTTAACTTTTTCGTAGCTTACAAATTCTTCTTTCACCAGAATGAAAACTCCCCCTCCGACCTTTCCTATCCTATCTCTACGATACACACTCCAGTGCCGTGAGAAAATTTCTGCATCCATTATATCATTTCTCAGCCATGATTCAACTCCTATTACAATATCTGGTAAGTATATATCTATTAAATTACTTAATTCTATTCCTTTCTTTACAATACTTCTACAGTTCAGCACTAACAATTTTATGTCATCCCTACTTGATTTCCAGTTCCCTGTTCCCTTATCACCGCTCCCTAGGCCATCCCGTTTCCCTGAATGTACCTCCCTATTACCCTTCCAAACAAATTTCCTAACTTATACGTACCACTGCGGTTTAAATGAAGGCCATCCGAGCGCAGATCCCTATCTCCTACCCACCCATTAGGATCTAGAAATTTCACTCCCAGTTTCCCACATACCCACTCCACAGTCTCATTTAAATCCCCAATCACCCTCCAGTCAGTATCCCTCCTACACAGTATTCCACTAATAACAATCTCCGCTTTCTTAAACTTCACCCGTGCTGCATTTACCAGATCCCACACATCTCCAACCATGTTGGTACTTATATCAGCTTGCCTTACATTGTTGGTACCAACGTGAAACACTACCACCTTCTCCTTCCCCTCCTCCCTCTCTTCTACTCTCCTCAACATCTGCCTCAACCTAATTCCTGGATAACATTCTATCCTGGTTCCCTTTCCTCCACACACTTTCCCCACGTGTCTAACGATGGAATCCCCCATGACCAGAGCCTCAACCCTACCCACCTCATTTGATCCCCTCCCCTCCTGGTCAGCCCTATCTTTCCTGATAGCTGCAGAAGCTACTTCCTCCTCCCTTTTCTCCTTCCCATGACCCTGTTCCACATGTCTTTTCCTATCCTCTACTCTACATTTCCCTTTCCTACCTTTTCCCTTCCTCCTACTTCCATGCATGTCAGCAACAGTTCCCTGTCCCTCATCTTCCCTCTGTTGTTCTACCTGGAGTGACTTGTACCGATTTCGCACAGACACCTGTCCTGAATTCTGATTCTGAATAGAGCCCTTGGCCTGCAATCTCCTTCCCCTTAGAACATTAGACCACCTGTCTTCTACAACTCCTCCCTTTCCTTCCCCTCCCTCTTGTACACCTACTGTAACCTGTACATTGTTTGAGGGAGTCCTATCTTCCTTCCTGTCTTCTGTGAGAATCCTAATTATCTCTCTCAAACTTTCCAACTCCTCCCTCATACCCCTCAATGCCTCACCACACCCACAATAAGTACACTCGCGCTCCTTAGCCATTCTTTACGGGGGAAAAATTATAAATTAAAAAAATGAAGTAACTTATTTGCCAAAAATAAATGAACGGAGGGATATATATTTTCTGGGATAGTACACAACAATAAGGTAATTAATATACGACTACACTACAATACTACTAAGTCGTGCTCTATTTTTTTTTTTATCCTACAACCCCTAACAGGATAAAAACTGCTGTTAATTACTCTGGAGCTTTGCCTTAATTGGTTTGTTTTAGGAGAGGGGCATTTCCACTTTAATTTTATTAGTGGGTTAGTAAACAACTTTTTTTTTTTTTTTTTTAACTGCCTTCCAATGGAGGTAGCCCCAAAAGACTCAGTATACCCACAATACAGTAATAATGAAAACTAAAATGATCATTAAAAATATAAGAATATGATACAAATATATTGTTAAACAATATCTAGAGGTGTGGATTAAGAATATGGTTCAGAATTTGACACCCTTTCTTTATTGCTGTGATTACAATCTCATCTCGTATGGAAGTTGGAATATTTTTATGAAAGTGAGATATAGCATCTTGTGCTCTTAGCAGCAGACCTATTACATCAATGCATTTGAGCTTATATCTGTCTTTGAAATAGTTAACAGGAGGTTCACATATACTTTACTGTTTTTTTTCTCTTCCTTTATCCATCTCCTTAGCTTTTTGAAGACCAACCGCGAATGAGACAGAAGGGTCATATCTAGAGGTGTTAGAATATCCACTCTCCAACTCTTATAGTAGACCCATCTGAGGAAACTCGTGGGATTTCTATGTGCACTTTTCACCCTTTCTGTTGCAAAGCATTAGCTATCTTATACCTCACCTTGTGATGATGGCATGAATTACTCTTTATCACAGAATCCTATGACATGTCCAAGTGATTCCACATTAAAATCTTCATATCTGGTCCGTATTGAAAGGAGATAACATACAGTAGAGGGAAATTTGACTTATCCACTTTTTTTCAATATATAATATGTTGTTAATATGATTACAACATTTATATTCAGTACCGGTTTAGGTGTCTATGGACACCATCATCAACTGAAACAGGTCGTATGAACAAAGATATACAAATATGTAGTACATATAATAGACCCCTAGTAATAAGTGACAGTAATAGGATGAAATAAAAATACTTAGCTTAAAAGAATATAAACAAGTTATGTGCTTGTTGGTCAAAGTATAAAATGAAAGTGAAGATATTAGCAAATGTTTAAAGACGATCACTTTGGCCTGGTTAAAAAGTCTCAAGCATAGCACTGCTAGCACTGGGTAAAAATAAAACGTGGACATCCAAAATTATTATCAATACTCTGTGGAAGGACTACATACTAGGGAACGGAACATGTTTAATCTGTCCTGTAGACATCATCAGCTTAATAGTTTTAAGATTAAGAACAAAGGACAATGACAAAAACACATTAAAATAATTCGGAATACTGAATGCATCAGTTAAAACGTTGAAAGGTTATGTTGGAATGTTCTGAGCACAATATTTGATATTGTTAAAAAAGATATTGAACACATGAGATAGTTCAGTAAAATTGGTAATAGAGTCCTTTTTGACGTGATGATGTGTTGAAATACAGTTTGCCGAATGTGTCGATTGAAACATGATGATATGGAGCACAATGTTTAGTTCTAGTAGAATGAAGATAAAAATATTAAACGTATGTTAAACATATGTGATGGTTCCAGTAAAATGAAATTGAGTTCATCTTGTTGGCGTGATGATGTTAACAATTCTTGATAATAAG